>NC_089680.1:58196766-59396766 GCF_037042795.1 Molothrus aeneus | reverse complement strand
AAGAAAAGGGACATTGCTATGCAGACATCTGGAAGGATGGTACAGAAAATTCTTCTCAGTAGAACACCAAATTCACCTCTGACTGACAGAGATGCAAAACCATTTCAGACTGAAGAGTCATATTAGTTTTGTGCTTTTCTATCTGTTTTTCTTTCATATGACAAAAGTTAAGCTTAGATGCTACAATTTTAGGAACATTCTATGTTACATACAGAATTACAAAGATCAGAACAAATTTATTTACCTAAATTTTCCTCATATGAGATTCCACTTGGATGAAATCTGACCTTCCTTGGACCTATGGAAAGCTGTAGGACACTGAAAATAACAAAGAAATTGTAGAGAGAGATGAGATAGAATTGGGTTGCAGGGTGCAGAACATGCCTGCGGAACGCCATAGCAGCAGAGCAGCTTGTCTCCGCGTGACCTTGGGGGGAGGACGTGCCACACGGCAGACGCCCTTCAGACAGGAGCTTGCCAGAACCTGCCAGACACCTGAACAGCGTGTGGCCACCCCTATAAGGACATTAAGAAAGCATGTTGCTGACATGGCAATGTGTGGTACGGTCGCTTAGTGAAAAATGCCACACCAGGAAATACTGTGTCTTGAAGAAGTGTATAAAACCAGCTTGCTTCTCTGAATAAACATCTCAGTATCCCTGCTGGTCTGAGTCCATGCCTTGATTGTTGCAAGAAATCTTAAAAATATATCTGGTCTGAAGTCATGAATGTGATGTTAAAGGAAGATTTAAAGGATGGTGAATACCTTCAAAATGTGTGTTAGAGAAGAAATGAATAAAATTTTTTTAAGGTTCTGTAGGCAATACTGGAGTAATTATCTACCCAGTATCTATCAGTGAATTTTTCTCATTCAACAGTTTTCTTATCAAAATTCAGTTTTTTATGAATTTCCCCAAATGCTGCAAGACACAGGCTTTTAAAAGCAAATATGTAAGAGAAAGGGAAAAATTCTTTCTTGTTACTAGAAACTTCCACATCATACAGCAAGTGTTCCTCATGATGAATCCCCTGCACTCCAGTCACAACTGCTGCTCATTAAACACCTATCACCTCTCCACATAGTTCTCCAAATCCAGCAAGTCTCCTAACAGAAAGGCACTGAAGTATTTTGAACAAATAAACTAGCTTTGGGAACAAAATAGTCCATGATATATGAAGTCCTTCAGACTTCACTCTTAACTGTAGTTGTGATGTGTCAGATCTAAACCCCATAAGTGCCATGTTCTTGCTAAAAACATTTCAAAATGCATTGACTTGTGAATCCACAAGATGGAACAAGAGATGCCAAAGTGGCTATTCCTACTGCTTGAGAAGAGAGCAATACTTTTTCTTGCAGCT
This sequence comes from Molothrus aeneus, assembly GCF_037042795.1. Taxonomy (NCBI): domain Eukaryota; kingdom Metazoa; phylum Chordata; class Aves; order Passeriformes; family Icteridae; genus Molothrus; species Molothrus aeneus. The sequence goes on along the minus strand of NC_089680.1, from coordinate 59,395,407 downwards.
GTAGATACACTTCAATACCAGTAAAACCACAATTATTTACACCGTGGGAATGTTCCTGACCTCTGCAGGCAGTTTAAACTTTTATTTTTATCCTTTCTTTTTTTTTTTCCCATGCAGTGTTTTTACAGTCATAATTTGTCCTAAGTGAGCTTCTCAGAGAAAAACATAATACTTTAATGTGTGTTATGAGGGTGAGGTGAAGTACATGTCAGCAATTTTTTGGAAATAATTGACCTTACTATGCTTTGCAAGTGAAAATCCATGCATCTGTCCTTTTTACTGAAATATGTTTCATTAATGGTGATATTGTAAACCATTGTATCATAAAGTATTTGCTAGACACAATTTTTTAAAGAAGAATTATCTGAAGTGTATGCATTTATCTGTTGAAGTCCTCTCAGTACACACAGGTTAGAAGCATCATCCTTCCTAGCACCCAAGCCAACCCGTTCACTCCAAGAAGCTCAACACAATACTGTAACAGTGAGAACCAGGTTTCCAGACTCCTGAACATCTTCTGAGCTCTCAGAAGATAACATGGTTAGATCTCATTGAGATGTTACACCTCAGTAATTGGAGAGGTATCTATTTTTTGTGAAGTGAATTTATAAAAATCGTGTTCATAAATTACAGCAGATATTTTATAAGCTCTAAAGCTCACTGGCAGGTCCTGAGATTTTGTTATCCCATTGGACCATGTCTCCTTTTTCTGGGACCTATGTTTCAACCCCATTCATGTTGCTTACTCCCTTTTTGCCTTGTTCAGCATCTTGAGCCAACCACTCTGCGCAGCCAAAGGGTGAACTTGGCTTCTCTGCAACCCAGATACTGAAACACAGCATGTAATTTTCCAGCAGCAGCATCTGAGTGTTTGGCTGGCCTTTTTTTCTGGCTTATGCTAGCTGTTCTGGTGGCTAGAAGTCTGAAACAAGAAAAGGAATAGTCTGGTTACCTATCTTTGCAAGTTTTTCTTATTCATTCACATTTAATTGTCTTACTTTAATCCCCTGCTAACTGTCTGAATAAAGGCCCTGAGAAAATGCCCCTTGACACCTTGGTGTGATATGAAACCCTCAACATCATGTTTCTTCACATGGTCCCTCTGCATATTCACTGCGTTTGCTCTTGCTAGCCTTCCTCTTGCACTTATGTTTCCTTTCTCTTGTACAACCATAATTAAATGATTTTGTGGTTAGTATGCATGTTCATAAGATAATGCTCTGCAATAAGAGGCTGCATGATTATTTCGGCTCAGGATCTAATTTTAGACTCCGACCATCACCACACAGTTCTTATCTCTTATTTCATATTCATAATTTGATTTAAAAACCAAGATGATTATAGTTAAAATAGAAAGTTTTTTGTCCTTTTTTTTTCTTTTTCTCTTTCAATCAGAATATTAATATAGCATGGATTTCTTTTTTTTAATGAAGTTCTCAAGAAATCAGAAGCACCTATTTACTGTATGGCCTCTTCAAAGGAAGAACATGAAGCAGGTTGGAAAAGTTTTAATACTTATTCTTCATCCTAAATTAATTTCTACTCTATGCTCTCCTCCAATAGCCACCAGAAATAAAACTTCATGTTTATATCTCTAATGTCTAAATACTCACGAAGTTTCATATTCTTTCTGTCTTTTGCTCAATTCTCATGGGTTAATACTGTCTTAATAGTGAGTGTAATAAATAGATGCAAACAATGCTCCTGGTGAAATCTTACAATGACAAATGGCAACATTCTTTTGTTAAAAAAATTGGATGGAGTAAAGCAGCAGATTATGCTGCAAATAGATGGAGGATTTCCCCCCATCCTTGTTGATAACTTTCTGATGAGAACACACAAAAAAAGAATGTAAATAGGCTGAGTGTCCTTGCTTTGCAAAGTCAACTCTCTGTATGGTAAGATATGTGACACCTATCTCACAGACAGGCACTTACAATGCTGTTCATTAATTTTATCACTAACATAAACTTTTAATATGCATATGATCAGTATATGGGACTTTTAGGGCAGCTTAAAATGACTGTAACCTGTAATTACTGCTCCTGTACTTGATTATAATAATCTGATTGCAATTATTCAGTGATTTTAATACAAGCCCCAAGCTATATAACAGTAATTCAAGTGCAGTGATTGGGAACATGTTTCTGTTTGGCTGCAGAATGATGTTTTAATTCGCACTGATTCAGGGATCTGGCTATAGTTCTATTCATGTAATTAAGGCACATTTATGCAGTCAAGTACAATAACTTAAGTTTGAAGTGAATTTAATTGGTACAAAGATGCTATATAAAGTCAAAATGGATCATAAGCATGAATTCCTTAGATAGAAATAATAAAGCAAAGATAGCAATACTTGTCTGGTTTGACCATTACAATGAGATGGCTAATTTTTAGATAAAAATGAAAAGGCACATGGTAAGATGGGAGAACATGTTTACAGTACAACAACATGCATTTAGCTAGGATCCAGAATTATTGCTAGAAGTTTTATAATTTCCATGTGCTTGTCTTAATCCTGAGTTTAAGCCTGTGATCAGAACAAAGACATTTAATATACTCCTGGAAATGTTTTACTCTGATGAAAATTGAGTGACCCTAAGTTTCTAAATGAGCGTAAACTCTCTTGACTATCTCTCTTGACTATCTCTCTTGACTATCATTTGTTTTCTCTTACCTCTTCACTTCAAAATCAGACATGGCAAAAAAAGAGTTTAACAAAACAAAATCAAGGCTTTTAAAATGTGTATTTTGAAGACTTACACCAACACTATTTCCAAGCAATGGAAATGTCTTTGCCAGCAGAAGGTTTCGCTACATTTTAAAACTCCCTTATTAGACACCTAATAAGATACTACAAGAAAGCAATTACCTCATGAGTAGATATATTCATTTTACTTTTAGATATAATTCAAAATTAGCTTTTTCTTCAACAAAACCATATTTATTTAATAAACTAGTGCTTCTTAAATGCAATAAGATTTTTGTTCAGACCAAGAAGGAAAGCAAATAACTTAATTACAATACGTGTTTTATTAGCTCTTTCAATTTACTTGAACTGAAAAACTTTGATGACCCAAAAAAGAAAAAGAAAAAAAAGACAAAAACAAATGTAGCAATGAGAATTAGTGGATGTATGGGGAAATACACTTTTTTCACAGTGACTACCTAGGTTTTCTGTATTTGTAATGGACTGCGGGAATGAAAATGTTTGAAGAGAAAACTCACCACAAACAAAATAAAACCCCCAAAATCTGGATACAATTTAGAAAATTGCACTAATAACAAATTAACAAGAAGGGTTATGTCAAACTGCTTATTTGGGAAAAAATATTTTTTCCAGCACTACTATTACCGTCCTCCCTTAGAAGTATTTTTCTTCTTTTATTGACATTGACAATAAATGCATAATTTAATGATTGCATGTGAATTAAGTGTTGCTAACAAACCAATAAATCACTTTGATAATGATTTTGTTTAGACTGCATGAACTGAATTCTTTAGTCTGAGACATTTGACAACAAAAAAGAAAAATTAAAATGCAATTTAGCTAGTTATTTCTGAATGTCATCAAGTTTTTACACCACATTTTTCATACTTTCTAATCGATAGTACTGCCCTTAAACTGTTTTATGCTGTGCTCCAAGACATAACCCTGAATACCAGTGAAAGATCTGGTTTCAAAATGGACCTAGTATAGAAGAAAATGAAATATATATATATATATATATTTATTTTTTTTTAATTTTGATTTAAAAAAAATTATTGTTCTGATTTTTACAGAAGGCAGACAAAATGTCTGGTTCCACATCAATCAGTTTTGACCTTCTAATTGCTAATACTGCAAGATAAAAATTCTAGAAGTTCAAGGGAGAATTCATTAACAGTGAGTTCAATTGTACTAATAGGTGTAATGGCCACTCTTACCATTGCACAACAACTTTAAAAATTATGCATTACCAGCACATGCTGTATTTTCTTGTGCTCCTTATTCAGAAGGCAAACAAATAATCTCTAAAAAATGAGTTGTACCTACATACTAATATTACTTAATAACATTTTAATACTGTTTTTAACCACAATAATTTGTCAATGAAAATTATCATGCCATTGTGTTAAAAAATATCTTCGGAATTTGACAGGATATTTCAAGAGTTAAAGAAGGAATGAAATTGTGTCTATATTTGCTTCATCAATTCAATGTTTTCAAAAGTTAATAAAATCTAGCTAATTACTTAATATTTTCAAATAGTCCACAAATAAAATGGGCTTCAATAATGAACTTGGAAAAGTTTATGAGAAGAAATTCTGGTATTGTTTAATTATTGTGCTCTTTTCCTGAAGTTTTTGAAACTTCAGGATTTTGAATTTTAATTTTATTTTAATATTTATTAAGGGCTGCTGAGTTCTCTTTCCTCTGTGGTTTTGTTCAGTGTTGTTTTGGTTTTTTTTTATAACATTGATTCTATAGAGTAGACTTGAAAGTGAGCACAGGAATGTAGCATGATTGCAGTAGTAAGGAATAGCTATATCACTGCTTGAGGTCCTCCCACAAGGCATCTGTGTCAGAGCAGGCTTGCACCCTGACAACTCATGCATTAAAAAATCTGTGCCACCCCTTGTCATGTGGTTATGGCAGAGAGACTGAAGTTTCTCTGCATAGTGAGCTCCTGATGTTTTGACATCTGCTTCTACGGACTTTAACATGGCTTTCATTCGTACCGAACACCACCACATGTAAAAAATACCATCCCTGGCCCTAAGCATTTAAAATCAGCACTTAATTGGTGTTATGGCAAGTATTTTTATCAATATATGCTCATTCCTTTGTAAAAATTACATTCCTTAAAAGTTCTGGCATCCAAAAAAGCCTAAATATCTCATCATTTACATGACAGTAAACAAATAGGGACCAAATCCCACCAATCAATCACAAACTGAACATACTTGCATTTGTGAAACTTCCAAGAGTTCTGTGAACCCATCTTCTTCCAGTGTGTAGCCTGATTCAGGGGTGGTAACTGCTGGAGTGGGTCCCCCAGGGTCTATTGAGGAGTTGGCCTTAGCTGACCATGTAGCAGGCTTTAGCTTCAGACCCTAAGAAGGCAGACCCTGGGAGGGGGAACAGCTTGTTTACATAGGGCAAATTAAAGAACAGCTGCCCTATGGGAGTTAATATGTTGATAAAGCTATCCCCACAAGATTATGTTTCTAGAATGTTCCCCAGCTCTCCCCTCCTGTTTGGTTATTATTTGCTGCCTTGTTTTACATATTCCTAATCCCAGTTTATAACTGGATCCCTGCCCTCAGATCCACCCTTAAATCTTTCATTTATATAATGTTGTACCGCCCCTGTTCCTGGTCTCTTGTAGTTAGCCCCATACTGTGCTTGGCTTCCCTCTTTGTTATTTTCTTAATAAAGTTCTTCTGTTTCAGGTAATCCAATTGTGCCCATCCTTCTCTTAACCACTGCTCCTGGCTGACACCATCCCAGGGTCACTGAAGCCAAAATTGTGACAGTAATGGGCAATCCACCTTTAAAAATGGAGTTAAGAATCTGTCCACTACTGGTATGGGTGTTATTAATACCATTTATATTCTAAAATATATTTCATGACACAGTGTCATTTATTTGTACACTGAATCACCACTTGTCACTTTTTGTGCTGTGTCAAGCACCAGATTTCCAATAATAAACATATTTTAGCAATATTTTAAAGCCCTAAATTACTGTATTTCTAATATTAATTACTATTTTGATTTTGTGGACTATGCAGGCCCATGAAACTGTTAAAATAAGCAATGAAAAGCTGTTAACTGTCACACTTTCCTAATAGGAAAGTAGAGGGAATCTCAAAAAAAATTAAAGCTCCCCTCTCTTGTTGTAGTTGATTATATTTTTCTGCAAGCTCAGTGAGCATGTGGTTCAGTTCAGATTACTGACAGGGCAAAGGTTTGAACTCATCAAGTCAACTTCAAAATATTTGTCAACCCAGACTATCTACTCAGTAATGACCACAGAAGTGTGAATCAATAACACGGTGTTAACTAAGAAGAGATCCTGTAGAAAAAATTGCTAATTAAGGACATGAAGAACATTAAAAACATTATGCTTCCCCCCCACTTTTATTAACTAAAGTTGTGTCCGGTGGAAAATAACTTCAAATCTTTCTAGAACTAATGTACACATTTCAAGAGATTACTACTGTCAATTCATCCAACTTCTCAACCACTGCTCCAAGGGAATCATATAAGTACTTGACCTCTGCAAGATTTTAAGAAAAAAAACAAACTTCATAAAACTTAATCACATTAGTTAAAGCTGTAAAGATATTTTAATGCCCCTCCTAAGCCACCCAGTTCCATTACCTGAAATCTATCAACATAATCCTTTGTTAGGAAGAAAGGAATGAATCAAACTGAAAAGATTTGTAGTTGAATTATTCTCAGTCTTGGGGCAATTAGAAATATTTTTTATTGGAACATCTAGATATAACCTTGACTTCTTCTAATTAGTCCATCAACTCAGATGATAAGAAAAGGCAGGAACAATTTCACAGCATTGTAAAAATGGAAATGAGTGCAATATTGTTGCGTGTATGTCTTAGAAGGCATAGTTAGAGACCACAAATCAAATAAATGTAAAACAATCAAATGGAATTTAAACAACATTCCAAAACAAGTTTTTTAGGAAGTAATAGGGAGTTTCTGTTCCTCTTAAGTAAAGTTACATATCTACTAGATTAATTATGTTCTGTTGACAACTTCAGACAGTATTTCTTATGTCAGTAAACTGTTCCAAAAAGTAAGTGTTGGAAAAGCTTAAAGTTACTGTCATAAAAGTTCAGAACTATGAGCCTTCTAAAAATATTTTCTTGTGATTTTGTTTACTGACAGTTTTTCCAGAATTTTCCATCTCATGTATGAGAATCAAAAGGCAAATGCACAATTCACTGCAACAGTAAGTAATTACAGTAAGTTATAGTCCTGCATTTTATGTTCCAGTTTGTTTTTATGTTTAGAATCCCAAATTTTCCTTTGCAATTTTTTTTCTATTCCCTGTATATCAGAAAAGAATGCTGACTTCAGAAGACAAGGTGCTGAGGAATTAGATTGCCATGGAGCTGTTCCCATATCTCTTGTTATTTGAGTGTAGGTGGTTGTTTTCATGTTTTGTAGTTGGGGTTTTTGTTTGTTTTCTTAGTGTGATTATAGATCTATATTGTGGGAAGCTCTTGATAAAGGAGAACTTTTATACCTATGCATTTTCTTTGCTCTTAATTTAATGTAAAAGAAGTATCTTGAACAGGGAAAAAAATTAACTGTTACAGAAGAGCAGAATAGTAAAATGTGTTATATTTAAATGTATTGAAACATTTATTTCAAGTGAGAATTTTTATGCTGAGAGTAAATGAAATTTTTATTGTGAAGTTTGAACTTAACATTCTCCCACAATACATTTAAAATTTATTTTAGGTTACTTAACATACAATTTGTCACAGTATGGGAAATATGGGAAACAAATCTGGAAGTTGTACTTCTACCTACTTTTTCTGTGGAGACACACACCTATCTTGTTTTCTTCTTTCCAAATATAATGTGCTAATGTTCTTTCCAAACATAATGTGCTAATGTTCTGGCTGCAGTGGAAGCCAGAAAAACTGACCTCAGTTTACAGCCCCACTGGGAATAAACACTTCAGCTTTACTTGTCAATCCAGCAAATTTCATCCTTTTAACTGCATATTGTACTGTGTGAAGTGTTCGGTCAGCTATTAAGATTATATGATTAAACTACCAGGGTTTTTATTTTAACAATGGCATTTTTTAGATCAAAATGTATCAATACAGACCTAAATCACACTACTAATCAAGATAAGCATTCAAAGTTAGCAGCAGGTTAAAGAATATTATCTGTATTCCAGTAGGTTGCTGCAAAAAGTTGAATACACTTTGTTTGAGAGATGGAAAGTGTGTTCTATTGATGCATGATAGACTTTTTCAGGAGTGGAAAAATAACTGCATTATAGTAAATGGTCAGAACTAATTATCAATTCCAGCCTTGTACTACTTCTACTGGATGAGCTATCATTATTTTTTGTCATGTAGAGTAACACAGAAAACCCTTAAAGATGCTAACAGATGACCCAATTAAAATATGATAACTTTTCAAAAATCCCATTATTATTGTTTCAAAAGCATCATAAAAATCTAAGAACCTTGGCTTTTTTTCAGTAATACTACAGTCTATATGGACTTAGATATGGATATATATATTTCACAAGGACAAGACAGTAGGCATACATTGAGACTATATGATCTATTACACCTTTCTTAGATTTTGGTGCAGTGGAACCACACATTGAAACTACTTTACTCATACTGTGTTTTTAGGCTTCACCACAGGATATCTATTTCCTATCAAAGTATACTTCCTTTATTTTGAAAATGTTTGGCTGTTACAGTATTGCAACAAGTACCTAATGGAGAAAAATGATAACTTGAAAAAGTAATTTGAGGGCCAAATTTATTTAGAAACAACTATTTTCTATTTAGATCTAAATACCTACTATCTAAATACCTATTTACCACAGTAAATGTCTACTGCGGATATAAGGCCTCCATCTCTTATACAAGAAATAGGTCCAGTTTAATTAATAAACCACTGAGGATTTATTGAGATTTATGTTGCCCATTTTTGAGCTAATGAAGTCTTTTCACACTGAAGAACTTATGGCATGTTCTTAACTTTTTGGTATTTAAGATTATAAAGTTCACCAGGTTTTTAAAAATTTCCTATGCTCTGTAGAATGTATGTGAAGTCACATAGAAATTGGTATTGGTTTTCTTCTTGGTTCTTCATAAAAGTATTAATTTAGGCAGCTGACAGTGGTATTTATAAAGCATCAAAATTATTAGAGTGCAAGCTATAGATCTAAAATACCTTTTAGTCAGAGGCAAAAGAATAATTACATCAGAATGTTTTATGCATGTGTAAAATTTTGTGCTATTTCACATTTTTACATGGAATTCAGAAGCAAAATATAAAAGAAATTTTAAATAATCTGCCTATTATAAAAGGAAAATCACACAAGTGGGTAATTTAGTGGGAAAAACAAGTTGATGATCTCTTGTGTAACTGGTTTTGGTTTGAACACAACCCACGTTATTACCTGTACCATTAGTACTGTGTATGGAGTAGTCTGCATCTCTATTTACCACCATACCAGAAATGCTCTGTAAATCATTAGTCAGTATCTACGGCAGCTGTATGTACAGTAAGGAGATGGATAGTGAAAAAAAGAAGTACCAGCAGTCTGATGAAAAGTACTGTGGGTATTTTGGCAGATGGAATTAAATGATCCAAATCTGAAAAGTAGAAAGTCATGATCTACCAGTACCGAGATCTTCTTATTTCATATACGAGTCTCATCAAAAGCTTCTTGGACATCAGCTGCTCCCAGCTCACATGCTGTCCTTTTAGAATCATACATATTAAAACTTGCCTGTTTTAGAATCTTAGAATCTTAGTGGGGTAGGAGTCATTACATTGAGTTACAAGACAAGAGAAAATTCATCAAGGTGGAAAAATTGCACCAATTGGAGAAGAATTAATACACTGCTCTGCTGGCAGAGAACAGCAAGGGGAAAATACCTCACTGCCCTAATACCTTATGGCTGGGTTAGCTGTGCTGTGGCATGGCATTACAGAACAAACAAGATATAAATTAATGCAAATCTTGAACATTTTGGCCAGTCACTCTCATGTACATTGCAAACTCTTCAACTTTGCTTTTTCCATGAAGGGTTAGCTGTTAATGACTCTGGGCTTCATAGCTGTGCGATTAAGTAAAAATAATGGACAAATATATCCACACAGAGGAGCAAAAAAATGGATTAACATTTATCTAAAGAAAAAAGATGCAAACATGCATATATATACAGATTCTCAAAAGCACTGAAGGATTAAACCTATGAGTTGAAAGTGTGACAGAGTCACAGAAAATGTAAACTGTAATATTTTCTTTCCTGTAATTTATTTACATAAAGATAATATGAAGTATTGTATCTGTCTGAATGAGAAAGACATTTTAAATACATAAGTACATTCTACAGAGCATAGGAAATTTTTAAAAAACCTGGTGAACTTTATAATCTTAAATACCAAAAAGTTAAGAACATGCCATAAGTTCTTAAACAAGGGGAATTGTGATCCATGTTTACTATAGTTATTCAGTAGTGAATAAATATTTTACTTCCCTGTGAAAATTTCACAGAATCACAATCATTTATGTTGGAAAAGATCTTGACCATCATCAAGTCCAACCCATGACCTAGCACCGTCCTGTCAACTAGACCATGGCACTAGTCCAACACCCAGTCTTTTCTTTAACACCTCCAGGGATGGTGACTCCAGGGAGACTCCAGGGACTCCACCACCTCCCTGGGCAGCCGATTCCAATGACCCATCACTTTCTGCAAAGAAATGCTTCCTAATGTCCAGCCTTAAACTCCTCTGCTGCAGCTTAAGACTGTGTCCTCTTGTCCTGTCAGTGGTTGCCCAGGAGAAGAGACTGACTCCCATCTGCTACACCCTCCTTTCAGGCAGTTGGAGGGAGTGACAGCTGGTGGTACAGCCTGGGCCTCCATTTCTCCAGGCTAAAGACCTCCACTCCCTCAGCTGCACCTCAGGACCTGTGCTCCAGAGCCTTCACCAGCTCTGCTGCCCTTCCCACGATATGCTCCAGCATCTCAGCGACCTTCCCAAACTGAGGGGCGCAGGAATGGGCACAGCCTCAAGGTGCAATCACACCAGTGCCGAGAGCAGGGGAAGATTGAGTTCCCTGCTCCTGCTGGCCACTCTATTCCTGATATAGGCCAGGATGCCATTGGCCTTCTTGGCCACCTGGGCACACTGCTGGCTCTTGCTCAGGATCAGAAGGAGGAAGAAGAGAAGATGTTACCAGGTATGAGAAGAGACTCACTTCACAAATAAATGTGCTTCATTTAGGGTCTCTGCGGTAGCTCGTGTACAGGTTGGAAAATGGACAGGGAAGAAGAAAGATGTATGCCATGCTCCAGAGTTGAGTCAGATGCTACAAAATACTTTTCATGTGAAGCTGAGCAAGTGACTTAAACCACTGCTTCCAAGGTGTCTTTTAGTTGTGAATGCTCCAATGTCACAGAAGAAATGGTAATTTGGATTTTGTGCTCAAAATCTAGGGATCTGATTTCACCTCAGAAATGAACCAAAAGCTGGACTATGAACCAACTGGTATACATTACAATTTCATAGAACTATAGAATAAGCAGAGTTGGATCTGTCATGATCATCTAGTCTGACTCCTTGTCCTGCATAGGACACCCCAAGAATTACAGCCTGGGGGCCTGAAAGCATTGTCCAAACAATTCTTGAATTCAGACAGGGTTGGTGCTGGGATTACCCACTTCCATGGCGATCATGTTCCAGTGCTCATCCACCCTCTGGGTGAAAACCTTTGACTTCCTCTGACTGAGCTTCAGACAATTTCTTTGAGTCTTGTCATTAGTCACAAGTGAGTCTTGTCACTGATCTCACAGTTCAGCAGAGATCAGTACCTGCCCTCTGTTTCCCCTCATGATCATGTTGAAGATCATAATAAGCTCTCACCTTAGTCTTCTCTTCTCTGGGATGAACAGACCAAGTGACCTCAGCTGGCTTCTCCTCCAGAGTGTTCACCATCTTTGTAGCACTCATTTAGACTCTGTAATAGCATAATGTCTGTTATATTGTGGTGCCCAAAACCACACACAATATTCAAGGTGAGGCTTCCCCAGTGTAGAGCACAGCAGGACAATCCCCTCCCTTGCCTGGTTGGCAATGCTGGGCCTGATGCCCCCAGGACACGCTTGGCCCTCCTGATTGCCAGGGAACTGCTGGCTCATGTTCAACCTGCCATCAACCAGGACTTCCAAGTCCCTTTCCATGGCACTGCTTTCCAGCATCTCATTCCCAGTCTGTCAGTCCATCCAGGATTGCCCTACTCCAGGTGTAGAATCTGGCACTTTCCCTTGTTGAATGAACTTCATGTGGTTGGTGATTGCCCATTCCTCTAATTTGCTGAGGTCTCTCTGCAGGGCCTCCCTGCCTTCGAAGGAGCCAACAGCTCCTCCCAGTTTATGGTCATCAGCACACTTACAGAGGAGTATTCCTTCAAGTCCTTTGTCCAAATTTTTAATAACGATGTTGAAGAGAACTGGGCTGAGAATGGAGCCCTGTGGAGCTCCACTGCTGACAGGTCACCAGCCTGATGTCACCCCATTCACTATAACCCTTTGTGTCCAACCTATGAGCCAGTTGCTCACCCATTACATAACATGATTATTGAGATGTATGCCAGATATTTTGTCCAGAAAAATAATAGGAGAGACAATATCAAAAGTTTTGCTGCAGTTCAGAAAAATTATATTTACTGGCCTTCGTAAATCAGCTAGGTAGATTATGTTGTCATAGAAGGAAATCAGGTTTGATAAGCAGGACTTTCCTCTCATGAAGCACTGCTGACTCTGAATGAAGGACTGCATTATCCTTCAGGTGTTTTTCAATACCTCCCTGAATAATCTTCTCCATAAATTTACCAAGCACTGAAGTGAGACTGACAGGCCTGTAGTTTCCAGGGTCCTCCTGCTTGCCATTCTTGAAAACTGGAACAAAGTTAGCCAGCTTCTAGTCAGCTGGGATGTCTCCAGATACCGAAGAGCTCAAAAATAGAGAGAGGTTTTGCAATGACATCAACTAGCTCTGAGGATTCTTAGGCGTACGCATCAGGTCCCATAGATTTAGGGGTTTAGCAGGATGCCCTGCCTAGAATGAGATAAAATAATTCTAACAATAACATACTAGCAAAACCAGTAGTGAATGGAGAGAGGTGTCATCCTGTTTTGGTGTTGAATAATGCTGAAACCAGTCTGACACATCAGTCTGGAAGTTAAACAATTGGAGACTGAGGTGAAGGTATGGTAGACCAGATAAAGTATCCTGATAAAGGAACAAACAGGTCTCACTACTAATAACTTATCTAAAGCTGCTAAGCTGACACAACTGGCTTGGAGGCATATGACTGACAGTGAATAATTTTAAACTATAATGGCCTAGTTTTATTTTTTAATGGAAGAGTCTTCTAACATATGACTGCTTGGAGTATATGTGGAGATTCCTCCCCTGGGGATGATGCTCAAGGTTACTTCTGGAGGCTGAGCAAAAAACCTTTGCCCATGGTTGTTGGTATAGGTGAGAAACATCAATCTCTACTTAATAATTGGGTTTACTGGATTTAATACAATTGCTTTAAAATACTTGCTTCAATATTGCTTGTATAGGGCATTGTACTATTGTGGTAGTTATAGCTCCTATACTGTGTGGTAAATAATTCTGATTGAATCTATTTGTTTAACCATTAACATAATAAATAATTTATAGAAATTTATCTGGTTTGCCGTCCTTCATCATGTGGGAGAAAGTTGTCTAATGGCTCAATTAAATCTCCATAATCCTTTACAGGTAAACCATTTGTCACACTCCAATGTGGGGAGCTGCGAGGAGTTCTTTTAAAACAGATGGTCTAGGATGAAGTTAAATCAAACAAGACAGTATTTTATCTAAGAATCATTTTTTGGTAACAAAGAGGGAGTTGCCCTACTTTCTAATCTAAAGAAGATTAGAAAAGACAGGAAAGAAGGAAGTCAGGGAGCGCCACCAATGTCCAAGTGTCAGGGAGCGTGTGCCCGCTGGCTGCTGGGGAGCCTGCGCAGCCCTCGGAGAGGCACGGCTCCACAGGCACAGCTCTCCCGGCCACGGGCAGCCGGACACCAGGTGAGTGAGGGAGGGGGCGCTCGGGCGGGACATTGGACAGGATGGCGGTGGGGATCATGGTGGCAGGCTGGACTGGCGAAGCAGGAACGCAGGAACGCAGGAATGAAGTAGGCAGGGCGTCGGTCAGGAACACAAGGAGGCAGGACAGGCAATGGGAAGCTTGGAGTCAGCCAGTGTCCAGCCAAGAAACCCGCTAGAGGGAGGACAAGTGAGGGGAAAAGCAGGCTAGAGCAAGGACAAGAAGCTGACCAAAAGCCCAGAAAGACAAAACCCAAAAAGCACAGGCCAAAAGAGCCCCAGAGACTCAGTTATTTTCATGCCTCCTGTCTCCTCCCAAGGTCTGCTGTCTGTTGACAGGAGACCATTGGCCCAGTCTAATGTTCCACTGCAGTCCATGAGTGGAGACCTTTTTCCATCTGGCTGGACAACCCCTCTGGAGGGTGCAGTGTCCGTGGTGGTCTGCTGCATACTTATCCCATGTGAACTATTGAAATGATTGCCAGGCAAAGTGACCCCTGAGACAAGGCTTCCTCCCATCTTCTTGTAGTTGCCTCCTGCAAGTGCCACATGTGCAACCTCTCCTCCATGTGCTTTCTGACAACCAATGTTGAGACAGAAATAAATTCTCTCCTGACACCATTGACAAATCCTGGGACTAAGTTTGGATCCAGCCGTACCTTCACTCCTCTCCAAGAAAGAATTCTGAAAGCATGGGTGTGCTTTCTGTGCATTGTGACTCAGCAGTCTGGCTTTTTTAATAAACTTTGTCTGAACCTTCCACTCTGCTGTAACACTGGGCCACTGAGACAATCTTGGAAGAAACAAATAAGGAAATCTTGTTTTTCCTTTGTAGGCTCCGCTGTTACAGATGCAGTTCTCCAAGCATTTTGCTATACTTCTACCAACTGTTACCTGAGCATGTGCTACCTCATCTTTTCAGATGCAAAATGGCTTGATCTGCTGCTGGAGGATTTTCTTAATAGAAACTGGATATGTCTGTCTGATTTCAGGATTGTTCTTAAACATTGCTTCAAGTTATTTCCTCAAATAATGAAGACTGTATCTTCTTAATTAAATGTTTGAGCTCCTGATAAACCACTACATTTTTTCATGTTGGTCTTAGAAAATGCTAAATGCTTTAACTGAAACTTTGAAAGTATTTAGCATGCGGCCTGAACTATGCAATTTTCCACTTTGATGGTTTAGGTTGGGCAAGCTATGAAATTGAAAATCAGGTCTTAGAATGATAAATATTGCTTTGACTTGTGAATGATTCAGAAAAACAACAAAAAATATCTCTTTTCTGTAATCATGCACTTTTTTCCACTTCACCTGTTAATGATTCCCTGAGAAATACAGACCCAGTTCCAGTAAATGGAAGATCCAGTAAATGGATCTTATGACAGTATTAGCATTTTCTCCTTTTTGGGAGAAATGCATGGCGAGGGAAAGCATGTGTTCTACTTATCCTTTGCAGAATCACAGGAAGATCTGAAAGCAGAAGAAGTTTCCTCCTCACTGCTTTGCTTGACTGAGTTAGCAAGACAAATGTACTCTATGTTATCCCATTTTTCTGAGCTCCCACCAAAGGTCTGCTACAACATCAGCAAATGCTTGGCTTTAAAAGCTAGACTGAAAGTACACAGATGGTCACAAAAAATGTTCTAAGATATTTTGCTGATACCTCGAAATCCCTTACTGGGGATTAAAATGTAGTAAGTGAATTCATTAGAAGTCAAGTGCACTGGCCATTACTCTGGAAGTAAAAGAGTCATTTTATCTTGCAGCTGTAGGTCACACAGATAAATTTTTCCTTTTTAATGTAGTACTTAAAATCTCCTGTCATTGATGAGATGTTATAAATGTCAGGGGTTTTTTTCAACTTTCTTCTCTGTATTATCATAGCCCTGAAATTGTTAAAAAAAAGGGAAAAAAAAAAGAAAAGAACAGGAGTACCTCAGGAAGCAAATTCTTATTTCAGGAGCTAAACAAGGAAGATATGCTCATAGATATAACCACAAGAGATAAGATAATTAGAAAGTCAATGCACATCATAACCCTGAACACCATAAATGGAGATATGAGACAGCTACAGTTTATTACAGCATAAATGGCATGAAAGTACGAGACAAATCTGTGCTAAATCTGAAATTGTACTGTAACTTCTGTCCTTCTAAAATTAATAAAAAACTGAACAAACTTTGAAAGCTTTAACTTCAGTCCTGATTTTTTTTTTCATTGAAATATGGAGTAGTTCAAAGTCAAGCACTATGTGAAGTGATTTACTTTGCTTTTATGAAAAGCATTATAGAAATGTCATTCTATTGTATCTTACTGTATTTAAGAATTGACTACTGTGATACAGCCACAAGAGATGAATATATGTACTATGATCAACCCCATCAATTACTGCTCACCAGCAATTAATGTGAAGTACTCTTGATATAAGAGATTTGAAGACAAAGGAGTAAACATGTTATTTAAAAAGGGGTTGCATTTAATCCTAGATTTTTTTTTCACTCTAAGATAACTGTATACTACAATATTTTCTTTTTAATAATAACAGCTTTTCAATTAAATGATTCAATCAGTATGCCACAAGCCATGTCTTTCTTTGGTAGGAGGAGTTAGAAGGCCGAACATTCAATTGACCTGTTTCCAAATAATCTACAGGAAAAAAATGAAGATTAAGTCCTTTACAAGAGCAGTTTTCACAGTGTAGCATACAAAGAAAAGGATTCGGTAAAAAGATGAGAGGGCAAGCCGCATTGTGCTGGCTCACTTAAATCTTATTTCCAATTCACTAAATGTGTTTGACTTGGCAAGTGAGTTGGTATGTGTATTAGATCAGCAGGGAGCCTAATCAAGGAGATGCCAAGTTTGCTGCAGCCCCTCTGTGCAGCATTAGCCTCAACTAGTGACCTTAAGCAAAGTGAGTGGTTGAACCCCTAAGAGAATAGCATTAATTTTTACTTGAAGTTCAGCCTGATTTGAAGTCTCCCTTTGTGTGTTATTAAAAAAAATGCAAAAAGCATTCAACAGAACTGAATATAGTCTTCTCAGCACCATGTTCACATGCAAGGCTTTATAGAAGCATGCCTCCATTAATGCTGACACATGCAAAAGAAATGAAAATCATTAACTCAGCTAAGGCACTTGATTTTGCAGCTGTACAATTCACTTTGTAACACAGTAACTTGAAGTTTGGGAGTTTTGAGTTTTCTTTTTTTTTTTTTTTAATCCAGAGAAGCTGTTAATTTGTTAATTGCCTCAGAAATTATTTTCAAATATTAAGCATATCTCAAGACCAAAAATTGTACAAAACTGGTATGTAGCACTACTTTTTATTCCCTCATTTTGCTAGCCATTGTTGTATACAATTTTCTTTAAAAAATTCTCAATTTACAGATCCAGAGAGATTACTGTAGTCTGCCCTTTCCAGTTTTTCTGTACTAAATTATATTCAGTCCATACATCTTGAAAAAACTCAATGTTACAAATAAGGATTTCTAACGTTGAGTTTTTAAATTTTTAAAGAGAAATTAATTTTTGTCTTAAAAAGACTCAATAAATATTTCTGGTTTTAAATATTGTAAAATATATGTTTTTTACTATTTATGTTTTTCATTACCTCTGTTTCCAGTAAAATCAAAATGTATATAAACACCTCTTAAAATAATGTTTCAATAATTCTTTTACCAAGTGTAGCTCTTTTCTGCAATGCTCTTTTAGGTTGAATATGTGGCTCAGAGAAATTACTAAAGTCCATTCTGTAAATAATGTTAATGGACTGCTATTATAAATTTTCAGCTTTCATTGTTTTCCCGATCTTGTTTTTACTAGGTTTTTAAGCTAAGTAGCAGAATTAGTTTTCTGTTTCTCTACCAAAGGTCTTTCTGTATCTCTGTTTAATTATCTTCTACTTCCCAGTTCTTTCATATATGTTCTCACGTAATTCTAGAAAAAAAGCTTTTCTTACTGTTCTAGTCCAAATGAATCAAGAGAACTTCCTAAGTCCCCCCTTTCCAACTTCTTGTGTAGAGCTTTGTCTGTGTTGTGTATTGGAGCTACATTTCACATTTCATTTTAGCTGTGTCCAGTGCATGTCCTGTTTCTTTCTCCCTCCCAGTCAGAGATATGACATAAAGGACAGTAGCACCATATTCAGTTCTTTGTTCTGTTATTAAATTGCTCACTTTTTTAGAGTCTAGTATTTCTCCATAACCACAACAAAGAAAACTGGGGGATTTTCTGAGAAGAATTTTACATAAGGTCTCCTACTCAACAATAAATAGCAGATTAAATAGACAGATGTAAAATGTAATCTATTTTTCTTACATGGCATAACTTCTTTCAATGTGTAATAAACAATCAGGAAAAAAAGAATCCATTTCCCCTCCCCATAATTGCAGGAATAGCTTATCAGAAACAGTTACTAATAAATAAAAGCTATACTTCAAACAAACTATTTTTATTCAAAGGTCTGAGAAAATTTCACAAACTTCCCCTTGCCTCAGGCACTGTATAAATGCTGTAAAGGCATGTTCATTACAATTTCCAGCCTTGGTCCTTTTGGGCCAGGTTATCTGTTTTAATATGGTAATGAACTCCTCCCCTTGTCCCCAGCCTGTCTGCAGCTGGGGTTCCTGCTATAGTCCACCATTAATGCAGTACATGTCTAGTCCTCCATCACCTGCAGGGGGACAGTCTGCTTCATCGTGGTCCTCACCATGGGCTGCCAGGGAAGCTTGGCTTCCACTGCTCCACCCATGGGAGGCACACCTGATTGAACTTCTCCTACATGGACCCTTCCCATGGGCTGTAGCTCTTCACAAACTGCTCCAGTGTGGGTCCCCCATGAGGTCACAAGTCCTGCCAGCAAACCTGCTCTAGGAGAGGCATCTCACATGTCACATTCTTCTTCTGGCATTCACCTACTTTGAACATGAGGTCCTCCATGAGCTGCAAATTGATCTCTGCTTCATCATGGTCTCATCACACATCACAGCCCCTTCAACTTGAGTTCAGACAGAAGCTTCAGCCTGTTCAGTACAGCAGCACAGAAAACAGAAGCAGTATCTTGGCCATTTTCATGCCCAGGAACATCACTATGGCTGTTACCAGTATGTTCTCAGGCACAATTCAGTGAGGTGATCAGCAGTACATCACTACAGTGAGCAGTGAAAGTAAAAAGCAGCCACTAATGAGCACTAGACTCTAATATACAGTCAGGAGAGTGGGCCCCCTGGCAAGCACTGCTCATTACTAACTAAACAGTAGTAACAGCTATAAATTCAATCCAAATAAAATCTGTTGTTATCCTGAACTCTTTGTGTACCCAGTTAGGTATCAAAAAGACTGTTGTGATTTTATCCCAGTTGTCAGCCAAGTCCCATGAAAGTTCTCTTACTCCTTCACCAGCAAGATTAGGAGAGAATTGGAAGAGTAAAAGTCAGAAAACTTGGGATTCAAGGTAAAGGCAGTTTAATTGGGAAAGCAAAAGCCACACACACAAAGCAAAACAAGGAATTAATTCTCTTCTGCTGACAGGAGGGCAGGTCCTCAGCCATCTCCACAATGGCAGGGTCCCATAATGCATTATGGTTACTTCTGAAGAGACACACCATCAAGTGTTACCATTTCCTCTTTCTTCCCTCTGCTTAATAAATTAAGCACGATGTCACATGGTCTGAATACTGCACTGGTCAGTTTGGGTCACCTATTACAACTTGTTTCCTCCCATACACACCCAACTTCCTCACAAGTGTGCAGACAACAGAAACAGCAGAAACAGCAAAGGCTTGGCTTTGTGTAAGCCCTCTGCAGCAGTAACTAAAACATCACTGTATTATCAACTGTGTTCAGCACAAATTCAAAACATAGTCCATACCAGCCAGCCACTGTGAAGAAAATTAACTCTACTCCAACTGAAACCAGCACAGACAGAAAGTTTGATTTCTTGTTAAAAACAGCAATAGGAAAACAAGTCACTTTAGTCTAATGGCTACATGATTAGACCATGTGAACCTCCCTGACTTTGGCTTACACATCAGAAGGAATACGGAAAATCCACAGTCCTATGATGGCTTAGCAGGAATGTAGCAATTGTGTCATACTTAGTTACCTGGAAGATGTAATAGGCAAAAAATACAAGCAAAACCCATTGCTGACAGAACCAGAATCTGGGGGTGTACTGAAGGCGCTTGCTGGACATGGTTTCTTCAATCTCATAATTGAAGATAAGGCATCTCACTAATGCCTTAATTCTTAGGATTGCATATTGCAGGAAGGCAAATGGGGAGAAGAAAAATCTGTGTATATGTAAAACTCTAATTTATGATTAATTCCTACAGATGATTTACAAATCCCCAGGAATTAAAGTCTGTAACAAAATTACCAACCCAGTCTGACCCACAGCAACACTACTGGGTGTCACTGACATATCAGAGAGTATGGTATAAAGGACAGCCATATGAAGAGGGTAAAATGAGGGGTTAAAAGTCACATCAAACTTACTGAAAAGGCCTGCAGGCTCCTCAACCTTTATTCTTTAATTGGGAGGAGAAGAGTTTTTACTAAAGATAAGTCTACAATGTAGGCCGGCAGCCCAGCTGGGCAATACCCTTGATTTGTGCAGTTCACAGCAGTTCATTTCTAATGTCTTCATACAGACCTTTTTTTTACAAATGTGGTTAAAATTTTAGAAGTATAAAAGTATTTTATTAATTTTTTTAATAAAGCCTTGACTGCAAGAAATACTTGAAGTTGATAATCATTTGCAGACTCCTTTCTCCTTTCTCCCTGCAGGACTGAGAGCAGTAGCACAGCTGGTTGTCAGCTCAGTCCTTATTATCAACACCAGTTATTGGTTGAAAAAGCCTATTCATATCTGGCTACATTTCTTGATACAAGATGTTAGGAAAAAGAAACCCTAACCTTGTGATAGTAAATTTGCCTGTTTTTTAGTATTTTAACACAAACCTTCAAATAAGAGGAAATGATGAATTATTTTATATTTGATTCTTATTTAGGGGCAGATTTAAAAAAGGAAAAAAAAATCCCTCCTCTCACATGATCTTCTTAGCACGTACTATACTTTGGGGAAAAAAACATGGCAAAGAGAGCAGTGAGAAAATTGAGTGCAGTAACTGAAAAAACACGTGTAATTGTGGATTCCTTCACAAGGAGTAAGTTTAATAAAAACAAAGTAACGTAAATGAAATCAACCAGAAAACACTTCTATTAGTACTGGATATAAACACTTAAATACATAAACATCATTGGTCAAAGACATGTCCTGAAACACATCAGGAATTGCCAAGAGAAACAATATGTAGATATATTTAATCAAGTCAATACTTAAATTCCATGGAAAAGATGATCATATAATTTCTATATTAGTAAAAACAATATCTATTATATGATAGATCTTGTTAAAAAGAGAGTCATTATTAAAAATTACCAGAAGAATACTTCATTAGATTTTGAAGCTTCATTTCTGATTTGCTGAAAGAAAAAGAAGAAGATTTCACAAAAAAGAAACAATATGAGCTGTACCGGAAGAAATGACCTTCCTTTTAGCAGGAAGGTCTCTCTTCCAAAACTATGAGAAGACATGGTAAGCCACTAGGATTTTTTTCAAATATAGAGAGGTGACAAGGATTTTTTGTGTAGAGACTGGACATTCATGCCAAAATAAAGCTTTTATCACAATCTGCCAAACTTGATGCTAGAGCGCACTTAATCTATTAACAAAAGCAAAATCTGTTCTGTGAAAGTGTCTCATAATATCTAAATATAGTAAATGCAAGTATTACCAAAGTTAAAAGGGAAATGTCACCTATAATTCAAGCAAAATACCCTGACCTGCAATAGGACTGATTTTCCATATGTTTAATCTAAGGTGTTAATTTCAGTTTCATGAAGAGAAATATAAACCTCTGGACATGCAGGAGAAGTACTGCCTTTGAGGTTAGTTTCTCTGTATTTTTGACTAAACAACTTTAGTTGGTCATCAGCTGAGATCATCAGCTGAGATCAAATGCTTAACTCTTTGGTCAACTTCACGATGATGAAGCCCAGCTGTACAGTCTCACAGTTCTTTACAAAGCCATATGCCAAAACGAGCTTTCCATATCTTGCTTATTTACAAAAACATAAATTGTTTTGGATTAATCTAGTTTTGGTCTGTTTTTTTCTTTTTTTTTTTTTTCTGGTTAGTGTTTTACCTCTTTTTTTTAAGATGAAGATTACTTCTATGCTTGTAAAGAACAGTGAGAATTTTTTTTATGCATAAAGAAAGAAATTTTTTTTTTTTCTTTTTTCTTCAAAAAGAATTTCTACTAGTGCATATTTTCAGTGGAACATCTGTGGATGGACAATCTTCTACAATACAGCACTCTTTGGCCTGCCATAGATTCTTCTACAGGTTTCAGTCAGGATAAAACACCAGTCTGCTACAAGGATTAAGTAAATTCTATCAAAAATAAATAACATGGTGATTAAAATGTATAAAATGTTATAAAACATTCTGAAAAATTACTGTACATGGAAATATATGTTTAGAACAAGTTGCATAGTTATTTTGCTGAAATTCTCCTTATTTTATCCTAGCCTTTGCTCCAGAAAGATCATATGACACTTAACACAAAACCCAAAAGGTTATGAACAAGATTATTTTTCCAACATATCCAAAATTACTGCTGAAAAATTTTATTCTTTAAATGATGAAAATGTGGACGATTTAACATGATTGTACAGATTATACTTCATCAAAGGTAAGCAAGCCTAGTTAAGGTTACCAGAAGGAAACTTTTAAAACAACAAATAAATGTTTTCATATCTGGTACTTCTCCTACAGCATTACATATCAGCTTTAAACTGCTTAGTTAAGAATGAGGATTTCCTACTACTCTGGTTCTAAAATGCAAGTGTTTGCCTGCTGTGGATTTCTGTTCATTATATGCACATAGGGAATCAATTGATTTGTAATTAAAAAAAAACCACATTAATTCATATTTAAACTAATAGCAATCTCCTTTTTATAATTATTTGCTCAATTTATTTGAAAGAAAATTTGAAGCTCTGTAAATATAAAAAATTTGTATTAAAGTTCCTTCCATGTTTGGCCTTGAGTAATCCAGGTCCAGTTCTTGAAATCTGCCATATGCAGATGAACTGCTTTGCCTCAAGCAGTCTTCCATCTGCATTCCTCCCAGGATTAGTTCATAAGATATGCAAGCCTCCACCTTTTCCCTTCCAGTTGCTATTTTTAAATAATCAAATTCTTAGTTAATTTTAAAGTGTAACACTCTGAGGATGTATATAGCTTCAACTGACAGACATTAATTTAAATTTGTTTGGCCATAAAACTATAGTACTGTTTGTAGCAGTGTGAGTCTATCTTAGTTTACTTTCTACTCTATCAAGTGATTTGTATTTTACTTTGAGAAATGAAGTTTGGTTTGTGAACTAGTTAGCAAGCTTCCCCTTCATCCCCCTTTTTTTGAGAAGAAAGAGTTCAGTAAACAGAAGATACTGTCTCTTCATAGATTCAGATCATAAAGTAATTTTGAATAAGATGTTCAAAAGAGGTTAGAAAACAAAAATCCATTTTTGGAGTTTGGGGCATCATCTCATTAAGGGTAATACTGCAAGCCTCCAGTTTGAAAAAGGCACTGACTCAAATTTGTAATTATTTCACTTTCAAATTTCTTTTATCTCTGCTGCTGGTACATCAACAAATACAAGTGCTTCAGACTAATGAGCATTGCAGCTGATTACTAAAATATTGTAATACTTCCCAAGGCAAAATGACATATTTTTCAAAATTAAGAAAACAGAATACTTCTTTACTGCTGTAATGTATGACCTCAGTCTAAGCCTCAAATCCCACATTTCCCTGTACAGTTGAAGCAAGCAGTGTTTAATTAATGAGGATTAATTTTGTTTTGGGAAAGGTTCTAATTTGTTTTGGTCAGTGTGTTCACCATGGCTGTAGAGAACTTAAAGTCTATCACGCGCTTTCAAAAATCTCAAGTTCCTTCTATTCTTCTTATTGTTCTTATGTGCAATTATTTTTTTATTGACCACACTTGTAGTTTGAGAATTAGAATTACAAAAGTAATTTAAATGTTATGCTTTCAAAGGAGAGGAAAATTTGTAACAATGCTCTAAACTTCTTTCCCAGGAGACGTGGCACTATTTCTTAGCGCAGCTCTTGTAAAAGACAACTGTAAAAATACTCTAACATCTCTTTCAGTATTTATTTCTGCTGGATGGGCTGATAGCCAGAATGGGACAAGGGGAGGGTATTGTGAAGAGATCCTCAAATTCCAGGGCACAAACATCTTGAGCTATGGGTTTTGTTTTAAGCAGTCCTGAGAGAAGAAATCTAACACGAAGAAGGAACAAAGATATTGAAAGACACTTTTGCCTCCTCTCTCCCTGTTCTGCAGGTTCTGTGCTATGTGTCCAAACAACTGTACAGAAACTTCCCTGAAAATTCAAAATAATTATCTTGTTCTCTCCAGTGAAATGCAGCTGGTGCCTTTTTTCCCAAGGTTTAAATTCAGCAGCTCAAATTTCCTATCAATTCTGATTCCAAGGATTTCCATGGAGCCAGATTTGTCTTAGAAGTGCAAGTTCAGTAAAATTCATGTTAACATCTATCAGTGTTTATGCAGTATGGAACCTGGGCACATGCTTAGGACCAGATGAAGATTTTTAAGAAATAATTTTTTACTGAAATGCAGCTGCAGGGAGTAGACAGTATTGAATTTTCAAACAATTGTAACAATCTGACAACAATTTTTTTTTCCATAATACTTTAAAAACACCCTCAAAGAACCCCGGAAAATTCTTAATATGACCCACAATATGAGACATCTGTGATCCTCAACAGTGAAGAACAACTAGCAGCATCTCAAGGGACTTGTCACATAATTCAGAGACTTTTTTTTTTTGGCTCTCTTTCATGCTGGGTTTGAAGATAGATTGCTTTACAAGGTACGTCATCCTCCAGGGAATAGCAATTTCCTTTTTCCTCTGCAACAAAACAAATGGAACTTTAGAACTGTTTATCTTTGATCAAAAATATACTACTTAACACACCAAATAAACAACTTTAAAATTTGTCAGTGAAATTATTGCTTCCTGTGGCAATTTTTAGTGTTTTTACATTTGCTGGGCAACTGGTAATGAGAACTGATATAATTTCCAATTGTTTTTTATTTTCGTAATGGTCTTAGAAGAAACATTTTGAAATAAGAGCTTTCTTTAAAGTAACTAGATAAGCTACCATGCTGTCAGGAATAACACAACACTTCCTCACTAAATAATCATGGAAACTCAGGCAACAGCCACAAACTATACACATAATGCATGAAATGATACAGAACACACATTGTACATTTCTGTGGTAACATGCTTCATCCAGGAAGATCAAAGCCATGATCAGAGTATTTAAAACAAAGCAATGAACCCCCCCCATACCCCTCTGTCTCAACTGACCAACCATGAATCCAAAAGCTTTTAGAAAACAAATTTGCAAGATTTGTAAAATCAAAGTATATATTTTTGTTAGACTCTTAAGACAACTTATCTGTGTTTTTCTGATTTATAAATAGGCTGATGATGTATTTTGCAATGTTTTATTTTACCATAATGCATCTTCACATTTCATTCTTCTTGTTTTGTAAGGCCATGGTGTAACACTTGTCTTTTCAGAGCTGTCACGTTGTGTCATGGTTCTTCATTTTTGCTTGCCATTTTTTCACTTTGGTTTTTATTTTCTGTAAGTGTCACTTCATATCTGAAGTCTGGTGTGGCATTATGACTCATCATATTCCTGGTTTACTAATCACAAGCTCTAAGCCAGCTTTCCCCTTTCCCTTCAATTCTATACAAAAACCCTCTTTGATCTAATGCTTGTCCTTTTAGGTCTCAAAAAGAGTAGTTTTTGTCTTCATTTGGCTCTGAGGCAATTTAAATCTTGTGTCTTGGACTTCATTACTTTTTAAAAAATTCACCTTTTTGCTGGAGAGAGTTATAAATTTGGACACCCAAACACACTGCAATTTATCAACATCTTATCATCTTTTTAAGAGATGTTTGGTGTCAGAAATGAAAGAAAGGAGAGTATGACTAAGATTTTTCCCGGTAGCCCAAAATTTTTTCCTGATATTTCCTGATATATTCCTTGGATATTATCCAAGCTAGAAATTCTTTTATTTCTTCATTTTAATTCTGCCCTGAAGCATTTTTGACAAGTCCTAATCTTACTCAATGTACACCCTTTTTTTCTCTGGTACTGTACTCTATACTCAGAGACGCTCCTTGTGAGTCATATTCTTTTTTACTTTAAAGGAAAGATTCCCAGTGTTTGGAGAGTAGCAACAACTATTTTGGAAATGCCATCCCCTTGTTCCCTCTGACATTCTGAATGTGATACCTTCACAATTCTCTAAGGTCTTCATAAAATATTGCATTGCTAGGTAACACAGAGAAGTTAAAGTGCAGTCCTTTACCAGCTGCAGAATAACTTCATTTAAGGTAAAACTGGATTTCATTCTTGAGTTGCTGTCCATTCACTTCTGTTAAAGATTGTAGAGGTTCTCTAAATAAAATACAGTCTAGACTGGTGTTTTTATTGTTTATCACATTCCTAGCTGAATTTATACGGATTAAAGCGCACTCTTGATCAAAGCTGAAAAATTACCACAAGCATAAAAAGCAGTTTGCATTCTAGAACCCAGTGTCATTCAGCTTCTTTAGAAAAATCAGTCAATATCAAAAATCTTTGAAGGTATTTGATTGTCTATTTAAAAAAATCCTAAACATCCTTAAAATAAAGAATATATATTTTATTTTACAGCAATTACTTAGGGGATGGAATTTTCTATAAATTTGTTGGTAATACTACCTTGAGAGAAGCATATATTAAGTTTCTCTGGGGAAATCCCAAGCTCAGCTGACTTTATGCATCCATTCATTCTGGATTAGCTAGTTTTGAGATCTGCACCAGAGATGTAATGTTCTGAAAATATGAAGGATTGTTTCTCCAATCTTTCTTTTCAAAAGCATTCCTTAAATATCTGCCCAATGCAACAGAACTTCTACCAGTATATCTTAGCTGTGAAAACTTAGGATTATTATGGGGTTTAAATTAGTTTGATTTTTCCTGCAGGTATACATGGACCAGGAAATTTCTGAAATGGAAATTATGAAGAAAGTTTTCTTGCAATAAGTCTGCTATGTGCTTTATACTGCTTTTAATCCAGAAACACAGATGTGGGTTTTGAACAGGGAACATATGAATCAGAAGTACATCTGCAAAGCAAGGTCCTAATTTCCAAAGGGTAAGGACAACACTCTACAATTTCTTTTGTTTCTGACTTTCTCCCATATAAGTTTTTGTGCAAGCAAAATTTGAGGATGCAAAACGGATGGCAAATCATAGTATGCCAGCCACCCAATCAAGACCTTTTTATTTTAAATTTAAAATATGGATTAAAAAATACCTTAGCAGTACCAATATCAGCTGCCCATGGACAATGATGATGATAATAACAACATGACCCAATGCAGTTTTAAATACAAGATTTGGATAATAGCTTATGCCCTACACCATTGTCCTGCTTCTGGCCAGGACAAGGTTAATTTTTACAGTAGCGAGGAGGGGGCATGGCTGGAGTGTTGAGATTATTCTATACCATCTCATGTCATCTACTAGGGATGGAAGAAGAGGTCCCTTCCATGTCAGGTAAGATGGCAAAAAGAGCAGTTGGATAATTGGAAGGGAGAACTCACATATGAATTGTTAATTTCTTGTACTTTCTTTTATTAGTTTTGTTGCAAGTTACAGGACCCTCATAAAGTGACAGATTATTTGCAAGGAGAATGCTGTGGGAACTCCAGAGAGGAGCAACTCAGTACAGTGTACTGGCCACAGTTCAATACTAGACTGCACTCTTAGGGGAAGAAGGAGGAAATTAGACAAACAGGCACCACGGCCGCTCAAACTCAGCTAAGCCAGAGGATCAATCTGTGCTGGTAGCAGTCACTCTATACAGAAGAAGAGGTCTAAGACCAAATCAATTTGCACAGTGAGGAGTGAAGAGGAAGCAGGACCCTCACTACAGGAGGAAGAGGCAAGGCCAGAGATAATCACCAGTCCCTATCTGTGAGTGAGCTGTGACATATGTGAAAAGGTTTACACTGCCAATTGGGTGAGCCCCTTGGCTGCTCCAATGCTGGGATATCATGGCCCATGATATGAAACTTGATGATAGTGAAGCCAAGAAGCAGGCATCTCTGTCCCAGAATGTGGGAAGAGGACAGAAACTCAACCTCTGAAGGTGACTCTGAACAATATTCTCTCAAGGATGATCTAGTAGTGCTCCCAAGAAGGTGGAACACCATGGATAAACTGTTTCAGGGGACTGCCCGACTCCAGCAATATGATGATCATCTTTTTTCTACTTACAAACCTGCACCTTGTCTGGGGAAGGACTGTTCAAAACAGCAGAGACATGAAAGGCTCGAGCAAGTTAGAGAGGAACTATTCCATGCTCCTCTACTATGGACTGGAATCTCTACTATTGGGAGCAAGTACCCTCCTGCTCAAGAGAGAGGGTGCAAACTACAAGGTAACCTGTTGTTTTTTTCTGTGTGACCACAGAGAGAATGTGGGGAAGTGAGGTGGAAAACCCACCTCATGCGTAGGTATGTGAGTTGAGAGGAGGAACAGCCACCACTGGAAATACAAGGACTAATGCCACTCCACTTTCCAGTGAGCAAGTCGTCAGAACAGAAAGGCTGATGTTACTTCTAGTTCCCTTGAAGGGACCTCCAGTTCATATTTACAAGAAGTGAGCAACCATGACCAGAGAGACCCAGCCTCCAGCCAAGTGGAGGAAAGGGACAATCACATTTATCTGACTGTGTGGATCCAATGGCCTGGAACATCAGATCCATGAGAGTATAAAGCTTCAATTGACCCCGGAGCACAATGTACCAACACCACCAAGATATGTAGGGGTAGAATGTATCTCTGTTTCTGGGATGACAAGGGTACCTGGGCAGCTGACTGTACTGGAAATTGAAGTGACCCTGACTTGGAGTGAATGGAAAACACAACCAATTGTGTCTGGCCCAGAGGCCCTGTGCTTTCTTGGCATGCATGATGTCAGGATTGGGTTTTTCAAGGACCCAGAAAGGCCATAGTTGGCTTTTGTGAGAGCTGCTGTGCAGACACAGGAAATAAAAGAGCTGAACACCTTGCCTGGTCTCTCAGAGAATCCTTCTGCTGTGGGACTGATGGTGGTCAAAGAACAAAAGATACTGATTGCTGCTACAACAATGCACCGTTGACAATACTGCACAACCAGGACTCAGTGACTCTCATCCATGAGATGATGTGTAGCGAGTCAGGGATGGTCAGCAAGACTGTTTAGGAGTCTCATACAGCCAGCATGTATGTCCAGTAGACAGTGGAGACTGACAGTGGAGACTGACAGTGGACTGTTGTGACAGAAGGAAGTCACACCACCAATGAGCACTGCTGTGCCAGACATGCTGGAACTTCAGTAAGAACTGGAGTCCAGGACAGCAAAGTGGTGTCACCACTGACATTACAAAGGTGCTCTTCTCCATGCCTTTAGAAGCAGATTGCCGGCCAGAGTGCTTTCACCTGGAGGGGCATGTAGTACCCCTGGGACTGACTTTCCCAGGGGTGGAAATGTAGGGGGATACAGCATAAGTAAAAAAATGAAGTATAGAATGTGATCTTATCCCCTAAAGAGTTGCAGCTGAACCAAAGCTCCTAATCTTTGGTTTTTTGCTCCCAAAAGCCAAAGATTAGGAGCAGATATGATTTTAACAGGCCGCAGCTGTAGCCAATAAGAAGAGTGTTATAAAAGAGTAGATTGTTTGGTTGAGGGAACTGGAGTGAGTTGGCTACTGTGAGGACAAGGAAGAGTCAGTGCCTAGATGCGCTGCCTACAAGAAACATCAAGGAGGTGTGAAACTCTAGCAATATGGAACCCTTGCAATGTACTGGCAATAGAACTCTTGCACTATAATGACAACGAAGGGTGACCCCGACATGATTCGGGAAAAAAAGGATTTAAATGCTAAATTATATGACCCTGTGGATTCAGGATGACCCCATGGATTTGGGAGTAAACTATATAATCCTGTGGATTTGGGACTAAACTATATGACCCCGTGGATTTGGGATGACCCTGTAGATTTGGGACTAAACTATATTACCCAATGGATTTGGGAAACAGGACTCAGCTATATTACCCAATGGATTCGGGAAACAGGATTCGACTATATAACCCTATGGATTCGGGGAAAAGGGCTTGAATACTAAACTATTGGTAAAATATATCAATTGCAGCTATTAATGTTTGTTAAATATGAGTATAGAAGATTTTGAAGATAAGTACTTTGTAAACTGAGAAAAACTGCAAAACTGAACCAACACTCAGAAATATATATATTTGTACTAGAATATGTTGTTTGAGCATTTGTATAACTCTTAGTTCTAAATCAAATATATGAATATGCCATAATGTTAATTTATTTGAATATGTCCTTCTAGAAATGCTGCAACTCCATAATTAAAAGGGGGAATTGTAGGGGGATAAAACATAAGTAAATAAGGTAAATAAATAAAGTAAATAAAAAATGTAATCTTATCCCCTAAAGAGTTGCAGCTGAACCAATTACTAAAGATTAGGAGCAGGCCTGATTTTAACAGGCCACAGCTGTAGACAATCAGAAGCGTGTCATAAAAGAGTGCATTGGTTGGTTGAGGGAACTGGAGTCAGTTGGCTGCTGCAAGGACAAGGAAGAGTCAGTGCTTAGAGGAGGTGCCTACAAGAGACATCAAGGAGGTACAAAACTCTGGCAATATGGAAACCTTGCAATGTGCTGACAATACAACTCTTGCGCTATAATGGCAACATGGAAATACAGCCCCAGTATTTGCAATGGACTGATCCAGACTGCCCTGGAAAAGGATGAGGCTCCAGAACACTTACAGTGCATCAATGACATCATCATATGGGGAAACAGTGGACCAAGTTTTTGAGAAAGGGAAGGAGATAATCCAAAACCTCCTAACAGCCAGTTGTGCCATAAAACAATGTAAGGTCAAGTAAGGAAACTGAGTTTTCAGGAGTCAAATGGCAAGATGGACACTGTCAGTTTCCAATGGATGTGTTCAACAAAATTGTAGCCTTGTCCCCACTAACCAGCAAAAGGAAACACAGACTTCCCTAATTCACTGTGGGATTTTGGAGGATGAATATTCCAGATGACAATTGGATCATCTCTATCGTGTGACCCAGAAGAATGATTTCAGGTGGCATCCTGTACAGCTGCAAATGTCTGAGCGAATCAAACAGGAGATTGTTCATGCAGTTGCCCTGGAGCCAGTCAGGACAGGGCAGGATACAAAATGTGCTCTACACTGCAGCTGAGGAGAGTGATCCTTCCTAGAGTCTCTGGCAAAAAGTATGCAGGGAGACTCAAGGACAACCTCAGGGTCCTGCAGTCAGGAATACAAAAGATTTGAGGACTCTGAAAAAGAGATCCTGGAAATTTATGAAGAAACGCTGGGTGTTTCAGAAGTCATTGGCACTGAAGCACAGCTCTTCCTAGGACCCTAAGTGCCAATGCTGGACTCGATGCTCACAGGGAATGTTCCTTACACACATTATTCCAGTGTGGAATATGGAGTATTAAATTTGGAGTAACTGGATTGTGCTGATCACATAGCAAGCTTGTACAGGAACCCCCAATTGCCTAGGGATCTTGGAAGTCATCATGAACCAGCCTAAAAGCAAAATTACCAGAAAATTAAAAATGTTACACTCTCCTCACTAATGATTCCTGCAATATTGTAGGGCTACACTGAAAATAAAAAGCTGCTGTATGGAGTCTTATGTGACAAGTCACAGAAGCTATTGAGGGACAGAGTGGACCAAGTCAGGTTTCAGCAGAGCTGAAAGCTATCTAGCTTTCAGATAGACTGATGGAAAAAAGACCAACTGGTAGAACAGAAGTAAACCTGATGCCTTTGAGTGGCTACGTGAAACAGAGGCTAGACAAGATTAAGAGAATAAAACGGGCTTGTGAATGCCCAATGTTTACCTATTGAAGGCCTTTGACAGGTACGCCTTGGGCAGTCACAAGCCTCTGAGAGGCTACACCCAGGGTGGGTGATGGCCATTATAAGTTTGGTCTATTTTCATATCAGGGATTAATCTTCCAATTACAGCTTCAGTTAATGAAGTCATATATCCCCAGTTTGTGCTCTCCCCAACCCAGTTTGTCTATATACTTTTTGGGGCCTGAGACAGTTAAGTGCCCTTGAGTCCCAGGCCTAGAGAGGGATTGTTTTGTCTGAAGAAAATGGGAGAACAGTAGATGACAGGCTATGTATACAGTTATATACTGAAGCATGCAGGATCTTAAAAATGCAAAAGCTAAATCCTAAGGCATCATTCCCCCAGTTAAGGTATCATTCTCCAGCCCAACTGGGCTGCTGAATTTTGGCAAGACCTTGTTGCCCACATAGAGAAGCTGGCTGTAAAAGTGTGTCATGTAGATACACTTGTATCCAGGAGCTGGGCTACTGAAGAGCATTTGGAGAATGGACAGGTGAATTGGGCTGCCAAGATTAAAGTGCCTCAGGTGGATCTGGACTGGCAGCATAAGGGTGAATTATTGCTGGTTGGTGGGCTCATGATGCTTCAGGCCAGCAGGGAAGAGATGTAACAATGCAGATGGGCTTGTGGCTTAACTATGCGGTGGTTTTAACGATGGATACCATTTCCCAGGTGATCCACAACTGTGGAATGTGCACTGTGATCAAGCACACCTGGTTAGTTAACACTAGAGGCTTTACCAATAGAACTGGACCAGTTGAATCAAAACCTCTATGTACCACAGAAGGGGATAAAGTCCTTATGGTGCATCAAAGGGATATGCTAGGGAAGAAAGTGGATTAGTCCTGCTTCCAACAAAGACAAGGATGTAGGTGCACTTCGTGGGTAATGCAGAGGGACAGGGAAACCCTGTGCACCTCAAGGGGATTTGACTCTTGAGTAAGAACAGTCTGTAATGTTTCACAGTATAGTATTGCTTGATGAATGACCCTGCAACTGTGTGTTACAACTGCCATGGACAATGAGTATAGACTGTGCCAGATACATCAATTTTGAGGCCTTGATGCAGCTTGGAACCAGCACACCAGCCCTCCAGCCCTGGAAGACATCTAGGACAGATAGAAATCATGGATTAAATGAACTCCACAGCTATCTTGGAGGGACAGACACTGACTATGGAAATGATACCTATGCTTGTATAATATATATATGCTTACATATATATATATATATATATATATATATATATTTCATATATATATATGAAATGATACCTATGCTTGTATCATATATACATGCTTACATATATATATATATATATATATATATATATATATATATGCGTGTGTTTGTGTGTGTATATGCATGTATATAAATTTATGTATAT
The DNA here is from genome assembly GCF_037042795.1 of Molothrus aeneus. NCBI lineage: Eukaryota > Metazoa > Chordata > Aves > Passeriformes > Icteridae > Molothrus > Molothrus aeneus. Next base: position 59,361,987 of record NC_089680.1, on the reverse strand, counting down.
AATTGGAAGATATGGGATCTGGCCATGACATAGATGTTGTAGAAAATAGAGGTGGACGATTTTCTGGTTCTGGTCAGGACATGGCTAATTTTTTGAGTAGGCTGGAGGGGGCATCGCTAGGACCTAGATGATATTCTGTAGTGACTCCTGTCATCTTCTGTGGACAAGGAACCCTTTTGGATCAGGTAGCATTGCAGGGAGAGTGGTTGGGTATTGTTAGGAATGAGAACTTGCTTATGAATAATTTGCTTCTTGTACACTCTTATTAGTTTTGTTCGTTTTACCATTTGTTTTCTTATCTCATTGATGTTTCCAGTAATTCTTTTCTCAGCCTGTGATCTTTATCTTTTGTGCCTCCAATTTTCCTCTCCATCCCACTGTGGGGGGAGGGAAGAGTAAGTGAGCATGGCATAATTCAAAGTGGCTTCAGTAGGAATATTAAATTGCAGAATACCATTCCCAAACCATAACAATTTATCTAACTATGTATGCCCTTTTTTATTCTGCTTCTCTCTTCTAAACACTAAGGTTTAGAAAATTTTACAAGCCAAAACCTTGAGAAGAGAAATCAGTGTAGTTTAGGCTTAAAAATCAAATGTAGTTTAGACAAAAAATATTATCCTGGTTACCTTATGGAGGGTGCCCATAAAGACACAAGCATAAACCCATGAATACACATGTATCCATGGGTTTGTGAACATGGAAAATATTTTGAACTTAGTAGAAGAAGCAGCTGTGTACTTGCAGTTGTCAAAGTCCCCAGCTGTGCCTTCTGTGTAAGATCATGCAATGCTGTCTCCAGATTGTCAGGAGAACATATTAATTTTGTACCATTTTCTGTTCCCTTTACGCTCTTTGTCATGAAAATGAGCGTGTATAATGAAGAGAACATGAGAGGCATTAACATTCGATGATACTTCACTGTCAAAAATAGTGGTCACATAATGGAAATGGCATGTTTACCCACTCTCGAGGCCAACATAGGCATGGAGAATTAAAAATGGCATGGCACTTCTATACTGCATTTGTTGAAAGGATTATATTTTATGCAAATACAAAAAAAACATTTTGGTTGGCAGTAAAAAAAAAAAATTAATGAACTGACAACTTTAAAAAATTAATTCCAAATTTCCAAATCTTTTCTTCCCCCAAATTTCAGAAATTACAAAATATTTTTTTCTTGAAATAGCTTTGTCCATGTAGGACTTCTAGAATCATTGGAGGAACTTATGTGGTTCAAATACAAGCCTCTTTGAAAACTCATTTCAAATCCCATTTGTGACAAGTTAGTTCTAGCCCACTATTTTAGCAACATCCTATTTTGTTGTTGTTTCTGAAACCCAGCTTTCTGTGTGCCATCCTCTAACCCACAGGATATTTTGCAGCTAGGCAAAGGACTGGAGTGAAAAGAAAATGCTGAGCAACACAAACGCTCTAATTATTTGGCTATCTGAATTCAGCTACATAATTTTCAGCTGATTTTGCATGGTTGAACATGTAAATCAAGCACCATGACTGCTGCCAACTTCTGTAATAGCAGCTGCTCTACCTGGCCTGTAGACCACCGCCTCCTGTTTCCAAGCACAAGTCAGAGTGTACAAGTTTCTTCCAACCCACCTCCTGAGCTCCTGAGGAGCCAAGACAACCCCATTGTGTCAATGATGTAACTGGATCATGCAGCTGTGAAACACAGCATAATTTCCTCATAATACCATACAGCTTAAAACAAACAAAAAACCAACAAAGCCTCATTGCTCTGGATCTAGGCCTTTCTTTGTGTAAGAAGAGATGATCTGATTGCTCTCAATCTGTCCCCAGATCTTCAAGGATAGATTAATGGCTTGACGTCTGTTCACAAGATGGCCATGAAGGCACTTTACCCACGCTGCTTTTGCACATTAAGATTATAGGAAAATAAAATAATTATCTATCCTGCTGCACAAGGAATCAAAAAAAAAAAACAAACCCAAACCCTGCAGTAGTAAGACAAGGATGCCTTCAAGGCTTAGACTGGGAGAGAATTCAATGCAAAAATAAGCTTGAAGATATCAAATAGATATTTCTTCACAGTCTGGGCAGAGAATCAGTGATTTTCCAGTATATTATCACAGTGATGAATGTCCACACACTAGAGGTCTCTCCTTAGTTTGGCGATACCATGTTCTTCTACTGATCTTCCTCATCTCTTTGGCTGTAAGTGCAAGAGGGGCAAACACAACCAAGAAGGATCTCCTGAACCATCATATCCACCTTCTACCTCAGGAAGGTACAACATGTAACATTTTAATGTGGTGAACAATTGCCAAACTCCTGAGTTAGAAAGGGCAAGAATACCAATAAAACAATATCTACATAATGGTGGACAGCATTATCAAGATCACTGGTCATAAAGTAATGGGTTTTATCAACAGCTTACAGTAAATCTCTCTTATGCTCCTCCACCTTATTACCTTTCCCTAGATCATTATGCTTCCTCAGTATTCTTCTGAAATGCTATTCTAGGAAGTTCAAAATTATTCTGATAAGAAATATTTGTTTCTTCCTTATTTATTTAGCTAAGACCCATCTAAAGCCCTGTTCCTTCTTATCAAGACTGTGTGTATATTGCAGTGCCCACAGGAGCATTTTTGGTTTTGATAGACATGATGTATTTAAGTTCAGACCAAACAACATAGCATTAGGAAAGTAATCCTTTTGTTCTCACCTCCTGAGTGGAAGCAGCACTAACCATCTTGTGTTATAGAAAATAAAGTATTTTCAACAGCCTTATTGTACCTGGAAGTCCAAAACAACAAATATTACAGGATGTCAGCGGAGTTCTCTCTCAGTACTTGCAATATTACTAATGCAGCTGAACAGAGTGAATCATCAGATGACTCAATCTCCAAAACACCATTATAACAGTAAATAAATAAAGCCCTTCCCTCACACTGGGGAATTGCATTCATTCAGACAGCCTTACTGAAAAACATGATTGAGAGTAATTTGAAAAGAAATAAATGCAATTTGAATTTTTAAAAAACTCATCAGTGCTGCTATGGTTCCCATGAATAAACAGATCTGATTTGTTAAGTTTCTTTAACCTTCAAAGATGATTAGGGAGTAATTTTTGTTGCTGCTGTTGCACAAATGGATGGATACATTTTCCAGCAAGTTTTGGAGACAGGCTGGAAGCAGGTACAATTAATTCAGTACATATAATTTACTGCAGCCTTCTTTCACAGAAATCCTTGCCAACTGATCCCCAGCAGAAGATTGGCTTTAATTCTGCAAGCAGCTGCTCAACTTCCCACTTTGCTGGAGGTAAGATGTCACAGTAAAGCAGCTGCTGAAAGAGTGGGAGGGAGACACCAGTGAGCAGAAACAATTGTGTTGATAAAAAAAAATTTAAAAGGAGAAAAATACAGGAGTGGCAATCTTTTTTCTAACAGATTGGGCTATACTAAAGCTATTCCCTGAAAAGAAACAGTATGACCACAACTTAGCCTTGAAATATGTGAACTCTTGGAAACTTACACTACTTAGAAAACCAACATAAAACCTATTTACCAATGATATATTATTCTACTGATAATAGTTCTGTGATCAAATTTGACATACTCAGAGATCTGAGGTTCATGAAGATTCAGTGCAGATTTAATCTTATCTGCTTCTGCCTTAAATGCATTAAGCCTGTCTTGTGAGAGATAATAATTATTTATGTCAATATTGGTATAAATAAGAGTTCTTAGGCTCAAACACAAATTAAATAGGAGTGGAGAGAATTAAGAAAAGAAATATGGAATTCCAAAAGTCAATAAATAAATTAAAAAACCAATATTTGGTGTAGCAGTAATCTGCTGAGATCAATGGTACTCTATTTAAATATCTATCCTCATAATTTTACTTGCATAATTAGGCATGACTCAAATAAGTCAAGGTAAATTGCCAGTTATCACATGTAATTAACTGGTTTTTAGAAGATTTTAAAGCTGTGGATTTTTCAAATATGGTCAGAGCTGGAATTAATTTAGAGGTTGTTATATGACAGTGACATTGCCCTTTGGTTAAATATTTTAGAGTATTCTAGAATACTCACTCTGATATTTCAGATGTAAAATAAAAAAAATTTAAAAAAACCCACCAAAATTCCCACAATGCCGAACTCTTATGGAAGACATAATAAAATTATAACACTTTAAAGCTGCGAGATTGACTTAGGGACTTTTTTTTAAAAAAAAACATTAAAACTGTACTGCTCCTCTAATAACACGAATTCGGGAAAGTAGACTTTAAAGAAAAGTCCCATCTTTACAAATGCTGATAATACAAAGAAGATAGCAAACCAATTCTGAGTTATTGGTATTCAGGCAGGAGGACAAAGTATATTCCTGCAGTGGAAGAAATCAGTGTAAACAAATACCGGTTCTGATAGTAGAATTTAAATATAATACGTGACCCATAGGTATACAAAAGTATAATGTGTGACACAAAGGCATAATATGTGACACAAAGCATACAAACATGGGGCATTTTAAGGTATGAGTGTTGTATAAGAACAACACTCTATTCTATACAATAATGTCGACAGTCTCAGTACCCTGATTCTCCCCTTGTTAATAGGAAAATTAAAAATAATTATCATAAATAATAATAAATTAGTACATACATTTAAAATTGTATTCCTCTTCTTCTATGCTACAAAGATTGTAGGCCTTAGAACTTCTTCATTGTTTTATGGCCTTGCCTGTTTTTTGTCCTTTTTTATCCTAATTAAAACTATTGTTTTGGTTATTTGTTGCCTGAGGCAGGTTTAACTGAACCCAGATTTTTCTAGTGTAAAGGAAGTCCATAATATCTGTAAAGACTAGAAGAAACAACACACCCACCAAATCTAAACTGGCACAACTAGGTGGCATGCATATGTATAGTATCTACATTTTCATTGAAATGTTTATCTCTCCTTTCTGCCTGATTGCTTTTGCCACAAGCTTAAACTGTTTTTCTTTGTTCACCCACTCTGCATTTTTATAGCATACATAGGTTTTTTCCTTTTCATTTTATTTCTTGTTTTTAGTCTTAAGAGACATTCAGAACCCACACTGATAATTCTTTATCAACATTATGTTCATTGGAAAATACATCAAAGAAAGAATGTGTAGGTTTGGATATTGAATAAAAAATAATCTACATTTGTTCATTAATAAACTGAGATACCTTGTCCTCCAACCTCTCTCAAGCTTTGTCACAATCCAACAAAATAATAAAAGGAGAAATTGTTCTCAGCTCATTTAGTAGCCACTCAATTTCTGAGGCAAAAGCTCTTGATATACAAAAGTTAAGGTGTAGGTGCATATTGGTCAGACTAATCTACTGTTAGTGTGGCAAGCCCTTGAACCTTTCTTATGAAAAAATAATCAATGACAACTTTGACCCATTTTAAATCTTTCCTAGCTTTTCTTTTTTTTTTTTTATACTCACAGTCAGCATGAAGCTCTACTCCCCTTTAACTAGCCATATTGAACAAAGAAAGCATCTGCCTCATTCTTTTCCCCTACTGTGCCATTTTACACAGTAGAAGCTTAATTACAACTGATTTTCTAAAGCTCATGTGCAAAAACCACAGCAGAATTGTGAGCAGAACTCAGATTTCCCAGCCTTGCTTTCATCCTTCCATAAACTCCTGTTTTCCTTGAACTCCTTCAGTGTGCAGCTGGATTAACTGAGCCTGCCATTACAATGCTTAGGTAGCTTTCCCTTTGAAAGGAAATAGTTGGTCAGAAAACATGAGAATTTCAGCAGCGAACACAAACTCAGCTGCTTCCAGGCCAAGCTTTGGTTCCCTTTCAGAGCCTTGGCCTCTGGACCATGCTGATACAACTGTGTGAGAGCTCTCAGTAAATCACATTGATGAAATGACCCCAATTATCCCTCCAAAATATTTATTTTGTTTTACCTGGCTCATTTAAATGATGTGATATGAGATCATCCATGTCATCCCCTGTGGCAGAGCAATATATATGAATGACAGTGGAGTGACAAGGTCCTTCACCAGATTTGCTACTGAAGGCCAAAAAAATTATATATTTGCTAATCATTCCTCTAAAGATTTTTCTGTCTCATAGCTTTGCTGCTATGTCTGGTCCCAAAGAGTAATTTTTTCTGCTTTTATTGCTCCTTAATGACATCAGATTTTGTCAGGCAGAGGCAGAAAAGCTGACTGGTCATCTTCCATTTGCATTTATGAGAAAGACATCGACAACTCCTTGAACCTTGTTGCACACAAATCAAAATAAGAACTAAAGATAAGCAGTAAAACAGAAGCTTCTAGTCCTGGTTCTGGTTATAGCACCTTCCAGCCTCTGTTGAATCAACCCTGTAGAAATCAACAAAGGGAAAACAAAGTAGTCTTGGCTGAACAAGAGACTCACACTTCAAAAAAAAAAAAAAAAGAGAAGGGAAGAAATGAAATAAAGTCAACAGACTTTTTGAACTCCCAAGAGGATGCAAACCTGGTTTGATTTAACATTTTAGATAGCACACAGCTTAATAATTTCCCTAATTCCCAGTGACCAACTGATATCTATTCATAAGGGTTTTGTTTGAGTTGTTGGTCTTGGCAGGTACTTGGCAAAGAGCAGGTGATTTGAATTGTACTGTAAGTAGAAATTTTGAATTAATGCTAATTTATTATCCATGTCATTATGTGATAATCAATAGTATAGCAGTATTTGTTAGTCCTGACACTAATTTTCCTTCTTCCAAAACCTTGCTTTGTATAAATTGATAACACAACAGGAATAAATTGATCAATTTATTCTTATTGATCAATAAAAATAAATTGTCATCATAAATTGATGACGAAACAAGAATATTTTCTACTATGAAGACATCAAATTTCCTTTGAATATACAAAGGAACAAGCCAACTTAACAACCAACCAATGCCAGTAACCCCAAATACAAATTTAAAAAAAAATTGTCACTATTCGGCATAACATTTGTAGTAGAAACATTATTAGACATTGTGGGTGGAATATTTAAGCTTGTATTGCCACGTGCCACTGTGGAGTACAATTCGCTAACATTAATTCTTTCTTCCATTTTTATTTTTACTGTCATCAGAAAAACTCAAAAGCTCTTTCAACAGCCAAGTATCTAACAGGTGTAACTGATGAAAACAAAGCCTTGGAAGTCTATGACGGCTGTTGATTCTGAAAGTGCAGAAATGTTAAAACCCCAAGGTAATGTATGGATAACCAAAAAATAGGTCCCAGGTCAACAAAGCTCAAGTTGTTCAAACAACCACTGGGCTATTTCTCTTCCCATTAGTGTGCAAAAAAAAGAAGTGAAAAAGCAGGGAAGTTAGATCAATGGGCCACTATAGCACATTGTGACTCTTGCAAGTAAAAAGCCCAAGATGGAAAACCAGGTCAGTTTTTCATCCTGTTTGCCATTTAAATGATGAACACTGAGGCCATTTTTTGCTCCAAAAAAGAGGAAAAAATCACTATGAAAACACACACTGTGTAATAATTTACAGAGAAAATGGAACATCTGAATGAATCTGATCCACTATATATGATGTTTTTATCATCTTAGGCAATGCATTTGAATTGAGCAATGCACCTGAGCAAAGCTTCTTTTCTCCTGTGTGCTACAGAACTACTAGACTCTTTTTGAGTGAATTCAAATTGCGTGCAAAGTTCCTGAGTGACAGCTCTGGAGAATATATTTATCCACAGACCAGGTAGAGCCTTGAGAGCAGAAATGAAAACGTACTCCCACCTCCACCCTGACCTTTAGGGGCAGGTGAGGAGCAAGTTGTTTTCTGTTAGGTTCAAGTTCCATCATCTAAGGATAATTTTATTGATTGCATTTTTTCCTTTGTTTATTTTATTTTTTTAAACAATTCTCTTACTTCAGAAAAACAAGGAGTATGCTACTGAGAGAAAGAATTTGTCTGAGTCAGAGCAAATCATTGCTTCTCCTCCTTTTTAAAGTCCTTCTCATTCTTTCAGTCAAATTTAGCTCCTCAGGGTAATCCTCTCATGATTAAGCTGAGGTAGAAACTTCACTTGATTGTGAAGAAATTGCCAATAAGTTATTGTTGCTACTGCAGGTCCTATGCGAAAACAGAAGATGATCTCTTAAAAGAGTAATTAATGCCCCAAGGTAGTAAAGTCACCTCCATCACTGGTATGAAAAAGTTCTCTTTTCCTCTTTTTTTATCCTCTTTTTTTCTTCTATTTTAATTTTTCTGAAGCACTGTCTTGCCTACTTTTTTTTTCTTTCATGCTGAGCTTGATTCCTCCAGTTAAAATAAAACAGTTTGCTCTCCAAAGCAAATATTTCATAAACTATTTTTCTCTGATCCCCTCATCAAGTGTTTACTAATAAAATGCTGGTAACTAAAAAGGAAAAGCAGATGTATATAGTATCCTGGGAAAAGTAAAAAAATGTTTGGATGGGAAATGCTATACAAAAATTTAAATTCAATTCCCAAATTAAAAAACCGAGGTTTTGTCTACTGTGAAAGCTTAATACACAAGAAGCTCTTGAACAAGCAACAACATAAAATGTGTGTTTTTAAATGGATAAGTGTATTTAAGTCACATGAAAAAAGCAGAATCTTGAAAGATTGCACTAGAGATGAGATATATATTAAAAAGTACAATATAGTAATGACCCTTGATTATAAAAGAAAAGCTTTTACAGATGCAAAGACTGTACTGTACATCGCTATCACACATACTCATGATAATTTCATGCGTAAAGCACAGAGAAATCTTTTATTGTTTGGGGTTTTTTTGTTTCTTCAAATTGCAAATTTATCATCTGCAACTGATCATAGAATGCAACTGTACTGGAAATACAGAGGTAGCAAATAAAATTCCATTAAATGGGAAAAGTGGTGTCCAGGAATTACAGTGCTTCACATTATTTTACACCCATTTACATTCAATTAATTTTCCTTTTTTTTTTTTTTTTCTCAGCACTGTAGAAAATGATATTTTATTCAGGTTCTTATGCAACTTTAAAAATAATTTTAACCCACAGTATTGTTCTCACATGCTCCTAACTCACTCTACACCAGAAGTTCTTTTTGCAACATCAATTACAGTACAAGTGAGGAACTTGTGAAGCCCTAGATAAAAAAGGAAAGCTGTACTGTAAACATAATGTGAAATACTTTCTTGTTTGTTTACATGTTTAATAACAGGAAGGTGAACAGCTCTAGTGAGCTATTACTTTGAACCCTAATGAAAATGTACTCTTGTATTTAGCATTTGATCTAGGTTTATAGAAGTGTATGGAATTGTCCTGTTCTGGCCAGGACAGGGTGTTTCCAGAAGGTGTCATGGCTGGGACCCAGAGGTTCTTTTATACCACCTCCCATCATTGCTGGGAGCAGGGGAAAGGGATTCTCTTCTTGGGAGAAGGGGCTTCTTCTGGTCAAGAAAATGTGGTGGAGGCAGCCATCTGGTATGGTTGGGGATTTTCTGCGTGAATAATTTCTTTTCTTCTACCCTCTGTCTTTAGTACTGTTGCTATTGTTCATTTTCTTATCACGTTGATCTTTGCAGTAAATTGCTTTTATCTCTTGCCTTTTGTGCCTCCAATTTTCTGTAGTCCACTGCAGGGAGAAGAAGGGGGGAAGAGGGGGGTGAGAGAGGGAGAGTGGTGTGTGGTTAAGAGTCTCAGTGGGGGCACTGAACTGGAGACTATCATTCCTAAAACATGATCTTAATATAGTATTGACTACTAGAAACTGAGGGAGCTGTTTCCCTTCCTCTAACATAGACCAATGCAAAGATAAATACAGTAAAATCAATATCTGTAAAGCATTCCTTCACTATGTGTATGATTGCTATATGCAAGTTAGGCTTACTTTGGGCTCCTCCCCTCCTATGGACAAACTTTTAACACTAGAAAACAACAGTTTGAAGATAGAAATGGAGATCCTATGGAAAATATGCTGTAATCACTGAAAATTTTATCACTGAATGCACTAACAGGTGAAAGAGGGATATTTTATGTCACAATTTAGATTCTTAAATCAGAAAGTGTCACAAACTGAGTCAGCTCAGATTTTCTTATTCGTGTAGCTGTAACTAACACCACACCTTCCTCAGGAAAACCCATTTTTTAGTGCAAAATTTTCTGTTTAGAAAAGCTGAATGTATTGTGGACTTCCAGATATGCAATATCTTCCTTGCAGTTACTGGCTGTCAGACACTTGGAAGTAATTTTGGCAGTATGTGCTCTGGTGAACTGCTCAGTACTGGCCCAGCCACACTGCTTTTGCCTAGGCAGCACTGAATTTTGATGCTACAAGCACATATAATCACAACAACATGTAATCATGGTACACTGTAGTGAAGGCCTTGTCTTTGTAAGCATGTCCAGTGTTTCCTGAAAGTATTGAAGTGACAACACTTCATAAGGCATATGTGTACTACCCAAATAACAGTGGAATCTTCAGATATCTGTAAAAATTTTTACCAGTGAGATTCACACCTTGAATGGGAGGACATCTGAGGCATCAGTAATGACATTTACTCCATCAATAGTTCTCTAACTATCTCTCTGCTCTTTCCTAACCCATTCATATGAGGCACTACTTTTATTGGCAGTTATAAATGTATATGCTTCAAAATAAGTATCAGTTGAAACTGAGATGGGCTTCCAATATTGCTACTTTTCAGGATCTGTGAAAATTTTTGTAATACTTTCTAGTGCTTATTTATGTGTGGTGCAGTTGTTACTTGAGCAAAAAGGGTATCACTGACAATCTCCTAGACTGATGCTAAAATACCAGGTAATCTTGCTGGAGTGAGATGATGCGACACTCAAAACAACTTCCCCCTTTAACCTGTCTCTGTTCTTGTCTGCCCAAGTAGAAGGAACCATGGAGCACGATTGCTTACAGATTATAAAAGAAGGGTATTCCTGCAGACCTAACTTAGGAGACAGCCCTTGGAAGACTTGATTGGCAATTGTTTACTGATGGCAGCTTTGGACAAGATGGAAAACAGCTACCTGGATATGAAGTGACTACACACCATGAGATAATATTATTGGGCACATGCCCCCCTGGTATTTTGGTGCAGAAAGCAGAACTAATGGCACTCATTCAAGCTTTGGAATTGAATAAAGGAAAACACGGTAACATTTGGACTGATTCAAAATACTCTTATGGAATGTTACATACACATCAAGCCACCTAGAAAGAAAGAGTCCTTTTGACATCTCCAGGCACATTGATCAAAAATGAAAAATAATCCTTGGATTCACTTGAAAGTATCCAGAAACCAGCAGAAGTTACTCTCATGCATTACAGAGCAGTTGAAGCAGTAAGAACAAACCAGAATTGGGGAATCATTTAGCTGATAAGACAGCCAAAGAGGCTGCAGAAATAGGCACATTAGAAAACAAAGTTTTAGCTTTAATACCCTTACCAGAGATACTTCTCCCAGTAGAAAAAACCAAAGTAGGGTGCTAAAGACTGTCAATTAATTTCAGCCTTAGGAGCAAAATTTAATCCAAAAGTCTGGGCAGTTACCTTAACTGGGCAAATAGTAGTCCCTGAACAGATCGTTCACGAAAATAGTGGATTGTGAACTCAAAGCCACTTATTGGAGTACTGAAAAACTTTTGAAAAATTCACAAAATCTATCTAAAAGTGGATCTATAAGTACTCAGATTGTACAATCAGGAATCCAAAAATGGGTAGTTTGTGAAAGGAACAACCCTAACATAGCTAGCAAAGTATTTGTAGGAGCCATAAAATCTGGAAATCTTCAAATGAATACAGGCAAATTGATTTTACTGAATTGTTTTCAAAAGTGGGTTTGCAAATACCTTCTAGTTCTGATGGATACCTTTTTCGTGTGACCTAGCCTTCCTTTGTTACACCAACCAGGCTAGGGAAGTGATTAAAATACTTGAATCAAGTAATTCCTAGATTCAGGGTACCTCTGGGATGTCATCAGACAGAGATTACCATTTTATTGTAGAAGTGGTACTACTGGCTAGGAAAGCATTGGAAATAGCTTGGGATCTACATACTCATAGGCCCTAAACTAGTGGCAGATTAGAGAGCTGAATTACATAATTGAGTTGCAGTTGTGTAAAATATATCAGGAAGCCTCCTTAACATGGGTCCAAGCCTTGCCTGTTGCTCTACTTTGAATTCCAATTCAGCTGCCAGGAACCAGCCAAATAATCCTCTGTGAGCTGCTGTATGGTCAGTCCTACCAAGTAGCTCACATTCCAGGAAACACACATTGAAGGGGTCAATTTGAATAATTACCTTGTTTCTCTTAGCGCAACTTTACAGAATTTTCTGTGAGCAGTGGTGCTTAGTGAGAAGTCTTATGGGACTGGAAATGTCAGTGCATGAGTTCTTACCAGGAGATTGGGTCTAGTTGAAAGTCTGGGAAACTGCTTTTCTTCAGTCATAGTGCATTTAGTAGTACTGTACCAAGTACTATTGAGAACTTTTACTACATTGTAACTGAATGGAGTAAAATGGATATATTATTTCAGAATTAAAAGGCCAGAAGCCACTCAAGTAATCAAACAACTATCTGAGAAATACCCAAGGTGCTTAAGTCTTGTTTTTTTCTATCAAAGGGGTAGAGTGTCTACAGATGTCCAGGAAATCTGGAAACAAACACAAATTTGACAATGCACAGCTCAAGATGACACCTCTTGGGGATCTGAAGAAATCTGGATCAAACTTACTTCATGGTTACGCAGCTGGACTTTAATACATGTTTGTAATTGTCACCATAATAATTGCTCTGTGTGTTTTAGTTTGCATTGTGATTCAGCTGTTGTAATGCCATACACATAAAATGAAATACAGATATTAGACCAGCTCCCTTAAGGAATTTAGTCTCCAGAGAAGGGGAGACTTGATAAAAACAGTGGAACAGAACAGCATTTTAATCTCATTAAGGACAGTCAAACAGAACAGCATAACATTGGAGAAATAGATAAAGGATGTAACTTAGGCAAACAGGAGTTGTGCAAAATGTAAGCAGGATGCCAGCTCAGCTCTGCAAGGCTGACAAAGCAGAAGTTACACAAACCAACAACACTGTGCTAACTCAAAAGCTGGGGTTGAGGAAAAGCCACTTAAAAAGGACGCCAGACAGTGAAGACTACCAAAAAAGACCTGAGAAGGACCACATAAGGACTTTGACAAGGGATGTGGTTTGTAAAATACAGTAATAAATATAAATCAAGTAACCGGGGTTAGCTGATGAATGTGTAATCAGTGTGTATGATAAAAACTATACCCAACGCTTGGGGCACCCAATTAGAGGAAGGATCCTCTGGGTAACAAGTGCACTGTAATAAAGAATATCTGCTTTCTAATACTCAAAACCAGGTTAGAAACTTTCTATCCAGCCAGTTCCAGTATTGTTTAGATATCATACTTTCAAACTAAACTAAGGATAATTTCAAAAAGAAGAAAAGCACTTGGGAAATACAACAGCATATGACAGTGAGTGGCTGCTGTAAATATTTAGATGCACACTAGAAGAAAGGTACTCGATGATGGGTAGTTTTAGATTTTCACAGTAGGGTAATCTAAGTAACCCACACTTGCTTTACTCTCCTCTTTATATCAACCTATGAAACTCTGCGCAGCTGAAATGAAAAAGTCTGATTACTCTTCCAGTCCTTGTAGGTCTTCAGTGTCTGAAAAATAAACCAACCAAAATTGCATTATGTTTCTTAAAATTATATGTAAATACACATAATGATACTAACCAAAGTTGTCATAAATGGATGGCACTGACCCAAACTGTCATGAAGGATGAGCTGAAGAAATTAGCATCATGATCCAAGGTAAAGAAGGAGGCTGAAGACCTTGTTAAAACTTTCAATGTATGCCATTTACATAGTCGATGCATTAGGAGAAAATGCTGAAGGTCACCAGATCTTCATCCTTCTAAATTACAGGTTAGATAATAAATGATCCCATAACTCAAACTGTAGGAAAACACTGTTTCTGTAGACCCATTAAATAAATAAAAATTTCTGGGGACACTTCAGAACTAGTTATAAATGCAAAATTCGGGAGTTTTTAAAGTTAAGTAATGAAATTGCAGAAAGAATCTAAATTTAATATAATATATTTTGTTACAAGAGGGAAATACCCCTATTTTAATACAGGAATTTGACTTCTCTCACTGTTGCAAACTGGCACATATCTAGCAAAAAAATTTGTTTTCAGAAATATGTATCTGAGGTGTTGGAAAAATATGTACTTTGTGCTTGATATTGAAACTAGAAATTAAAGAGTTAGTAATAATGTGAAACACCATGCTTACATTCAAGTTTGCTATGAAGACAATATTAAATAACTGCTTAATGATAAAAATGACTTTGACTAGATTTCTAGATCATTTTTAATAGCCTATGACTAATTGTGAAATTTACCATTTTGCCATGACTAATGTGTGAAATCTGTCATCTTTCCTCATGATTTACGCAAGGTCCTAATAAGAAGAACACAAAGTTGGTAATATGACATGAATAGTAATTTTAATTGTACTTGCTCACGGTATTAGAAGAAAGGAGACATATTTTTCATTAGATTATGTAAGATACATTGGTGTCCTTATAATATCATCACTGGAGTCTATCAGAAATCTTCCTTTACTGATATGACCAACCACATCCTTGTCTATTACTCAAAAATTATATCAATGGATGTAAGTAATGATATAACAAAGGAAAAAAGAAAATACCTTCTGGAAGTGATTAGCCAATGAATCCTTTAACCTCCTGTAGTTAGATGTTAATAGCTAAAACCTTCCACAAAAGCAGGAAGATTTACATAATCTATTTTGTTATATACATTCCTTAGAAGGAACTATTTATTTCCAAATGCCTACATTATTTTGGAAATCCTGGTAAGTAGGAATTTGGTAACTTCTTTTAGGTATTTTTGACAAGTACAGCCTGGTAAAAGCAGAGATGGCAAATTAAATTTGAAAACAACCTTAAAGTTACCTGGTCTATCAGGAGCCCTTTTGATGGTAGTTGTGGTAAGGTTGTTAGATTTTCTGATTTTAAATACTTTTCCAGATTTTCTGATTTTAAATACTGAATGAGTTTTGAAACACATTTCTGTCATGATCTGCTGAGAGAGAGAAAATATGTCCCTTTACCTGAAAACATTGCATGTTGATATGGAAAATTGTGAGGTCTTAAAGGACTTATGAATATTCCCAAATCATCTAGAAATCAGCATTTGAAAAACCTACTGTGATCTCCCCTTTTTCTATAATAAAAGAAGAGTCTGCAGGAGAAGGATTTGTCACCAGAAGTTTCTGACCCAATAGAAGGTCAGCAGCATCTACTGAAAACATGTCAACATGTTTATTTTGTACAAACAAACAAAAAAAATTCTGACACAAATAAATAAAAATATGCATATTTTTAAATGTGAGAGTTTATCAAGGGCTTTTTAACAAAAGTAAAGAAGAATTTTCCAGGGGCACAATTTAAGACTCATTTTCTTTAAGAGGAACTAAGATTTTGGCTCTCAGCAGTGGTTGGTAGTGCTTTTATGTAGATATTAATAATTATACACAGAGACACTGTATATAGGTAACACAATGAAGTAAATTCATCCAGCTTTAACAGACAGTGAAAAGTGAAGGTAGTAATGCCTCTGAAATGTAATTAAAAGGAATGCTAAAGGACATACAGATTTGTTGAACAGGAAGAAACTGCTTGTCCCGAAAAACCTGTTTGCTGCATTGTCACTGCACCCTTCAGTGTCCTCCCTTTTCATAAAAATGTCATTATACCTCTTGCATTTATTTATAATACTTGCTGTGATGGTACATTTTGACAATTCACCTCATATATTGCAACTCTGACATAATTAAAAAATTCTCCCTGAATTCCCAGCTTTTATCACAAAATTTCCAGTATGTTATCCTGGGTCTTCTTTATCCACCTCTACTGTAAAAAACTGGATACCACTGTTTTTTCTCACCTAAAGAAATGTCTTCATTTCTCTCCCCCCTCCATGTTATCTTCTCAGCATTTTATCTTCACTATAAAGAGCATGTTTCTCATGATAAAGCTTTCAGGAACTTGTCACAATACTCTTAAAGCAAGAAATCAATTCAGTTGTCCCCTAAAGCAGCATCTTTAAGGTAAGGTGGAAAGATGCTAAAACCCCAATGTTTTATAGATAGCTGTTACTGATCTGTCCTGAATCCTCAGTTGGTGACACCTATCAGAACTGCTTTTACCAACTCATTGTTTAGCCATAGACAAGAAATTTATTATAATTATTTTCACTATCTGTGTTAAATCCTTTGGTAGTCTTTAAACCACAATTTTTCTTTAATATGTTTGATTTTGACTCATTAGCCAGATATTATTTCATTTTTATAGTTTAAGTCCATCACCTTCTACTTTCTTAGCTTTAGAAATATGATTCAGTACTTGCAAGGGTTTTGTGCTCTTTTCCTGTATATTTTATACTCTTATTAATTTGATTTATTTGAATTCTCCACAGAAGGAACCGTGTAGATATTGTTAAAGAATGGCTTCTGGAAGGTGAGTCTATATAGACATCTAAATAGACCACTTCTAGTGAAAAATGAACAAATGAGTCAGCTGGATTCACTGTAGGGAACATGTAAGAAATTTTATGTAAGATAATTTTATGAGTGAATGGATAAACTTGCAGAACCTTTCTTGCATTTACTAAAAAATATAATTTTATAAAATTGTAGGGCTGCATTTATGACTATTAGTGGTAATGTTGCTGTTACTGATTTCAACTGTACTGCAGACAGAAGCTTGTACTGAATTTTGTGCGCAAAATTATAATATCTGCTTGTCAGTAGGAATCTAGTACTCTATTTGCCCCTAGCTAATAGTTAATATCTTTAGAGAGTATTACTGACTTAGATTTTCAAATAAGTCCTAGCTAGGGAAGTCCAGTGCATTTTATTCATAATTTCCTTTTCATGAAGCAGCAGGCTCTGGAGATTACCATATGAAGGATATTGGGATAATAAGCATATGTGACAATGCTACATATCTTCTCCAAAATATTACTTCTATAACACTGGATTGTGAGTAGAAAACCTTTCTATCCAGCCAGTTCCAGTATTGTTTAGATATCATACTTTCTACTGAAATCAAGTCAGCAGAAATTCACCTTCTTTGGAGTTCTTATTGCATCATGACTACTCAATTACTTGCTCACCCAATTTTCCCTTTTCTTAGCAAGGAAAATTATTTAATTTAAAGTCTGCAGACTGACTTTTCAATTTCAAATTAACAATCCCTCTACAGTTTAGAATAAAACTGTTCTTGAACATTGGAGTTTGTAACAAAGTTCTACCATCATTACCTTCAAACCTGTGGATTATGAGAAGAGATTTTTTCAAGTACTGTTTTATTTTTAGGGAATTTTTTGATTCTAAGAAAATGTTCTTTATGAAGTGGAAATATAAAAAAAAGTGTGGAAACACAGTCATAGAACTCTGGTACCTTTAGCAGGATAAAGACAGAATCCTAGAAAATATAGAGATCTTAAAAAAAAATCCTGATGATACCTCTCATGGAAATATGGATTCACTGAGAATCAGATAATTAACTCTTGATAAGAGATTTTTTATATATTTTAGAAAATAATATCATTCAATAAAGAATGCAAAAGTGAGGAACAGAATACTGGCTGTGCTGTAAACTGCAGCAATGCATTTCTCCTGAAAATATTTTTTAATGACTGACCCTTTTTCTGGGGTGTCAGATGATAATCCTCAGGTAATATTTAATTTTTGATTGGCTCTTTGGGAAAACCACAATCTATATCTGATGATCAGGAAGTCTAGTGAGGTTCATTACTGTTGGTATTCAAATACAAAAAGACATTTCTAAATAATTCAGACAAACAAAGAAACCACTGGATCATAATGTTAAGAGTTCTTCTCTTGACAAAGAAAGTCAGTGATGCTGCAGATTTTCTGACACTTAGTGTGTTGATTGGCATGACACTGTCATTATTTCCCACCATATATTTTGAATTTTCTGGGAAACATAAAAGGGTATGCAAATATTCTACTCCATGCTTACAGGATATAGCATTTATCCTCCCAATACCCCAGCCAAAATCAGCACCTGGATGAAAAGCAGCTCGCTAAAGCTAAACCCAGGAAAATTAATGCTGTTTGGAAAAGGGAACCTCTCAGAACTTGCCTCCTTGGTCCATAATACCTGCCCCCAAATACTTAAAATCCTAGTTATAATTTTCCACCATTATCAAGTATTTGGCTTTTTTACAGGGTCACTCTTCATATATATGTAGGGTTTCCTACTTCCCTTTTACTAGCAGTTTTATAAACTATATTAATAATGAAATTGCCCTGCTTTATCAAGAAGTATTTTTTTCTCATTGTGTATCTTCCTTTAACATTAAAAGCACTTACAGTTTTCTGTTGAAAAGAAAACTTGTCTGTTTATTTTTTAACTTCTATTTTAACTGTCATTGTCCTGTTATCCACTTTGTCTGTTCAGATTAATTATCACTAGTGTCACTACCATCTCATTTTTACTTTGTTTCTTCCTTTCTATTTTAGCTTTCCTGCTGCCTTATGCTCCCTTCAGTTTACTGATTCAATACTATTTGGCACAGTAGCAGTCTTTACTGAAGGTGAGTCACTTGATCTTCTCTCTTGTACAGAACTTAGACTTTCAGGCTAACACTGGTGTTGCTTTGCTCTTCGCTATTATCTATCACAATCACATTTTTACCAAAGTCAGAGATTATTGAAAGGAGGTATTTTTGTCAGTGTATCTAAGGCAGCATCTAGGAAGAGTTGAAGCAAATAAAGCCATTGATCCAAGCAGCCCTTTGAAATGCAGTTTCAAAAGAGTTTCCACACAACACAACACAGGAATGAGACATGCCATATAATTTTGTAGAGTATTTTTTTTCCCTTTCAATTTATTTTTTATGACATGCAGTTTTGTTTAGTACCCTGCAGGCTGCAGAACCATGTACAGTCTTTGCATGGACTCAGTGCTGAGCCCTGTCAAGACCCAGAATTCCTTGCAAACCGATAAGGCATGGAGGCAACATTACCAGGAACAGAGTGGCAAATTTAAATGGCTCCAGGGAGTATGAGCGACCAGGAGCACAGAGAACAGGGCAGGATGTGGTGCATGAAAGGACAGCTGTGGCAGTTGTGGCGCAGATTGTACAGACAGAGACATTGTGAAGGACACTAAGGTGCTACTGAAGCACCGTACTACTGCACAACTGTACAGCACTCTGCTACAGCACAACTTAGATCAGTTGCTGCTCATTACACCAGAGATGCCCACCCAGAGGGGACCAAGTCCTCCAAACTTAGAAAAAACAGTGAGGTGAGCCAGATAGAGCTCCCAAAATGCCATGAAAAACATCAAAAAAGAATTTGGTCATCTGGGCTTCCAGAAGGATGGAGTGCCTTAGCCTTTCAGTGTATTGTAGCAGTGATGGCCACTGCATCAGATTTGACCAGGTGGACATCCTGCTCAGCCTGGTAGCAGAGTTACCAGAGACAAAGCAACACTCAGTATGGGCTGGGGGATGAACAGATCATGAGCTGCCCTGCCCCGAAGGACATGGGGGTGCTGGTGAAGGGCTGGAATGAGCCAACCATGGGCACTTGCAGCCCAGAAAGTCAAATGTGTCCTGGGCTGCATCCAAAGCCCTGTGGGCAGCTTTGGAGGGAGGAGATTCTGCCCCTCTGCCCCACTCTGGTGAGACCCCACCTGCAGAGCTGCCTCCAGCTCTGGGGTCCTGGAAAGGAGAAGGCTTCAGGCTGACCTAATTGCAGCCTTCCAGTATCTGAAGACAACTTAGAGAAAGGATGAGGCAAGACAGGACAAGGGGCAATGGGTTCAAACTGAAAGAAGTGAATTTATATTAGATATTAGGAAGAAATTCTTTCCTGTGAGGATGGTGAGGCACTGGCACTCGTTGCCCAGAGAAGTTGTGGATGCCCCATCCTTGGAGGTGTTCAAGAGGAGGTTTGATGGAGCTCTGAACAACCTGGTCCAGTTGAAGATGTCTCTGCCCATGGCAGGGGGTTGCAATGAGATGATCTTCAAGGTCCCCTTCCATTTCAAAGCATTCTATGATTCTACTACTTAAAACATATAGGAGAGACTCCCTTAACTCTCAGTTGCATAGTCTGAGTTGTCCCTCTGCCTGAAAACATCTCATCCCCATCCAAAAAGATTTGACCCTCTGAAAAAATTAACTTCATGATTCAATCTACTAATGATGGCATTGCTTTCTTCAATAAAGGCTGTTCAAATCCATTTTAATCTGCTATGCAGGACGCTAAAAACATCATGGAGCAACCAGTGTTGAGATTTCTGGGATTTTAGAGCCAACAGAAACACTCTTCCTAAAAAGAACTTCTTTTCTTAATTTTGATCTTATTAGCATAATGAAAATTTAAAAAGAACCCTCAATGAACCAGAAAATATCAACAGATGTAAAAATACTAGTCATGTACATGACATTATTTTTCTTTAGGTGTATGAGAAAACTCAAATACATAAATGTGTTTTGCACCATTGCATAGAAAGGATAAATGTGGGGATAAAGGAAACTGGATGATAAAATTCCTATACTGTATGTGACTTGTTACATAATTTTGCATATATCTTAATTTCTAGCTAAGAAAATCAATGGCATAATACTTATGTGGTTTAAAAAGACACAGATTTACCAGTGTAACTATGAATCCAGGATCTGGAGCAACAGTAGAACTGTAGAATAAATTGGGTAGTGGGACTTGACCAACAAGATTTTTTTTCCTCCCAAGTTTACTACAGGATTTAGTCTATATTGTTAGAAGTAGTAACGCAGCACACTGGGAAGAATCTGTAATGTCAAACTCCTGGCTATACAAGGTGCTTGTGAGGTGTGTTCTGAGGGCTCTAGTTAAGACTAGAAATCTGGATTACCTCTAGCTTGTAGTTGTGTATTACAATGTTACTAATGGAAGTGGGTTAGTTGGTCTTCTGAAGCCTCTTTTTCCACTTCCAGGGAACAGGAATCCCATCTGTGTCCCCACACCTCTTCATGAAACAAACCTGAGCAAAGAGATTTATGATAATTAGCTGTGTTACATTCCAAAAGCACACTACTGAATGTCAAATGAAGTGCTAATCTAGACATAAGGCTGTCCAGATATATTATAATATATCCATCCTTTGCACTATTCAAAACTTGATTGGAGCAACTCAGGTTGCACCCTGAGCAACCTGATCTGAACTGGCTCTCACTTGAGAAGGAGGATACACCAGTTGACCCACAGAGATCTCTTTGAATCCATGTTATGGTTTTGTATGCCCTGATAGAAGGAATATGTTGCTGTCGTCGCAATACTTTTAATGGTGTAACTATTAAGATATAAACAGTTTTATTATTCCAATTTGTTAAAATATATTTTCATTCTTTCATACTTCCATTCTTTCTCCTTTTCACAGCTGAACAAATATTAATTTCTAAAACTATTCAAAGTGTACGGGTGAGAATTTCCCTTGCACCCCTTATTTCCAGATTGCTACAGAAACATCTTAATAAAAAACCACTGAGGAGTAATTAAAATGAGAGCATTCTATGTACAGACCCTCCTGACAAAAACTGGAGAGGATATTTAGCGTTGCCTTACGTCAGAGAAAGGCTCTTTCAAACTAACCAATTCAAATATCTAACCAGAAGTACTTTTCACAGTGTGAATAAAAAATATTGGTGCCCAAAGAGAGGTTAAAGAGGGAACCCAAAGCAGACAAAAACATTGCATACTCTGTACACAGTCACCAACACCTTCTGATACACTATGTCTGGTGGAACAAACAGAAAATTTGCCACTGAAGCGTGGCACCTTGATGTATTTGGTGAATATCTGAAATGTGGTGTTACCTAGGAGCATATAGTCTTCGTTAAAATATTTTCTAATTTGCACAGTGCCAAATCACATTGTATGGTTCTGAGGAAATCACTGAATACATGTAAGTCTGGAAGTTTAAGTGTTGTCGTACGTAAAGGGATGGAAGAAGAAAGAAGGGGGTGGGCATTTGGATGGATGGTGTTTGTCTTCCCAAGTAACCATTATATGTAATTGGGCCCTTCTCTCCTGGAGATGACTGATCACCTGGCTTCCCATGGGAATTGGTTCCTGGTTTTGCTTCACATTTGTGCGTGGCTTTTGCTTTCCTTATGAACCTGTTTTTATCTCAACCCATAGGTTTTCTAATATCTTCCAATTCTCTCCCTGATACTGCTGGTGCAGAAGTGGGCAAGCTTGATTGCTGGCTGGGATTAAACCATGGATAAATGGTAGAGAGAAGCTGAGGGGTGCCTGAGGAGGACAGATTCAGCAAGTTTTGAAATTTGTCAGTGGAACAAAAGAAACAGAAAAAAAAAATGCTGACAACATTCGCTTGCTCTTTTATCTTTCCCTTCCTGATCTATTATTTGATTAATGACAAATTGTGTAGATGACAAATAATTTTAAATACTCATAAATTAATTTAATGCTCTTGTATGTGGGAGACTAATAACATTAGCTAGAGCCAGACAAAGCTTAGGTAGGCATTGTGCAAGATTTTCCAATGGCTCTGCCAAAGCAACTAAATCTTTAACAATTCTAATAATTTTCCAAGCAAAGGCTTAGTTTTGTAGATGTGAGAAAAGTTTGACTCAGCTAACAAAATGTGTAAATTAAAATAAAAGGAATTCACTTACATGCAAATACCATGCTTCGTGCCAGGCAAATATGTTGGAGGATGTTTGAGCATGGGTCTCCTCATATAAGTGGTCACTTGTACAAGTGGTCTGGCTGTGCCCAGTCCCTACATACCTAGGAAAAGTGAATTCATCTGGAAAAATATGTGGCTGTCTTTCTGCTTCCCAAAATATTCTGCAGCTGCAGCTTCTTGCTTCTCAATAAATCTCTGTACATCCCTCCAAGACAGCTACCTTCTCAGATCTCCCTCAAAGACTAGGAGATGACAAGAATAAATCAAGGCAAATTTAGGCCAAAATTCCTAAACCTCTAGAGACCATACTTATAGACTATAAAAGATCATTTCAGCAGAGCTGCTACATGTTTCTGGTAGCACTAATTGTTTCTGCATGGAATGCTGGTTACCAAGACTGATTCAGCTGTGAACAAAGTACAGGGGACTATTAAGATTGTCTAGTCTCCTTCATCTTCATATCTACAGCAAGGTGCTAGGTCTCTTTTCATATGCTGCAGAAACCCATTGGTAAAAATCCTGCCCAGCTTTGGGAATCTCCAGTGAGTGACAAGCATCAGGGATCTGAGACTAGTATAATCCCATTATCAATACTTAATCACTTCAGTAGGAATCATTAGAGCATTGAATCAGCTACAAGGAAATATTATGGGTGGGAGAATCAGATCGCTGGTAACATGAGGGAAAAATAATGAAATAGGAGAGAAAATATGAAAGAAAGACATTGAAACTAGAATAACTGCATTCAATGAAATTCTTTCTATCTGCCTTATACGTGGCAGCTCTTTATATATTTCCCCATATTTCTTGAATTTATTAATGATTGAGGTATAGAACAAGACAATAAGAACACAGTGTGGTATAAATTCCATGGCCAAGTCAATCTTGCTATTGTACCACTAAATTAAAGGCAAAAAGCCCTGAGCCATGGCCAAATCAAAGATGGAACACTTGTCTCTCATTTATTCTGAGTTTACAACTGAAAATGAAGTCGTGACTTTTACAGGTAAAAATTTTGTAACTCATCCCAGCAGCTTGTGACCCGTCTTCATTCTGACCAACTCAGCAGCCAGCAGAGCTAGGATGAACAAAAGCAACCTGATAAGATCAAGGTACTGAACCTCTTGCTGCTGGCAGTTTACCTATAATATCTTCTGAACTCAATGCCAAGGTTTTAAACTAAGTTAAACATAAAATAGAGACTATGACAGGCTGAGCTGCTTCTTTTCACCCCAAACACATATAAAACCAAAATACAGCAGAAATATTTACTCTTGGTAAAACAACGTAGCTTTCTTATCCTTAGGTACTGCAATCCCAAAAAGCATCTTTGCCTGCTAGCAATACTCTCCCTCTGCCTCTCTGATATTCTTCAGTAATTCATCGTGATGAGATGCAGCCATTTCTCCCTTTGGTAGGAGCCTGATTTTCCTGAGATAAATACAGAATGCTTTCCTATGGACAAGTGAGGTGGCTCAGGATGGATCAAAACCTGGTTTTCTAGCTCTGCAGGAAAGTCTGATGCTCTGAAGAAGAGTAAAAAACTTTGGCACTGAAAACTATCTCAGCTGTGGATGACAGATCAAGAAAATATCGCCAAACAAGAAAATAAACAACAGTGCCCAGACCAAAGCCAACCCCATCAATGTCATACTTCAGCACAAAGAATGAAGCACCCCATACTGCTCCAGAGACCTGATAACCTGCTTCCAGGCTCTCTAGCATTCAACTTGGTACTTGGCAGTAGCAACACTCAGGGTCCCTGCAAGCCTTTCGCACCTGCAACAGAGAGCCTGGAAGTGCTGGGAGCCCTGACATAAGCTGGGTCACTCAGGCCTGCCAAGCAAGTTGTTAGGGAGGTGGGTGAATGGCAGCAACTCTGCTGAGTTTCTATCAGAAAATATGAGAAAAATTGAATGTTTCCAAAAAACATTTAAATTTTGTAGAAGCAGCATTTTGCCGCACAACAATCTTTCCACCACAAAATTTTCGTCTCTCCATTTGTTAATGTCATCATGCTTGGATTCTTTTTGGGATTTGCACCCCCCCACCTCCATCCCCCACACTGCTGTAAGGCATGGTCTGCACGGGGGACAGTGAGGAAGCACCCACTCCTAAGTGCTGTGCTGAAGGAAGGATGCTTCCTCCTCCTCACCTCACAAGTCACCCTTCTCAAGCACCATATATAAATCCTAAATTTGCATGCGCACATTGGCATCCAACACAAGGTCAATAGTATAAAAAATTCAGTTACCATGTTCAGCTATTCCTGAAATAATCACATAATGAATATTGCTCAACACATATGTGCTGTTTTAACAATGGTGTTTTCTGCCATATGATTGACCAGAACCATGCTAGCTCTTAGTCATAGCAAAAGATGCGAAAGAAGAAAAATGCCTAAACTCAGATGAAACTAATAATGTGTGGTTTCCCAGGAAGAGAAAAATATTGCTGTGTAGTAGTTGCAGTTGCAGTAAAATAGTGTTTCCTGAAATAAGGAGCTTTCATATAAGAAGAGATAGCTCCTCATTACTCCAATATTGTCTTACATAAAGACATCATTTCTCTGTAGCATACTCTGCTACAGAATATTGTGGCAAATACTGATTTCTAAAGGATCATTTGAAAGAAGACTTTTATTAGAAAAAAATTAAAAGGATCACCGATATTCATGTCTGTGACTACCTGCTGAGAAAGAGAATAGGAAGTTTCTGAGAGGAAAAAACCAAACCAGCTTGAGAAACAGGAAATTATGATTCCTGTAACTCAGGTTCTGACACTGTCTCCTTCCACAGCCTTGGGCAGGGCACTTGAGTTCTCTCTCTGTGAATCAATTATTAACTACCTCTTTTGGCTCTTTGAATGAGTGATTCTGTTAACATTTTTAAGGTGCTTTGCTAACAAAATCCAAACACTTAAAAATCCACTGTATTATAACAATATCAGAGGTTTTATTTCCTTATTTCTTGCTAAAACATCACAGGCTGAACATCATTTGACATTGTAATAACTTTTTTTTTGTAAAGTCACAGAGTATTAATCTATAATGCAGTTTTCAGATTCCATGTTCCCCCACCATTTGTGAGAAGATAACTTCTACTATAGGAACTCTTGTCATAAAAATACAATAGACATTTAGCTCTCAAATTTAATGCTGTATCACAGTCTGATACATAAGTAGTTACATCCCAAACCCATTGCTTTGGTAAAAAAAAAAAATTAAAAAATTATATTGTTTGGAAGTACATACAAAATTTATAGCAAATGCACATATTTGACCAGTAAAATTCTTTGTACACTCTCCAAACATTATCATATTGCAAACCTAAAATTCTGCCTCAATTTTCTGTTTAATAATAGGAACCTCTCCAAAACTACTACCCTCTGAAGGTATTTTTGAGTAAAGAGCACGGAAAGAAACAAAAAGCACAAATGCTCAGGTACAAAGCAGGTTGGAATTTGCTTTTATCCAGTGCTCCCAAACTGATCAGTTCGCAGTTTCCTCAGTATTTTATTACATTTCTGGACTGTTTCATCACATGGAACAAATGTTGAATTTATCTCTCACGTGAGATTATCCTGTTATAGGTGATCTGGTTATAGGATGTCCTTGATGACGAACAATCTTGTTAATAGCTTTCCTGCTCAAAGACACGTCACTTCAAATCCATCTTGTATCTGGATCTCAGATACATACGACTACTGCCATCTGTAGCGCCCCCTGCTTGGACTGATGATGCTTGTTATGCTTTGGAGTCAAACGTCTCAGAAAAGACTTACTGTGCTGCTGGAATTTGTTTCACATAAAAACACTTATAATGATGTTTTATCTCAATGACCATAATTTTTCTTCCTATAAATCATAGAGTTGCCATTTTTACAGTTTTTCTTAAACACTGTCATTTGTTACATTTTTGCTGAAGTGAAAACATATGTCAAAAACATTTTCTATGGATCCATATCTGCAGGGAAAATGATGTGAATAATATGTCTTCTGAGCCATCATCTGACTTGGGAGACTTGTGCACATAGTGCAAGGTCTGTGAAAACTCTGTGTGAACACTGTATTTCTGGACATAAAGCAGAAAAATAATCCATACTTTGCTCTGGAAGCCCAGTATATCTGAAAGCAGTTCTGGATATTGGAAAATTGATGATGTCTGCACACAAACACACATACAATCCTGTTTGACTCTGGTCTTTTTCACCAGCATTTTAATGGGATTCAACCACGTATCCCTAGTACTACCATAAGCACCTAAGTTAGGCACTAGTTTGAAAAGTCTCGTCAAGAACTTTCACAACCTCCTTTTGTAGGGTAGATCTTATAAAATAAAATGAATGGTCATATTATTAATCAGAAGTTAGATGAGATACAAGTAATATTTTGAACTAATTACAGTATTATTTAATTGTTATCGTATCAGGAGATATTTTCAATAAAACCCTAAACAGTATTATTTGTAGGTTATGCATTCCACATTTAGAATCATGGCTTTACAAAGTTTTGGGAAGCTCTAATGTTTAAATTCAATGATTCTTGTGAACAGTTCACCTCCTGTCTTTACATGGTGCATTATGAGTGGAAAAAGTAGGAGATGTGTTCTGAAGACAAGACATCTTTGCATTTCAGAATGTGACTTATAGTCATTGTCACAATGTCAAGAGGAGGTCCTGGCACACAGCAGAGATAACAAAAAAATCCTCTGTAGAAAAGGAGTATCAGATGCTGAACAAGGCACAAACCTCTGCAGAGAGACAGATGGAGGTCAAATGCAATAGCTGAGTAGACGAAATAACTATAAAAAGTTATAATAAAAAATTGCAAGCAACTAACACTGCTGAATGGTTTTCTGAGACCAAGCTCAGCTCACTAGGAAGTGACTACAGTTGCATTGGAATAGGAACCTCAGTTTAAAAAGCAGATTTACAACAACAACAACAACAAGAAAGAAGAAAAAAAAAGGGGAAAAAAAAAAGGAAAAAAGAAATAAAAAATTCCTGAATCAAATTGAGGGTGTCAACAAATTGGCTGATGGATCTTCAAAGACAGTCCAAACAAATATCAGATCTAGAGAAAAGGTTTTTTTCCTTCCCAACTCTATATACAACTATAAATGGAGGGATGCTAAATGCCTTAGATGTTGTGTTAATTTTGTAGATAGGCCTATATATTCTCACAAGCATACAACTTTGAGACAATAGGTATAAATATATCCTAGCTATAAGTACGTCCTCTTCTAATAAGATTACTGCTATGTTTTATTCCAGCATGAATTATGAAAGAGATGTACTCTTACAAAGCAATTGTTATGCTGTTCTTCTATATGAGTAGCTGACCTGGGGTAAATAAACCTTTTTTTGAGTTGGCATCTAATACACTTCAGGTGTAATTTACAGATACAGAACCTTACCTTTAAAAATGCTTCTCAATAATGTTTAACTCAGTAGTGGTACTTGGTATTGCTGTCGTTTTCCTGATGTTATCAATGACAATGTCATCAATATATCATACTGCAGCCACTGATTGAGTGGTATGAAATCAAACACGGGTGTTCAATGTATTACTGTTACAGGACTTCAAGTATCTGAGATAAATGTCTTTCATTTTCCATGAAATATAGGTATAAAAGATCACTATTCCCACTCCAGCTATTGGTAGCATCAAACACTATAATTAGAATAAATGAGTAAGAGAGGAGTATTTTAGAATACAATTTAATAAACAATTTAAACCAAACTAAGATCACATCAAAAGAAACAACTTTGCCTTTAGCAAGTTTCTGGCTGAACTATCACCCCTTCATATCCTATTCCCTTTGACAGGTACATGTGTTTTTATGACCACTTGCTGAACTAGGTCAGTAAATTATTCTATGTGAAAGCAAAATAAAAAATGAATAACAATTCTCTCAATTATTGATGTCATTATTATTATTATTATTATTATTATTATTATTATTATTATTATTATTATTATTATCATTATCATTATCATTATCATTTTCATTGTTATCATTATTATCATTATTACGATTATTTTTATTGTTAATTATATGCAATATTATAGTATACCATGAAAAAATTGAAGACCAGCAAGGGCCACCACCATGTCAATTCATGTAATTCCTCAATCCAGTTCACTATGAGACTGTGAAATATCTCTGAAAGAGCCAACACACTATGGAGATGGAAATCAGGAGCAATGGGAGAACAGTGTTGCTTTTTTTGGCTGCTTGTAAGTGGCAGCTTACACTGTCTCAAAGGTTTCTTTTAGGTTTTACCTAACTGTAACCTCTATATTTTGTAAATACATGACTATTTTTTTCAGAAATAAATTCTGACTATAGAGTTCAGTAATGAATTTCAGCAGAAATAAAAGACTCATCTCTGTGTGTGTGCCTGGCTAATAGGATTTTGGCACCAAAATTCAGTAATTATCAAGTAATTTTTTGATTCTATTCTGGAAACTGTAAATAGAGAACTTATTGAGAGATTTGAATTTTCATTTGACAAAAAATACAGAGTATATATTCAGGTGTTCATGAAAGTATGAGTATTAAGATGAAACAGAGATTTCAATCATGATTGATTAGCACACGATTTACTAAAGAAATTTAACAAATGGTTTTAATTTCATATTAATGCAAAAATACACTGAAAGCCCAAGCAGGTTTGTTTTGGTTTGTTTTTTTTTTTTTTTTTTGAGAATCCTTTAAAGCTTTTAAGTAAAAAGTAAGCAAACCAGTAGATAGAAAACCTTGTATATTTGGCAATAAAAAAAGTAATGCAACCAAGCATTCCCAATCAGTTGCTTTTAATTTTTTTTTTAATTTTACACAGGTTTTAAGGCTATCTGAACTCTCTTGAAGTCAGTGTGCACACTAGCTGCTATTATATAAGTGATTTTGCAAATGACATCTTACTTTAAAAAAACCTTGTGATCTCAGCAGTCTTATGATTATAAAACACTTATGAGCACTCAGAAAGAAGAGAAAATGCTAACACTGTCTCTTGTGCCATCATCAGTAGATTAATTAACCAAATCTGGCACTTTTAATATTACTACATGGCCATCAGCTATGTATCTTGACTTTCAGATTCTATTCTCAAAGCTGGCAGCTGGAAAAATTGTTTTATTTACAAAGGACCTACCTGTGAGTAAGACTCACAGACATGAAATGTCAGGATATTTTTACAGTCACTTTTCTCAAAATATATTCTGTGTTGTACAAAAGAATTTTTTTTGCCATATTACATCCACATAATAATAATCGCCTGAACCAGTTTCATTATGTCTTCTGTATTTCAAACACCTTAGCAATACAGCACAGATTTATGAACCTTGAGAGAAGTACCATAAAAAAAAGAGCAAAAAAGCAAACAAACGGTGTTTACCATGTCTAAAATGGAAAAACCTGAGTGTACCCATATACAAAGAGAATCAGAAGTTTCTGTTCTGAAAAAGAAATGCCTGAAAAACACCGCAGTTTCAGAACATATCATTGTACTCAGTGTAGGAGGTGAAGACAAGAGACAATTTATTCTGCAGCTGGTTTAGAAATAAACACAGCCATGGAAGATAAGGAGTGAAAGAGGGATAAATCCTCCTGAAGCACACTTGATGGACAGACAGGCTGCCATTAACAATGCTGTTGCCTTTGTAAGTACAGACTGATGTGGAGATACCCTTGCATTTATACTGCAGACACAGTCCTTGAAGATTTTACACCTCCAATTCCTTAGAATTATCAGCTATCTTCAGCCTGTCACTCATCCGGGCAATCTTAGATTTCTAGCTTGCAGGCCAGGAAGATTATTGACAAAGCAATCCAGGATGATATAATACACCCTGACAAATAATAGTGAGGGGGATTGTGTTTACCACTTTCATTGCACCAATTCAGCTAAATTAATTCTTAATGCCAAAAGTAAACTTTCTCTAGATAAGCATTCACTCCCCTTGCACTATTGTTTTGTGGCACTAGCCTCTTCTAAGTAGAGTAGCAATGCATCTTGATCCATCTGATTTAACCTACTTCCCCCTAATAAAAGTGAGAATAAGGTTATTCATACAGTACCAAACAAGCATATAGTTAGTAAAAAAATGCTGGTGTACAGGAAAATCAAAGCTATAATTTAAGTAGAAAAAATAGGCAGGAATATTTTAAATTTAGGTATATTTCTCTGTCCTCACCTTACCTACACCTACTGAGACTGTAGTGCACATGGTAGGATAAGTACTGGTGAGAGATATAAGCAATCATATGAACAAGCAATCTAAAATTGTCTTTGAAAAGACTTTTTTCTTTTTGTTTTCTCCATCGTGATTTTTTCTACAGGGGCATTTTTAAGTTATGAGGTTATACAATCTGTGGATAGAAAAAGAAAAAGGGGTTAAAGTGCTGAACAGACCTTTGCATTAGGGATGACTCTATATACTGCTGAATTACTGAACTGATTACTATGACTAGTTTCATAAAAGAATTATTTTATGCATTCAGGAGGAAAAAATCACTGATTTAACATTCAGTGCTTCAGCTGCTCATGCAAAGGTGTGGAAGAAAACATCACATTTGCTTACTTATCAATATTGATTAATCTCTTCTCTGTCATTTTTTATCAGACACACCAATGCTAATCCATTTATGTGCCAGGAGTTTAGTCATTTGTTTGAGATGAAGTTGTAAAACAGAAATTAAAAGCTTAATCCTAACAGTCTTCAATGGAAGAAAGTGTTATACAGTGGTTTGCTATTCTTTCTGAGCACTGAAAATAAACTCCTAGCATTATCTAGAGGTAAAAAGACCTTGACTTTGGAAATGCTCTGATCAAACAATGTTTCAAGTTCATCTTTACCTCAGAATTTTCAAATTCAGAACAAGTTGAATCTCCCATTTTTTCAGATGTTTTAACCCTGTTAAGTCGAAAGTATGCCAAAACAAGGAGAATTTCTGATAACTAAATATACATTTGTATTGGTTCATATAAAAAATGCTTTAATACCTCTCCAGCACATAAAACTAAGTGAATATGATAAATATGATAAACTCTATAGCAACTGCACATGGCACCCAGGTTAGCTGGACCTTGATGGCCAAGAATGAGATTTCTGACCCTTTCCTTTAACATGGCTCCATTAGGTAGCCTAGGTGCTTTTGCACTTATACAAAACTTAATCGTGAAGTTTCTCTTCTCAAAAACATTCCTTTTTAGGAAAGTAGCAGCAAAATTGCTCAACAATATTATATTTTTTGAGAAGAAACAGGGAGGAGAAGCAAGGAAATTTATTTTCCTCGGTTTTCTGATAATTGTTGCTCTTCTACCTAATGTAAGAAGGAAAAGAAACATTATGAGAAAAGATAACATTATTCTGAAGAATAATAAAACATTATTCTGAAGAACAGATTCACAGTTTTGTTTTCTTGCTCTCAACTCATAATCAAAGATTGAAATACACTCTTCCTACACCTAGTATGGTTATGGTTTGGTTTAGGACTATTTGTCTCTCAATATTTATGGAAAAACTCTTATTTAATTTAATAAGCATATTTTTCTCAAATTCTTAAATATTTGGATAATTTTCAGATTAAAATGATCTTCCCTATTTCCTGCATCTGAAGCCTAGAAATCCCTGTTGATATTTTGTTGAGTACCTTCCAGTGACAGCACCTATAGGTCTGTACTTGACAGTATCATTTGCCAGAGAGAAACCTCTTCTCTGCCTCCCTCTGAAATTTATTTCCACATTTTCCTTTGTTTTAAATTTAAAAAATTTATTTGCTTGCTGTAGCTTGGCACTGGATATTACTATCAGTAATAATATTCACTAATTGCCTTTTAATATGACTACAGTTTTAAAATTGTAAAAATGAACAGAGAAGTTAAAGCCACTGTAAGTCATTGAGACCCATACTCCTAAGACAACCGAAGGTGTCTTGGATTCAAGCAGAACTATTTAATTACAGATAATGTTGGTTTTTAACAGAACTAATTACACCAGTACAAACCTCAGCTAGGTGTAGGATGAGATTAGAATGTATCTCATTGCTGGCATCTTCTGACATATAAGAAAAACATGTTCTGCTCATGTTCTATATTTTTCAGAACAGGTTTCACAAATCAGGCAACTGGCTTTGAAAAGTCTCTCACCAATTTTTGATTGCACTTGGTAATATGAATTAAATAGTCAGAAAAAATAAAGTTCATGAGTAAGTGAGTAAGTTCCAGTGTGCTATGATAGCTGAAAAATTACTATTTGATGAATCCTTTATTATCTGATGTTAAGTGTAGCAGTCTAGGACACTTGAGGCAATCAGAATTACACAGGTTTAAAATGCAATTTTAATATATAAAGATAGATGAAGACATGTACAGTTTTCAACATTTTGCTTATGTTCTGTGAAGTAAAAGTACAGGCTACTGGTATCACAGTAGCAGTAGCAGAAAATATTATTCTGTGCTACCGAAAAGCATGGATTTGAAAAGAAATATTTAAGTCAATGACATTCCCATTATAGAAAGCTGGAATGGGTTCAAGAGCAGCGCTTACAATGGAGTTTGACCTCTGCAGTGACTGCAGCTTCAAAGGGCAAATATTTTGACATGATAGAAAATCCTACAAATAACAATAAAGGAAATATAATCTTGACTACTCTGCAGATGCTGACAGAAAGCAAAACTCCCTGAATTCTAACAATGATAATTTGTTAATTTTAATTATTTATAAGGGGATGACAGCCGAATGCCCAAAAATCTTTCTATTGAGAATCCTCAGTATAAATCTCTCTGATATACTGCAATGCTACTTCATCTCTGCTGCCAGCTGCGCTGGGACACATAAAGCCCCTCATTAGTTCACGCCTCCGCCTACAAGGATTGCTTTAACAAAGGGATCTAGCGTGTGTTAATGACTCTTAAAATTAAGATATGACTGTGGCACAACAAAAAATACCTTTGTCTTATTAAAATGGTTTGGTAACAGCAGTGCAGAGCTGCTTTGTATTTGCTTGTCTCTGCACATTGTAGTTCAGGCAGAAAATAGGGGATGCACTCTGGAGAAACACATAATGAAGTCAGATGGAAAATCTTGGCTTGTTTCAGATATGAATTCAATTCATTCTTTCCTGCATATGAGACAATATACACAGAAGAAAACACTGCTGACATGCTTTAACTTCACTGATGCTGAAGATGTTTTCTCTTTAGCTTGTGCTTTTAGTCTTCACCTGAAATATAATATATCTGATTACTGGAGATGGTCCTGAAATCAGTTTTTAGCTTTGGCTTTTCATCTGATATTCACTGAGCAACACTGCTCAAATTTCTTTTCATAATTTTTTCAGTTAATTCACATCTAGCAAAGTGCAATAAAAACCCCCAGATGTTAGGTTGTCACCTTTTGTGTTACTGCTCAGAGCTCCTGGGGGGGGGCGTGGGGACCGGCTGTTCTGCAGATTTTACAGGGGAAAGGGCGGGAGAAAGGTTCTAAAATTCTGGAAAAGAATACTGGTCTTGTAGTTAAAAAGAGGAGAACTGGAGTTCACCTGTCATAAGCAGGTACTTTGGTTCAAAACTATTCCCTAGAGCCATGCTTTGCAATTGAGCATAAGTCAGAACAATGTGTCAAGACTTGGAGCACAGCTCTTCAATGTCTAACACAACTATTAGAGAAAGAGCTAAAAAAAATTTGGTTGTCAGCATAATTTGAGTTTAAAATGATTTTAAAGGAATGTTTAATTTCTAATTAGCCTCTTCAGTGCATTACAACGTACATTTATATCCACTAGTTAAGAAACCTAGGGTAATCTTTTTATGTCGCATATCATGTATGCTATGTAACTGTCCATAGAAAACAACCAGAATTGCTAAATTAGATGTGACCTTTAGCATGCACAGGTCACATTAGAGAAAGCCTTATATAAAAGAAATATTCAACTGTACTTAACTAAAAGAGACCCTTTCTCTGACACTAGCCCTGCTAAAATGTGTTTTACTCCTGCCTGTAATGAAAATTATCAAGGTTTGCTGTTCAGTTCACACACCTTATTTTTACAGTCTCTATTTTAGTAGCATCTAGGTGAATTATTTGGTTGAATAG
Organism: Molothrus aeneus; assembly: GCF_037042795.1. Lineage (NCBI taxonomy): Eukaryota > Metazoa > Chordata > Aves > Passeriformes > Icteridae > Molothrus > Molothrus aeneus. The sequence goes on along the minus strand of NC_089680.1, from coordinate 59,327,085 downwards.
AAATATTTTATTTTGGATATGGTTTGTCATGGTATGAGGATTTATGCCAAATACCAATGCCATGCAAAAGATTTTGTGGCAGGAGTGGTGGTCTGGTCAATGCTGTACCCTGGCACCCAAAGTTCTCTCTATGCTGGCAACGTAGTCCACAGTTCTTAAGAAAAAGCACCACACTGATCAATAGTGAAAAAAAGACGAATATGTAAGTCACAGCATGAATGTCAATTACCACATCATCCTTAATATTCGTGAATTTTATCTATATTCGTGAATTTTATCTATCTTTGCTGCAGGAAGCTATAAGAGTAAAAGGAAATATACCTTGAGTCCTATAATCTCAGAACTGGGAAACGCTATTCAGGTCAGGGGCTGAATGTCACTGCCCACGATTTTCACAGCAGTATTGCCCTGACTCTGAGGTTCTACCAATTATAGGCATTTTCAGGACCTCTCTGAACTTTTCCAACTAGACTTTTTGCAAGTAGACTTAACTGTGAGAGAGAGACTGAACCAGTCAAAATTGAGACAGTGGCACTGAATTAAGTAGAGTTGGCTACAAATGAAGTGCCTCAGGAGTGCTGGTTCTGACAGTTCCAAGGTATGGTCAAATTTTAAAGGGCATTTAGCATTCACACACTAGATATAAGCAAGAATTGGCACTGCTCTAAGACCCTTTGTAATAGCATGATTTTTAAGTTAAATGAAAATAAAAAAATCTCAGATTGTCATATAAAATATACTACTGTCACAGAAAACAAATGAGCAGATACAAAGATGAACCACAATAACTTTCAAATCCTATAACATTCATCTTGAGAGAGAAAATAAATCTTGGAAGAAAATACATTTGCCTGTCACCCTATCAAAAGCAAAATTTGAGTTAGTATATTTTAAAAGACAAGTTGCAAATATTTTAATTGTAATATTGGATGCAAGAGGAGAATAAAATAATTTATCAAAAAATATTAAAAATATTATCCTCTACACTGTGATTTTTATATGAGAATTAAAGACTAAGTAGTGATAAATAAACCAAAGATAGTGGCTTTGTACCCAAGGATAGTGGAAAGGTAGAAAAAGGCAGGATGAGTAGGAAAAGAGCCAGCAATCATATCATACACCAGCCATAGTGATGTTATTTCATGAATCCATAAATTTGCAAGTGAAAATTGTACAGCTTTTTCTTGAATTTCACAGCTGTGCATTTGCAGCTTAAAAATATGTAACTTCTTTTTTTTTTTTTTAAATTGTGCACAAGTGTTTGTGCTTGTCAGCTAGATGTTTGGTTACTTCAGGGAGAAAAAACAGTAGCAAAACACGGGTCAAGAGAACCTTATCTGGTCACTGATCTGAAGGTGACAGCCCAGCTGATGAAGTTATCTGTTAAACAATGGCATAATAGTATTTTGACTATTAAGTGGCACAAACTGTACAAAGCAGTTCAGGACAAATCCTTTTGGTGCAGGCTAACTTGCTTTTCTCAATGATCAGAGAAGTTCTTCACGACAAAATGTGAAATCCTCTGCATTATAACAGAATTATATCTATGCTTAACTTAAAAAAAAAAAAAAAGTCCCTAAGGATTTATTTTGAAACACAACTATCCTTTGTCTATACTAAAAATCCCCCAAAACCAAAGGAACAAAACCCAACCAACCAACCAAAAAACATTCACAGAAATTTCAGCATGTCACCATTTCAGCACAAGATAAAAAACAGATATAACATCTATGAAAGAGGATGCTTTTATGTCTTTTTGAACAAAAGTAGAATTTTTTATTACATGTCTGCAAACATTTTTTTCTACTTTCATTAAATGAAATAATTAAAAAAATATACACGAGTACATGAGAGCATGGGACAGCAGATTTTGCAAAACTGATATTTATAGAAAAAAATTTGGGCTTCTCCCTTCAAACTGTCATCTTTATATTTCTGTTTGTAAATCTAAAAACTATTCGAGCTACAATTTTTAAAAAGTCTTGGCAGTGTAAGTGGCTTATGAAGACAGAGAATACTCAGGATTTTATGTGATATTTTAGAGCTTTGAAATATACAGACAAAAACATAGAATATTTTAACATATGTACAGAATGGTCCTAAAAATTCACATGCATTTGAAAAAGTTCATTGCATACTCAACTACAGTATTAAATACTGTGAGATTAAATTGTTCAGCTGAAGTCCTGAGATCTGACAAGCTTTGTTTGGTGCAAGCTCAGAAGAGGATAGTGAAAGAAAGTGGATTGCAGGTAATGTTGTGTTTTCTTATGAGCCAAATGCTCGACATATCAGTAGGTGTCTGCTTGAGTTTAAGTTATTTCTAATACGTACCTGTGTACTTGAAAGCATTTATATCCTTTTTTGAAACTGTAGAAATATTTACCAACAGGTCCAGAGAGAAAAGGTATTAATATACTGCAACAGCTCTAATATCTTTGTCAGACATATACCAGATACACAATCATACGCTGCCTACAGACATAGACACTCATAGGCCTGGTGGAAATCCTTCATTGGAAGTATGATTGAAAGGGGTCTGAAATCATGAGAAAAAATTCCCTACCTACAAAATTGCTGTTTAGGTGTTAGTATGCTTTCAGTGCTTTCTTGAAGGCACCAAGCAAAAGCATGCATTTCTTCCCTTCACACAGAGTGTAATAAAACCTAAAGGATAAAATCATTAAAATTTTGGCAATAAAAACATTCAAAGACATCTATAGTTCATTTTCTTTTATGACAAGGCCAAAGATTTTATTTGGTATTTATTCACATCCAGGACTATATGCGTCCCAGCAGGTCTGTCGTGTTTTTGGGCAGACCTTCCAATCTGAACAATTTAAAGACACTTAGGACCTTGCAAATTTTACAGCTTCCAGCACTGACACAAGGGCTTGCTCCTTATCAATTAGTTAGAAACAATCATTAAGGACAGATAGAAAGAGGGAGTCTAAAATTAAGTATTTCTACAGTGGGTCTGAATTGCTAACTAGAAGCTCAAATGGATTTCAATGGAAAATTGCATGAAAAATGATGAAGATTGATGTACCAAGGTCTAGCAGGTGTTAACAAACTATAACAGAAGCCAGCTTCTGGCCTTCTGGGTCATGATGCAGAGAATGTGAAGTAAAAAGTTTTTAAAAATAATAGGAGATAAAGTTGAATACCTAAGTGATACCAAGCTAAAGCCATAATTTCTGAGACTTTCACTAGTGTTTAATCACATATTTAAATACATCCTATTCACTTTGCTGATCAGTCTCATATTTGACCAAATTTATAACCTAAGTAGTTAATGGATGCTTCCCATTTTACTTTTAAAAAAGGGGCCTGCTTCTTGTCATAACTGCATAATGATCATTATGCTATAATACAGATTTAGACATATGCAAAGCCATTTTTGTAGGTTTATACCTTATCTGGCAAAAGACCATATTTTGTACTGAAATGCAAAATGGGTCATGGTGTTTGTTTTCCTACATTTTTTCTTTGATTGAAAAATCAAATCTCTACATAAGAAGCCCCTGTCTACAATATATCCTGGAACAGATCTGCAGCAAAACTGAAGAATGTTTGCTACAGAAATCCAATGGAAACTTAACTCTATGGAAACATTTTCTGTACTTGAATTCTGTTCTTGATAATAGACAATCTCCCACTATTCAAAGCCAGTTCTGTACTTTCTCGATCTGACAACTGTTGTCCTTGTTGGGGCAGTACCCTTAAGATAAATTATGGATGCAATGTGAAAGCTGTAAAATTTGTTGTATCTTCTATTATCTCCATGTTAAAGGCCACAAAAGCTCTTCAGTGAAGTCAGCCATTAAGAAATGACAGGTATTGCTATCAGCCTTCTTTATAGCCTATTACCTGCAATGACAGCAGCTGCTACACTACTACTGTACAGCCTATCACGTTATTTGCAGCTAAAGCCAGCTACTGTATCATTTTGGCTCATTTTCTTGACAGTGCCATCATAAATCCATGCAGCTGCAGGGTAACTGTCAGCTGCCTCGATTATCTTCATAGCTCGAATGAATCTTGAAATGTGTGTAACAGGCAATGACTGTTATGGATCAGGCACAAGGGCCATTCTCTATCCATTCTGTCAGGTCTGAGAAGCAATGCCTGCCACAAAGAGAGTTCCTAAACTACTGTCATGTAATCTAGTAAAGTACCTGAACTTGGAGAAATTTCATAGTTCTCGCTGAAGCTTTTGTATTCTCAAGTTGCTTCTCTAACTAGCCATGTTAAAAACATTGTCTTTTGATGCCCTAGTGGAAGGCTTTGAGAGTTGTATTATTATAATAATTATTATTATTTTGATTGCAAATTTTATTATAATTATAGTCATATATCTATGTATTTATTTTAAACAGATGTCTCTGACTGATACAGAGACACCTGAAGATCCCCACAGAATAAACCAGATGAACATTGATTTGCATCCTTGGAGGGGATGAAGGAGGGCGAGGGAAAATCTTCTGAGAAACAGTGGTCTGAATGAATCTAATATACATGTCTAAAGTTTTTTAGTAGTAAATTTGTCGTGTTTCTACTAATTTGTGAGCACTTCCACTGTGCACAGTCCTCCAGGCAGAAGAATAAGGTGCTAAACTGTAGCTCTGTGGGACTTAGGGATGAGGTGGGCAGTGCAAGGCAAAGCTGGATGAGGTAAGAAGCATTGATAAGGCAAAAAGGAGTGCTGAGAGATCCTGGGTATTTCATGCCATCATTTTCTTAAAAGAAGAATTCAAACTGTGTTTGCATTATACCTATAAGTGAATCTTTTATGGCGTTCCTGTTATCCTTGTGCATGTCACTCCAGCAAGAGAGTACAATAAATCAGTCCAGACTCATCCTACCCAGCCTCAGGTTACAAGTGAAAAGCCTACAATAAGAGTTTTATTGACCTCAGTCCCTTACGTAGTCAACATATTAAAGTGAAAACTTCCAGATTAAATTCACCTAAGTATTGAATGTTTCAGCCCTTGGGTTGTAGAGACAACTTAAGACTCTTACCACTTAATTTCAGTGCCCCAGTTAGACATTTAGAATTAATTGAGATGGATCTGATGTGCTATGTACTCTGTTAATGCTTGATTTAAATATTTGCCATTATTATTAAAGTTTAAAAGTTAAACCAGAAACCAAAAGTTAGAGCTGGAACAATGTAGTTTTATTCCCCTTGCTGGGTGGCTTTTATCAAGTACCAATACGTATTGAAAATACTGAAAAAATATGTCTATTTTTTTTGCTGATCCTTCATAAATCCTACATCACATATATCCCAGATACTTATATTAAGATTGCAAAAAGGTAATTTTCATGATCAGTGTTCAATTGTGTTGAATATCAGTTTAAATTCCAGGGAAGTAAAGATGAAAATTTCACATTATTATAAGAGTTTTACGTGGATCCTGTTTTTCAGTCTTGAGAAAGGAAAATGAACATGTGATTAATCAAGGCACTTAAATATTTGTACTACTTGGAGATGGATTTATTGTAATTATTTCCACTTGGATTATTCACATGCAACCGGTTGGAAGATGCCTCTGACTCAGAATTTTTAGCAGTATCTTGTATGGCAGTATCTTGACAGCAAGAGAGAAATGTCATTTCTACAATGCAACTTTCATTTCCTCTATGCAATTTAGAGTTTCAGAAAGTTTATTTCAATGCGGCCTTGAAGTACCCTTTGACATGTAGCCTGCCTCAGATAAGTTCTTGCGGATGTGAAGGGTATTTTGATACAACAACTTAATTTTAAATCAGTATGCCACAGGCCATATCCAAGCCCAGGGACAGACTTAGAGATCATAATCTATCTGAAATTATACAGGTGGTCTTCCCATGTAAAGAGAAGGGCCTTCAGTGTTTGGGTCTAGACAAGTCTATTGTCTATTACAGTTCTGCTTTATAGTCTACCAATTGCAACATCTTATTTTGGCTGTCTTCTAAAGGTAAAGTGGTATAAACAGACTCCAACAGGTTTACTTTTTCAGCAACATGTCCTCCTGCCTTTAATAAAGTTGGACAAAATCATTGTTAATTGATTCACTGGAATTAGACAAGTCTGTATCTGGGCCAAAAAATTTATATAATTTGATTTATGATTTAACATACTAACTGACTTGAATTTGCCTCAGAATTAAATCAGCACTGTGGGTACGGAAAAGACCACAGGTAATGGTAGGATCCACTTCCTGCAACTGTTGTTTTACTCCCATTCACTGACCTTTTAGAATATAAATTGAACACAAATTGATAATAGAATAATTTACTATTCAACATGAATAATAAATGTGAAGGATTATTTAGTCTCTCTCTGTATATTTCTGCTTAAATAGAGCTTTTCTTCTGGCCATCCTGTCATAATTTCACTTTAATTAAAAAAACATTATACTGGTATATAAAACACCTCTGTAATTTAGTTCTTGCAATACATACTGAAGTAGCAAGACATTCTAAGACTATTCTAAAAAGACAAAATATTGTTGTAACAAATTTTAGAAGAGCTCCTTAAAAACTCTTAAATACTTCAAATAGTACAATTTCATATTTCATAGCTGGGAGACACCCCTCCAAGACATGGACATTCTCTATGTTGGGAATATGGGTGTGGACAGTAATGGAATATAAAATTAAAATATCTAATTGAAGGCATTACACAGATGGGCACCTATTTTAATCTATAAGAAGGACAGTTCTTATAAACAGAAATTTGTTAACAAAAACTGGCAAAGACTTACAGGAAAATGACCCCTATGTGAAAAGATTGCACATGAAATCCTGAGGATCTGTCTTCTTTCCTTATCTCTACCCTTTAATTTTTGCTGAAAGCAATAATACCAATGCATTTAGTGGCTTGGTACCCAGAAGTATTAGATACCCATTAAATACCCAGAAAAAATAGAATTTTTTCTGAAAAACTGTATTTTTCTATACAAGAAGTGATCTGTTGATCAGAGCAAGTATAAGACTGAGAGAAGCCCCATATAAACAGTTTACAAAATTGAATATAAGACGATGTATAAAACATCTAGAAATAGATGCCAGGACCTATTCCCACATTCATAAAAGAGTAGAATTATCCTTCTTTTTAGAAGCGTCTATAAACATGTACATGAAATAATTACGTTACATTTATTATAAACCATATATATTTTACATGCACTGACTAGAGATATTACTAGAATTGATTCAAATTTGGTTCTCAATTTTATTAACATTTTGTGCAAATCATCAACAAGTGACATCATCCATTTACTCGTTATCTGTTTTCTCTCCTGTTGGTAGGTCTTATTTCAGCTCTTGACAGCAACACACTGGTTGTGTATCCATTTCTGCAACTTTTTCTGTACGACAAATTGGGTGAGTCTTTTCTGGACTCTGATGTTTGTTGGGCTTTTTTTGAATGTTGCAGCTCTTACATCCAATAGTTTATATATTTGGGAAAAGGTTTTTTTTCCAGTCTTCTTTAGCAAAGAACTCAGCACTCTCTGGTCATCTGCTATGTAATTCAGTGGAACTCAATTTCCACTTAAACCACTGTTCCTTGCATGTTTGGTTATTGTAATTGAATGGAAAAAAAAAATCAATAAAACACCAGCATGTAAAAGATTTCATTGGAAACCATTTCAGCACTACTTTAAAAATAGATAAAAATTATTTAGAAAATTGTTCTTGAACCAGCAGGTCCAAGGTTCTGATAACAAACATGATAACTTTCTTTCTTCTCTAAAGTACAACATGATTTGTGAGCCCACCTGTCCATTTCTTAGGTGAAGAGTGGTCCAATGAGCACATTTGGGATTAAAGCAGAATGAGGCAACATAATAAACTTAAGATGACGAAGGGGTCCCGTGGTACATTGGCTCCTGGAATGTCAACAGTACTTGTACTGCTGTTGATTCCAGTGGAGCACAGAGATATGCCCAGAGGGCTGTTCTTTTGGTAGCTCTGAATATGATGGTTTTTGAGGTAGAATCATAGAAAAAAATTCTGTGGACATATGGGTTTACCCAACTGTTTCTATTTTTCTTTAATGGTTTAAAATTGCCAGTTTGTGATCTGACACATTTTCTTTGCCTTGTATCTCAAAAGAGGAATTTTTTCCACAAAATATTTTATCAAATTGAAATTATTTTCCATTTCTCCATAGAGAATTCTCCAAAGCTCTGGCACAGTGTTACCATAGTTTTTAAGGTTGCATTTTACTTTGTGGTCAGAAATTTGTGGCAAGATATTTGTACATAAACCTCACAAAATCTTCTCCCAAATGTTATCTACTAGAAACTCAGCATTAGAAAGTAGAAAAACATATTGTCTTGTGCAGAGAAATTTTCATATGAATGTTTAGGCATGCATATCTGAGCCTCAGGGCTTGGACTGAAGCTTTTAATAGCCCAGGTGATGAATATTAAATTTGTATTCTTATGACCGCAGATGATTAAATGAGGCAGAAAGTAACTCAACCACACCCTTTCAAGCTGTACCTGTCAACAAATATACTTCTTATAAGTCAAATGGTGGTGTGGTGAGATAGAGATTATTACAGATTAGTAAATGTAATACACTTACTACATATTTACATAATAGGCATCTCTCTGTAAGGGATGACATTTTCAAACTTTTTTGGTGGAATGTGGGTAGGAAAGTAATTAAATGCAAACTAAAGGATCCAACTGTGGTATTGATAGCTAGAACCAAGCATATGTGGCTAGTTACTTCATGTATCAATTAAGAGAAAATACAAAGAAAACGGTAAAATAAAATTAGTATATATATTCAAGAGTTTTAAGGGTTGTTTGGTGTTTTTTTGTTTGTTTGTTGTTTTGTAGAGTTTTTAAAATTTAAATTGGAAAGTTATTTATTTTAAATAGTGGCACCTCATTCAAAGATTTACCACAATTTAAAAAATATATATGATCTTATTCTTTTAAGATAAGCAAATTTTTTCTCTTTTTTACAAAAATACTTGTTATCAGACTGAGAAAACATCTCAGATTCCAGGTACTCTCTTTCAATATCTCATTAATTTTGTCCTTGTCTCATGCTAGGCATTCAATTTTTTTTTTTTCCTTAGGAATAATATGAGCTCAAAAGGTTTAGAGGTGTTTAAATCAAAAGGTTTATCCTTCCTCAAATGTTAGTACAATCTTAGGTTTCTTTCCATATTCTTTTTTCCTGATTTTTTAAGACTTACAAGACTGAATTCAAGTTAGATTGTTTTTCTATTAAAATATATTGTTTGGTATCTGCTTTATCATGCTCCATTATTCTTGAAAGGAAAATTAAATTCCTTGTCATATGATAGGAATACAGTATTTAGGTTTTCCTGCTAATATAAACCAGAAACATTTATTGGCTATTTTTGTAATTTTTAAGTAAATCTATCAGTTTCATCTAGTGTAGACTAGGGCTATGTATTTGCTTGCTATTTCCTAAACTACTTAAAAACTAATAAATACTTGCTATCACTAAATTCTGTACTTGTGCTCATTACCTCCTTCAGCATGTCCCACTTTGTGTTTTCTAACTCAGTCCTTTCTAAGGGCTTTACAACTGGCACATTTCCCACATTTCATGAACACATTCTTTGACTGATTCAAAGGAATATTTTTCTCCCCTTGCCTTGCAAGAGTCTTCCCAACAACTGTGTCTACTATTTGGATGAAGTTAATTTCCTAGGAGACTGCAGCTGTACATATTTTCTACAGAAATTTTCAGGGCCCTGTAATTCATCTATTGCTGTGGTTGCTTACATGAAGTAGCATTGCTCATAAGTGTCAATCTTAGATTTTTAAAAACCTTTATGTTAATCATCAGGTTTTTTCTGCTGAAAAATAACAAATACATAATTTCTGTTTTGTTTGAATTTCTTTTAGAAAGGATTAATGTATTTTGAAAGGTTTGAGGTTTTTTAAAGAAAAGGGTGCATCTATCAATATCTTTTGGTAATTATATTTTTATAAAAATATTTTTATTGTAAGCTAAATTTTTCTCACCCATTTATTGAAGAAAATTCAAAATGCAGAAATATCAGTGAGCTGACTTTTTTTTGTGAGTTCAATGTCTTCTTTCAGCCCAATGTCCTGATCTGCCAAGTGAAATACGTTTGATGTGATCAATTATAATCATTCAGCTTTATAAACTACCCTGTTAATATTACAGTTTACATTGATGCAATGTGGTTTGGAGAATTCAACACCATGGGTTCATAAGACATTCAAGACCATGGAAATTCAGACCATGGGTTCATAGGACATCAAGGTTATACAGGATAGTCAAATACATTTGACTAGACAAACTTAAAAATTCATATATTAAAAACTTATATAATAAACTTATATTATACATGTTATTATATATAATAAACTTATTATAATAACTTATAATAAACATGAAAGTGATAAAAAATAGAATATGAAATGTATGTAAGGCTATGTCTTTCTTAAAAGGTCTTGCAGTGTTATTCAGATCAAATATCAGTTTCATAAGCCAAAGAGTTAAAGTAGCAAATTCCCAGAAATGTACAGATATCTTCTCTTTTTTCAGTATTTTTGACCATCTATGACTACTCAAGCTTTAATGCAAGCAGATTTATCATGCATCCATGGTACTGGCAACTGAAGCCACCGCAATATTGACTACATTTATTCATGCAATTTGTCCTTGAAATTTAGACATGGGGTACAACAGAATCTTCTTTTACAAGGGAATATGGAGGACTGAAAGACTAAAATATTATTGTATTAATACTTATGAACACTTTTCTTTCTGTTGTATTTTTTTGAGACTTTCAGAATGTTTAGAGCAAAGACCTCCAGAAGGAACACTATGGTTTCCTGCTGCAGATTTTTGTTTCTTCTGTTTCTGGGCATTCCTCTCCATTAAGCTGTCTTTAGTAAAAGTCACAAAGAAAGTAAAAGAGACTTGCAAACTACTTTGGGAAAAAATTCTTATTTTCAAGCAGAGAACTCAACACAGACAGCTTTGATGAGAGTTTCACAATGTCATAAAGTTTAGGAAGGGATGTCCAAACAGTATGGGTAGAAATGTTGGCATTAATTTGCAGTAGAGGTAAATTACTGACAGCTATTTACTCATGATGCTTCAGGGAATACTCAGAGCCCTGATTTCTGGCCCAAACAGTTGCACATTGCCTATCCTTCAGCAATGTCTGTAATGTGATCCATAAACTCAAACTTAGCAAATTAGTGAAAATGGAACAAAGATGTCAGAATTGCAAAAGACACAAAATTTTCTTCCTATTTTCACAAAATAAATGAAGTCCATACTTTTAGTAATTCTGAATTTTCCTAGGTTTTACTTAAGAAAGCTTTTTTTAGTGCATTATTTTGAAATCTAAGGATTCTTTCTTCTGTTTTTTTCTTAAACTGGTGAAGAAAATCTGCCAAACTCTAATGGCAGCAGTACATCCTTTCTGTCCCATTTGATAGAAAATAGATCTACTGTTTATACCAAGCCACACCAAGCCAAGATAGTAGGCTGATACTAGGAAAGGCATTATGATCTTTCTTCTATGAATTAACACCTCCAATCTTTCTTTATTTGTTAATATTTTTCAATGTGTTTCTACAATAAACTTTTTATGATTAACTAGGTTTCAATTGTTATGACAGATACCTATAGAGACTGAAAAATTTTCAAGGCACATGTAAAGCATTAAAAGCCAAAAGCTGTATTAAAATAAATTATGACAGTGCGTTTTACATTTTTTCTATTTCAAATTTCATATTTTCTTCCCTGTCAGTCTCTTATTGCTATTAATTCCTTAATTTCTGATTTTTCCCTTAGTTAAACTGGATAAGGAGAATATCCCATCAGTTCTCACTCATAATCTATAAGAACATCAAATATTTTTTTCCATTATAATAAATATAATCTCTTTTATACATGTATGATATCTGAGAGATTCTTATGCAACATGTGTATAGATAATTGGGTAGATATAATTTATATATAATTTATAAATACAAGATGAAAAGAACACCACACACGTAAAATTCTACTATACAGAATCCTTAAATGTCCCCAAAGAAGCCAATTTGTTTGGCAGTAGGAGGAAAACAATATATTCTCTATTTAAACTCTATCATGCCATTTCTGGAAATAATATTTTGACCATAGTTAAGGACATTCTTGTCTGATCCCCCTTTCTCTTCAGCCCTTTCCTGAAGGACATTACATTATGCACAGAAAATGAACATTGTCACCATCTGTTGGCTGTTTGGCCACGTATACAGAATGGGGTAGCAACTCAGTTTGGAATAGAAGGTGCCTGTGTTTAAAGAAAATGACAAAAGCTCAGGGCACTAACTGCTGTACTAACTGGTGTTTTAAGAGGAAAGGCCAAATTTTGGACTGATTGTACAAATTAACTACCTCTTTCATCAAGACCAAGGATATCCAAGCTACAGTTGAAACCCTGGGTCGGATGGATAAGGCAGAGGGGACATAGGAAAAAACCACATTACATGAAGTTAAATATTTAGTATGAATTTCAAACACTAAATAGACACTTTAGAATTAAATTGGATATACTTACCCTTTAAATGTGTGGTGTTATTTAAATACTAATGGAATTAACCCATGATAAGAATGTTTAAAGAAAAAAAAATATTTTTAATGGTGGCTAAATGAAGCAAAATCTAGTTCTATAGATCTAATTTCATTAATTTTTATAAATAAAACTAAATTTATTCAATGTCAACTAGATCTGGAATTCAAACAGGAAGGAATTGAGGAAAAAGAACCTGAAGGTTAAAAAGAGCACAGCTCTCAAGCACAGCTCATTTGCTAGTTTGTATTGAAGAAATAATAGAGATTAGAAAAATCTGGATTATATTCCCTATAGAAATGTAAAAAATTACATTTTAAATTGAAGTACACTTTTGGATAGTCAATAAAAAGAACCCAAAACTAAAAATAAAGAATTAAAAAATCAATTTCAATCTAAATTTCGGTTTTATAAAATAGCCAAGTGCATAAGATTAATTGAAGCGCATAAGATTAATGCCATAAAATTAAAATCATTAAGTATTGTACTACTTAAGGATTACTGAAATTCATAATTTTTCCCACAGTGCCTTGTAAACTATTTGTGTTTGCTTTCAAATATGTAAAACTCACCTAAAAGATGATGTTACACCATTCCCAATTGTTACACGCATCACATTTCTCCCTCCCTAATCCTCTTCTTTGAATTAAAGAGAAAAAGAAAGAAGAGAAAGAAAAATCTGCTGAACACTAATTATTTAACTTTACCTCCTACCTACTTTCTCTCTTTATTCTGAGGTTTCTTAAGTGCTATAATGAGCTGTCCCCACACAAACAGGCCAAATTAGTGGATAATTACTGCTGGGTCTGTGAATGTTCTCACTCCTCCTTTCTTACAGTTTCACAACATTACCAGAATGGTCTGTCACCTCCCTACCAATTAGGCACAATTACTACTTTATAACATTAGTGGTGGCAGGCTTATTACCTTGGAGAATATGTAAAAGTAAGGGAGGGTTGGAGAGAGAGGGCAGTGAATCAGGTCCAGGAGATCATTACCACACTGATAACTTGTATAATTCTAACTTTACTTCTATTTTGCAAGACAAAAGCTTTATACACAGATAAATATGGAAGCAAGAAATTTTTGTGGTTTTGGATGTTTGTTAAATTTTCTTTTGTTGTTTTTATTGGATTTTTCAGGTAACCAGACCATTGTCACTTTTTGTCCTCCCAGGTGGTGGTGCTAATGCTCGAATTTGTTTCTTCTTTTCCTGAAAAAGATGTATTTTTGCTGACTGAAAAATATACGTTTTTCTGTCTTTTTCTGGCTAAAGTTAATACATTAACTAGGTCACGTGAAAGGCACTTCCACTGAACTTAGGCTGCACCAAAACATTCCCTTCAAAACTGAATTTGAACAAAGGAAGTCAAGATAAACTTACCTTAAATGCTCAGAGAAGGATAACTAACTTTTAATCTTTTATGAGCAATACTACAAAAGTATTTCATTTCTGCCTTTCTTGAAAAAGAAAAAACCCAACACAATCACCAACACACTCTCAAAAATCATGCCCTGTGATTTCTTTTTCTAATGGCTGAAAACAGAAAATTATTAATACTGTCTTTTAACAAAGTAAATTTATGACAGTGACATGACTTTCAGAGATTTAAGGTTAAATTTAATGCCTTGGAGGAATAATCCTAATTTATTTACTTTAGATATCTTTCATACATCTATTTCTTCTCTCCTCTAAGAGCTTCCAAATTCTTCTGATCCTTGCAGTGGTAATTATACATCCTAAAAAATGCAAGAGGCATTCCAATGTTTTGGATGCCAAGTGTTGGGCAGACTAATTTAATTTAAAATCATTATGGAAAATGTCGCAAAACTCTGAAACACAGCAAACCTTTTCTATGCAAGGGAGATTATTTTATGGCAAATTATCATATTCAGTAATTAATATAACCCCATAAACCTGCTGTTGGTTTACAGAATCTTATCTATCTTTTTCATGGAATGTTCTCAGTTTTTGGGTTTTTTTTTTCACATAATAAATTGTTAATTATAAAGAGTTATAGCTGAATATGAGTAGCATTGTCATATAATCCCATTCATTTAAGGAGTGTTACTGTGTGGAGAGGGCATCCTTGAGATGCCTGTTAAACATTTTGCTAGTACACTATCCTGCAGCACTGAAATCGCAAACTGTCTGTGAGAGCTGCCTTCTCATACTATGCAAACTGAGCAGAGAAAAGCAGCGCAAAGTTCATCTGCCGTGCATATTTTTAAGCTTGTTAATAGTTATTTTCATTACAAGTACATTTCAGATACCAGTGTCACTTATGGAAACTACTAACCCTGTTGGTGGTAGAATTGGGCAGAATAAAAGATAGATGGAGAATATGATATTCTCTTTAGGAACACTTTTTATAACATAATATTTTTACATGGAATATTTTTCATCTGTGTGCACCAAGTGTCAAAGTATTTCAGAGCTATGTTCTGAGGTAGAAAGTTTGTGGATTTATGTGCTTATGCCCAGAATAGCTTCAATTGTTTACTTACCTCCAGGTTTAGGTGTTAATGAAAGGAAATATCCCAAAGTATTTTAACATTAAAAAGACCATACTTATTCAATTGTATTAAATACCAGTCTTTTTTTGTCACAGTAGCAAAATGTTAAAAATTAGAGTGTAACAATATTCTAATTATCATTGGAAAGCTGATACAAAGTTCCTTTATGTGGCTAAGTAGAATGCCCTATGAATTCTTAAGATGGATCCTCTTCAACTTTGTTTTACCTCTCACTGACAAATCCATGTTTACTCACAGTATGCTAGTTCTTGGAATGCAAATACATGTATATGTAGGAGAGGCTTTGTATTACCCTGATAAAGGCAGCCACATCATTTCAACTACACAAGGATGTTACTTAATGATTCAGGATCAAAAATTAAACTCCTGAAGGACTGTGCATCTCTGCAGCTGATCATAGGCTTAAGAAGAAGGGAGAAAATTAGGTAAGCTAAGTTATAAATTATTTCAACTGTATGTCTTGTAAGATTTACAACTGAAGTTATGCAAGTAGATAATTTTGCTGATGGTTTGTAGGGACTTCCAAGAAAAGATACAGAACTTACACTTTTCCAGTGTTCTCCAGGTCTACAGTTTCTCCAAAGCAACTGTTTTAATGGATGAAAGGATGAATAATAGCCCAAGGATATAGTAGACTGACAGACCTGGATATTACAAAATCTAGATTTTTGTTTTTATTGTGAAAACTTTGTACCACTTGATCTACCAAACCTGCAAGCTCATCATACAAATGCACAATTTATAATGTACATTTTGGCCTATTTCATTGCTCTGTCAGTCATTAGCGTATGGTAAAAATGAGTTGGGAAAGAAGATTAATTAAAAAGAAAAAGATAGCACAATTTTAGGTCATTTTCCATTCCCACACACATTGCCTGTTTAATTCTTTTTATTACTTGAGTAGGAACATGAGAGTAATTCACAAGACACTTTGGAAAGTGAGCATTGTAAAATCTTGCACTGAGAGCCCTACAGAGTTACATCCAACAGCACCGTTCCACACTTTTGTGATCTCATGATTTTTGGGGGACATTATCAGGTTGAATTTTAGCAAAGGTAAAAACTCAATAGGAATAAAAAAAGGAACTGGTTCTATTTAGAATAGCCTGACTCTTTCTTCGCCTGAACTGAGAGAAAACAATAGTTATTGGTGAACATCACGTGCTTCAGACCATATTCCTAAAATGCTTTTTCTTGTCTAGTATTTAAAAATTTTCAAACTAGAAACGTTTTAACAAATTGCTTGTGAGATCCTAAAGTACCCAGACTTCTACAAAGATTCAGAATTAATAGGACTCGTGGTAATGTTTATGGAATAATTATATTTCTGGTCTGTAACAAAAAATGATCAAGTTTGGAAGCTTGCTGATAAAAATTTAAATGGAGGGAAAATGTTGCTTTTTCATTTCTACATTTAGCACGTTTGTGTCTTGTTATTTGTTACAGTATGGGAAATAACTTATTCTTCCACTCAATTAACTGATTTTCTAGAGAAGTATCCAAAATTTAAAATTTGGTCTACAAATCCTGTAGGTCTTGGTAGGGTGTGTTTTACTACTGTCATTTAAGATCCATCAGGCAATCCACCAGGGCATCCACCAGATAACTTTTGAGATTGGTAGTAAACAATTATTTTTCAAAAATAAATTTGATGGCTCTTTTGGTACAGATACAGGAACACACATCTTCAGACAAATTGCTGCCAGAATTAACATGGCTATTGGCTGATATATCCTGTAGCTTATGTCTGCATAAGGAGCAACTGCAGCAACCAGTTTCGAAGTTTCATTAAATACATGCAACCTCTTGGTACATTTATGAACATCTTATTATTATCATTCAAGAAGGGCATCCTAGTTGGGTATGTTAGTAAGAAATTGCAACCCAGGTATTTCTACAGGTGTCAAAAATATCTACATATGGTTATTGACAAGAGGCCATTCTAAAGGCCATAAAATGCTGGTTTTTTTACTCCTGGGTTCTTTTTCATTATCCTGTAATAGATACAGGAGAGATATCTCAGCAAAGAGTCTTGGTGGAAATAAGCTCTCCAAAGTTTTTAACTTCGCCTTTCTTGACAGTGGCTGGAGAAGATCAAGACTGTCCAATGGTCGTCTCAGCTAATTAATCCTATCACTCAACTGGAGCACAGCTTTGGACTTTGCAAGTTGTTTATACATGAGTAGATTTTTATAACATTAAAGACAACACCAAAAAGTCTGTGTTTAACCGAACAGGCTGTGTTATATTTAACCAAAAGTCTCATGTCTGTTTGCCATACAATAACTTAAGTGAGTGCAGAACTAATGAAATTCAAGTGAAATGCTCTTGTCAAAAAAGATGTTACTGTATTTGCAAAGAATTTACCAGGAAAAGTGTAGCTGCACAGTGTCAGGGAATAGATGAAATATTCAGTTGCTTCTGAGTATAATCCCACTTCATTTATAAACAAAACTAGTTTCTAGTGCTATCATACAGCCTTTTATATATATTAAAAAAATCCACAATTTCTGAACTTAAAAAGAAAATTAAAGTGCTGTTTCCTTAACATAAAGTTTGTATATATCTTTAATGCAACATAAAAATACATTACTGATTTAAGTTCACAGTGGTCGCAAGGAAGCTTTGCAGAGTTAATTGAGAAGTTTACATATAAATGTAATATACTTTATTGTCAAATAAATGTTAATTTAATATTTTTACACACATTACTTCTGGTTTTAATTTGGAAACTAACAAAGAAGTCAAAAATGTACTGCAGGGAACAATTCACAATTTCCAGAAGGATGAAATAGGTGATCGACAAAAGTTTCTTCTTTTTGAATTTTCAGTACCATATGCCCTTAATAAAGGCAATAAAAACTAGTGATAAAAGTGATATGCATATCTTAAAACTAAATTGGCTAATTTATACTATACAACTTTTAAGGCAACAATTACTCTTTAGATATCACTTACCAGTCCACAGACAAAACTCAAATTCTGCCTTTCCACTATGACCTCTCCAGACAGGTGACAATACCCAGTTTTAGGTTTTGCCAAATCTCTGCTCCCCGCTTCTCACTCTCTTCCATTGCCTCCTGTGCATTTCTTCATGGGTGCTGGCACAGAGGCTACTCCAGGAGACGATGGCATGACTTGAGAATTCTTCCTCTTAGAACTTAAATCTGGAAAAAAAATTGTAGTGATTTAAGAAGCTACTTGAATATTAATTTTCTGTGGAAGAATGGCTATGTGACAGGGGCCACGTTCTGGACCAAGAATCGGGAGGATGCAGCTAATCTGGGTCCCTGCACCTGCAAAACACTGTGTCCTTGAGCATAGTTGTGGTACAATAACAAGTACTGAGAGAGACATGAGAAAAGAAAGATGTAACCCCTAAGACATGAGGAAGAGCTGATATTGTAGTATAACCAATAGATTGCTTAGCTCGCAGAATACGTATGAGCTTATTACTTGTTGTGCATAAAAGTCTGATGCTCTCTTCAATAAACGAAGCTTGCTAAACACTCATATTGAGCGTCCAAGTTTCCCTCACCGTAACAATTTTCAATGTAGATATGCAAGTGGTATGTGAGATGCAAAACTGGAAATAGCAGATATTTATTCACTTTATATTTAGACTATATTAGACTATATTTATATTTCACACTATATTTAGACACTTTATGGTATTCCAGACTAGGAATAAATATTCCTTGAGACGTTAGATATGTTTATCTTGTGAAGGAGGTCTAGCTTCAGACTTGTTTTTTATTTTAATTTTTGATAGCCCAAAGAGTATTTGAAGTCTCTGTGTTGGATCTGATTTTTGGTCAAGTTAGGTACCTAACCTCTAGGAATCAGGTTGTTGCAGAAGATTTGAGATATTACCTGCTAGTTTTTTCAAGTATTTCTTAAAAACAGGAAGGAACAGAGGAGGCTTCTTTTTCTAGGTCAACTGAATGTAGTGTATTTTCAAAACTTTATAAAATTATTAAAAAAAAAAAAAAAAGGAAGAGTACATGTTTTCTATGCAGGCCAAATAGTTGGGCTCCATGTTTACAGTGACCTTCTTCCTCAGCTGCATTTTCATAAGGTTTGGCTACACAGTTTTCTCATGTTATGGTACCTGTTGCTACTGGGAAGTAAAGACAGATCCAGTCCTTGGTTTTTTATTATGCATTTAATTTGGCTTAATTTTGCTAATTAATAATTTATTCATAATAACCTAGGTAGCTCTTTCTGTCACATTCATATTGCTGCCCTTTTTTGGTCAGCAAAATGAATTTTCTCATATTATTAAGTGTGCTACAAACTGAAGAGGGTGGATAAACAGATTTAAGCAGTCTTTTTCAAAAATAAAACATGCTTCCTTCCCAATGGACAACAATGTGTTCATATTTTGTGTAAAATATAAGTAAAAATTAGAATGCAAGTATCACTTTTATTTGTACTACATGTAATATTATATAAATGACGTCTTATATTAAGGCTTTGCAGATTTATTGTCATATAACTGTTTTCTCAATCCTATATCTTATGTAAAAGTGGCTTACAAATAACATCTAAGGAAAAATTAATCTTCTGTTTTTAAAAGTTTTATGGCCCAAGCCCTAATTTTGTGCTTTATAATCCTTTTCAGTCCTACAGTTTAGGTAGACTTGCCCTACAAATAACAACTAAGGGTTAATTAATCTCCTGGTTTTCAAAGTTTGATATGCCCAGCACTCCTTTTGGAGGGCTTGCAAACATAGACTATGTCCATGAAGTTATGCCTGAACGCATACAGCAACTTACATTTTAAGTTTAGGTTTAGTTTCCTTTTGAAAACTCTAAAAGCTTCAAAAGAGAAACTTAACAGTATAACGCAGTAAGACAAGATGTACTTCCAGGTGTACAGAATGTTAAAAAGTCTCTGTTATCAAAGTGTCATAACAATGTCCAGGATTTTGTTTTTCCTTTCAGTCCTTCCAATCTGTTAGGTACAAAAGGTTCCCTTCCCTTCCCATCCCACAAACTTTTTTGCATCTATTTTACCTTTTTTTGTTCATGAGTGCATAAACTTAGAGAACTGTATCATAAGATCAAATCAGAATCTGGCTTTCCAGCTCAAAACCCTGACCAGCCAGAAAGAAAGCAGGAGAGAGGGAACACTTGATATACAAAAATCTACTTTTGTGATTGCTGTGTCTTTCCTGTCTTCCTTCTCCATCCCGACAAGACAAATCTCCACTTAAACAGGTCCATAATGAGCCATAGCCTATTTAACCATTGTTAGAAAATGCATATGTCCTTACATGTATGCACTTGAAGACCTATTGAAAAGCAGGGTGCTAGGGAATGATTGGTGTTGATTCAGAGTGCTGAACAATTGCTTTATTAAACTATATTATATTACATTATACTATACTATATTAAAGATGCATACTATATAGTACATATACTTTGTAGTATACTATATATATATATATATATATATATATATATATATATATATATATATATATATATACATATAGTATACTACAAAGAATACTAAAGAATACTAAAGAAAACTTGTGACTGTCTCCAGACAGCCAGGACACAGCTTTTTCCAATTGGCCAAGGAAACAAAACAATCCTCAGTAGAATCCAATTGACAAATCACTTCAGGTAAACAATCTTCCTAACATGTTCCACATGTGTAAAAACAAGGAGCAGCAAGTAGAGATAAGAATTGTTTTCTCTTTTTTCTCTCTGTGCTTTTCCAGGAAAAAACCCTGAGAGAGTGAATTATGTCTCTCTGTTCAGAGAATGTGAATGCCACAAAGACCTAGATGGATAATAACAATGTTTGTTCAAACAGAATCCAGTGATAAAGCAGAATTTTTCCCTTGCATTATAGTTTATTCCTGTTGTATTCTCTCTGCAGGCTACTGGTGAGACTTTGGTAGTAGATCAGATGTCCTTTAATATCTATAAATTTCATTAGGTGAGCTCAAAAAATTTCACAAACTTTTAATTGGAACCAACACACATCAAACAAAAGAACTTAGTACTTTCTGTTGGAAGAGAAGCAAATAAATATACACTTGTTTAAGTAAGTGCATGTCACCTCAGGAAAGATAATCTGAAAGTCAAAGCCATTAAGTTGTGCTTCCCATGTGTGAGGGACAGAGACAAGGAGAGAACCTTGGAATCTAAATTCTCATTCAGCTTACTTTTGTCACTGACTGTGACATATACTTAATTTCAATCTTTACATATTAAGAATGCAAATACAAGTCTCATCTGCTGATCTAGAAGTAGATATGCAGTGTTTTAGAATTCAGATACCATGAATTTGTTCATTGGCAATCTTATAACATTGTTATGCGGGCAGTGTTTTAGGATTGTGCATGGCCATAGCTGTGGACTACTTAAAGTTTTATAGTTCAATTTTCCTCTGTATCCTTTAAGTTGAGACATTAAATATTTTGAGTAATTTTTTCATGCCTTCATTAAAATGCTATTGAGACTTGTATTAAATAGTATAAAATTTATATATAGTTTATATTGATATATGTTATATATTTTTATTTATTATAAAATTTATATTTTATTTATTTCCTTTCATTCTTTCAAACAACATTAAAATTTCTGTTACGTAGTATGTTTGCTTTCTTGACATTTGAAAGTTGCCTTTCTGTTCCTAATAGTTATGTTAAGATTAAAACAGCAATCATCTTCTGAAATATCACTGTTAATAATATCTGAAATCACTGAAATAATCAAATCACTGAAAATATCAAATCACTGAAATAACACTGTTTCTGTTTCTAAAGCCAGAAAATATCTAACTAATTTGCAAACACTGCCCATAAACTGATGGTTTATTCATGTTATGTCTATGATACATTCACAGAAATCAGAACAAGAGGATTTGTCAAGGCTGTAATTAATATCTTTTTTCATTTATCAAAAAAGTTGTCCACGATAAATTAGTTGATACTGCTAATTTGACATTCTCATTCTGACTTCCCTTAAATGACAGCTGAAAATTTCAGGTGAAATTAATATAGATACTTTTTCCTATTTTTCAATAGGAATAATAGTAATAATATCCAATTTATCTTTGTGTCAGAAAATATGAGCACCAATATTTTGCAGGATCAAGGTACACTCAAGCATGTAAGTTTGAGCTTGTCACCACAACAGCTTGCTAAAATTCATTAACCTTCTAGAATTTTCTTACTCATCAGTAACCATCCCCAGAAACTCGTTCTGCAAGTGGGAAGAAACTCCTTCTCTTGCCTTAAAAATTGACCTATGGGGTGCTCAGGATCATGGGGCCAGTTACACAAATAAACAATTATTGGGCAGTCATAGTCTGCCTATGAATTGGAATTATATATTTCTGAGTGAAAACTACACTGAGAAATATGTGCAGCTTAGCTCAAGGCTTAGACAGCAGACTAGCACAGCGAAGCTGGGGTAAAAAGGCAGGGTTTTTATGTAGTTAATTTAGTTAGTTTTATTTTGTGCGCCTCAGAAGAAAGGCTTTTGGAAGAGAGAATCTGAAAAAAGCCAGTTTTGCTGCATTCCAAGTTATTAGATAAAGGGCTATCTTTCACCACCAAATGAACTAAAAAGCATAATGTATTTAACAATTTCATTATTTTGATTTATTATTTTGAAAGTACATTTTAAGTCACTGCCTCAGTCACATGGAAAAATCAGTTTCAGAAGCCCATGGGACAGGGTATTTCCACTGCCTCAGCAGAGCCCTTTAGCACAATCAAAACCCTCTGTTCCAATTATACTTTTTGTACAGTTTTAGCTTTAAATTTATACATGACAACTTCTTCCAGACAATCAGAAACAAATAGCTCAAAAATTTGCATCAAACAGCTTCAAACATCTGGGAAGTTAAAGGATAGAATCAAAATAAGGCAGAGCATATTAATCCTGCTGTCCTTGTGATACAAAATGAAGTAAAAATGCAGATGAGTTTTGATCATACTATGTTCCTGTCTTTGGGACCCCAACTCATTCTTTGTTTTCCCTCCCTTGTGGGAATATATTGAAAAAAGCTGGACACAGCATACTCAAAACACATTGTCTTCTGAAAGATTTGGAGGTTAAAGGTTTCAGTGTGTGCTTCAGTCCCCCATGGCCCAAGATCTTGTGACCCCACTTCTTTTTCGAAAATAGAACCTCATAAAAATGTCAGTAATATTTGCACTGTAAAAGTTCTGCATTTGACCCTGTTTCTTTTCTGTACTTGTATTTGTTTCAGAAAAGCATACAAAGGAATTACTCTAAATTTGCAGTGGCACTATGGTAGAGTCAAGCCCTGATATGCTTTAATCTTCTGCTATTTAAGACTATGAAATTCAGGCTGCCAAATTACCAATGGGAAAACTCTGCTTATGCTTTGAAGTCACGTTACCTATTTATGACTATAAAACTTTTCCCTCTTGATTTTTCTAGCCTTGCATCTAATGTGCACAAAAAAAGATAAACTTCCCAAGAAATTATTCTGACACAGGGTTGAATACACACTTTAGAAATTGCTTCATTTTGGCAGGCCCTGATATTGAGAGGCCTAATGTCCAAACCTCTTCCTTTCTATTCGTTTTGGTGTTGATTTGCTCTATTTTTATTTATTTATTTGTTAATTTTTAACTCGGAATAGCTCATTGTAAAAGTTGGCTGCCAGCCTACCACTTGAAAGTGAAGAAAACATCTTGATTTAACATCTGAGCAGGGATTTTTTTTGTCATCTGTAAACAATTGGACCATATGTAGTGTGATGGGAAACATGAAGGCTGTGATAGAATATGATTTAAGGGACCTGGTGTTTAATTACTGCTCTTGATTATCTGGAATAGAAATTAGATTTAAATGTTTGGATTACCATATCAATTTTAAAGGCACATAAAGTAGTTATCAGTAAATTTATTTACTTGTAGTTCTGATAACTGCATTTATGCTGGTTATTTGTAAGGATAAAAAAATGCTCATATACATTTATGTCTTTAAAAGAGGGACAGATTCATTCAGGAATTAAAGAAAGAACAGAGGCTCTCATATTTGCTCTCCTTTTGTTAAAGAGTTTCAGAATTTCCTCAGATTAATGAAATATGTTCCTGTTTTCCTTCAGATAAACCAGTAAATGTCATTGTCTAATAAACTCCTTAAGCTTATTATAATTTTCAGGAGAAAGTTTCAACCTTAGTTGAAATAATTAGTGCAACATTATTAATATAGCAGAGAGAAAGTGTATACATCCAGCATGTTTATCATCAAAAGCCCCAACATGTATCCTGTAACTTGGGTAAAATTTTCCCAATCTTTCCTTAGAAGTGAACACGGACAAATTTTCCTATTGGTGCAGGGGAATGTAAACGGAAACATTGCCTGAAGCTCTACGGTCCCCTCTTTATTACACCAACCCTCTCTGAATCAGTAGGTAGGCCCAAGGCTCAGTCTTCAAATCTTTCCTGTGTATCAACATAGCAGTGGCCTTAGAAATATGTGGTTTTGATAAAGAAAATCCAGGCAGTAGATGTAGCAAAATTTTACTATAATGCTGGACAGTTCAAACTGAAAAGAAAGGTAGCAACAAAATTCCTTGCTTCAAGGCTGTCTGGTTTGGTAAAAGCAGAGTGTATAATTTGAGGGTTCAGGTCTGGGAGCCCCAAGATCTGGCAGAGATGAGAAAGACAATTACCTTCTCTCTTGACTTTTGCAGATCAAAGAACATTCATATTTCTGATTAAAAAGATGCCATGTATTTTACATTTATAGAAAAAGGAATTGAAATTTCATGGGCTATGAGTTCATTTTGCAGTGAAAGCAAGGAAAATAATTCACACTGTGATTGCTTTTGATTGTTTAGTAATGTGCATGTTAAACACAAAACTGAGTTCCTGAGCTCTCCTCATCACAGGTCATCCTACTTTCCCTCATCACAGAAATTCTCCACTTTGGTCTTAACTCAGGGCGAACAACCTACACCCAAAATATTGGGTATGTCTCTCTGGCAATTTCAAGAAACTAGTTCAGTCCCTGAGGTTGCTATCGTTGGACATGGCAGTTGTAGAAAATTTACTTAACTTTTTTTGCTGAATTAACTGAAATCTCCATAGAAACAGAAGAAGAAAGACCATTGGCAGGGAGTAGCCCAAAGTTTATTGACACCAGTTTCACCTATATGGTACCATTTGAAAACTGGCAACACTGATTACTGGGAGGACATTGTGCTGCATATACAGTATTTTAGAAGAAACTCAAATCTGTATATCAGAATACTTCAGATTATGCTTTTTAACTAGTGTTTCCTTTAACTAAAACTCCCTTGTCAAAAATGTATAACACTATTGATTTAAATGCTTAATGGGCATTTAAATTTAATGGGCATGGAAGGCCAGAACAAAGAAGATTAAGATTGAGAAGATTAAGACTAATTCTAGTACTGATATATTGCCTATTATTAAGCAAACAGCACACAGGGAACTGATCAAAATGTTTTTTAAAATTCCTTACAAAAGTGAAAAATGGTCTTATATAAACCCTTAGAAACATTTACAAAAGAAATCTATAAAATTGTAATTGTTGATGAAGTCATTGACATCAGTCAACCTTAAAAGTCTCTTACAATTTTCTAAGTAGAAAAGTTTAAAAAGCAGCTATTGAAATATTTCAGACTGAATCTGGAGTAAAGACATTTACATAAAATCCTTCAATGTTAAAAAAAATCAAATGGTGGGGTGTAGTCCCTTCACCTTAGAATGAGTTCCTTTTGAAAGCTTAAAATTGAAACTATATTTTTAATGAACACTGGCTTCCTCTTTTCTTATTTTTTCTTATGTGAGAAGTGAGGATAACAGCTGTGGAGATAGAAGCTTACTATCTCTCCTCATCCTGCTATATAGCTGTGCATTTTGTATGTAAGTCTTTTGTGTTCCTTCCCACACAATCCTTCTCTATGTCCAGGTTAGCAGATGGTCCAGAATTCAGAGGCAACAGAGAGGCTTAGAACCAGTCATAACCCAGGCAGTTCAGATCCCATTATGAAAAACAGGATGGGGAATTAAAGAAGAGAAACACAGCTGCTTTTGTAAAGCTGGATCTACCCTTTTAAATGGAAGGAAACAGTGGAAACTTTCACAACATCTGGTTTTGTACTTAAACAAAACTAAACTTTTGCTGTAATTTCCACAGGCTTGATTTCTTCCATGATTGCATTTCTTAGCTGTTTCTAACTTTTAAGAACATAAGTCACTGTTTATATTAAATTTTTAACATTAATATTCCAAGTTCAAATAGTGATATTAGAAACATTCTATAACCTTGAAGAGTCTATTAATGATCAAGAGCTTAAACTTCTGAAAAGAATTGAGGAAACATTCTGAAATTACATAAATGCAGAAATATCTATTGCTATTCACACTTATCTGGAGTGTCATGCTGAAATAGATTTTTATAGACATATAAATTTTATTCTTTATCAAGATTTTAAAAAACACCAATCCAAACACAAAGCAACATAAAACCTTCAAAAATATCTGAAAATAAACTTCAATTGTTCTGTTTTACTTTCATTTGAATGATACGGGTATACACATTAATATTAGGATTTGACAGTATCACAGTCCTTTTTTCCTCTAATTAATGACACCTTCTTACCTCACTGGCTAGAATTTATCCTAATGAAAAAATTTTACCTGTCTATAGTAATTATTAGCATTATTGATGTCAGATCCCACTGAAAATATGATCCCAGGTGCCTCAGAAAAATACTGACTTTTTTTTTAATTCCACTGTGAAATGCTGAAGGTCAAAAAAAAAAAAGTCATTGGTAATCTAGAGAATTATGAACATCTGATCTTAACTCTTAAATTAGCCATATGTTGAGTCTCAACAGATTGACAGTACTTATTAACATGAATGTAAAGTTTTAATATTTTAAATCTGCATTTTATTAATATTTAATCCAGGGTCATAGGTAATGTCCATGTGTGTCAGATAGAAAGGAAAGAAGAAGGTATCACAAGAATCCAATTACTTCTGCTTCTAATTGCAAATGACTTTCAATATTGAGGCAATGTTCTTCTTATGTGACCTTTAGTGCATTTTCCAGACTTCATTAAACCCATTGTTCTTGTCAGTTCAGGTAAATCCAATCTTGTCCCATTCCTCTGAAAGTATTCTGTCATATGTTCGTAATCCAATGAAAAATGATTGCAGCAAGAAATATGCTGGTTAGTATTTAAAATATGTGTTGCATTTTAATTGTATATGTGTTAATCAGTTATCCTGTAAGATTTTCTTGCACAAATATCGGTTGAACTAGATCAACTGTAACTGGCCAAGCAATTAGATATTTTGTCTAACTTTATATAGTTTATAGGCTAATATTTATTCTGATAATGGATTTACTTTGTACAGAAGAAACATGAATTTGAAGCTTAAACAGTGAATGCTATCATTCCACCAAAATATATGTTTTTTAACAGAAGACATTAATTGGGCTGAATTTTAAATGAAAAATAAAGAAAAGTGAGTTGAAGACCAGAATATCATAATGTGAAAAATTAAATTATATTTATTTCCTTATAAAGAAATATTCATATCATGCAATGTTATGTACAAAGCATAGGTTAATATATAGACAAGTAGCAAAATAATAATAGTATTATAATTTTAGTATAATATTTTTGTATAATAATAAAATTATAGATTGAAAACTGCCATTTTCCCAACATCATATATACACAATACTTTACAGGAATGATGTCTGTGATGAACATAAAAGAAAAAGAAACAGTCTATTATATATATTATAAGACAACGTAAATAAATGAATTCAGAAACATTTGAAGAAATGGCTTCAATTCTCCCTGAAATCATATTTTGTGTGTTACTTTTCCTGTTTTCTTAAGAGTCTGCATTTCCAACACATGCTTATATTTCAGTTTTTGCATTTTTAGATGTAAAAGTTATCAGGAAAATGGCAAATTTTGCTTATTTTCAAAGTCACATTCTTTTACCTTATATTGCCTTATATTTATATATTGCAAAACTGTCTTTTCATAATGACAGTCCTCTTACAATGACATTTTGCCTCCAATACTTGCATTTGATAATTTATTTTCTTGTAGTCTAACTCAAAGTATCTGGGTAGGTGGCTGCCTTTTGAGAAACTCTAAGGAAGACAAACGTGGGTCTCCTTTTTGTTCTGAAAAGGCACAGTGGTCAAAGTGGTCCTCCAAAATTATCATCACAAGGTTGGTACTTTTTTACAAGATATAAGTCAGGCTCCAATTGAAGGAGGTTGGTTTTTTTTTTCAGGAGTAAAGGTACCCTAATGTAAAACAGCCAACTGAATTTGAAATTCAGTTCTTTGAAAATGATACTGAAAACTTTTGTAAGTAATCTTAAATTCATAATAATCTCATCCAGTTTTCAAGGATGATTTAAATAGTTCCGATTTTATTTCACAGAATTTACTGAGAAGAATATAACTTGAATGTAGAGGCAGGAGTGTCTTTCTCCTGGAGTTTTATTCCCATTGTCTTACACAATTTTTTAATGTAATTTAAAAAAAATACCCTATTATTTTTGGTTTTGTTTTTTGGTTTTGTTTGTTTATTTTCGTTTGGGTTTTGAGGGTTTTGTTTGTTTGTTTGTTTGTTGGTTTGTTTGTTTTTGCCTTTTGTTTTCTTCCAGAAGTATGAATCCTGTGTTACAAAACTTGACCTTGAATTGCACACTTTGCCAGACTCAGTAGAAACTGATATTAAATAACATTGTCAAACCCCACAGCTTGAAGAGACTCAACTTTTGAAACACAGAAAGGAATGCTACTAAACAGAAATGTTTAGCATCACAGGTGTTTTATACTCCTTGCATTGGTGGCAAGAAAAGAATACTATGAAGGGGGATCTAGAAAGTGTAATCAGAATTATATTGTGATACTTTGTCAGTTAAGTGCCAAACACAATGTCATTCTCACAGTTTGGGTTTGGCCACTCTGGACACTGATAGCTTCTTTCTTCAGCCTTCACCACTGACTAAAGTGGGTTAGTGACACACAAGGGCTTTCTTCACTGCACTCATATTGCACAGCTTCTCATGCATCTCCTTGTGGATGCTTCTTTCAGCTCAGCACAACCTTTAGGTCCTCCTGAAACCTTCAACATGCAAGCTTGACCTGTGGTGAGTGGAGAACTTACCTCAAATGTAGGTAACTTAGTAAAGCTGTGACATCACATAATTGGGCTTGAAATGGGTCTTTGATACTTGTACAAATTTTAAACCTGTGGTTTGAAAGGTGACAATCACATCTTCATTTTTCTATAGAACAAGAATATTAAATTCATAAAGAAAGAAATATGATAGCAGTAATTGGTATGTACAGGGAGAACATATATATTTTTTGCTACCTGTGAATAATAAAGCATAAATCTAACACATTAGATCATATTACCAAACTACATAAACATTAGAAGTTTTAAAAGTTCACCTAAAGGGCAAATTAGATCGGCTTCTGCTGTTATGTTCAGGTTAAATTCTTGAGCTTTTACAAATTCTGGTGTTGGGGATTTATTTTCTTATTTTTATGTAATTGAATTTCTTCCAGTTTCTAGTACCAAAGGATTACACATTATTATTTGAAATAATCTTACTTTACAGACAAGAGTAAGCTCTCCATCTACCAGTAAAATTCAAACATTATTGGCATAGTAAATATGTATGTTTCAGAACAGGAAGAAAAGGAAAATAAATAATAGCTAAAATATTTACAGTAGGAGCTGTTTAAGGAAAAAGTGTGTTTGATCTTTGGGAAGTTCACTGTTTTGAAGTGACACAAGACAAATTATTAGGGGGAGAAGATTATGAATAGCTACTCCTCTACCTGGAGTTCTTACACTTGACTGTGCAGGCAGCATTCCTGACCATCGAAGATCTTTGTTCCCACATATATTACTAGGGTTAATTATTTTTGTAGTTTAGAAGAGAAGAGAGAGAAGAGAAGGAAGTGTTTTCAAGCAGAGTTGTCTCAGTTAATTTTGAACACATAGTGATGAGGTCTAAAATAATAACTTTTTAACCAGGCAGTTAATGAAATACTTTCTCAAACACATAAACATTATTTTGGTGTTTTCTTAAAAGGGAGGTCATTCATTTAAACTACTTTAAAAATATGATGAATGAACCAATTTGG
This sequence comes from Molothrus aeneus, assembly GCF_037042795.1. NCBI lineage: Eukaryota > Metazoa > Chordata > Aves > Passeriformes > Icteridae > Molothrus > Molothrus aeneus. The sequence goes on along the minus strand of NC_089680.1, from coordinate 59,296,786 downwards.
TTTTTTATTTACATTTTACCATCAAAAATATTGTATTGAAATACACCACAAAGCAGCAGAATACAGCTTTAATCAGTGTTTAATCAGTTTTCCAGGCAAACTTTCTTTAAATGTAAATATAAAGGAACATGTTATGATGCATTTAAAAATGAGCTACCCCAAGCTCTGATACACAGATGCTACTGTAATTAGTTCTGAAAATCGTTGTAGCATACACCTAAGATTATAAAATAATTATATGTGTGATATGCTATTAGGTTAAGAGGTATACAGGGATACGGATTATTGCCCTTGTCAGGACTGATTTCACCAGCGCAATGCACTCAGCTTTACAAAGAGCTAAATGTGTTAGGATGCAAATAAATTTAACAAGCAACTGTGGAAAAATAAAGGACTGCTACAAGACAAATGTGATGTAGCAACACGTGTTATCTGCTGTAACTGATCTGCATGAGCACCTGTGGAACAGCTGAGGAATCATGTACTCCAAGGAATTTCACACATTCTGGAGGACACTGGAAGGCTTACCTGACTCTTCCAAGCCTTCATTATCTTTTAATTATCCATAACAATATTCATCTGCTCACTGAACAAGTTTTGAGAATCTCAGAGATCTACCAAAATACAATTAAAAAGAGTTCAAACATCAGTGAGGGAGTGCCAAGTAGGGATGAAACAAGATGCAAACAATGCTCTCTCTGAGCAAAGGGTCCACTTACTGTGGATGTTTATATTTGTGTATTTACACATATGCATCAATGGAAGTGACAGATGCCATTGAAAAACTGTCTACACACCTCATCAAAATTTGAGACTTAATTTCCATAAATGCTTCCTGATGACCTGCCCTAAAAATGCATAACAGGACCATCACATTATGCTCTTAACAACTCCACCACTCCTTGTATGCCAACACACTTCACCAACACTTATTTCAATGTACCTTTCCCTTTACTTCTGCAAGGCATAAGTAAAACCCTGGATCCAGAGAAACACAGCTTGGATCTTCAAGGATGCAAGTGAATGAAACAAAATAAAATCTTTAAAGGAGTAGATCTGGGATTAAGACAGGCTACCAGAATTAATCACATCTCCAAATCATATGCCTATGGTGTTCTCCATATTACATAGCTAAATGACATGATATACAGAGAGGACATACCTATTATGCTGTAGGTGGTACAGTAACAGCTGTCTGCTGTTAGGACTGCACTTAACAAATACAAGAGTAGTCAGGTTAATTGTATGGAATCTGTCAGGGATTCAAATCATAGACTAAACAGTGAAGTAATAGAGGACACAATCATTTTTTTTACAGAGTTTTAATTTATCTAAAGAGATAAGAACATGCCAAAAGAATTATATTTTTCCTTTCATATTAATTTTTTAATTGAATATGAAAGTTTGGATAAGAACACTTTGCACTTTGTTGACATTTTGTGATGTTGAAAACCAGAAATTATGACATGCAGACTGGTATAAGAATGCTTCTGTATTAATGTTTGGCACTTCAGCGCATGTATTAGGGCAACTGTGAACTACCATATTACTCATATTTATTTGTAAAAGGTCAGCCAAAAGATACTCCATTTCTCTAATTTACCACACATTTTAATCTCTCTATAGGCCTGCACAGCCTAAAATGCCCCTAAAAACCTATTCCACTTTTTGCATCAGGGAATTTTGGTCAGGTTAGCAGCCTGAGTACATTTACTGGCATATTAAAACAACTAATGAACTTTTAGCTATGTCTACTTTAAATTGAGATATACTCAGTTTGTCAAAGGCTGTACATACAGACAGATGATGTTTGTTACATGAACACTTGTAGACAAAAATAGCAGATGTGGAGGTGGCAAAGGACAGGATTTCCACAGAAATTTGTACTAGCAACATTAGGGACCAAGATTCCCCTTCAGATGGTCTAGAGATGGTCTAAAATACAGCCTCCAGTATTCAAAGGAGGTAATTTTACTGTTATTTTCAAGCCAAAAAGGAGGTGACTATTGCAGAGGGAAGTAGGGTCAGCCTGAGGCTTTTGCAGAACCTTGATGCTGCAGTGAGCTGGGCAGCTGTATGAAACATATTCTTAAAGCCCTATTCAGACTGTAAAAATATTTTAGATGGACAAATATGTGTGATCTACACATCGTGCACTGACAGATGATTTTTTTCCAGTACTTAGGTATCTCTGATAGGTATTTTTTACCCCTAAGCAAAGATATAAGTGGATTCTACAGGATCTATTTTTAATGCTATTTTTAATTCTCTACTTTCAAACATAATTTCATTCCCTCTCTACTTACTATGTCTTTATGTTTAATAATTCAGAGTATTTTATTTATGTACTTCTTGAAGGCACCTTGAACATTTATCGTAAAAAGGGAAAAACCTCAGAGGAAAAAAGATTTCAAGAACTAAGAAAAAAAAATCCCTTTCAGCTGAGAAGGGCAATTGAACAGCAGTTTTGTTTGATCAGCATGTACTTTAAGAAAGTTGGCAGACATCAAAACTCTGTTGTAGTGAGCTAATTACATAAGAGCAAGAACTATCACCCAGGAGAAGAGGGTCTGACCAATATGCATGGCTGCTGCACACAGTGCCAGAGAGCAAGCACAAATCATACTGCCCCCAAAGATTTCTGTGAACATAAAACAAAAGGGGTGTCAAGTTACTCTTTGGTGATTATAGAAATTATTGGAGCAACTATCAAAATGTGAGCAAAGGCATTCAATAATTAGTCATATGAGCCGAGAAAAATTTGATTCAATGTAAGTAATTATGTGAAGCTATGTGCCAGGATTGCATTCAGCTTCTGCAGAAAAACACCATAATTAATGGTAGGGATGGCTGATCCAGCAGCTAAAGAGAAGAAATCTGCAAATGCCAAGTAGGCAGAGGTCAATACAGCCTTAGGGAAGGGTTTAATACTGCCTCTGCAGCATAAGATGTATGTGGAGACTAATATATTTACAAACAAACAGGATGAATAAATGTAAAGATCACATAAGCAAATTTTATACATTATCATGTAAATGTCATGCAGGAAATACACACTCTGATTGATATGCAGAATGCTTGCCAGGATAGTGACAGCCAAACTGAGTTCAAAGTTACAGGAAATGTTGTCATCAGCCTACTGTAAAAATGTACAAGTAGTTGCTATTCTCTTTCTGCTTAAAGGTGACTAGTACCATCTTTTTCCCTAGGCTACTTGTTCACACCAGCTTATTATCATTACAAAGTATAATAATGGATTAGCTTTTCCATATTTTGTTCATATTGGGAAGGGCATGTTTCAGACAGTACAGTGACAATGTTTTTGAAAAGGCATTTATATCTCCACTAAAAATTATCAGGCAGCTTGTTTTGAAGACTAAAAATCTCTAAATTGCATTCTTGCAAATTCCTCTTTCCTGATATTTCATTTAATATAAAGAATTCAGATGGAGGAAGTAAGCAGTACTTAATTAATATCTCCTAATGCCCAACTGATGTTAAGAAAGACTCCAATTTATAACTAAATCATACTTTTACATTGAAAAATTTAATTACATTTACTGACAGACTTTGAAAAGCCACATTATTTATACTGGTAAACTTTGCTGTCTCTCAGTATATTTATTAATATTCTTTCCAGAGACCAAAGTGTAAATACAATACAAATCACTGCATTCTTCATTTGTCAGTCTTTCCAAATGATATGCACATCTGCTCGAGTAGAATGGAACTGACTTGTTGCTGGATATCCAAAAGACCAAACAGAGCCAGCACTTAATTTGCCCTCCCTTTTGATTCTCCAGGCAAAACAAAGTAACCTTGACATTTCTTTTCTTCCACTCTCTCCCTCCCTCTTTCTCCCTTCATTCCCTTCTCTCCTGCTCTTTTTTCTTTCACACACCCACGCACTGCACTATCTGTGCACACATCAACAATTTTGAGCTGTGAAGAGGTTCAATTGCCACCTTAGTGAATCACTTATAATCAAATCATTTACTAGGATAGCTTGAGGACATGACAATGACAGAGAGACATCTGTTAGGGGGATGTGATGTAAAAAAAAATGGAAAAAAAGGAGGTTATTCACAGCTGGTACATTAGCCATGCTAGCCATTAGGCCACCACCCTGTCCTAGTCCTACAGCTTCACGCTCCTCCTTTCTTCCTGCTCCCTGCTGTCAGCTGCCAAAAGATATCTGTTCTCACCCTTTGCTGAATGAAAAGGTGTTAATGCATGACTTCAGGATATGTCAGAACATACAGTACTTACAAGTGTTTGGAGATGCAGCCAACCTGACCACGGGGAAAAGAAATGAGTAACTAAAGAGTGATTTTCTTGAAAAAGGAATACTAGAAAAATAGTGAGGGGATTATTCCTTTTTCTAGCTGTGGCAGGCAGAACAGGTTTTTGTTTTCTTGATGCTCATCTGCATTTCTTGTAGAGTACTAAATACCCTATCAAATATTCAAAAATCAGGCTGAGTTTGAGGCTTGTTTTTTTTTTTCATTTCCTAAAATTTCAGCCCTAATGGAACTTCAAAATATGTCCCCAAAGGAAGAAGAAGTACAGAATAGCTAGAATACTGACATAGGAATATACACCTTTAAGAACTGCCTTTCTCACACTTTAAAGACACATCAAAATAATACACTGAGGAAGGGGTTTGAATAAATTGTGATTGAAAAAATCCTTAGCTGCTTGTATACCAAAAGTGCTGGAGATCAACAGATATCCAGAGTATTCCCCTACTATCTCCTGTCTAAGTACACAAAGTCTGTGTTTTGCACCCACTAAGCTCAACACACAGAGGGGACTCGTGACAAGTTCAGCAGAAAAAGAAAAGAAAGCTACTCAAAGTAGCCAGAAAGCTACTCAAAGTTTTATTTTCTCAAAGCTGTCTGTTGGTCCAGGTGGAACAGAGCAGGGTTTTTTAATAACATTTAAAAGCTCTGCACTACAAATTTTATAAATAATCTGCTTTGTGATGTCAGTGAGGGTGATTTCTCCATCATGAAACAATTATATTCTTGCTAATGATTTGCCTAACATGACACCAAAAATAGAGCCACAAACCAAGCTGAAGTTTGTAGTACAGGGGCAAAATACTGGTTATTTTTTCAGTGACAAAGAAAGATTTTTAATAAGAGTAAAGGATTCTAATATTAAGCCCAGCAGACATGAAGGTCATGCAAATATTTTAAAAGAAATTCCATAGCCATGCATTAAAGATCCTCTACAACACGCGCTTCTGAAGAGAGTACACAGACTAAAGATATTCCAAAGTGACCCAAGGCATTCACCACGCATACTGACCCATCTTATATCCTGCTATGCTCCTAGTCAGAGTCAAACATCTCAAAGCTATCGCTGTATAAATTCTGGAGCTGGTCCTTCTGCAGCTTTCAGTGCATTGTAGACTTGCTGAAGGAGAAAAGGAACAAGGCAGGGAAGAAGGAAAAGTCTTTTTCCTCACTTGAAGAATAAAAGCAATTTTCTTGAAAATAAAATTTGTAGCTGAATTGTGATAACATTGGAAAAAAGGTAAATTATTGTCTGACTTTGGTAGTGGTTCAATTTCAAGGTTCTATCTTTCTGCAGCTCTTGGGAAGAAGAGCAAGAAATATTTATTTCCTTCAGAAAAATTAAAAATATTTTGTCATTTATCAGATAGTCCAAGTTGCTAAATATTCAGTTACCTTGGAGATTTTTTTTAAATACGGAGAGTAAAAAAGTCCCAAATATCTAAATCAGTCTCAGACCCAGATGGGCATAGTTCCCATTTGGTCCAATGTGTGTTGTGCTGTATTTATCTGCATGTTTCAACTGTGACTGAAATTCCTGTTCATTTTCCAAGTTAACCTGCACATTCAAATGATGAGCAATGCAGAGTCAATACACACACAGACACACCCATGCCCACGCAAGTACACTTTTGTACAGCTGATAACGTCACCCTGCTTCTCCACCAGCAATTGAGTCTTTGGAAAATTTGGACTACCTGGACTGAAAATGTTGCTTCACTAATAGATGAATAGGACTCCTCAGGTTTTTACTCAAATTTCCTGGATTTTGCTTGTCAGGTACTATTTCAATAATGTACACTGTGATTCAGAAAGGCAGATTTTTTCTTTACTGAGAACTTGCTTTTGGAAAAGGATATCTGAAGAACACTAGAACAGGAATTAAACAAAAAGGACCAAAAATTTTAATTTTTGAGTCTATAATAGTCCAAGTAATATTTCCTATTAAATATAGGCAATGAAAATTGGAATGAATCTGAATCAATACTGAGATTTTCAGAAGAATTGATTTTGACACTGGGGGTTTAAAAAAAGGAATAATTTTTGTCAGGTTCTTACAACCTATCTCCATATATCTACTTTAAAGTTTTGCAAAAGCATTCCAGTGTCAATACAAACAATATTTTCCTATCACAGAACCAGAGAATCACAGACTCAATTAAATTGGAAAAGGCCTCTGAGATCATCAAGTCCAAGCTATGATCAAATACCACCTTGTCAACTAGACCAGGACACTGAATGCCAAGTTCAGTCTTTCCTTAAACACCTCCAGGGATGGTGACTCTACCACTTCCCTGGGCAGCCTGTATAGTCTAATTATGTTTTCTGTGAAGAAATTCATCCTCTTGTCCTGTCACTGGCTGCCTGGGGGAGAGGCTGACCTGGACCTGGCTACAATCTTCTTTCAGGGAGTTATAGAGTGTGATAAGGTCTCCTGTGAGCCTCCTCTCCTGCAGACTAAATAATCCCAATTCCCTCAGCCCTTCCTCGGAGGACAAGTTCTCCATCTTCTCATGTTCTCCAGCCCCTCCACCATCTTTGTACTAGAATCTGACTTTCCCAAACCTGCTCTCTGGGTCTGATGCTTTGGTTGCCCTGTTTATGCCATGTGATCACCCACATCTGCTCCATAACCTTGCTGGGCACTGAGGTCAGGCTGAGAGGCCTGCAGTTCTCTGGATCCTCCTTCAGGCCTTTCTTGTAGGTGGGTGTCACACTGGGCATCACCTTCAGTCATCTGAGACCTCCCCATTTAGCAAGGACTGATGAAAAATGGCAGAATCACAGAATAAGATGATCCACAAGGATCACTGAGTCCAACTCCTGGCCCTGCACCAGCATAATGACCAAGAAGAACACTTTATGCCCAACAGTATTGTCCAAATGCTCTGTCAGGCTTGGTGCTGTAACCATGCCCCTGGGGAATCTGTTAATATTTTGTTAATATAGGTGAAAATTCTTTTTCTCATATGCATGCTAACCCCTCAGGCACAAATTAAGGTCATTCCTACAAATCCTGTTTCTGGTCACCACAGAGAAGAGATCAGATTCTACCCCCTCTTCCCCTCATGAGGAAGTGGCAGACGGCCATGAGGCTTCTCCTCAGTTTCCTCTGGGCTGAAGAGACCCATTGACCTCAACCACCCCTCATATGGCTTCTCCTCAAGGGCCTTCACCATCCTCATGGCCCACATTTGGGTGCTTTGTAAAAGATGAATGTCTTTTTTATATTGCAGTACCCAAAACTGAGGTTTTTTATATTGCAGTACCCCCAGCACTTGAGGTGAGGCTGCCCCAGAGCACAGCAGGACAATCTCCTCCCTTGCCTGGTTGGCAATGCTGGGCCTGATGCACCCCAGGACATGCTTGGCCCTCCTGGCTGCCAGGGCACTGCTGGCTCATGTCCAACTTGTCACTGACCAGGACCCCCAGGTCCCATTCCATGGTACTGCTTTCCAGCATCTCATTCCCCAGTCTGTCTGTCCATCCATCTAGCGTTGCCCTACCCTAGAAGCAGAATCTGGCACTTTCCCTTGTTTTCATATGGTTGGTGGTTGCCCATTCCTGTGCCCATACCTGTGGTTTGCTGGGGTTTCTCCACAGGGTGTCCCTGCCTTAAAGGGAATCAACAGATTTTGCCATATTTGTATCCTCTGTGAACTTGACCAGTATTCCTTCCAGTCCTCTTTAAAAGTCATTTATGAAGATGCTGGAGAACACAGGGCTAAGATGGAGCCCTGTGGAACCCCACTAGTGACAGGTCACCAGTCTGATGTCACTGTATTCAGTTTAACCCTTCATGCCCAACCCCTGAGCCAGTTGCTCACCCATCCCATGATGTGTTTATCCAGATGTGTGCTGAAGGATACCATAAGAGATGGTATCAAAAATTTTGCAGAAATGTCAAAATATTACACCAACCACATTTCCCCTGTTTATCTGGGTGGGTTACGTTGTCATAAAAGGAAATCAGATTTGTAAGGCTGGACTTCTCCTTCATGAAACTGCACTAGCTGTGATCAATAACTGGGCATCTTTCTGAGCTGGCTCTTTTAGGACCTGTTCCACAAAATTGTAATCCAAGTTTCTCAGGAATTTTGGGTTGTACCAAAACCCTGGCCTGGGTTGCACCAGCTGTGTGATGCTCCCAGTTAGTTTATGTTAAGTTGAACTCCCCCATAAGGCCAAGGACAGCTAGTGAGCTCTTCCACTGGCTCCCTCATCACTTCAGGACCCACAGACCATTGGGCCTGTGAGCATCAAACTGGCACAGCGTGTCACTGCTTCCTTCTGGATTAAAAAGGGTCCATTCTTCTTTTCCCTGTCTACCACCTCTGGAGGCTGGTTGTCCTTCCTACTCTGAAGATAGAGTTAAAGAAGGTGTTAAGCATCTTAAAGTTTTTTCTCATGATTTACCCCATGTCCATTAAAGAATGGAGGTTTTTGTTCCCCTCCTTTTGATATTATTTTAAAAAACACGTTTTATTATCCTCTATAGAAGCAGACAGTTTAAGCTCTCTAAATGAGTTAGTGCATCACTAGTTTTCTTTCTGTGTGAACTAATATCTCTAAACAGTTCCTGAGTTTCCCACTGCTTTTTTGAAAGGTGTTGAACCCTCTTGTTTTCCCTCTGTTCCTGGGAAAGCCCCCTTCTCAGGCATGTTTTCTTCCCCACTGGCTTCTCTTTCAGCATGTAGGGATGGCCTGTTCCTACACGTTCAAGATTTACTTCTTGAAATATGTCCACCTTCCTGGACTGCTTTGTATTTTAAGAGCAGCTTCCCAGGGAACTTTCCGAATCAGTCCCATGAATAGGACAAAGTACTTCCTCTGGAAATACAGGATAGAAGTTTCGTTAGGACCCATCCTTACTCCATCAAGAAGTGAAAACTTTATCGTTTTGTGGTTGCTGTGCTCAAGATGGGCATTCTCACCACCACATTCTCTACCAGCTCCTCTCTGTTTGAAAAGAGCAGGACTAGCAGAGCCCCATCCCTGGCAGGCTGTGTCAGGAAGGTATTTTACACAAGTTCCAAGAACTGCCTGGACTGCCTACTTCCCACTGTGTTGAGTTTCTAGCAGTCATCTGGCTGGTTAAAGTCTCTCACAGGAGAGTGGATGAGTGATACTTCGTAAATATAGGATAATGTTATTATGCCTATGTTACACAGACACAAAAATCAGCAATTTCCCTTTACACTATTCATTAATTCTAGGCAAATAAAAACTACGACAGTCGCTGGGAAAATTAAAAAACAAGGGAAAAGGAAATATCTATTTTTCTCCCTTTTGATAACTTCCTTTCTGTCACATGCTGCATATATATAGAAGTCTATTTTTGTGTCAATATTTATTTTGCTTTCAATTGAGAGGACAGTTCTATACTATTCTATTTTAATAGTTATCACAGTTAACAGAAGAAGGGCAAATTTCTTGGTCTTTCGGTGTTTAACTATTTTCTTCTTTTTTAATCAATTTTTGTTTCACTTCAACATAAATTCTACTGCAACCCAAGAAATACAATGCACACAAATTATAAGAAGAAGAGAGAAAGTCAATTCTAGCCCTTCATCACAGATGAAATTCAATATAATAGTTTTATTTCTGTTCCTCTTTGTGGTGGCAATGACATAAAATATTTATTAAAATTCCAAATTGACAGATCTTCCCAAAATGAAGTCTTGGCTGAAGAAAATATCTTGATTTTTGCTAGTCAGAATTTAGCTGAAGAACATGGATAGTCTTCTCAAACAGGCCAAAAAAGTTACATTCATCAATCCTATTGAGAAAACACACAGAAATGAATCCTGAATCCTGAACAACTGAATTAGAGGTTGGAACTGACACACTCCAGAATACCATCTTCTTCCAGGAGTTGTTCACAATTCTCTCTTTTAGAGATAACTGTAAGATACTGGGCTTCAAAAAGCCAAACTTCTAAAATAATATTTTTCTGTGTGTCCAGTGAAGACATGTTACTGTAGGCAGTATGATATGACACAATGCCTCTAAGTGAAAGAAATAAATCTGTGTGCCAAGTGCAGTACCAAAACTCTACTCTATGTTTAACTGAGAGTCAAAGCTGAGTTTTGCTGCAACTTCAGTTAACTTTATATACATACATATATATATATTTGAGCATTAGCTCCAGGTGCGTTGAAGTAATAGAAGAAACTAAAGCACTGAACTGCCTGCTTTGGCACAGACATTCCCAAACCAAGCACTGCTGTGTGTTTGCAGTTTCATTGCACCTTCTAAATGTAAAATGAATAGAAGATTTAAGCTTTTAAGTACAGATACTGATTGTACTGGGAGGCTCAGAAATTAGCCAGTGACATCAAATCCTGCTTGCTGTACTCATTGAAGACACCCACTGTGAACATGGTACATTAAGCAGGATTCAGCCTTTCTAATCAGTACATGTTAACATGAATGAATAATTTTGAGGCAATGAGAATTAGATTTCATTTGTATTGGTCTTTTGTATGCTTGATGACTTTTTTGCTTTTTCTATTACAGGATCTACAAAGATTACTTTAATCTCAGGTTAGCTGGCTTCAACTGGGCAAAGTGAGGGTAGACCCAAAACCCAGTGATCAGAAGTCATTTTATCTCACAGCCACAGATTTTCCTCCAGAGCTTTTTGTTTATTAAATTATAGAGCGTCAATAAGAATTTCCTCCAGATGCCTACTTTCCAATCCCAATACTGGCCTAGTACTATATTCTGTCTCTGCAATGCACAAATGGTAGCCTTCCCCACTGACTGCTTAAGAAAATGAGAATCCATCCTTATTTTATTTTCTTCTGTTAGTTAAGGAGAATTCTATCTCTCTATAGGAGTTTCCTGTGTTTATCCAGAGAAGGAGGAAGATAGTCAAAAGCTAAACAGGCCAAAGGTTCAGTAATCAGGGTTCAGATGATAAACTCCAAAGTGGCATTTAGATCCAGAACACTCTGAACTCCAGTTGCCACCGGATTAAAGGGCAGAATAGGAAGTACATCATATCAACGCAACTCATTTTGGGGCACTTTTACTACTTTTTACAATAATTTCTGTAACATGCTAGAAACGAATTTTGAAGTCAAATGATCCAGTGCACCTGATTTTGCCCAAATAACTATATGTTTATTCCATTATGCATGATTAAGGTCACTGTACAAGAAGTCCAAATGAATTTCATGGATAACCAGTGTGCAAGTTCATGGTATTTGAAAGAATTTCAGCAGTAGTAAAGATATTCTGCATACAAACCAGACAAATTTATAATCATCAAGTATAGCAATCAGTATCTTTTACCATATTATTTTGTCTGGATCACTTACAACTTTCATGTCTAGAGAAGTTTTGTACATAAAGTCAATTTTTACCTCATATCAATAGTGCAAAAGATCTAGGCCAGAAAGTCCTGCCAAAAGTACTGAGGTTTCTTCAAGAAAATATTTGGTTCAAATTGAATAAAAGGAATGAAAAAGGTGCACAAAAGCATTTTGAGCATGAATCATTAATGATAGGAGGCCAAGGAACTTTTAGATTAAAATGTGAGATAGCTAATGAATTTGGCCTCTTGCAAGATAATTATTCCTGTAAAAATTGTGGATTAGATTATTGGAGTTTTGGGTATAAAGAAATCTCATAATGCAAAATTTTTTGATATACTCAATCCTACCACGGAGAAAAATTCAGTGTTTGAAATGGACAAATATTTGTACTAGAAATCTGGACATCTGGCTCTAAATGTGATCAAGACTTTTGGATAAAGGACAATACCTTTAATCTTTGTGAAAGGCAAGACTAAGGTTTTCCACTAAGCTACCTGTGAAGCCTGATTTCCTGCTGTCATTTCAATCTTAATCAATGCTACATCTTCACACAAAGAGGACAAATACATATAGCACTATATTTTTCTAACCAAAGAATCAGTGTGACTCTTCTTATTCTTTAAATTAAAAATAAATTTTAAAAAAGTGGCATAGAAAGTTGGGTTTTTCCCCTTATGAAAGTCTTTGTGTTTCTACACTGGACACTCTGTATCTGAAATGAAACATATAGTCTCCTTCAGCTGAATAATGGCTTTGCAACTAGAACACATTTAAAATTTTGTTACTGACATTTTGAGAAGAAACATTGCACTAAACATCTCTAGCTCCAAGTAAACCTAAAATCCAGGTTTTGGAGTAAAATTGAACAGGATTTAATTTTGCCATTCTAGGGAAATAGGAAAAAATAAAACTCCCATCCTTAATCATACAAAAGGTAAGCCTGATAAAATTTATTTAAAAGAAATTGAATCTATGATAGTAGTTAGAGTGAATACAATTTTACCTATTTTTAGGATTGAGTTTGTAACATCAGTTTTGAACTTTTTTCCTTTTATGAGAGCTATTGACTTCTTTTAAGTGGAAACTAATATTTTTTTCTCTATAAAATTCTGAATAGCATAGTTTAAAAGTTTCAAAACTGATTTTATAATACAAAACAAAACACTGAGGAAATAGCTTCAAAATATTGAAAAATCTGTTGAAAGTTTTCACTTTTAATTATTGGTTTAATGAGTTGACAATTTTAATTTTTTTGTTGTTGTTGTTGTGGTTGCAAAGTGATGTTCTTTATTTCTTTTTATTTCTCTATTTCTTTCTAGCTCATGCTACAGCTGCCCCTTCCTATATGAGTAAAATCTGTTCCTTTTGCATACAAATGGAAACGGGTTGTCATTCATCTTTGCAGAGAAGGTGGTAAACAGAAGATAGAAAGACAAATTCACAACTTTTATATAGTTCACCTAGTCAACAAATATGTTATCTTCTAGTGAAAGAATGACCAGTTGTAAAGAAAACAAGGGAAGTACACCAAATTTTGTTATGGCTCAAGGGTGTGTATATTAATTTAGAACCCCAAAATTTGTGAAATTCTTCCAAAAAATACCAATCATTCCAGTCATGGGTATTAAGCTTTTAATTAGGTAAGATCGTTGTCAATAGGATTGAGATCAGTAAAGTGGTTTTATAATGCAATAAAGGAAGACATTTCTTCCCCTTGCTTCCCCTTCACATCTTTTTTCTACCACTCTTGATCTTTCAGTCAACTACTTATTCTCTTTGCTCTCATAGTCAACCTGATTTCTTTATATGCAACCTTCAGGTTAAATGGGAACGAGACTAATTAATTGCCATGCTTGATTTTCGATCTTTAGTGTCTTCCAGTGAAATATGATAACTGGCATTGATATATGGTTTGCTGACTCTATTAACCACCTTTCTAATTCACTGTATCTTTTTATATTAATTATGCCTCTAGCCTAATATTTTATTCATGTTTGAAGCCTTTTTGCATTACTGCTTGTTCTCAATAATAATAATAAAAAAAGTCGGGTAAACTTTTTCAACATCTCTGGGATAACCAAACAGAGCTGACCTTTTGAACAATTTCTATCTACAGACAGGAGGTATTGAAAAGATTTCAGTTGAAAAATAGAGGCCTCCCATTCTGTTCAAAATAAAGATAGGAGCATATGTATGACAGAAATGCATAGTACCCTTATAATAAGGTTTATTTTATTCTTACAAAATAGTTGGAATGTCAGAGGAAGGTTTTAAACAAGAGTCATTGCTAATTTTTGCCCTTTTATGCTAATCTTGATCATAGGTACAAATTTTTTTGACGAATTAAAAAAAAAGGAAAAAAATCCATAGTTTATGACTTCTCTTCACCACAGTAAATCCTATCCATGCCATTAGGTGCAGAGCCACCCTCAAGGTTTACTGTGTTTGCAGGATGCCTGCAAGCCTTTATCAAGAAGCCACAATAGCATGAGTTACCTCTTAGTATTCTATTTGTGATTGGTTTGGGTTTTTGTGTTTCTTTGTTGTTTTTTTTCCTTCCTAGCAATGTTTTTGATAATGGACAGGAATGAATCACAGTAGTAGCCAAGGGCTGCATGGCATTCTTTACTCATACAGTTAAAGTAACTACTACTGCTTGATCCTGTGTGAGAAGCGGTGCAAAAATCCCTGCTCCTCTGTGCTTGTACAGACAGCTGGCAATACAAGGAGAACTAACTGGTTGCAGTGTTTTGTACATTTCAAGAAAAAATATCTGCTGTTTTTCCTGGTGAATTTAGACAACCTTAGCTGGGTTTGTTACAAGGCTTGTGAGGACAGTCTTTATTTGAGCATACATATTGAGGAAGGACCAAGCCCCACTTAAAATAATTATTTTCTAGCAGCTTAATAAAAACAGATGGAGACATATATTAGCTATTCCACATTTGGTTAAAGTTTATCAGGACTTCCACCTTTTGGATAACAAGATCAATAGACTGCAAAATATAAATTTGTATTAAACAAGACTCATTGATTCTGGTATTTCAGTTATCCAGCTGGTAACAGAATATTCCTAAATATCCACTGCAGTTATCTCTGGAAACAGTTTCCTCTGAAGAGTGTGCAACCTAGGTAATTTGAAAAGCGTCTGAAAAGACGTAGATTTTGAAAATGACAATGCTGAGGTGTAGGGGACAATTATTTTCCAACTCCCATTTGTTTTCATAGACTGTAGACATAAGGTGACAGAAGAGAAGGACAATATTTACCTTCAGAAATGCCTTTTTTGCATCCTCACATCTAAAAGGGAACTCTAAGAACCCAATAGAGAAGAAACAATATCAAGGTACACTACTTGGCAGTAATGCCACACAAACAACCTCTTCTTAGCTACTATTACCTGGTCAAGACCATACACTAAAAAGAAGCATGGCTCCCTCCTGTCACCCCTGAACTCTGGCGCTGAAACATAAAAAACCCACTACATCCTGTCTACACCCAATCTCCTTCTCCTCTCTTTGGATGTGGCCGTTCTGCTTTGTGAATCGCTATAAACACTATAACACTTAAGCTTTCCAGGTGGCATCTGCTATTTTGAGTTAGAACTGAGTAAGAACAAATAAAAAGAGTTTTCTGTTATCTTCAGATGAAAGAAGGTTTGTAGGTGTGAGCTAATTCTGATTGCCTGAACACAGATGCAGTGTTATATTTGATTGGTAAATAAAGTCAAGTACCCTCAAGTTTAGGCAAAACCCAAACAGCTAATTACAGGTTTTATACTATAAAACCATTGTAGTATCAAAAGATCCCTCAGGGAACATATAAGTAGACAGAATTTTTTTCTCCCTCAAAAATCTGTGATAAATTCTCTCAGTTCTGTGGAAATGTAATTGGAAAGAAGAAACACAAGGACAAATCTCTTACTTGATTCTGTCTCCTCTCCATGGCAGAGGAGGATTGGAATTAGATGTTCCTCAAGGTCCTTTCCAATCCAAATCATTCTATGGATCTATGGTTTTATGAAAGAAAAATATTAAATTACAATATTAATGCAAATTGTGTTTAAGGCCTGGATGGACAGAACAGTAAGTCTGACACCTGTTCCTTGTTTTGAAGTCCCTGTGTGATCTTGAAGTCTAACCTTGGCTGCACTCTTTACTCAGGTGTTGTTACTGAACTGCAACAGGCTTTAGTGGCAATCCTAGAGTTTACCTCAACCATCCTCTTATTTTGTAGGATAATCCCCAAGAAAATTCAAGAGGCAGTTGCACAAATGCTAAGTTTCAAAATCAGATTAATTGTAAGGAAAAATAGAATAATGAACAGTCCTCCTAATCTTACGATTTCTTTAGACCCCCAGCACAACTGAATGACAGATTGTTTGGTAGTACAGATTCAATTCAATGCTTGATTTGTATGGAGAAGGACTTCAAAAATTATAATTGCAAAATAATATTTTCTAAAAATTATATTTCTCCATGAAAGCTAAAGAACCTTTGAATCCCGGAACACCCCAAAAAACCCTGCCCCAAACCCAAAATTTTATAGTAAACTGCACTAGGTAAGCATTTGAAATATTTTGTGACTGTAGCAGATATTGTTTCTTAAAAACAAGTGAGGAAATGAAAGCAAAATATTTGTTTTAAAAGAATATTTCTATGTTTTCTTGGTTTGAAGTGCTTTGGATTTTCCTCTTGTTCAGAACTTCTAGGTAGCATTTTGTGGCCCAATACTAACCCTGAAACTAGGAAGTTTTCACACTTTTCCTTCTGATGTTATAATTCTTTATATGCCTTACGAAATTGCTTAATTAAAATACTCTCTACCTCCCCCACTATAAAATTTTTTTTGGTGCTATTTTTTATGGGTGCTTTATAAGTGGAAATATAAGTGAATTAGCATGTTAAAAAATAAACCTTTCACAGAGCAGTGTTTTTTCTCCTTCAGCAGCAGTTGTTGTTAGCCATGGAGGAATTTATCCAGATTCCCCACAATAAACTCTACAGGGATTGGTGTAATGGAGCATAAAGGAATGCAAAGAGATTCAGGTTTTGCTAATAGAAAATAGAGAAACAGTGTGCATTGGCTTTGAAGGTATAATTTCTAATGAGTTGAAATGCTACAAAATGTTTCATAAGATTATATGATATATACTAATCATTTATGATGATAAAGAAGTTAAAATATGTCATGACGTGTGTAAGCAACAGATCATAGTTGTGGACAGACTAAGAAAAACAAAACAAATGTTGTGAGGATTTGAGGTTTCCATGAGTGACTACAGAGAAACAGTTACCATAGAAAAACCATCTTACGTGCTTCCACCCATTTCTTTGTTTGTAGGATATCTTTAATAACCACCTGTATAAAGCACTCAGGATTCTTGAAAGAAAGATGAATTGTCATTTCAAGGAACACGATTATCACCAACCATTAGGAGTTGTTAAATCTTTAATATGTCTTGGCTGATCATTTTGCATCAACATGATTCAAAATATCTGGGGCAATAGGTGGGTCTTTTAGAGACATTTGATCAATGTTAGATATGCAGCAAGCTTTACTGAATCTGGTGTGGAAGTAATCACTTACAAACACTTGGTGTTGAAATGAATTAACGGATGTCATTATCTATTAACCTAACAGTTAAATTTGGACAAAAATATACATAAAAATGAAATAAAACAATTAGGTAACACTTTAAGTGGTTCATTATTATTAATTCATTTAGTATTCATTGTACTGGTGCTGGTCATAATGAATTCATTTGATATTAATGTAGATGTTCTGCAGCAATTTCATTGTAATGCAGTTTTAATTCACATGCCGTTAAAATAAAGCATTGTCAAAATTTTATTTATTATCCTAACTGCATAATTTCTTATTTTCAGAACCAGGAATTACTGAATTTGTTTCCTCCATTAACTTCATATTTTTATCTAGAGATCCTTGTCCTAAGCAGATTAAAATCTTTTCCACTGTTAAGTATACATGGTCTACACCTTTAAACAACAGATACACACAGCCATGTTATCTTATTTAAAGATTTTAGCCTGTATGTGGTCACAGTCTTAAAAAGGTTTGGGAGGAGATGGCTAAACACAAACTAGTTATATAGGTCATGTAGCAAACAATGAATTCATGATGGCATGTTTAAAAAAGAATTAACTAGTATTTAATGGTAACTTCTCTACAGGTAGCTATATAAGCAATATTGTAAGCACCACGAAAGGTAATAGAGCTGTGCTATTATTTAAAATGTACTGCAGTCAGAATGACTGTATATTTCAGTTTTCAAAAAAATGAAAATATAGTTGTTTCTAGTTGAAACTAGCAACTGTAAAGGTTGAGCAAGCAATTTTTAGGTGGAATACTAATCAGAAATGGTTTATTTTCGATGCGATCCTCTAAAAAGATGCAAAAATATTATTTAACACTTTTAAAATGGGGGACTATATTTTCAGTCACCATCTGCCATTTGGGACCAAATAAAAGAAGGGTTTTGAGTTCTTTCCATATACATCAGCTTTAATTTTAAGGTGACCTGCCATTTGAAACAAACAAATAAAACTTTTTCTAGAAACTTGCTGCCTTTTTCCTCTGGTTGAAGAGTAAGCGAACCATTTTTAAAATTGTAGTGGTTTGTGTAATCACTGAAGTGAGAGAATTAAAGAGGAATGCAAAAATTCTTACAACTGTAAATGTGCTGAGACAGATGTCACATAGCCTTAGAGACAGTACTTACCTTCTAGTTCTTTGGATACCAAAAAGGTTAAAGAAAAATATAGTCAATTTCAGGGGAGGGGAGTGGGGAGCAGGGGTGAGCAAGGGGGAGAGAACAAAGTTAGACTGTTTTTAATCCTTTAAAGTAATATGCTTTTGATGGTAGTATTGGGTGGTCTCAGACTCTAACGTGCAATCTCTTGATTTCAAAAGCACCCAAAATGAATTTTGGGGTACACTAAAGCAACACAAAGGAGTGGTTTCAGCATTTAATTCCATTTTCCATCATTAAAATAGTTCTGATTTTGCTGTTATTATCAGTCAGATGGCTACTATAAAAAAATTGCTTTCCTTACATTTTTTTTCATTGTAGTTGTCTACACAAAGTCTTCTTTTATTATTGATCAGAAAAAGAAATATTAAATCTCAAAGGGAGAAAAGTATCATTCAAAGCACACAGAAAATATTTGTAGTTGATCTGGTCTGTAAGGGCAAGATCAATAAGTTGGAAACTGAAGATGCAACCTTTCTGTTCTCAAAGACTGGTTGCTCTTTGTTGCTCCAATAAAAGGCATTGCTTTAATCTACTGTACTCTGTCTACCAAAGAAAAATTAAATGTTTCAAGGTTTAAATACATTTGTTAAATTCTTCAGCTGTTCTATCACTACATAAGTGTACATATATATGTTTTTTTCTTTGAGTATATTCTTGTTGATACACAATTTTTAAGACAGTTGCAAATAAACTTTTTCCTTTCTTTGGTTGCTAAATCATAGACATTTATTATTTAATATTTTCCTCCCACTCAGAAGCAGCCTTACAGTTATGGTGTACAAATCTGTGAGCTGAAATCCTGGACAATGTGGATTGTGAATTCACAAATAGTAGTCAAATGTATCTAGAACCTTCGTGAGGTTCATTCCCTTGCTGTGCTCACACCATCTGTGCTAATATTTTATAATCCTAAACCAACAAGAAAATTTGACTTGCAACAGAAAAAAAATACTGAAATTGTTAGAGGAGTTCTGCATAAGCAGAGATGTCCATACTCATCAAAGTGGAAAGAGATGTGAAATTGTCCATTGTATGCATCCATTACAATTTAGAGACGGACAGGAACCTGGAAGCTTCCTTGTCCTGAGAGAAATACCAAAACATTAGTCAAGACAGACAGGACATAATGAATTTTTTAAGTCTTTGGGGTGAGGGGGAAGCACCATTTCTAGTTAAGTGCTTTTGTGATTAGGAACACTTACCAACTCTGAAGGGGTGTTTTAGATGCTCTTGAATTTGAAGGGCAACCCTTCTTTGAGAAAGTCACACACAGCAGTGCTTCAAGTATTTGGAAGGCTCTTTCTATCCCTTCTGTGAAGACAGAAAGAATGCTGAAGCTAGGTCATAAATAAAGAAGAGATAGCATTACTCTATCCTGCTGTGATGGGATAACTGACAGAGAGAGGGTGGAATAAAGGGATGGGTCTTTTTCTCTAAAGTACCTCTGGATTTGTTGAATATTTAGTGCATGAACATATTACCATGCAGCAAACAGAATATTATCTCAGTCTTGAAAAACTCAATCCAAAGTGCTGTGAACAGTGCCTTAATTATGGATAATGTACAAAGGTATCAGCTCAAATAACCCCTATTGACTTCCTTCTGTAAAGAACACTAATCCTGAAAATAATAACCACTTTTTCACTCCTCACATTTTGCTCTATGTTACTGCATACACAAAGATGAACATAGACTGGATTTAATTCACACATACCTCCACAAGTTTCTACTCCTGATCTACAGGATTCAAGTATCAGGTTTCCTGGGTTCTAAAATAATTTTACTAGCATAATTTGTTTGGTTTTGTCCATATTTTGTCTAAAAAGAATCTGGCTACATCATGGGAGGTCTGGATAATTATTTTGGTATTTGAAGAGATAAACATCCTTCTGGTTCCTTCTGGTTGAGAAAACATGACAGAGGAGTCATCAGGTATTGTTTGATTTATTGCTATTGGCTTTCTGTGTAAATCCTTTTCTTTTCTTATGCCTTTTGTTATTAATATTCTTGCTGTTACCATTTGTTTTTCCTATCTCATTGCTGTTTCCAGTAAATTGTTCTTATCTCTACCCATGATCTTTGTTTTTTGTGCCTCCAGGTGACTTAGGAGCAGGAAAATGGCACATGGTTTTAGTGGGAGTACTAAATTGGAGAATACCATTCTGAAACCACGACGGTAAGATACAATATAAATTTCTCATATCATCAGGATCTTGAGGTTAGCTGAGCCCCGGGGTTTAATTTAAAGTATGAGCTGCAAAATGAGCTTCATAACAGATTGAATCACCAATTTAAAGAAATAACCTTTTCTAGAAACAGACCAATTATCCTTGGGAGCTGGATAGTCTATTCTTGGCAAATGCATGTAAGCACATAAAAAGAGGAAAGAAAGGATGTCTGCTTAAGTTTATACCAATGATTTCTTTTGGGCCTACTATTTCTAACCTTTTTTTTAATAAATAAAAATTATAGTCATTAAAATACTGTTCACCAAACTGAAAAACTACAGGCACTATTTTAATATCTATCTTCAGACAAGATAGACATTGCTTAGTCTGCAAAAGAATAAGCAAAAGAATAAACAACAAAAAAAAACTTTTAAACCTTATTTCTGAAAGGATTTCTGTAATATTGTGCAAAAAGTATCTTACATGCTAATTTACCACAAATCCACGATTACCAATTACTATAATACAGTTTTAAACACTCGATGCATACAAAATGAGTTTTACAATCGTGTGCAAAAATGCACAGTCAGTTGCACATGCAGTTATTCTAGTTATTATATAGTTTAGGAAGTTCTACTATAATCAGAAATTCATGTACATGGCTAGCTCCAGACTCATGATTTGGTATACAGACAGTAGCTAACCACATTAGAATCAGCCTACAAAGTGCTTGTCCATAAGTGCCTTTGAAATTTCAAGACCAGAATCTTTGATACAAGCCCAAATTAAAAAGCTATTACAGTTTCATAAAAAAAATAAGGGAACTTGAAAAACATAAAGGAAAATTATCTTTACAAGAAACTCCAATTTAAGATCAAACCTATATTGATGATAAAACTCATATCAGCTTGCAGAATGATTGGCTGAAAAAGAGAAGGTGTGAGGGAAGAGGAGATCCACCAGCTGCTCAGAAGCTTAAAAGAAGATCCTAAGCTGACAACTAATTTGCAATTGAAAAATAAAACATGAAAAACCTAAATAATAAAGCTGTAGATACCTGGCATATAAGAAGGTAGGAAATAAATATGTACAATATATACTTGGGGTCATTTTATGTCAATATGTCCCCAAATGGTACTCTATTACTTCCTAATCAATATACTGTGAAAAAGACAACCAATGTACAGATTGCGAGATAGGAGAAATGTGAACTGTGAGACTTGTTAATAACAGCTGTGATGGCAGCACTCAGATGGCAAGCATCTGCAGACGACTCTGCCAACTACCTAGCGTGTGTGGTACTAAAAGATTTCAGTGGTCAATTTTGCAAGTAGTGAAGGCATGGAGAAGTGTGGAAGCCTGTGAAGAAAGATCTTTAATCTCATGATACATTAAAGATATTTAAATTACATTCTATCCATATATTCCAATATTAAGTTCACCAGATAATTTGCTTTCCCTAACAGCTCCTATTTTCTTTTGTGTAAAAGGAAGAAAGTTTCTGCAATTGAACAGAAAGTTTAGTATGAAGTTAAAAGATGTTTTCTTTAGTCGCAATTAATAGCATTTGTCTTTTATAGGGAATAATTACAGTGAGATGTTGGCTATCCTTATTATAGATTACTGAGAAATATCTGGATAAAGGTGGCATAAAATTATGAGAAATTACAGAATTATTAGAAAATGTTGATAGAGGTCCACTAAGGTTAATGCCAATGAGAAATGAAAGAATGTTGACTTTATGACACCCAAATGGAATTTTACTCATTGACCAATAAGGAATGGTCAAGAATTTTAATTTAATGAGATCTAGTTTGATTGGACATAGAGAAATTTTCAAAATTAGCACCATACACCAGAAGAAAAATATTCCATAAAATCATTTTCAGGAAAGTCAAAATGTATTTTTTTGTTTGGGGGACACTTTAATTTCAGCTCTACTAAAGAAAGAAAGAAAGCTGAAATAAACAAAAGCCCTCAGGATCAGAGTAAGGGTGAAATGTGAAAATAGAACTGTACAATCTCATGTCCATCTCTTTGAGGATGGGGCAAAAAATATTCATGCTATGCTAACTCCTGAAAGCTGCTGATTTGCATAAAAATAGATAGTGACACAGAAGGATACTCTAGATTTGCTGTAGGAACAGAACAGCCTTACAGTCTTACTGTAAAACAACAGTCTACTATAGCATTTACACGTGAGAAGAATAACTTGGTTCTCCTTATATCTTTTACTGTCATTTTATCCAACTTACCATTCTACATATATCAGGAGAGTTTTATAAAGATACACAGAGGTAAGGTTAATTAGAGGAGTAATCTTTGTTTAATGGTTACCCCACAGGAAGATGAAGGTGGGGTAAGTGTCCAAAGGACACAAAGGGCCAATGAATCAAGAATTAAATCAATGTTGGAAATAATCACTCTAAGATTTTTTTTTCTTATAGGACTGATTTTGGAATTGTACTTTTACTGAAACCACAGACTGAATATGAAATGCAATGTTTGACTATTCCTTTTAAAAAATCACCTCCAATACCTTACAGGCATCTGCATCCATCTATTAATATTTGAAATTTTAGTAAGAAGTGTGGGGATTGTAAGCTGTGCATACAGGTGAAAAAGTGGCAGTGTAAACACTGTTATGTTATTCAAGGACAGTTTTAGAATATTTTAGCTGCAATAGTTATTCACAATCTCCCTAGGAATATATGAGAATGGAAGTAAAAGTCAGAAACAAGTACTGTTTTTGTTGTTCAAAGTTAGGACCTCTGTGGTGATAATGAAAGTGAGAATGAGAAAAGCTGAACAGAGCAATAAAGTACATGGGGTTCTTCCATGTGTAAATGAAGGATGAAAAAGAGGAGAGGAAGATGAAAAAAGACAGAAAGCCAACTATGACGTGCATTCTGATACATTGCTTAAGTCTCATTTGAAGGGTCCAAAGACTTATTTTTAAATTCTAAGCCTGGACAGTTCAGGTTTTCCAACCTTTGGGTACTAAATGGAGGAAAAAAATCTAGTAGCCAGATGTAAATAGTAATGAAACACTCGAAACTTTAGAAATGAGGTACATAAAGGGTGTATTAAAATGGAAAATATGAAAAGTATTTCACTAATTATGATAATTTTTGTTTGAATACTAAGCTGTTAAATATAGTGTCCTTGCCTTTGAAGAAACTAGGGACAACAATCCAGTACTTGATTAGTTAGGGCAACACAGTGTCTCCCCAGCTGATTTTTCAGAATGAACTCTCTTGACATATGTCTGTACAGTTGTTAGAAAATCAGCAAAGTATAGAGGTTTCTAAGTTTCCCAGCTTGTGAATTGATATCCTACTGTATTTATCTTTATTGATACATGATGTGATTGCAGCTCTGAGGAGATAATTCTCCTAAAACACAAGGTATGTTCATATATTATCCATTAAGCATTTCAGAATATTAAAAGATTGCACTATTTTATGGAAACTAAGCCAGCCCACTAATGTTTCATTGCACAAACTCACCAAGTTACATTTTTAATTATGCAGACTTGCACTGTTTAATGCTGTTTCCTTCCCTCCTTCAGTTGTACTAGACATTTACCTTATCGTTATAAAGGCATAACCTAAAAATTGAACATATGATATTCTTATATATGCAAGCCATAGACACACTCTATGAGAGGGTATGAACAACATGGCATTTATATCTCTCAACAACTAAAAATTTTGCACTTTGAGGTTCTCTGGGTCTACCTCTTCTAGTAGTCCTTGAACTTCTATCTTATTTTGCAATGCACTCTTACTAAATCTTATTTCAAGATTCCATTTGTAAATACATCCCAGATCTCCCCCATCTTCTAAACAACAATTTTAAACCAATTAAAAATCAGGGTATTCTATGTGAGACTTCATGACTACTACTTCAGATCATAACCAAATTATAGGAAGGAATACTGTCCTCTTTAGAGCTAGAGTTTTGGGGTATGTTTCTATCCAAACACAACAAAACTAATTCTTGGAGAATAATAGCTTTATGAAATATAAAAAAGATGTAAAAATTTGTTTTAAAATATCTACTTGAAAATATTTATATACCAGCATATAAATATGCCCAAATCTGTTTCTGTTTCTTTTGTTGTACAGCTATTCTGTCCCCCATTTATTAGCACCAGAAGATACTTACACCCTTTGGTCTGTTACCTTTAGCTAGTATAAAATCAAGTTAACTAACTGAATGGAAAGCAAAATAAATTCCTTTTTTATGAAAAACTACATATGAACTACTGTAGACTTCTAGTAATAGCCTTTCTTTCTCTTGGAAAATAATTACTAATAGTAAAGTCGATTAGCTAATGCCTTTAAATCCTGCAGTGGACTTGAATGAACAGATTTGTAAATCTTTAAAAAATCAAAAGTAAAATTGACAGCTAATTTACCTTGTAATTGAAGTATTATTCAAATAATTTTCTACCTTAAAGAGAATGGTTTGTTGTATTTCTAAAGAGGATAAATATTAGATTAAATATTTTCACTGTTTTTCTTCCTTTCTGATACAAACAACTGAAAAAAACCCAACCTGTAGCTGAATGGTTTTGATAAGGTCAGGAATATGTAAGTTTAAGGCATGATAGCAGATAATACTGTAGAAAAGTGAATCAGGGTGGAAAATGATTACATTAACTGCGGAAGTTTTTTCCATATCTGTACTGAATTGTCATTTATAACTAAAAAATTAAAAGGTCAGCAAAGTTATGCCCATTAAAATAAGAGTTTCTGTTATTTGGTTTTAATGTTGTGTGCATGTATGTTTGAACGAAATCAATTTCAAAAGTCCAAGAAATATGACAGTGAAAATTTATTTCCGTATTAAATGTTCTTTCATGTTTATAATCAAAAAATTAAAGTACAGGACTCCAGCTTAAGGCTACACATATTCTTTTAAAACTGCAATTTAGAACAAAATTTGTTTGTGCAACTCTAAGAGAAAAAATAAACTTAAATTCTATCATTGGATAATTCTTCAATGATCAAGACCTTCATTGGACAGACTAAGCCATATGTTTTTTTAAATAGCTAATTTTTATTTTCTTTATTGTTATTTTTTAATGATATCAAGGAATCATCCTAAATACAAACTTGTGTCAATGCTTAAACATTATGCAAAAGCACATAAAATGTTACTCTCTGCATCCTAGACCAATGATTCAAGTAATGGATGGAAACATCACACTTCTACTTCTGAAGCATTTGGCTAGAAAAGGGAAAAAAATTAATATTTGCCATATTTTATGTTGATGAAAGTCTAACCATTTTAATTTCTGTCTAGCACTCTGCTAGACATATTCAATGAACATGAAATCTCTTTTCTACCTTCCACACTTCTACCTTTATTACACCTTGTTTTTCATTATCACTACAAATTTGTTGTAAATACTTCATTTTTAAAAATTTTTTCTGCATTCTCATAAATGAACTTAATCTGTTTAAACTCACTTGTGCAGTATGCTTGAGTAGGTAATGACATTTTGCAGAGCTCAAAGATCCGGTTTTGTTTGATTATTTCTTTATTGTTGTTGGTTTGTTTGTTTGTCTGTTTAGCTTTGGTTTTGTTTTTAGTAAAGAAGTAGTCAATCCTGCCATAACCAGATCTCTGTGCAAAAATTAAATGTTATGTTATGCAATGGAGAATAATTGTGAATAAAAAAGGAATATGCACCTGCCTAAGTAATTATGTACCTAACAGAGTTAATATGACATTTTTAGTTCCTATTTCTATGCAGAAAAAAACTTACATTTTGTGAGTTCCAAGCTCTACAAATTAAGGGTCTAAAGCTGAAAGTCACCATCTTTTTCAGTTACTAAGCGATGTCATTGAATTTGATTAATAATTTGCCTTTCAACTGCACGAGATAAAATTACGGACTGAGTTCTGTTACATTCAGGAATGAATGTCTGATAAAAAAAATTACACTTCAGAGATTACATAAAGAAAAATAAGGATATATAAGCCAGTTAAACTAAAGAAGAAAATGACAAAGGTTTCACAACTTTAATTTATTTCACTTATGCCTTTTTTTGCTTTTGGACTACATCTTTTATGATTTATGATTAAAATTAAGTGTACACTTAGAATATGCACAGAAACTGGAAAACACTGATTAAATTGCTGTCGGGTATACCTAACATTTACAAAAGTTAAGTTTTTTCTCTCTTTCCATGACCATCACTGCTGTTCTAAGGCAAAGTCAAAAGCCTTTTCCTATCTGACAAAGACTTTCTGAAGTTTACCTAACTAATGTAAGGTACAAAGAAAATGTTATATCTATTGAAAAGATTATTAGTATAAAAGAAAAGGAGCTCTGAACAAGTAGTGGACTTCAAAATAATTTTTCAACCTTTTTGGGATCTTGAGAAACATAACAAAATTAGTTCCATTTGCCGTCCTGTCATCTGATGTTGACTCTAAGTGGCAGATATCAATTTATGGGCATATACTGGACAGGGGTGGGCTTGTCTTTGCTATTTCACCTTGTACAGATAAGTGCCTCTTTTTGCACAAGAACACTAATCCACTTTTTAAGCCTGTTTTTCTATATTTTTTTCATAACCTGCTTTCTCCACTTATGGGGTATTATAAGCTGGTATGTTTCATGTTAGTTGTTTTGGGCCATATTGCTATCTGGTTTTATCTACTAGAAATACACATAAGGTTTATGTGGGACCTTTTTATTTTTGAGAATATTTTCCATAAGAACAAGTGGGGAAAAACCTTGTTTATAAAGATGCATTACACTTTCAGATTACCAACAGCTTTCTTACAAGCCAAATCAGAACTTTGGCTTCAATATAAATAAAAAAGGATGTTCAAAAATATGACTTTGTATGGTACTTATATGGTATGCTGTAGAAAAAATTGTTTAAGATAGCATGGAAAGAAACACTCTTTTGGCAATTTGATTTTGTTCATCAGGTCTGTGTAATGTACAGTCATTAAAGTACTTCATTCAAAGTAAGATCAACAATGCAAGAAATAAGGAGAAGTGTAGTTTGAGCAAGAAAACTACGACAAAGATCAGAAATATTCACTTTAATATTTTTGAATTTGCTTATATTTATAGAAGTCAAGTCATTAGAATACTGAAGTCAAGTCATTATTTTCCTAGTTCTAAGAATAGAACTTTTAAAATCAGTTCATAGAATACCTTAATTCAATGCATATAAAGCAAACAATACATTATATTTGTGCTCATTGTTTTTGATTACAACATTTTATAAATTTCTAGGTGATAGCTGTGTTGGATTTTAAATTAATTCTGAGGGCACTGCTAAATAAAATTTCAACACCTACAGATAGATTTTTAGAGCAATGTTAATGTTATTTTTTCAGAGTTAAGCTTTTTGTGGGTGGTTTTTTTTGTTGGTTGTTTGTTTGTTTTGTGGTTTTTTGTTTGTTTTTTTTTTGTTGCTGTTGTATTTTCTTTTAAGTAACAAAAGACATTCCTGTCTTAGATTTCAACAACGGAAAGCAGTTCTATTTTTTTTTTAAGCAACCCTATTCTGCACTTGCTTCCTTCATGGTAGGTAAAGCGTTGGCAAGGAACTCCCTCTTGTGGTCAAACATTCTTAATTAGGAAAAAATCGGCACTAATCTGATTGTATCAAGTATTTGAGCGTGCGCCACTTGAAACTATTAAGATTAACAGTACTGATATAAGCAGTTTTAGTGAAGTAGTTCATTGCAAAATAGAGGTGAACACATTTTTTTTAATTTTTCTTAATAAATAAGGGTTTTCATCAATCTTCTGGATAAATCAATTCTAAAGTGGACTCTGTATCTTGCCTCCTTTCTCCTTTCTAAATCATAGCTGTATCTACAACAAGATCTTAAATTCAAATCTACATCTCTAATACAAAGAAAAATTTAACTTCTCATCAGTTCTGACTTCCCAGTTGCCATTCACAAAAAAAAAACAAACCCAAAACCAAGTGATTTTCAAAAACTGAAGAAGGGTTGAATATTTCTTAAAGGTGCATCAGCATTTCCAATACGGCCTTAACTAGTGTATAGTTACAGCGTGCATTACACTCTGCAGCAGTAATTGAATAGCCCAAAGCTGGGACAGCTTTGCAGAAATTACAGATGTAATTAAGTAAAACAAAACTCAAATGTCTGACAGACTAAAAAATCATCTCATGCTTAATTGCTGGTTTAAAATATGATTTCCAAATACTTCAGCAACAATTTTGCTTTAATGGTATGCACTGAATATGTCTGCCCTGGAAAGTGTTTTAGTTTGAGATCAAGTTACATTTCTCTAAAGTAATTCTCAAGGTCTTAATGAAATCAGGAACTGAGACCAGGCCTAATTTATTTTGTTTGAGTTCTTATTCTTCTCTTCTACATTACAGTTTCAAGCTAAGAGAATGAAATATCCTGGCATAATGCACCAAAGATAAAGTATTTGTCTTAGACCTACTTTTACTATATGATCTGATTTCCATAAGCAAAATTTTTGGACTCAAGTTCTTTTCAAGGTATGAATTTTATATCCTATACAAAGAAATACAAGCAAAAGAAGACACACTGATATAAAGGATTTGAAAGGAAAGCAAAGCATTGTATAAAGTGGGACAGTGGATCACTGGCTGAACTTAAGGACCAAAAATAATTTCTCCCTTGTAAATCCACCTTCCTATCTAAGTTCCAAAGAAGTCCAAACAGTGGCATGAGAATTGCTTGCAATGTGGGCAGCCCTGCTATTCACTTATAAGACAGAGTGGAAACTGGACACTCACAGGAATAACAAAATACAATAATTACTCTTTATGAGCACTTTTACTCATGCACATTAAGTACATGCACTTTGTCTTTAGGACACTTCACGTTCCAGCTAGCAGAAATATGGATGGTGATATCAAGATTGGTATTACATTTAGCTTTCCTGGGAGAAAGTACAGAATTAATCTTTATTAAGTAGGAGAACAAAAAAGGCTGATGAAGCTATGTTACTAAGAGAAGAAGAACTGCTGCTTATTAATATTAATATATTTTAAAAATGGGGTTCAGAGTCTAGGCTTTACCTTTACAACATGGTAAAAGGGGGGCAGAAAACAGGTAGGGAGTATAAACCACTTTTCATTT
The DNA here is from genome assembly GCF_037042795.1 of Molothrus aeneus. Classification (NCBI taxonomy): domain Eukaryota; kingdom Metazoa; phylum Chordata; class Aves; order Passeriformes; family Icteridae; genus Molothrus; species Molothrus aeneus. The sequence continues at coordinate 59,267,091 of NC_089680.1, read as the reverse complement.
TTTTAATCCTGAAGTGATATTTAGTTATATCAAATGCCCTAAAAAAGGTATAGGAAGTCAGTAGACTACGTAGGGATATCAGCAGTATCCTGAACCATGCTAATTCTTTGCATGCTCTTCCAGGAGATACTCAAAAGATTAAATTATTCAGGAGGTGGTCAGAGTATCAACCTCTTGAAGACATGTCTTGTACAGAACACTGTCTACAGGAGTTCAAGGGGCTGCACTTATTTCAATTACGGATATGGTCACATTACACAAAGAATGTAGGAGAATCTGTCCCAAAATCTCTACTGGGACCTTAGGTCTTACAATCAATAATGATTGTCTTACAATGTGTAATGATAAAGTGCAGTACAAATAAAAGGAAGTGGAGCCATCAGTTATACTACTTCTTCCTGGTAATATGGAAATACATCTAGGTCTGTACATGTACATGTAATTCTTACACTTTTTTCAGTAACACTAAGCCATGTCTGCTCCCCTAAGTATGTACCATGAGTCAGGTAATTAGGCATGTGAGACTGGCTGTTCCTTCATATACGGTAGAAATTACAGTGGAGATCTGGCAGAATTTCACACACCATTCCCATTTGAATGTGTTGCAGACTGCAGCTGTAAGATGGTATCTCTTCTTCTAATCACTTTTCCAGTATACAGAGACAAAACTCTTTGTGGGTTTAATTTCAGCAGTTTTTCTCCTTCTCTTGGCAAAGACTACAAATTGTACCTCAATTGATCTGAAGAGGTTTACTTTTATTAGTAGAATATGTGGATTGCATATAAATAAAGATAGGCCATGAAATATTTTCTCTTCCTTGTGTAAATTAAATGGCAAACATTTTTGAGTGAAAAAAGTTTTAAAGATACTGGGCTCTTTGATATATCATTCAGAAATGGTACTGATAATATGTTCTAAATGTATCCTATTTCATAGTGAAGCCACACTGATTATGAAGATCCCATTAAATTTTACTTATTCATGGAAAATGTTTGACCCGAGTGCTGTCCAGGAGCTTTAAGAAATGGTGTAGACCTTTCCTAGCACCAGGAGGAGGCATACTGGCTAGGCAGATGTTCTGTTGCTGTGGCACTCCATGGTAAAATCATTCCCATTTCTACCCTTTTGAAATATTTCATTCTGTCACAGTATCCTTGGATAACTTTGTGCAATGGATGATCCACTCCTTTCCATTTGAAAGGGATATTAACAGCAGCTGAAAGCCTCACAGCAGTATTTTCGTCCTGGACATCAGGTATCCAGCTAGAAGAATCCATAAGAGGAATCAGGCAGGAAGCAGGACAGGCTTCTTTAATTTTATGCTCTCCACAGAAAAAAAGACAGAGAACAAAATCTTTCAGTGGGAAATTATTTGAAGCATTCTCAATTTGATAACTAAACTGTGGCTGTGTCAACACTGGTATTTATGGCTCAAGGTATAGAATCAAAGGGCTTAAAGAACTCCTCAGTGTTCACCTTGAAGGCAACGGGCTGCATGTGAGACTTTGCTACAGAAGTCTATAAATGCTTCTCTCATAAGAATAGAGTTCCAGCAGGTTTTGTTTGCTCATTTACTTGGTTGGTTGATTTTGCTTGTTTTTAAGATTGATGGCTAAAACACGGTATACATTGTGATTAAATCAAAACCCTGATTAGTTCTAAAAAGAATACACTGTAAAAGAGCTTCTACCCCTAGAAAACTGGATTGGTTGAACAAAAAACTGTAAATATGAAGCAAGTCTATAGGCAATCATAAAATGGGACAGAAACATAGTTAGTGATAAAATGAGAGGGTGGCAAGGCTTTTTATTATCTCACTGGGGAGAAAGAACAAGACATCAGTGGGAGTTGTGAAGAATAACACCTGAAGCATTAGAGGAACTGATAAATGTCTTATGAATGATTCCAGGGAAAATGAAGCTTTGGAGAAGTACTTTTTATTTATCCTTTTATTTTTCCACTTTTACCTGAAACTTAGAAGCTGACACTCTGAGTAATTTTGAGAACAATAAAGGAAAGACTGCTGGTAGACTATGTGATTTCAGCTTGTTGGAGTAATTGTTGAGAGAATGCCCTCAAAATCAAAAGAGGATGAACTTCATACAAAAAATGAAAAGTGTGCCTAGAGTGAAGCAAAGTTTATTTTGTCATAATAAAGAAACACTGAAAGGAAAAAACAAAGCAATCAAGAATGCAGAGATTGACCAGAATTTATACTGTGAATCACAATAAAAGTTAAAAGGAGGAGTGCCAGCCTATATGTGACAAAGGTCTAGAGTGACTTGGAAAGAAATCCAGAATTTGCCTAGATTAGCACCCTAAGAAAGCATGTCTAATTAGAAAAAGCTGATCAGAGATAAATCTATAAGACCTCCAGAGTTGGAGGGACCATAACCTCTCTGGACAGCACTGCTTCTTTGTTTCTCAGTCGCCATGGTGCAAATACAATACAATACAATACAATACAATACAATGCAATACAATACAATAAAACAAATCACGTAGTTGTATCACATCTTAATTTTTCATGTTCAAACCTGCCTCACAGTTTCCTAGCTTGATTGGAAAGAACATCTGATAAAATTACACAATTATGTTTACCTTCTCACAGCTGCATCTCCTGGAGACTGCAGTAAGCAGAAATCTATTAATGAAGGTGATTTCCCCTTTTCCATAGGAATTTTTAAGGAACTCACTTGTAAAAGAGTTTGCTTTTTCTTAGTAAATTCCATTAAATTTATGTGTATTGAAGATTAATTCTTTGAATCCTGCCTTAGACCCCCTCTCCTTTTTTGGAAGGTTTCTGATTCTCTTTCCTTGGTTTGAAATTTCTTTTGCAGATCCCTCCTTCTATAGGTACTGCCTGGTAGCCGTTAAGTTTATTCAAAAATCATATCAGGTTCTGCACAAAGCTTTTTTTTTATTTCTAGATAGGAAGAGCAAATCCTACAGAAGTTGGTAGTTTTAGATAACTTAACTAACTTTCTAAAACAGGCAATAATATAGCAGTTTTTAAGAGAGGGACAAAATCATCACAAACTCAAAGTTGAGCTTTTGTCATAAGGTGAATATTTGGTGTAATCCCAAACAGTTGGGAAAAACCCCATCAATGAGAACTGTATCCAAAAGTCTACAGCAGGTACTACTGAAACTCTAAAAGTCTCGGCGAAATCGTTATAAATATCTAATGTATCTCAATGACAGGACTTTCCTGTGCCAAATAAACTTGATTGGATATATATCTCAGTGGATACAAAAAAACCCCAAATTTACGAGAACAGCATAAACAGGTTCCTTAATGTTGCGATTCAAATATATCCATCAAGAACTTCTCTTCCATAGCAGGAGAAACTGCATTCATATTCTATTCATATTTCATGAGAAAAATGTTCTAATATTTACTAAACATTGATTCAAGGCAACTTTTTCTTCAGGGGACTGAGAGATAGTCTCAGAAAATGTAAAGGCTGATTGGGAGCTGTGTACACACCTTTTCTTTAACGAATCAGTGAGATCTGAAACTTCTGTTGTGGGCACATTAGTGATATGTTTACATTGAAGGGCTGAGGCAAAAAAAACAAAGATGCTAATAACAGGATTAAGTTCTCTTACTTCAGGAAATCCCTAAAGATTTTGATAATCAGAATAGATCTAGTTAGAAACCTAGACAATTGCAATAAATTTCATGCCAAATTTGGGGTGATCTGAGGATAAGAATGGCTATTAGCGACTTCTGAATTCTTTTGCAAAATATTGCTTGCAGTATTGTCCTCCAGCCTGAATAACCACCTACATATCACCCAGAAGATGATGCTCAGCTGTAATGTGCCAGGAAAGGCAAGAAGATGGCATAGAGAATTAAGGATGAGTCTCTACTACTGATTTGAAAACATGAGAATCAGAATTGGAATATACTTGAACTAACAAGAAACAAAGGGAAATAACTTTGTAAATTAAATGAGAAGCCACTTCTCCAATAGGCATAACAGAAATGAGAAACATCATATTGACTTAAGGGCTAGAACAGATGCAAGTCATCACAGCACTGGGGTCAAAGAATAAATATGGAGAAAGCTAACTGAAAAATGATGAATGCTTGCAGCAGTAAAATCGGTAACAGTCAAAGAAAACACAACACAATCTTCCAAATCATAACAGACAGCAGAGACTGTGGAGAAAAGAAACCAGGAGGGAACAATTTGTCTCGTTTACCTGAACTGTGTCCTAAGCTGGGCACCTTGCTTCCTTTTCTTGATGCTTTGCATTGCCCTTTCTTTTCTGGAGATGGAACTCAGATATGCATGTCTAAGCATGGCTAAGAAGGATTATGTTGCAGAACAATGTCACACATGGATTATATCCCACCGTGCTATGTAGGTGCTCACCAGCCTGCTCTGCCATTTTCAGAGGTCATGAGGTCTCATGTCCGTTGCAGAAAAATCTCTCTAAGTGTGACACTCACGCTGAATCTGACTGTAATTAATTGGCTTGCTAATTTCATAAATTGAAGAAATGTTGAGGCCTTTAATTAAGTGTTTTCTGGATGTGTCATACTGATTTTTCTGGCATTTCAAAATATTTAAAATGCAAATTCTTTAATTTGTCTGCAAATAGTACATGTGTTTATTGTTGCTATTTGGTTTTTTGAGGTTCTTTAGGTTTCAAGTAGGGAAAGATTTTACTGCATCAGACTGTTGCTTTGATTCTCCAATTTGCAGCCTTGTAGTCAGATTTTCCTTAGAATTAAATTAGGTTGATTATTTTATTTGTTGTTGTTTTTTTAATAGAAGTATACATCTCAAGAAAACTGGAATTTTGATTTTTTTTTTGCTTTTAATTAAAGACATTTTCTATGTTCTTTTAAATGAATGTTCTGAGGTGGTTTTAGTCACTTATTTTACATTTCATATTTAATATTTCTTTATTGTTTAAGTGTAATTTTCACCTACAGTTTTCCATCCTTTTTTTAACAAGAAAATTGTTTTATTCTTTAGCTTGTGTTGTGAAGCATGTTGAAATTACTATATCTTTTATTATTTTACAAATTTCTATCTATATGGCAAAAAAAATATCTCTATCAAATATTACATCAAATCACTGCAAATTAACATATTTATATTTCACTGAATGTTTTACTTCCTGGAGCAGATGTGTGGACAAACAGTAAAATTATCTCATTTGGGGGTATTGTTCAGGTGACCTTGCATTCTGAAAAAATTGCAAATTTTTAAAGCACTTACAAAAATAGTTACTTGCATGGCAGTCCTCTGTCTATGGTGGTATAGTAAAATTATTAATGTAAACTCTGGCCTTATTTTTTTGCAATAGTCAGTGCCTGGAAAACTCACTTGTTTAATTGGGAGTTTGAAGGCATTCAGTATGAAACAGGATGAGTTTTTTGACATGTTTTAGTCCAGATTGAGTCTTTGCAGCTGAGCTACAACCCATGAAAAACATGACTTTATAATGGAAATGCTGACACAATCTTTCAATTAGAGTACTGTTAACTGCCTCATTATAATTAGGGATGCACTGACCCTTTGAAAACTTTGGTTTTCAGATCAGGAGAAGGTATTCTCATTTAGCTGGTCACTAGTCACATTTTTATAAATATTAAACCCCCTAACCTATAAAAAATGATACAGAAAAATTGTTTCTTTGACAGAATAAAAAGGTGCCTAGAAAATAATCTCAGTCCCCATAACCTTTTTCTGTTATGAAAGTACCCTCCTAAACACATTGTGATCCAGAAAAAAAATCTATCTAGAAGAAAATCAGAAAAATTATGGTTTTGACTGATTTCTCCTATGCTAAACCATAGTATCACTTCAGTATATCAAACTGTCAACAGAAATCAGTGTGTTTCCATAGAAATAATTCCTATATTATAATGTACAATATTTGGTGAATTCAGCTTGCCAGCTATTCCGGAAAGGTTACAACTAAATACTGATCAGACTCAAAACTGCCAAATTAACAAAATTGCATAAACCTGAAAATTTTAATACAATAAATGTCATAAGCAATAGCATACCTATTTGTAAGAAGGTCAGTACAATTCTTTGAGAGACATTGTGGTCTATTTCTGAAAAAAATATCCCAGTACTTGTCAGTCATTTCTGTGTTCCCATTCTGCGGTCTTTAATCAAACTGTGAGGCACATAACTACAAGACAATATACTTGTGTCTATATTTGTCTGTGGACTTCTGAAGAAAGCAAAATATAAATCAGTAAAAAGCCCTTCACTCTAGACTATAGATTAAAACTGTTGTAGCTGCCCAGCATGAACACAGTTAAGTGCAGCTCATGAAATCATAGAATCCAGAATATTCTGCATTGGAAAGGGACTCACAAGGATCATCAAGTCCAACTCCTGGCCCTGCACAGCTCCATCCATAAGATTCACACTAGTGCCTGAGAGCATTGTCCAAATGCTTCCCGAACTGTCAGGCTAGGTGCTGTGACTGTTTCCCTGGGGAGGCTGTTCCAATGCCCAAGCAGCCTCTGGGTGAAGAGACTTTTCCTGAAATCCAACCTAAACCTCCCTGAAACAACCTAAGGCCATTGCCTTCGGTACTGTCACTGGTCACCACAGAGAAGAGAGCACTGCCTGCCCTCCTCTTTTCTCATGAGAAAGATGTAGACCGTAATTAGTTCTCCTTCAGTTTCCTCTTCCTGAGGCTGAATAAAACTAACATTGGATAACTTTCTGGTAATAATAATTTTATAGGTTTTTCTGCCTTGTAAATCAGTATTGTCTTTTTACAGAACTTGAATTCTTACCTATCACAAAAAAGTAGGGTTCTGTAGTAAGGTTCCAAAACCAAATACTCTTGTGCTAAGAAAAATAAATATCTGACCGTGTACTCTTTATTCAGTTTCCTTGTGTCTGAGTGTATAATGATATTTCTTTATTGCATAATTACATGTTATTTGTCTCTGCCCTTTTAGGTCTAAGATGAGTAGCACTCACCAAATAAGTTTGTGATTTTGTGCCCTTTTTGCTACACTATATCCAAATCTACTCTTCAAACAGAAAGATTAATTTAAGCTTAAAATTTTTTATAACACTCACTGCTGTAGCTATGCCTTTCATAAACAACAGCTGATATATTTTCTGCAATACTCAAGAGAAGTTTAGTGATCATCACAAAATCTCCCAAAATTTTGTCTATATACTCCAAGATGCCAAATATCTGGCTTTCCAATATAGTTTGTATGAGATAGAATTGAACAGACTCAAAGTCCAGCACTGGCTAACATGAATTCTCAGTGTACCTCTCACAAATTATTCAATCAGAAAATCAGAGATATAAAATTACTAACAATGTATCAAAAAACTATTTAAATATTTGGCTCTATTTTGCCTCATACAAAGTAGAGTTTTGCCAACTCAAGTTGGCACTGAGTGAACTGCATATCCAGGAAGCAGAGCTCTCCTTCTAAACTAATTAGCTGTGGTTTAACTGCAAGGGAGCAAACCTAATTAATCAGCCCAAACACAGGGCCAGGATGCTGTTGAAACCCAAAGTACTATCTCTTTAATTTTTGTGTCAATATAGCAGCTTCAACATAACAAAAATTAAGTATCTTCAGAGGTGCTGGCAGGTGCAACAGACATAGTCTACTGCTAGATACAAAACCTTCTGTAGATGTAATGCAATTTTAAGTGTCTCCTTTGATCTGTAGTCACAGCCTTTTCAATCTGTATTTTCTAGCTTTGGTAGAAAGTAAACCAGAATACTGCAATGAACATTTTCCTTGACAAGAAAAGCACCACTCAGACCCACAGCAATGACCCTCCTCTGAACCAAGTTAGGCAAAGAGGAAAAAAATAGTGCCAAATGAAGTAATTAAGTGCTATAATGCATTTATACTGAGTTGAATTAAGGTTTTAATTACAATCTTAATTTGGGATTTCTAACTTCTGAACAGAATGTTATTGTACACAGCTACTGTGCTCAAGGTAGATACAAGCCAATATTAGAAAGCAAGTGAGACATAATCTGTTGGTTTTAGGAAGCTTTAAAGTCACTTTAACGTGACTTTAAAGTCACTTATTCAGACCTCTGGGGACTAAGCAGTACCTTCCTATAAACCTTCAGTAGTTGTATTAGATCACTGTGATTGCTGGCCTCCTAACCCAGGTCAAAAGATTTCTGACTCAGAAAGTACTTCCAGGTAGCAGGAGGAATGAAAAAGATATATTTTTAATACAGCAAAACAAAACAATGTTCACAAGGAGTGAACAATTAATGTAGTTGACATGACCTAGGAAAATAGCAGGGAGAATAAATACTCTTAATACTCACAATTGTATATGAAATATAATGTAGATCTATAAAGTAAAGAATGGGGAAAGGGCAACTACATTTTGATGCAGAAAATCTAGGAAAATGGTGAGATGAACTGGACAATGCAAAAAGGGAATTCAGAAACTGGAAAACGAAAAGGATTGAGACAAGAGCAAGTCTGCTAGACAACCAAGATCTCATGGATTAGGCTAATGCTAGAGTTATGAACCAAGATTTGAATTTTTAAGGTTGGGGCTTGCCAAGGTTTGCAAAGAAAATAAAGGCATGGTTTGGGTTAAGGCTACAGCCAGACAGTCAACATAGACTTGAAATCAGGTAACCAGGATCAGCATCTGGAACCTGGGGAAGGGGGATGGAATTGATGCATAAAAGCTTAGAAAACAGCTTTTCCCAGACAAACAGACAAACACTTGAGGCTGTAGGAATTAGCTGAAGGACTCATAGCAGTCCTTAACACCTGCAATTAGAAAACATCCACTAATTAACATAGAAATCAGTGTCCCTTGTATTTTTTTTTTTTTGAGGGGGCTTTTTGGGTATTTTTGAGAATTTAATCATTTATTATGTAACAAGAAAACTTCAACCAATTGAAAGGTTTACTCAAGTGTTCAAGTAAGTATGTAACTACAGTTTATGATCTGAAAAACCCTAAATACAATGACACATGGAAAGGTTTCAGCAGTTCTTAACTGGTTTTAGAAAAAGACAAATAAAATGTATTACATAATATTAATTAGGTAATGAAACAATGTTAATGTCCCTTACACAGGCATATTCTTTCCATACTGGATATGAAGCAGCAGATATCTCTCTAAGTTGCTATAATGGATTAAGGCAACTGATAATTCTCTTTCAGATATTTAGACTAACCAAATGTTGTTGGACATTTCAGTGCACAAGGAAACTACTGTAACACTTGAATTAACAAAACAATTCAAAATGATGTTTTTTGAGAAACACCCCTCAGTAGAAGAAGGCCCTGTATACCTTTTCTATTACCTACATTTTTTTTTTCTGTTGCTGTATTTTCTGGTTTTATTTACCTATCTCTGCTTCAGCTTTCTTACCACATTTATTAGCATCATCGATTTCAAGAAATAATATAGGTGGAAAAGTGAAAGGAGGAAACTTTCAATAAAATGGTGGTATTAATAATAAAAGTTGATATCACCAGTACTTTACAGTGTAATCTTCTGTAATACTTAACAGCCTGTGCGAATCTGTGCTATCCTTTTTTTGAATCAATTATATATTCTACTATGACAGTATCAAGACAGAGAAGTTGGTTCAGACAAAGAATCTGGGGTTTCTTTTCTTTTCTTTTCTTTTCTTTTCTTTTCTTTTCTTTTCTTTTCTTTTCTTTTCTTTTCTTTTCTTTTCTTTTCTTTTCTTTTCTTTTCTTTTCTTTTCTTTTCTTTTCTTTCCTTTCCTTTCCTTTCCTTTCCTTTCCTTTCCTTTCCTTTCCTTTCCTTTCCTTTCCTTTCCTTTCCTTTCCTTTCCTTTCCTTTCCTTTCCTTTCCTTTCCTTTCCTTTTTCTTCTCTTGTTTTTTTCCCATAGGAAATCACTACAATGAATATTCTCTTTAGTTACTGTATTTTTTCTGGAAAGTAATAACGGAGAAGTTATGACCAGGTATAAAATAACTAATTTCTGATTTGTAGTCATGGAAGATTCTGAAAACTTTCATGCCTGTGTTCAAGGATTGGTATCAAATGTTCATTCAATAATACATATAAGAAACTTCTATTCCCAAACAATTAATTTTTTAATAGGTTATTTAGGAATGGATTGTTTATTCTCTCAAAACAGGTTCTTTTTCAGAAAGGCAGTTCATTAATTACTTATTTGTTATGTATCTCAAAATTATGATAAAAAAGACTGATAATATTAAAAAATTGACTTTTGGCAATCTTAAATGATTGCTATCCATTGATTAGCTAATTTGATTTAAAGACTTAATACAGAAGTAAAGGCAACTGTTGTTTAGAGGGAAACAGTTGTTTTCCAAATGAGCAGAATCTGTAAAATCCTTTGAGTCATTTTGAGAGTCTGTGGATATCCACTGTATATCTAGTGCCAACCTCAATTGGCTTATGCACAAACTATCAAAATAAAAGTATATTCACTATATTAAATTAGCTTTTTGGTAGTACAAGATAGATTACTGTGATTGAAGAGTTAATAGTATGATAAAGAATTATTTTAAGGCTCCTTTTATGTATGTTTATAATATGTTAGGGTAATATATCCAGGCCCTCTGAAAACCATGCCTGTAGTATCAGATATCTAATTATATACTATATTTTTTATTTGAACATCAGCTGTTTAATGTATTCTCTGAGCTCCCTTGTGCAGCTGAAATAAACCTTTCTTATGTTTCACATACAAGTGCAGTCTAATGAAACCTTATTTTAAGAGTGTTTTTGTTTGCCAAATTGAACATTCCAGTGAAACTTCTAGGCTGTATTATTTCAGTGATACTGATAGATTCTGATATATAATTATTTGTATCAAACTTTTGAAACAAGCAGCTTTTAAAAAAAAATAATATCTCTATTTCATCATAAGTACCAGATGCCAGGGACTCAAAAATGTATTTATTTTGGTCTTTTGGTCCTTCATAGATTTTTTCTGACTCAGTATCACTCATCTCTTGTGTATTTGTATTTAGCCCCATTGAGTGAACATGAAATTGGTGCAATTTTTAAACATGCTTTTAGAGTGCTCAACTTGCATTTTGGAAATGCAAATGTATAATAAAAGGATATCACTGCTAAGTTAAATAAAACTTGTTTCCTATTAAAATCAGAAGAACAATGTAAGAATGCTGCCAGTAGATTTCATTTAGGAGGAACAAAGTACCCTTAGAAGAGTTCTAATTTGTTCTTTATTTGTACAGCATTAGCATTTCTTCCCATGAAATCCATCACCATATGTTAAGACTGGGCGTAGAGAGGTTTCTTTTTCTGAACTTAGCACATCAAGCAGCCAGTTGAAATTCAGGAAAGGCTGTTCGTACCTAGTAATACATCATACAAACTTTCTACTATATTTCCCTAGCTGTGTTATCAGATTATACATCCTACAGTCAACTTTTGAGAAATCAGAGCATTTAATAGATATGCAGGTAATTAAGAAAATACATACCACCATTCATTGAATTTTTTAAATAAAATTAAATGTAGGGAATTCCTTTCCTAAGATGGGGCAACAGACAATGGGCTTAGCTAACCTCAGATGTAGGAGGTGTTGCTATCAAATCAAACAGAGAATTCGGTTGTGTTCTGTCCTGGTTCCAGTCAGAACAGGGCTAATTTTTGCGGTACCCAGGAGGGCACATGACTAGGACCTGGAGGTTATTCTATACCACATTACATCATTTTCCAGGAACAAGAGAAGGACTTGCTTCTGGGTTAGGGGGAACAGGTCACAGTCAGTTTTGCTCCACAGTGAGCATTTTGCACATGAGCTGTTTCCTTCTCTCTTGTACTTTTGTTATAAATATTGTTACTATTTTCTTATCTCATTGCTGCTTCCAGTAAATTGTTCTCATCTCAACCCACCATCTTTTTGTGTCTCAAATTCTCCTCTTCAGCCCAACCCAAAGGAAGAGTAAAGGGAAAGTTAGTGAGCAATACATTTTCAATGGGAGCACTAAACTGCAGAATATCATTCTAAACCATGACTAGTTCTTAGAAAAAAACAAATTTACATTAGACATTGAAATAGAAATATTTTCACTTCAAAAATATTCTCACACTGATGCATCCTATTTTAAGTGTTATAGTGAATTTTGGTAAACTGGAGAAACATATGGTTAAAGCAGAGAGAGAGCTGAGAACAAAAATGCATTAGAGAGGGCACAGAAGTGAATCACACATGAGTAATAAAAGCAAATTTAACAGGGGATATCTGAGCTTGTGTTTATTAATGTAGCCACTACAGAGAAAGAATATGTGACCATGGCCACTCTCATTATGTGCAAATCTGGTCATAATGGCATGGAGTGAAAATTTTCCTTTTTATATGTTGTGATACTTTCAGGACAAGCTCAAATTCATGACACAAACACCACATGATCAACCAGAACTTCTAGTTAAGACAGTGTTCTAATGATAAAACTGCAAGCAGTCCACCTGATAATCCTTAAGCAGCTACTGCAGACACCTATAAAGGTGACACCTATAAAAGTTAAAGAATTTTGGTGAGCATACAAAAAGTTAAGAGAAGCCCTCATAAAAAACTGTAATACACTGCATATCCACTCATCTTTCCACAAAGCTATTAAGCCATAAAAGAGATAGAATTTGCAGGAGAAAAGCTTTATTTTTGAAAAATATGTACGTTGTAAAGCATAAATTATATTAGAAAATGCATTTTAATAGCTGCAAATTAATATGTTCCATTTATTATACAGGCAGGAGTCTGTACTGAGATTTTCTGTTCTTAGTACAGCTAAGATTTACTTTCAGGATTTCAGCATTACATTATTTCATAGAATCACATAGTTGTTACGTTTGGAAGGGAACTCTGGAAATTATCTAGCCTAACTTCCATGCCAAGGGAGGGTAATCTAGAAGATCTGACATGGGTGGGTTTTTAATGTCTTGAGAGAAGAAAACTCCATGACCTCCCAGGGCAGCCTATTCCAGGGCTCTGCCACCCTCAATGAAAAGTTCTTTCTCATGTTGAGGTGCAACTTCTTCTGTTTTGGTTTATGACCATTGCTTCTTGTCCTATCACTTGGCACCATGAGAGGAACCTGGCACCATCCTCTTGACACCCATCTTGGAGATGTTTATATGCATTCATGAGAACCCCTCTCAGTCTTCCTTAGACTAAATAGGCCCATCTCCGGCAGTCTCTCCTCATTAGAGAGATGCTCCAATCCCTTAATCAGCTTTGTGGCCTCTGCTGTACCCACGCCCCCATCCAGGAGTTACTTTTCTTTTTCATACTGAGGAGCCTACAGCTGGACTCAGGACTCTTGATGTGGCCTCACTGAGGCCAAGTAGAGGGCAAGATCACCTCCCTTGCTTTGATGGCCATGCTCTTCTCAATGCATCCCATGACAATATTGGCCACCCTGGCTGCAAGGGCACTGCTGGCTCATAATCAGCCTGTCTTTCACCTAAACTCCGGTCCTTCTCAGCAGAGCTGCTCTCTAGTAGGTCAGCCCACAACCTGTACTAGTACTTGGGGTTATTCTTCGCCAGGTGCAGTACCTTACACTTTCCCTTGCTGAACCTCATTAGGTTTCTCTCTGCCCAGCTCTCAAGGTCCCACTGACTGGCAGCACAGCCTTTGGATGCCATCTGCAAGTCCCCCCAGTTTCACAAGTCCCCCCTGTTTCTAATCACCACCAAACTTGCTGAGGATACAATCTATCCCTTCGTGCAGATTGTAGATAAACAAACTGAACAAGATTGAACCCAATACTGATCCCTCTGGAATGTCACATTGTATAGGCCTCCAACCTGATCCTACTTCACGGATCACAATCCTCTGAGCTCTGCCCTTTAGCCAGTTCTTGATCTATCCCACCGCACATTCATCTAACCCATATTTCCTAAGCATACCTATGAAGATGTTATGGGACAGAGTGTTAAAAGCCTTGCTGGAGTTTAGGTAGAAAACATCAACACCTCTCCCCTCATCACCTGTGACATCAAAGAAGGCTATCAGATTAGTTATGCATAATTTCTCTTGGTGAATCCATGGTGACAATTCCTGACCTTCTTTTCTTCTATCCCTGGGTAGGGCTCAACATATTCTAGTTGGTCTCATGCAAAGAGCAACTCCATCGCCTTGCATCTCTGATCTTTCTAAAATGTACATAGCCAACCTCACAATATTCCAGTCATGTGAGCTATCCCACCGTCTCTTAGTAATCATAAGGAGATCATGGACCTGTGGTCACACACAGATTTGTAGTCCTTGTTTATTGCACATCTTGTGTGCATTTATTTACAGGTGCTTCAGAGAGGTAGTCAATAAAAGGTGGGTGGAAACATCAGAATTCTCAGGGGCTGTCTCATCAGAGACTCTGGTTTTGGCTCTAAGTCAGGTGCCTGCCATTATGGCAGAGACCTAAAGCACTCAGCACTTAGCAGAGGTTTGGGGCTACCTGCAGATTACATGCCCTACATGCCCTTAAACTGTCATGTCACATCCTTTTGATGTGCCACATCCTATTTGCTCACCCTGTTTGCTGTGCTTTGGCAATCAATACCCTAAAACCATTTAAATCTCTCTTGGATGGTCCTGGCAATGCCACCTCCATGCCTGGCTGTCTCATAAGAGATACTATGTCCTGACAGGGCTCTGGTCTGCTGCTTGGGTGCTCCTGATCTTGGAAACCTCCCTGTACTGCTCAGTCTAACAATCATGCCCAGACTTACCCTGGTTGTTGCTGCAGCCATTTCATCAGCTGATCTTATTTCAACATGGTTTTAAACATAGACAAGCACTTCAAACAGCAAATTGATAAGGTTTATGTGATCCTCCTGTGACAGTATTTGTCTTCATATATACACTATAAGCAGAAACAGAACATATCAGAGAATCATAGGATGGTTTGCTTTGCAGAGACTGCTAGAGGTAATGGGATTGCATAGGATATGGTCTGCCTAAAAGGAATTTAATGGAAATGTCAGCACTGTTCTTTATCAGGACACAAGCATGACTGCAAAACTAGGAGGTTCCCTAGGCTTGAATGAAACACAGTGGGAAAGGAATGGGGTAGTCAAGGAATAATCACTACAAGCAAGATGCCCACAGGTCTCCTTGTTTATAAATAAAAAATATATAGCTGTAAATTCTCAATTATCAGTTCACAAGCCAGGAGCTCACAACTATGAAATCTTTGTTTAAAATATGTAGTGCTCCAGCTTGCAAATTCATGAATATTTCACATGCTATACAAACAGAGCAGCAAATAGCAGCAGGAACCTCTGAGGATAGCAAATGTTCTGTAGTTTAAGGAAGTGTGGGAAAAAGCAGGAGGCCTTCACATTTGAGCAGGAAATGAGCCTATCAGTACAAAACACCTTAATTTAAGCTCTTTTCTTCATGTGGTATCAAGGGGATCATGCTGGGTGATATACTGTAGTAAACTCCACCTGTAAGTTCAGTAAAACTGAAATGTGGGTTGCATTGGTTACTGTTGTTTCTACAGCTCTGGTTAATCCAGTTGCAGTTTTATCAATAAGTGGCTATCCCAACAAGGACAAGAAAAGTTTAGAATTTGCCTGTTCAGCATGCTACATTTAAAAGGACAATTTTTAAATACACAGGCTGGCTGAACAAGGCTGCTTCAAGAAGCATTTGTTTTCAAAACTAGCTGTGACAAAGGAAATATTTCCATGGCTGTAATGTCAAGTGGAAATACAAGGACAAATTAGTCTGTTAATGCATTTTAAGACAGTGAAACCTCTTAAAGTAGTTGTGGGTGCATTGCCAATGGTCATTTTTAGTTCTCTGTTTCTGCATTTCTGTTTTCTATTCCCAGAAATAAAGCATTTCATGTATTTGAACAGTCATGTATCATACTTTACTGTCACGTACACATGAGCTCTTCTTTGTGGCAAAGGATCATCAGTTCAGCAAGAACAAATGAATAGTTAATGTTACTACAAGTGCCCTTTTACCTACTTTTAAACATATTCAATAATCTTACTCTCCGGAGGCTACTTGCCAAAACAGTGTGAGATACAAGTATTATGAAAAGTCTGCATTAATTATATCTATGAACTCTGTGAAATATTAAATATTAAAATACTAATGCATTTGTAAGATATGGAGAATAGTACATTATTTTATATGCATGTTTATAATTTTTAACCTTCCTAAAATGTTATTCTTCTATGCCTAGTAGTAAAATATATTTGGAATAAAATGTACTTTAAACTGTAAAAACTGGGTTTTTTTAATGGCAATTTCTTATTCATCTTCCAGTTGCAATCCAGCATAACTTCACAACATAACATGTAAAATCCTTCTGAAAACAAATCCAACCTTTTCTATAAAATTTGTGTCCCAACATTACACCAGTCAGATCTCAAAATTTTATAGACAATTCTCAATGCACCATTTTGCACTTATAAATTTAGAATTTTGTTTTGAATTTTTAAGTATTAATTTGTATATTGTTGACTAATACTATTTTTCTCTATTACTCACAGTATTTTTGTTATATTACTAAGAATATCTTTGACTATCATAAAAGTCAAAGTAAAAATATAGTTAAATTAATTCTGATACCTAAATTTGATGTTTTATAAGAATAGAAACTGTTCTAAGATGAGTCTCTAAGTTATGTTGACACTGAACTGAGACTTTTCAAACGTAATATGAAACCCATGAACCTCTCAAAGAAATTTATTTGGGTGGTTGTAAGGTAAAGCTTTTCCTGAATAATATGAATATTTAAATTAAATGTATGTCAACTTCAAATAAAACTTGAACAACAAAACTTGAAAGTGCTGATGGCAACTTTTACATCTAGCAGAATTAGTCATCACATTTTGAAGACTATATTAAGATGGAAAACAAGCATATGTGATTTTCTGTAGTAAATTGAATACCAGAATGGAGGAAAATGCAAGTTTGACAGTATGTGCAGGCTGTTCTTTAGTATCCCTCCTTTGTCTGGGTTTACCTGGAATCAAAGCTGTCACAGAAAACTCAGTGTGTCAAATTTCCTAGTGCAGGTGAGAGGACAGAAATTCTCAATCTGTGTGAATTTAAGAATCTTAAATAATTTCATAAGAATGACCACAACTGTTTAGGTAATAGGTAGAAGCATGGATTTTCCCAAAATTTTGGAGCATCAGGCATGTAGAAGTTGAGGTGGGTAAGAATAGTATTCATAGAATAACATACATAGAGAAGAGTTGAAGAAGCAGGAAAGCACTAATTGTCTATTGAATAGAAAAAAACTTTGGTTTATTTAAAAAAGGAAATTTCATTGAATAGAGAACAGCAATCTGAACAAAACATATGAAGACGTGAGGAAATTGAGAGATTTGACCTAGAGACTTCCACAATGAATAGAGAAGCATTTTCTTCCTAGCAGAAATCCTCTGGGCTCCAGTGGCTTAAAACCAAAAATTTAAAAGACTCACAGATCAAAACACTTCAATAACAGCCTACCCAGAATCTCTGCTGTAAAATGTATAGAAGAAAACGTTCAAAACTTCACAACAAGAAAAAATAATTTTAAAAAAACAAGACCATCAGAAAAACAAACAAAGCCCCAGAAATCTGAAGGCTAAAGCAAAGTTAATTGATTTCTATCAGAATTTCTAATTTTGGTATGCATTTTGACAAACCTAAAAAGAAAAATTCTGCATATTTGCAAGAATATGGCTTCTGGTGGGAAACACATAGGGTATTTAAATAAACCTCATTGGATATCTGAAAAATACCTAGTAAGTTCTTTAATTGCAAACAGTTTAAGCATATTTTAATATATGAAAAATTCTTATTTTTATCAATCTGTTAAAATATTTAGCGTCTGAAAGTTCACATCAAGTTTACTAAAGCTCAAAGTTACATCTTTATATTCTTAACAGCTCTTAGATATATAGTGAAAAAGAGTATCTAAAACATCTTACTTTATTACTTGGGGAATATCCAGTCTCCTAAAATTCAAAATGAGAAGTTCACCAAGAAGATAAAACAAAGTAGAATGAAAAAAAAAATGGAAACTACAGTGAGAGGGATCCAAACTGTAGTCCAAAATAAGATGACTAACAAACTGCTAAAAAAATTTTTTACAGTGCAACATTTTTACATCACAATACCAACAACAGTCTAAAGAAATAGGAAACACACAATGATAAAAAATGTTAAGCAATAAAGTAATAAAGAATGTAATTACTTTGAAATAGAGAGAAAATCCAAATTGTTTCAAATATGATCTCTAAGAAGACAAACTTTGAGGGACTTACATTATCCGTATCTAATATCACATTGCCATAGAGTGATGAAATTAGTCTAGTGTCTCTCATCTATTGATAATCATTCCTGACAATTTCACTTCCATTGTCACAAAAACTGTTCAGAAACAATACTTTAGTAATAATCCTAGCTCAAGTAAAAAGTTCAATGCACACCCTTTTGCAGGGGTTTTTTAAGTCACTAATTCATTGCTTCCCCTCTTCCCTAGCACTTTTAATCTTGGATCAGCAATGGATACAAAGATCAGCTGAATTTCTTTTTTAGTTCATCTTGTAACATGATTTTATTTTGCTTTCTTTAATGAAAATCCAATTAGAAATTCTCTTCTGTTTTCAGTTGGCTTTTAATCTGTATTATTTCCCATAATGCCAAGATTAGTGTAAAATACTTGTAAGAAGAGGAGAAATAGTAGACATGTGTTTCATTTTTTCTCAGATATACATACAAAAAGGGTGCATGTTTCATCAAAAAAAAAAAAGACATCTTGTAGTTTTCTATTGTCTCTTAGAAACACCTAAAAAGACAGGTCTGAAAGATGTTTTCTGGACATAATTAATTTTGAATCCGGAATATCCGGAATAGTTAAATAACAACTAACCAAAGACACAGATCTTTTGCGTAAAAGAGGCAGATCTTCTCTAAAGAGTTAATCCTCACATGAAAATGTGAAAGCAATACATTTTCTGCAGTACTCTATGCAGAAACCCACCAAGAAAAGCTATTTAACACATAGAGCTTTCTTAACCTGTGATGTGTTATATATAACTGTTTTTATGTTTTCTTTAAACTTGCTTCATTGTTCATTCATATGAAGGTTTCAAAATATTTCTAGAAATAATTAAATAAGGTGTTTAGTGCACAAAACATAACTACAAAACTGTTCAACATCGCCTCTCCATAATCTCCATAGACTAGATGATTATACTATAACAGTTTAGTTAATGTGACAATGAAAGGAACTTATTTCATGATTTATAACAAATTAAATAGGAGACTCCCTGAAGGGGTATAGTGAGTGAGAATGGAAAATCTGACCATAAGTAGAAAACTGTTTAAAATTTTCCAAAACAAGTTTTTCTTGGTGCTATAATGTGTAAGTGGCCATTTTGCAGTTCTTGACAGGATCCGAACTTGTCTAAAAAAGGTTGTTTTCCATGGAATTTTATACAAGGATATTCTGATGCTATAAAAACCAAAAGAGGCATAGCAAACAGGAGAAACTTTCTTAAGGATCTGCTAAAAAATATTAATAATTAAAAAGGGCCATGAATATCTTAAAACAGGTAGCCAGACTGAAACAGTGAGATGCTGAAATGGTGCCATTGACCAGAACTATATACCCCAGACTGAGGGGAGCAGAATGCTTCCACAAATGCTCTCACTAGAAAATGTCAGATTTTAATATTAGAGACTATGCCTTTCTTTGTAACAAGGATTTTAAATTTGTCTATTAATTAAAGAAAGAAACTGTTAGCATACTTTCACAGATTTACAATATTAAGAAATACTGGTTGAAAGTTACATCAGGAGGATCCAATCTGCCACTAAATCTAGAACTACCATGAGGCAGGCCAGTATGACTTCATTCATCTACATCATGAGTACCTGCAAGGGCAGAGAGGCAAAATCCCCCTAGGCAACTTGAGTGTGTACTATTCTCTCAGGGAGAAAAATTTTCTTTTGTCAATTTTTCGTACTTAGCCAATAGGAGAAGGTGACTATGCTGATTGAATACAATTTGTGCTTCGAAGAAGCAAGTGACTTTATGTACATGGACTGTAAACAACTATGCTCCATCACCTTTACTAAGCTTGAGGAGAGAGATAACCTGCAGTTTCTCAGGTCAACATTTTGCTTTCTTCACCCATGATTTTGATTTCTGTTTTCATTCAATTCTCAGCACAAAAAACCTCTAAATAAAGACAAAATATGACTCTGATCAGCATTCCAAGGAGAGAAGAGGTATATGAAATGAAGACACAGTATTTTTATTTCCACAAACTCAGCACTGAACAGCTGTATCTGTTCCATCCCCCGAAAACACTGAGGAATAAATTACAAATTTTCCCCTGACATCTTTGTATTTCCCACTGGTGTCTTGTATCTTAGAAGTTAACATACCTTGCATGCCAGGACATCCTATATTTAGCAGTTGCTATGGCAATTACTAATTGATATTTATTTAAAGAGCAAATAATGATCTAAAAATGCTCTGAAATTAGCTACCCAGTTCTAAGGAGACCTAGAATGGCATTAGATATGTGTTTTCACTTTGAAACATTTCTGTATAATCATGCTTGTCAAATCTAATTTGCCTTTATGACAAGGTACCACCTGATCAAGGGAAGCCAGTTGGTGTTTGGGGTTCAATAAAGCTTTCCATGCTGTCTCTCACAGTATCCTTACAGATAAAATCTGCAGCACACAACTGGATAAAAACATCATGGGATGGGTGAGCAACTGGCTCAAGGGCTGGGCACAAAGGGTTAAAGTGAATGTAGTGACATCAGACTGGTTACCTGTCACCAGTGGGGTTCCACAGGGCTCCATCTTAGCCCTGTGCTCCCCAGCGTCTTCACAAATGATTTGAACACAGGACTGGAAGGGGTAGTAAGCACATTCACAGAGGATACAAATATGAGAACATCTGTTGACTCCTTCAAAGGCAGGGATACCCTGCAGAGAAACATCAGCAAAGGAAAGGACAATCACCAAACATATGAAAACAAGAGAAAGTGACAGATTCTGCTCCTGGGATGCAACGCTGGATGGATGGTCAGACTGGGGAATGAGATGCTGGAAAGCAGCGCCATGGAAAGGAACCTGTGTGTCCTGGTTGATGGCAAGTTGGACATGAGCCAGCAGTGCCCTGGCAGCCAGGAGGGCCAAGCATGTCCTGGGGGGCATCAGGCCCAGCATTGCCAACCAGGCAAGGGAGGGGATTGTCCTGCTCTGCTCTGCTCTACCCTGGGGCAGCCTCAACTCGAGTGTTGGGGGCAGTTTTGGGCATCACACTGTAAGAAAGATATAAAGCTATGAGAGAGAGGTGAGAGAGAGGTCCAAAGAAGGGACACAAAGATATTGAAGGCCCTTGAGGAGAAGGTGTATAAGGAGTGCCTGAGGTCACTTTGTCTTTTCAGCCTGGAGAAGAGGACACTGAGCGGAGACCTCGGGGCAATCTACAATTTCTTTGTGAGGGAAAGAAGAGGGAAAGACACTGATCTCTTCTCTGTGATGACCTGTGGCAGGACCTGAGGGAATGACCTAAGTTGTATCAGGAGAGGTCTAGAATGAATATTAGAAAAAGATTCTTCACCCAGAGGGTGTCTGGTCACTGAAACAGGCTCTTCAGGGAAGTGGTCATATCAACTAACTTTACAGAGTTCAAGAAGTGTTTGTACAGTCCGCTCAGACACATGGTGTGATTTTTGGGGATAGTGTTGTGCAGGGCCAGGAGTTGAACTCCATGCTCTTTATGGATCCCATTCAACTAAGCATATTCTGTGATTCTGTGATTTTGGAATCTAACCCAGTTCCAAAGCCTTACACCTTTGAGCAGCCACGTCCCAGTTTTCACATGTTTTCACATGCAGGCCTACTACAAGCTGAACTGCTACAGTATAGAGTTCAGTGTTAGTAAACAGGCTGGTCTTTCTGTGAAGATGCAGAAAAAGGTCATTGTGGGATAGTTAAGCTCATTTTTCTGAGGGCCACATTTAGATCTAAATTTTCCAAGAGGTTGAGAGAAGCTTTGAGTTTCCTTGAAATCTAGTGACTGGTGATTTCTAACTAGTCAGTGTTGCATTCCACCCTTGCTATGTCAACAAGAATATCTCTATTTTCCCCTGGTTAATCTGGACTTGATCAAAACAGGAGGGGGACATAGAAGAACAGAGGAAATTTTACTGCATCTGAGTGCATTGTGTTATTCACTGAGAACAAGGACATTTGACTCAGTTGCAATTTTAAGGTAATAAGAGGACATTGTCCTGTTAGAGTTCTTTTCAAGGATTTACAGGCAATATCCAGATTACTGGCTTTACTAGTCTAACTTGCTAAAGCATGATGCATAATATTTGCTATTCACTGAAAACAAAATCTTATGCAATTAAACAGTATTTTTCATTCCTAAATTGTATGCTTACTACAAGGACAAAAACATTTTTATAGAGAGTCACAACACATTACCTGAGAAATTACTCTTATAAATGTATGTGTGAGTAGGTATCGTATTTATGATTTTGGCTAGAGGTATTGACTAGATTTGAGGGTTTTTTTATAGTCTGAAAGATTGATTGAGTATGATTTAGTTTGTTACTTAATTGAGAGAGTTCAATTTGCATAAAATTTTGAACTCTTTAGTAACCCCTTTTCCAGTATTGTACTCAATACTACAAACTACAAAATCAACTGCACGGAATATATTAAGGTCCCTTGAAAATTACATTATATTTTAAAAATGAAAAGTTAGTCACACTTCAATTTTTTTTTACTGTATTACTTATATACATCTTTAGTGCATTTAGTGGAAAACTAGTGGTGAGTGATGAAATCATAACAGATTTAGGAGCTCAGAATAGCTTTGTGTCAGTTGTATTGCTTTACACATGAGTAGAAGTATTTCGTATTTTTCAAGTGACAGGATACACTACACTAAAACTAGATTATAGTTTTAAAGCAAAGGTGCTATGTATAAAAAAACATATGTTGTTTACCACCTCTCAAATTTCACAGGAAATAGAGGTTTGTACTCAGTCTGGTGTAATTTTCTTTCTGGTTTTAACATTATAAAACAGAAAACAATTTTACTAAATAATCTAAAATCTATGAGACTGGAGATTTTTCCTTTACCAAAAAACCTCAAACAATCAAAGAAAACAAAATGAAAATCAAGATATATCCCATAAAGCTGCCAGACAAAATAACGTCTATCATAATAGCAGGTCAACATTACCATTTTAATTTTGCAGAATTTACTGACAAGTCAGATAAAGAAAATGAAGCACTAGTCTTTCTGAAATTTTAAGAGCGATTCTTTAAAAAAGATCCTTTTAATACAGTTATTTAAGTGTCTTTTGATAAAAGAAAAATACTTGTAATCTTTATTGGATCAAAATTTTTTCTGTTCACAGAGGAAATTTTATTACCTATTTCTATTGGTGAAAATAAAAGTGCTAGAATTATGGCATTTAACTTGATTTCTATATTGAATATGCACCAACAAGGTTGCTTATGCTAAGCAGAAAATAAAAACACAACTACTACAAAAATAAAGTTTACTTTGGTCCATATTACTAACAGATCCAATAAATATGATCTGCAACTTCCTTCCAGTCTGTATATCTGAATCAAGGTATTTGTTATGCTTACTGTATTTCACTGATTTGCAAATGTTACATAGTATTTAGAAAAAAACCTCCAACTTTATTTAAAAAATCAAATTTTAATGTGGGGAAACATTATCAAGTCTTTTCTTCCAGAGCAAAATAATGCAAAGGCATTTTTCAAAGTTACCTTCAAGCTACTTTCCTTGTTTCGTAAAATGCCACTGGCAAAAATAATGCTGCGCTTATAATGTAATTGTGGTGACGTATTTGTTAAACAACGTGTAAGCACTCATAAAAGGATAATGACTTCCTTAAGTGTTAGTAAAAGAAGCTTTCAAGTAGAGATACAGTGAGGTGCTAGTGTTCACGAGCAACAATAGTGATATTACCTATTTTTTTGTTCTCTTCTACATCTCAAGATTTCACAGGGTAGGAATGGTTGGTAGCTGTTTGGTCCAAGACAGTTTGGAAGACTAAGGGTTCACCTACACTGCCATAAGAAAATATCAGCATTGGTATATCTAACCATAGAAGATTAACTGTAAGTGCCCTTACAGCATGCTGTTTCTTAAGAGGAAAACACAGTCTTGGAGAACATCAGAAGTGCAGTAATATCTGGGGCCATTCTAGCAACTTGCAAGAAAACCTTCCAAAACATATAGAGTTTGAAGGATGGCAACACAAAAAGATTAAAAATTTAATTTGCTCTTGCTGCTAACTTATAGTTTCTCTACTATTCTACCTGAATAACATCATTAATTCAGTCTTCTTGGTGATGACAATGCTCTGGGGAAGAGCAACGTGACAGTTGAATTCCATACAAGCCACTGAGCAATTTTCACCTCTTTAGCCAGAAGTTTGAAGATAAGTCTCTTATTTCTTATTGATATCGAATGGTATTTTCATTTTTCTATTCATGCAAGTATACAAAGATGAGTAACATGAATCATACGAAGTGTGCAGAGCATACCTTGCTTCTAGATGAATATGGATACGTGCTTTCTTTGTAGATGGTCAATCCTATTTAAGGGTAGTTTGTAATGAGAAAAAGCAAGAAATTAATGACTACAAGGTTACAACTACCAGTCCTTCAGGGTAAATTTAAAGCACATAAGTATATGATTTCATACAAACATAGATCAAAATTAATAGAATTAGAGACAGTAAGCAAAATAAATCTGTATAGATATTAAAAAGCTACAGGGGAACTAAGGCCTTTATCTTCATTGCACTCTTGAAAAAAATTCACAGACCATAATGTGAAGTGCTCTTACCTGAGTTGTGACTCTGGTAAGAGTTGGATCTGGTTGTGACTCTTTAGAGGAAATTAATATGTGAAGAAACTAACTTCTTGATAAAAGTCTCCTACTTCTAGATGATAACTTGTGCTAAGTAATATCTATAATAATAATTTTCAAATGTTCAAACCCCAGCATTCTACTCTCTCTTAAGGGAAATCATAGACTTCAAGTACATTTCAAGTCAATACATTTTCCTCATGAAGAAGCAATGACTAATAGTAATAGAGGACAATACAAAATCAAGTATAAATGAACATCAAAAGTATACTGAATGTAATTGATTTAAAGATCTAAATGAAATATTTAATTGAAAAGGTATATTTGATGAATAAAATCTTTAAAAGAAACATTTTGTTTCCAGTACATTTGAAAGTTTTCTATGTCACACGTAGAATGAGACTCATGTACTTTATGGTAGCTGTCTGGTGGAATAAAATCGATTGTTTAGTAATTTCAGACTTTTTCACATCTTTTTGTGCATATGTGGGAGAGCAAGAGAAAGCTAGATCAGTTCTTCTGTACCACACATCAAGACAAAATCTTTTGAAAGACAAACATGCTGACCCATACCTGCTCCACACACCATTAAGTGAGTCAACTTCCCTGAGGACTCAAGACTGACTCCCTGCTCAGTTGAATTAAGACCAGCTCTTATATCCACAAGCATCTGCTAAATTCTGGATGCTGAAACTCACCACTCTCCTTTTCTGAGTCAGTAAATTATTAATGACTGACACAAAATGCAAGATATCATGAAGAGAAAGAACGCCATAACAGGATGGTCAATGACTTTGCAGACATAATTTGCTTGAAGAGGCTTTCAACTTGGAGGTTTAAAATCTCCAAACTAACTAAATTAGAAAGGAGCTACAAAGTAGGTTGTTCATGATCTACAGAATAATGATATCAATGTGATCTAATCCCCATGCCCTTGTGCATGTGTTCTTTTAACTTATCAGATCTTAACTTGCCTGCTCTGATAAGACTAACCACAATTTATACAGCACCCTTGGAGCCACAGCTCTCCAAATAAGACAGAAACAGGAAAATCCTATGCATATAATAAATCATTTATATAAAGAACAGAGGGGGTGACTAAATGAATTAGCCACAAAAAAAGGACAAGTCGGCATGCTGTAGTTTGACACATTTATTTGAAGAGAAAACAAGCCACCACAGTTAAGAAGGATGGAAATCAAAACAGTCTAATGCAAAAGGGGGAATGAGTGAGACCATCTAACTGATAAAGCCCTCATACAGGTCAAAACTTAAAAATCAAATCATTGGACAAATGTACTTACCAGCAGTCCTCAGAGAAGGGAGACAATGGATTTTGCTACTAACTTTAGCATTCTACTTGCTCCATAAAATGTGAAATACAGAATGAAGAGTAAATCTCAGCCTCAGCACTGAGAATGAACATGAACTGAGAGATAAATCTTCTAATATATCAACCTAACAATATGAAAAAATAACTGTCAGGTTTAAAGATCTCTTTGTGTTCACCAATTCTAAAGGTCTCATGCGAATTCAAGACTTCAGACTTCAAACTTTGTAATATGAAACAATTTTGGCGATGATGGAAGAAAAAGGAATTGGTTGTTCTTCCATCCCAGTTCTAGCCCAAAATGATACCATATTTCAAAGGAATCTTTGAATGTGTGTGTTGTGCAGTGCACATCTGATTAACGTAGTGTGTAATTTTTTTCTCCCTAAAAGTCATCCAGCCAATCATAGACCAGAAAGAATAGAACACAGATAAATACCTTATTTCCATGGAGACTGTTCAGTAGCATGGGTATCCTGATTATTACACTCATTTGAGAACAAACAATAAGTTTACAGCTCTCACTATTCTGTTGGTGACTGTGCAGCTCTTCTGTAGCACAAAGCACTGATTTAACAAGCCATTTCTTCCACTGGGATGAGATAATTGGTTTTACAGTTTAATTAAAGACCTTAGACTAGAGCGAATGAAGTCAAAGGACACCTTTCCCTAATATTTCTACACAGGATGACACACAGAAAATATCAGAGGAAGCAGAAAGCCACACCACAAACAGGTAGAATGGATGAAAAGAAGCATTCTAATCCAGTTTCATTTAAAATTGTCAAAAATTCTGGATTTATCATGTTTTCCATTACATAGGTCCAACTTGAAAAACAATAAATACAGCTTTCACCATTCTAGAATTATTTACTTTTGTTTTTCCATCTGTAACCTACTGCAGTCTTTTTCTGTGATACTTACTGAAATACACCTAATAATAAAGAAAAAGAATCACCTTCCTCTTTAACATATTTTCCATGTCACATGCATTCCTAATCTCTGTTTTTAAAGGCCACTGTGCAACTCTGATGTCACTTCATAAGGATTATAGATTTCAATCTGTTCCTAGAATAGACAGTTATATAAAAAACCCACCAGATATTAGGGGATGGAAATCTTCATAACTCACAAGGTTAATTTTGCTTTCAACTTTCCTGATTAAAACCTTTAAAAAGATACTGCAGTAAAGACAGTGGCAGAGATTTGTAATGACAAAGCAGACCGAAAAAGCATTTATTTTAACATGCTAACTTCTACAAGCTCACTTGGTGTACAAGAGGGAAAAATGAGATGGCTCATAGCAATGAGACAAAGAAAAAGAAAAAGTGTTGAAAATCATGTCTCCTTATAAATCAATTTATGGTATGTTTCTCATTACTAAATTAATTTTACCATTTGTATTTAGTATAATGAAGAATAAGTTATTTCACAATGTCAGCATCACAAGTGCAGCCTCAATTGAAAGCTCATGAAGCTGCCACTGGAGAGTCAGTCACTAGATAAAGATATTGTCAATTTAAAATCTCTACAATTTGTCCTTTGTTAATTTCTTACATTGTAAAAATGTTGCAAAGATTCTGGATTCAGAGTATCCCAGGAACAAAAGAGATTTTGGTTTTGCTATTTAAAGATTTACATAGATGTCTTTTTGTATCTACCTAAGACCTTCCCAAAACTGCAGGTGGATGAATGAGGATGTACTATCACTGCACTGAAAAACTGAACCACTGAACCACTGCATTGCTAAACTGAAAATTTAGCAAGCAAGAGTATCATCCTAGACACCCTCAGGTGCTCTCTAGGCACCACATGCTACTTGCAATTATGGAAGAGTGGACTGAACAGGCCCTTCAGCTTCTTACCACTGATTTACCAGTACAACACACTGAAGATGTACTGTTGCAGTGAAACCTCAAGAATTGGGGGATTGAAACCCTTCAAGTTTTCGGTCAAAGTTATGCTGTGTTAAACACACTTATGTATTTTTAAAAATCGTACCTTGTTATGAAGTATGGTAACTTCCTTTTTAGAAAACCCACTCATTGCACCCCAAGTGAATATATGAAATTTTCAGAGAAGCAGCACAAAGCAGCTACCAAGAGAAGGTATCTTGTGAAAATGAACATTGAGGTTCCTGTCTTGGAGTTTTAGTAGTATAAAGCACTGATCACGGAAGCTGCTGCTGCAGAAAATACATTACATTAACTTTGAAAAAATCTTTGTTTAAGACAACCTACTAAATGCATTTGTATGGTGTTCTGCCATGTGGAGAAACACACAGGACAGAAGTTCAACTATTCAAATTACTCTTCACCAGGAATCTT
Source organism: Molothrus aeneus (assembly GCF_037042795.1). NCBI lineage: Eukaryota > Metazoa > Chordata > Aves > Passeriformes > Icteridae > Molothrus > Molothrus aeneus. Next base: position 59,238,528 of record NC_089680.1, on the reverse strand, counting down.
TTTGCCTGAACAATAATTCAAAAGTTTCACAAGAGGATCTACCTCAGAGTATGAATGCACTTCACTAGTATTTGCACATCCACAATGGTACACAGACAGCTTACCAAACCAAACAAAATACTGCCCCAGTAGCTGGCTTCAAGATACATATGATTTGGGAGTTTCATGATGTGGGATGTGCCACTTTACTGAGCAAGAGAAAAAGGAGATAACTACTTGAACCAGTTATTTAATACCTGTCTCAAGCCTCTCTGGTTTTTCTGAATAAATGATACACTTTTTTATAACTAAAATTTTTCAAAAGTCAGAAAGGACAACAACAGTTAGAGAAAAACTCACAGAAAATATACTTCAACAGATGAGAAGAATTCAGGAACATGTCAATTTCTCAAAATTTTCTCAAAAAATTGTCCATGCAGAATAATGAGGTTTTTTCTTTTTTGTGTAAATTTCACACATATGGTTAAAAGCGCCATAACAAAAACCCAGAAAAATATATATGCTTCAACCAAACACAAAGTGCAGTGGCTTAGAAGGTAGTTGTATTTCACTCTGAGCATTAAATGCATCTGAGTTCCAAAACAAAAGTTTCTAGAACTTCCATTCATGCAATGTAACCGTATGTACAGAATGTACAGAAAGGGGAGGTAACCAAAAACATCCAAACCAGGAGAATCAGAACTTTAATTTATACATTTTAAATTTAAAGTGTTTTTTTTTTTCTTTTTTAATTCTCATTAAACATCAAAAAATTTGAATTGTTTAATAGAAAGAAGTTTGAGGTGATGCCCCATAAAAATGACAAGTTATTCATTGAAACGTGAGAACATGGTGCTGGGTGTGAATAACTATTCTCAGAGACCTAGTCTTCTGGATGTTTAAACTATGTGCCTGTTCACAGTCAATGAAGTGTCCAGGAGCACATCAAAGAACTGAAAGAGTAGCTGAAGATTAAAAGACAGAAACTGTAACAAAAATGTAGTTTCAGTGTAAGAATAAAACACGTGGCATTAAGACTGAGAAAATATAGCTCAGTCCATCCTCTTTTTCTTTTTTCTTCCCTCTTTAGAATTAATCTATATTTCATCCACACTCAAGGTATTGTATTATTTTGCTAATTCTTAATTCAAGGAGAGAAACTATTGCATTCTTTAACATTGAAAATGTGTCCTAGTTGTGAGATTTTTATGTCATCAAATGTGTTTTATATCTACATATATAAAACATGGACTACGGTTACTAGTAATTAATTAATATATATTTGACCAGCTAATAACAATAATAATAATAATAATAATAATAATAATAATAATAATAATAATAATAATAATGACACACCAACTAAGAAGTATCTGTTGTGTAACTGTCTTTTATTTGAAAGATTCCTTAAGTCAAGAAAAAATTTAATGTCTTTAAAAAAGCTTTCCAGTCTACAAAATGCTGTTTTGTAAATTAAACTTAAGTAAAAGTTTAATTTACAAAACAGCAGTTTGTGGACTGGAAAGCTTTTTTAAAGACATAAAATTCTGATGAAGTGACTTCATGAAATCCTTTAAAATTATATTGAATTCATATTTTGAACTGTAGTGTATCTAATCTTTTATAGTACCTAAAAGAAAAAAAACAATGTAAAATATGTGGTTGGGATTTACTTCAGTAACCCACTTAGGTTAAACATATCTTTTCTGATCAAATCCTATATGTTTTACATGCATTAAAAAATAATTACAGCAACATATTAATATCTCTAACAGACTTGATATAAGTACTCTGAGGAATAGCATTTCAGCCATAACTCCAGTCTTGTTATCTCTGGGAAAAAAATAGATATTGTTACAGCAGTAAAAGTATACAGTATGTGTCTAATCAAGAGATGAATTTTAAATAAATCCCTTAAGAGGTCTCAAACATAATGAATTTAATGAAAATTAACACAGTGTGAAACCGAGCAGAAATGGAATGACAGACAGCATAAATCAGTGCTCAGGCTAGAAGTCCTTAAAAGCTTATATTATAATTTTGAAAACAATTATCTTAAGAGGTCTTAATAACAAAAAAGCAGTAAAGCTATTATAGCCATCCTCTGGAGTGCTCCACTTCACCGTGTTATTAAATTGCTAAAACACAAATAATGCACTTTGGGCTGGATGACCTTCATATTTGTTAAAATTAACTCTCTCTGTTTTAAAGCAAGGTCACCAAGCAGGATTCAATTTAGGAGTAAAGAGGTTAAGCAACTTAATATGTTCGAAAAAATTTCATCAAGGTAAGGATTAGTCTTAATTCTAAATGTGCTGCCTTAATATCAGTCCACAAATTAAACTTTAAATAAGCCACTCCCCTTCCCCTTCCAGTAAGGGAGGGACAAATGCAGAGACTATATGTTGAAATAACAATTTACTGAAAGCACAAGGCAATAGAATAAGGCATACACAATAATAACAGTAATATTGATAGCAAAGGTACACAAAACCAGAAAGTATTTTACCCAGAGAAAAATTGTTTACTTCTGGGAAAAAAAAAACCATGATGGCGGCCACTTCCCACAGGTTGCATCTGTGTGGCTTTCCTCAAAGTCTTATGGCAACTGTTCCCACACATTGCTCATGCAGGTGTCAGGACAAAAAGCAAGACGTCAGGGGAATTACCATGGCTAGCATTTCCCACACATTAGACTGAGACAATGAAAGAGTATGACAAACAAACCCCACTAGAGCTGGGCTATCCGAGTCTGGCTGCGCTGCTGCCTCTCTGGGCTCAGTTCTGTGTGGGTGGCTGCACCACCCTTTGTACCACTCCACCATGTTGGAGGTTGTTCCCATGCATTGCTGCCGCTTTTTCAACTGTTCTGCTGTGCTCCCTTTGGCTCAGCTCAGATAGGCCCAGCTGAGGTCTCCTATGCTGGGCTGGATAGGTTTGGCTGGGCTGGGGTCACCCCTGCCAGCTCTTAGCCTGCAGCAGTCTCTGTGCTGGTGCTGTCAGTTCAGCTTCGCTATCGGTTTGCACCTTTGCTGCTTTCCCCTTCAGCACCATATCCTGCAACCTGGTTCTGGAGAAAACAGGAGGGGAACTGGTGGTGGAGGCAGGTGACAGGGCCAAGGGGCCTGACTTTAACACCTTCCCACTGGAGAGAGAGAAACAAAAAGGTGCTGACTTCCACAGAGTGCTTTCATTTTCATCTGAAAACCATGTCTACCATCAGTGATTAAGTGTTATAGAATAACAATCAGTTATTAGAATAACAATCAGTGATTAAGTGTTATAGAATAACAATGTAGATACACACACATCGTGCTAAGCTGCACCCTCCTCTCTGCAACCAGGACATTTTCCACCCCTTGTTCTATACCATGCACATTATGCCCAGATCTCATACTTTCGAAATATATACATATACATATATCTGCACTATTCACAAACATAGATATTATATCAATAATCAATGACCATTCCCCTATCTCAACCTTTGTTTTATAGCAAAATAAGCCTTCAGAAGGCTCTGGATAATCTTCCTTTTTTCAAAAGTATCTGCTGGAGATTGCATTCAGGCAATGATAGTCTCCTGTCAGTGTCCACTCTCCATAGGATCTACACACTGGCCATATTAAGAGATGAGCAAGTCTTGCTGGCCACTCACTGGCTTTCCATCTCATCTCCATCTCATGGCTGGGGTTCACAGAGTCCCGGCTGGAATGGTGTTATCAATGGTGCACTGCTGTGGTAGTGGTTGGTACCTGTTCTTTGACTCTTAGCAATCCCAGAGCAGGAGGGTCCTCTGAGAGACCGGGCAAGGTATTCAGCTGTCTGACTTCCTCTGCCTCCACAGCAGCTCTCCCAAAAGCCCACTAATGGCCTTTTGGGGTCCTTGAAATACCCTCTCCTGAGGTAATCTGTGCCCAGCATGCACAGGGCCTCTGGGCCAGTCACAGTGGGGCATGTTTGCCATTTGTTCCCAGCCAGAGTCACTTCAGTTTCCAGTACAGTCGCATTGGGATTCTCCTGTCACCCCATAAATCCAGATAGATTCTGCCCCTACATATCTTGATGGCATCAGGGTACATTGTGCTCTGGGGTCAACTAAAGCCTTATATTCCACTCACAATCAGCTAAGGACGGGAGCCAATTCAAGGCCAAGTCCTCAGTACTTTTTATGTTCTCTTCAACAATATCTAACAGTTCACACATATCCTTTGTTTACTTTTGACTAATTTCTCATTTATAATTTTACTTTCCTTTTCAAATATCTCTTGTTGGGTTGTGCTAGTAACCCAACAATTTCTTTAAAAGTGTTTTTCTTAATCTTCTCTTTATTGGCATATATGAATCACTCTATTGGCAGATATAGAGCATTAAAGTATCTAAGGTTTTGAATTTTCCTTTGCAAAAATAATTCAAGATTTTGCCTGTAATTTGTTTATTCATACATAATAAAAATATGAGATTGTTATTCATTTGTTCCTATACAATTTTCCTACTTATGCAGGTTTCCTACTAGAATAATTCTATACATTAAAATGTTCTACTGTATGTTAGCAGGCAGCTCCTCCTTTGCTACACTTTAACTTCATCTTAAACAATTTCAGGCAAATGCCGTGACTACAAATTCCCATGCAAGTTCCTCAAATCCATGCAGTGTAGCTCAGTTCTGGGCCATATTCAGACCTGTAAAAGTCTAGAGGTACAATTCCCTTGAAGACTACTTTTTCAATATAAATTATTCAGCTCTTTTTTCCTCCACTCACTGACAAATCAATGACTATCATTTCACCACTTAATTACCTTTATTATCTAAAATACTCTGCATTCTACACAAATATTTAAACCACTCTTTTTGTTGAAGAAGCAAAATATAATATAAAAATATTTTACTGTCCTATGCTGTCAAATGTGGCACCTTTCAAAGAGGTGCCACATATCCTCTATAAGGATACATCCATTTAAAGTGAATTAGATCACCAAGAACCCAACATAATACAAGGAAGAAAATCCAAACTATTTTGGGTTGCCTGTACTTGTACATTTAGCTCTCCTAGCTGAGATACAATAAATTCACAGAAAATGTATTCTATGTCTCTCCTGTTCATTTTATTCTTACTACAGTAGTGTCTAAAAAGTGTCTTAAATCAGTCTCAGTACACTGAAATTTATCACTGAATATAGCACTTTAGTGCATGCATCATCGTTTTGGTTTTAAATAGTACTAGCAACAAATATCAGAGTGCTTTATATTCCTTAGAATGCACATTTCTAGTAGGAGATGCCACTTGCCCAATTAAAAAAATGAAAGAAAAAAATAACCAAAAGCACTCATCTTCTACTTCTAACAATAAAGAATGGATCATATTATGTTTTCAGCTACTTTCAGGGAAACGTTATCATGTAGAAATCCAATTAAGGAAACTAGTCTTTCTAAGATTTGTCTTGTGCTGGGTTTTTGGGGAGCACTCTGTATAAAACTTGCTCTTCAAATGAAAAAAAAAAAAACACCGTCTTACCAATATCTAGAATTTAATTGAATGCTAAGGTAAAGTTATATTTAACAGGGCTTGACTTTAGTTACTGAACATCTCAACTTTTTCAGTGTTTTTTGTTACATCCCAATGTGCTATTTTAGGAAGTAACATACTTAAATGATTTTATCTCAAACAACTATGTCTAAGAAAACTGCTATGTATTCAGAGTGGGATTTAAATATGTAAGATTATTATCCTCAGAGAGATTTAATCTGTGTAATGCAGGTGCAAAACATCCTGTCCTTTATTTTACTCCAAAGTTTAAACATTTCCTCTAGAAACATTATTGTGGCATCAATTTCTAACAAATATGAAGTACCCTCCCTTTAAAAAAAACAGATTAATATAAGGCATAATGCTAAAGTATGTGTCAAGTGTAACCTTTATAACTTTGCTTGTCAGGTTTTTCCATTAGAGACCTCATAAGCAGCCCCTGCATATCAGTCACAGTGTACCCTGACAGGTTTAACCTTCCCAAGTGGCTGAATACACCATCTTCACTGCAGCCTATTGACCAAAGCAATAAGCCATTCTGTATAGTGTATTAAAGTCATTTTCCACATGCTACCTCAGCACGACCCATTGTTCAAGCTGGCTCCTGCTGACCATGAAAACCTGCACTCCACACTAAATTGCTACACTTTACACTGTTACACCAGTTAAGCAGTAAGCCCCCTACTGAATTGTTTTTTTCCCTTCATAGTCTAAAAAGCACAGCGATTATCACAAATGCTCAAGATATGATTTTAGTCTGCAAATAATAAAAACCAACCCTGCAAATAATTTAAACTCTTAAAATATATGCTGACTGTGGAAACTTTATTTTTGTTATAATTCACCAATCCTTTTTCATAGATATCTAAGGGTGGCAGGCCATCTGTGCAAGCCTGAGCAGCCCTGGGCACTCTGTGTCAAAGGTTGCATTTCAGCCCCATGAAATTCATGCCGTCTCTGCTGAAATCAGCTTTGTTGCTAGACCCTGTGACAAATGACTCCAATCTAGGTTGAATGCCCTTGACTTGACCCTGGCCGGTGAAAACAATAGGGCAGACTCAGCCAGTGGAAAAGATGTTCTGCACTAATGAACCCAGCGGTGGCCACAGGTCAGTTAAAAAAGAGGGGATAATGTTCAATCTTTTCAGGTGCACATTTATAATGAGAGAAGCACACAATCGCTTTCAGGATGAAGCACATATAACAAAGAAAGTATTTGTACACTCATCAAGGCTAATGGACCCTGAGGGTACTATAGGAATATGTTTTTAATTTAATCTTTATTGAATGACCTTACACACTTCATTTTCTCTGCACGGCACCATGAAATGGACACGGTCTCACTAAGTTCAGTGCTGAAAACAGATGAATATATAAATGACCATTGCCTGCTGGGTATGCAGATTAATTTTCTTTCCTTATTTTCACCTTTGTCCACCCTGCTGCTTGCTCCTAACACAATTAATAACACAATTTCTTATGGCAATATTTCTGCTATAAAGACTTTTTTTAGCTGCCTACAGTTACTGTACTATTTTTAGCGTGGAATACCGAGAAGAGAAAGAGTGTCTGGTACATGTATGTTTACATATTTTTTTATCACATGTTGTTCCTCTTTCCGCTGAGGGAAATCTGTGGATAAAGGAGACCTTTCCCTACTTCACCATGGGGTTCTTCCCACAGGAGATTGTTCTTCATGAACTTCTTCAATGCGAATCCATCCCATGGGGAACAGTCCTTCTGAAACTCCTGCAGCATGGATCACTATTGCACGAGGTGCGGTCCTTCAAGGACAACTGCTCCCGTGTGGGGTCCTCTTTCCACAGACCTCACACAGGGTCACAGCTTTCTCTCAGGCATCCCCCTGCTCGAGTGTGGGGCTCCTCCATGGGCTGCAGGTGGATCTCTGCACCCCCACAGATCTCCATGGGCTGCAGAGGCACAGCTGCCTCACCATGGTCTTCAGCATGGACTGAAGAGGAATCCCAGCTTGGGTATCTTGACCACATTCTTACCCTCCTTCTCCACAGACCTTGGTGTCTTCAGTAGTTCCTCTCACATATTCTCACCCTGCAATTTCCTGGCTTCAATTACATCTGCATAATAACACTTTTTTCTCCTTCTTAAATCTATTATTACAGAGGTGTTACGATAGTTTCTAACGGACCTGGCCTTGATCAGTAACACATCAGTCTTTGGAGCTGGGGATTGTCTCTGCTGGATATGAAGGAAGCTTCAGGCAACTGCTCACAGAAACCACACTTGTAGTGCCCCCACCTACCAAAGCCTGGCCATGCAAACCCAAGAAAAAATATTACTTTTCTCTAGCATCTCCTCCTAAATAGTCCTGTTCTTACAAAGAAAAGACTCTTATCTCTCAATGCTTCTGATGCATAACACAGGCATACTTTGGCATTTTTAAATTAATGCCTGTGAATGCAACTACACCAGGCCCTCCAGAACTTCTTCCTATACTCTATTAATAATTTTGTTGCAATGCTGTACCCTGCTTTGCTGCATTGCAGTCTAGTTTGAATTCAAATATAAATCAACTTCATGCAAACTTCTGAAATTCATTGGAGGCCACTCCTAGAACTTAACCCTCAGTTTCCCTGTATATATTATTACCAACACATGAAGGAGGAGAAATCATTGTCATAAACTGAAGCATGCCCTGAAAAAGCCTTTCATAAATTCAAAACACACTACTCAAAAAAGTTGCATCAAAACCTGAAGATTATATTGGGATTATAGCTTTATTTTCCTTTAAAAAAGTTTAACTGGTATTGCAAGCTGGTGAGAAAAAATACTAGATATTTTTATGCAATTTCAAGACCCAAATCCTCCAAACAAACTGCTCTCAACACAATTCTGTATGATAATTTTTTGCATGAGAACCAACCAATGTAAAAGCCACCTGCGGTCCCTCTAAGAAAACTACACTCCCATATGCAATCAAAAGAGGTTCTACTTTCAAAAGAATGGACAAATATAGGCTAGTAAAATCAGGTTGCTTACAAAAATTAACATCTGCATTTCCCCTTCCCTTTTCAATAAAGGAAAGAGATGTCTGGAAGTCTTAGTTAAATGATTGATTACTTATCATTTTACAGTAATGCCTAAGGATCCAGGCAAGTATCTTTTTTTTAAATACTCTGTGAACACAGTGATACAAAAGACAGTTCATACCTCAAAGGACTGACAGACTGAAGGAACAAGAAAAGTACATAGGAAAAAAATGCGCAAGTAGAGCTACATGAAGGGACTAACTCAAAGCAACCTAATAGACTAATAATAATAAATAAAATATAAAGGTCAGCAGGACCAGGGCAGTGATCATCCCCCCTGCACTCAGGACTGGAGCAGCTGCACCTTGAACACCGTGTTCAGTTTTGGGCTTCTCATGGCAACAAAGACATTGAGGTACTGGAGCAAGTCCAAAGAAGGGTAATGGGGCTGGGGAAGGGTCTGGATCATAAGCATGACCAGGTGCAGGTGAGGGAGCTGAGGGCATTTAGCCTGGAGAACAGCAGGCTCAGAAGAGATCTTTTCAGACTTTACATCTACCTGAAAAGAGATTGTAGCCAGGTGGAGGTCAGTCCCTTCCCCCAGGGGACAAGGGAGCATGGTCTCAAGTTGCTCCAGGGAACATTTAGATTGGATGTTAGGAAAAATTTCTTCATGGAAAGGATTGGCAAGCTTCAGAACTGGCTGCCCAGGGAAGTAGTGGGATCATTGTCACTGGGGGTATTTAAAAGATGCATAAATAGAGTGCTTGGGGCATGGGTTAGTGGTGGGCTAGGCAGTGCTTGGTTAATGTTCAGACCTGATGAACTTAAAATGTTTTCCATCCCATATGATTCTCTGATTCTATCTAAAATACTAGCATAGTTTAACAAGGTTTTTTAATGTTTACCAGTTTTCTCTTTTCTTACAGCAAACCTGGTAAGACACGGATATATCATGGTGCAGTACAAGTGTCCAGCCATATTTAAAGGATGTGCACAGAACTATTCCATAGATTCTTTGCTGGTTTCAGCTACAGGGTTGATTGATTTTGGTAACTAAGAAAATGTAGCTACATAATTCATGAAGAACAAGGAGTATCACAAATGACATCAGGCTTTTGAGACTAATGTACACAAGAAAAGAGAATGGAGGAAAAACTTAGACATCTAATTCCTGAGGCTGCAAACCAGAGGCTTGTAGTGAAACTGAAATGCAGGAGAATTATATAGATCTGATTAGAAAGTAATATTTTATTTGGAGTTCTCATGTATTATTGGATTGCCCATAAAATCAGACTGTTAACTTATAAAGGAATTGGATTTAGCATTTGTTTAGGTAGATCATTCAAATGAGCTCTCAGTGCTCAAGCAGAAAATAAGATCTTCACTTTTGCATAACACACAGTGTTTATGATGGTCCCTTAAATAATCAAAAGAATTTACACAACTAAAATAAGAATTTTAACACTGAGGGAAAGGTCATTGGGGTAGAGATAAATCTAGTTCTTGTGTGTAGAAATGGTAATTAAAGCCATGAAAACAGATGAGGTTATTGAGAAGAACATATCAAGGGTTGCAAATCAACATGGCCACACAACCTCCCTGACCTTCCTTCAACGCTAAGCAAGTTGCTGCAGAAATCAATGATTTCAGAGTTCTGTAGTCCCACCAAAGCATACGTCTTATTATGAAAAGAAAGAAGTTTTACTGTTTCCACACTCACACAACCAAATACTAACCCCCACTCTAATCAAAAAGAAAAGGGACCAAATGGCAGCAATATGACATTAAGCCCAGCGCAAAAATATTAATTAGGGAAACTTGCAGAAAAGTGAAGACACAGAAGCAGACCTTTGACCTATTCTTAAAGCATTGCTAAAACTATAGCAGTGCTCTGGAGCAAGAAAAAAAGGATTTGTACATTTAAGATGATGAAGTGCCTTAGCAGATAAGCATCAGAGCCAAAAAAGAGGCAGTTTTGTTTGACATAGAATTGCTTTTAGAAGTAACTGTCCAAAACAAGGTTTATTGCACAGTAAATATACTTAACATTCTTTGATTCAATGAGAAATTCAAAATTTCCTGTTACTTTGCTATGAAGTTTGATTTTATTTTCATTCACAATACACAGATTAAACTGTGCTGTGACAACCTGAGTCAAACTTGTCTATGGCTGAGTCTTAGAAGCTCACAGTATATTATTATTAAATTGCATGGATGAAAATTAAACCTATTATTTCTACAGCTAAATGGTGGTTTTGAGTATGTGAAGTCAGATTGAAATTGTATGACTTTTACAATACAAAACAAATCCAACGACTCATTTATTGGCCATTTCTCTATATGTGCTTGCTTAATTGTGAGTCAGTTTTGTAATATTTTTACTTTTCTGAGTAAACTAGGATTCACAGTCTATGAAGCAAGAAAAGATTGAGTCCAAGTTAAGATGTTGGTCATGGTCAGATAAGAGATGCTTGGTGCATGCATTTATTTTACAGTCCTGAGAACATAATTGATTTCTACCCATGTATATACAAAGACATAAATAGATATAAGGATATTAGAAGGGAATATAGATCAGATATCTAATTCATAATTGGCTTTCAACAAAATTTGATCATCTCTTTCTCTTTATCTCCCTTAAATTTATGATTGCACTTTCTGACCAGCTGAAATTTTCCTTTTCCCATCATGGATGGGAAGTTCCTACCACTTACTTTCAGTTCTACATGAAGTAGTGTAAAAACCAGTCACTGCTGCTGCAGGATTTTTTTTCCATCATTCATGTCCAAATATTCACATTAGTATGAGAATAATTCAATTATAGGATAACTAATCTTAAGTAGGTATCAGCATTACCAAAGCTTGGAGATAGTATTGGAAATTTGGAGTCGCCAAAATTCTTCAGTGCTTTTTTAAATTTTTTATTTATGATTACCTGATTTTGTTTTGAAACATAATGATGAATTTTAATTAATATGACTAAACTTTTACATGCTAAATTTATACTTGTTTGCATAATCCTTATTTTTCCCATTAAAAATAAAGGCAGAATAAGAAAAGAAAAAAATAAGGGGAAAAAAGCAAACTATATCTATTAAATCTTCCCAAGGTCATTGCCCCGTGTCTTTTTCTGCTTCTCAACAAAGTACTCATTTTTCTAAGCTTCCTGTCAGTGTGCCATGATATCCTTCACATCTGCCTGTGCCTTTGCTTTTATTAACAGAAAATACAGCCATAGCTTTAGTGTCATGTGTACTATAAAGACAGGATTTTCAAGAGATTTGACAACTCTCATATTTTCTGAAGTATTCTCTATGTAACACAGAAACCGTTTATTACTCCTAAGTAGTGACTCTCTCTCCAGCTTGAATAATGAAGTCCTCTAGGTCAGTATTTTCTACAAGGATGCATTTTAGGAAGAACTCCTCTGCAGTCCAGCGCTAAAACAATGGATGTCATAATAGAAATCTATGTACTATCAATCTTAGATGCCACTATAATCAATCTAATTCTTTGAGCAATGAAAATACAATATGTTATTGTGTTAAACTAAGAATTTTCTTTTTCCAAAATATTTATAAGAAACATAATAAAATTATTTATAGGGACCAGATCTGCTGTGGAAGGCAGGATAAATTAAACCTTCTATGAACAGCACTTTCAGCTGCAGGAGATTTACATCTGCTACCTGTAAAACAAATTTCCACATGGTGCAGGAAAATAGTTTTTGAGAATTATACAGTACCCAAGCAAAACATTCAGTGCTTCACAGTATTTTGTCTATAAAAAATCACAAATTTACCACAATTTAAAAAATTACTCATCATTAACTAACATGCAAATGTTTTTCATTTCTATCCTGAAATGACACAGTTCTTTAAACAAGAGGTGATTTTCACAAAATTATGGAATACAAAATATGAGAATAAACTTCCATACAAATAATTAGAAAATAACTGGTGCAATTTTAACACAAGAATCTGTAAGCAATACCCAGCATAGACATTGAATCAGAAATACACCAACCTTGCACACATTAAAATAATGAATAATCTTATGAATAATTCTGCAAAATTCAATTATGCATATACTTAAGCCTTTTTTTTTCATCTTGGAAGATATAGAGATTTTTTATATCAGTTGTTAGTTAAACATGTTTGATATACTTGGTATGTTTCAGATCACTTTATTTTAGCAACATAAGTACTCTACTAATGCAGAACAGAAAAAAAATTGATCACAATACCTTAGCTTTTTGTTTGTATGCTATTTGGACTTGTTCTCTATCAGTGTTAAGGAAAAACAAAATATACAATAGTTAGTCGAAGGATTCCAAGGTCAAAAATAAATTTCAAAGTCTGCATTGAAGTCAACTCTACTGTTTCTAGTTTTAATTATATGGGAGAATGTAAAAGAGTGCTAAAATCAAACAATAATTAAAACAGTTTTTAAACATAAGTACTGGTTGAGTCTTACTGAAATTGCATCTGAAAACATCATTTGCATACTTTTAAGTCTAAGCCTGATGTAATTGCACAGCATTCTCTGCTGCATGATTCATATTCAGGAGCCAGATTGTCCTCCCAGAGCAACATAAATACATTCTTCAATTATTGTCAGGCTGTAAGCAGGACTGGAGGAAAAATCTATGCATGGAATAGGAGGAGAACTGAGAGCAGTGGTGAGAGGTGCTGACCATTAGGTTCTTCTTGCAAGATCCTCTCCAACTAAACCACTTCCGACCACAGTATAAAGCTGTTCCAGTATGTCAGAGAATAAATATTTGTTCTATTTGTTTGTAGCTTCTACTAATAGAATAGCTAAAGACTCATAGCAAACTTTCAGTTTCTGACATTTCTTATACTTCTTCCTCCGCATTTCTTTTTAGTCATATTCTTCCCCAAGCAGACTCATTCAGGGCTAAACCCTTAGCATCACTAATGTTAAATATACCACAACTACATGTGAAAAACTAGTGGTCTTCTGAGTAACTATACAGAGGAGCTGCTACTCCTCCTTTCACAGAGTCAGAAGAAGCACTCACCAATACTAAGACCAAGGGAAAAAAATCCTTGACATTAGCTTAATTTTTGATCTTTAAAGTGCATTACAAACCTAACTAATCTCCCCAATACCCCACTCAAGTCACTTGTGCTGTACAGATGTGCAAATTGACCTTTGGAAGTTGAGGGACTGACCTAGAAGCACAGAATAAATATATCTCTTAAACAGAGTTGGATTTCAGGACCGTCCTGCTTGAGCCTCTGTTCATATTTTGATGCCTTTCTGTATGAATAAATTATAGGTTTTCAAGAATAAATGTGAGAGTGAATAAATAAGTTATAGGGAGACATGATCATAGGCCAGTCCTGATTCACCCCCAAGCTTGCTCATTTCTACATAGTACACTTTCAAGAATCTTAGTATCTCAGAATAAATGTAGTTTTAAATGTACACTAATTGAGAAAAGTCAGGTTCTCCTTAGGACTGTGAAGGAAAACCTGTGCAAAATATCCTTTTTCCAATTGACTCTAGAATCAATTTAATTTGGAGGGATAGGGTGTTTTCTCTATTTTCTGTTTCTGAAGGAACTACCTTTACAGAAGATTAAGCTTCCAGGAACTGCATGTGTAAATGGTTTTGAAATGCAGAGCAAATGGACACAAGCACATTGGGCACCTACATTGTTGAATACATACTCATTCTACAGGACATTAAAGTGGTTAAAACAGTAGCCTTTGCCTGGTTGAAGTTCTTGTTCATCTAATGATAATCAAGTGCACTGAGATGACTGCAAAACTAAAGACTGAAAAATAAACAAAGAAACAGTCTGCTTGCTCCCTAACATAGAAACACACAAACATTTTATAAATAACTTCAGATTAGTTTATTTCTTTTTCTTTGCAGCACAGATGTCCTAGCAAAACAGCTCCAGATTCTGCTCTGTTTTCCAGTTCTTCATTGGCCTCTTTTCACAGACACAAGAAATATTTTTGCTTCTCAAGGAACAGATCTTTGGGTGGACATAAAAAGTTTTCTTTATCTGATGAAAGTTGTCCAAATACCCCCAAATTAAAATCCATCAGGTAATGTTGTAATTTGCTTTTGTGAAATACAGGTTAGAAATCTGTACTTTTCTGTCACTTTGTCAGTTCCAGAAAATTTGAATTGACATGCATAGTTTATAATTGTTTGGTCAAAAAGTCATCATCTCCCTCACTCATCACAAGTGGGGTACAGTGGGCCACTGACTGTTCAGACAAGAAGTACAAGAGGGAACCTTACTCAGAGATTGCTAAAACACCCAAAACAATTATAAAAAGATCAAGACAAGAATTTAAAAATTGGACTGACCATTATAACTTCTAGGAAATTTTGTTGAAACTACTATATAAAGTACTTCCAGTCAAAGACTTCATGAAGTACATTTCATGCTGCCTGATTCCTGAGGGACAAAAATTCACATGGAGCTAATTTTAGTTATTTATAAAACATCATTTAACTATAACATAGTATCTACAATAAGATACTGCTCTTTTTTCTTCAAAGTGATAATAGTTTCCAAGAGCTGTAAGACCCTAAACATTTCACAATAGAGTGTAATACTATTTTGTAAAGACCAAGAAAAACCCCAAAAGATTGATTCAAAACTTTTGTAAAAGCACCTACCATTTTCTAAGCACAAATATTAAAATACAGTAGATAACATAATCTAGTCTGTCAGGTTCTTTCATGAGGAGGGAAATGGGAATATTCTGTTATCATATTAGGTTAAGATTATGATGACAACATTATTAGCACAAGAACTTGAAAAAAAACCCTTTTTGGCTAAATATCATACTGTTTTCTAAAGTATGTACAGTATAAACAGTATCGTTCAATGAACAGGGGAAAAGAAACAAATAGAGTGGCTATTTAATTATTCTCCATGCACTTTGCCAGACTACCCCTCTGACTGGCGTCAATGTTACATTTTGTTTTCACTATGAATGGCTATGTTTTTAAAAAGACTTTACCCTTTAGGACCAAGACAAACTTTGGAGCATTCCTTGGTGGATGCAGGTAATATCTCTGTATTGCTCTAGTCCTGCCTATTCACATTCCATATGTTATCTTTGATGGAAAACAGAAAAAAGAGCATTAGCCCACAGAACTACTCTGCACTTTTTACATTAGATTGAACAATTGTGCATCCATAGGTAACAGAGAAAAAGGACATCCCCAAGGCACTTCTCATTTATGTGTTCTCTTTGCTCAAAGATTTTTTTTTCCTTTCATCATTATCAATATTAAGATCAGATTGTGACCTTTTTAAAACTAGTTCAATGTGGAAGAATACCACTCTCTTCATTTCATGGCTTGCCTTCCTACTTGCCATTATTTTTTAATGCTTCAAACTGTTCTATAATATTATAAATATTTTAAATAGAATGTTAGATTTAAAATGTATGATTTCCGCATCTGGACTTTGTTAATAAATACTGTCACCCTTTTTATAAAATTTCATCCATAACAAAATTAGTCAAAGCAAAATATATATCACTGTGTAGTTCTAAATTACAACTGAGAGTAATTACAAACTGAAGCAAGAATAGAGGACATAATAATGTAAGAATATCTCCATTGCCTCAAGATATGTAAAAGCAACTAATGTGTCAGCCTAGCTCTTGTAAATGCGCTAGCTACAGCTCTTTTCATTACACCCTCATATGATCTAATTTTGTCACAGCCCTTGAGTAACCTAGAACAGACACTGTTAGCTCAGATCGCAATACTTTGCAATTCAGTACATAATATTTTTCTAAACAGGAAGAAGGGAAAGAAGAATGCATATCAGAGAAAGTACTTGGTCAGCTGCTTGCAGTGTTCACATCCAATGAATGACAGAATAAATTCCTGATACTGTATATTATTTGTAGTCAGATAAGTGCTGAAGAAATAGCTGAATTAGAACACAGACCACAAACTCTTATAATTTAAATATGATGTATATTAATATTACACATTATTAGTCTTACATTCTATCTGTGTTTGAAACTGGTTGCAATGGAAGGAATTGTATATTGGCTCAGTCAAGAAGTACTGGGTACAAAAATCCAAAGGGAAAAACTTGAATGCAATCAATGACATTTTTGACACCCTTGCTTATTTTTCTTTTTTCCTCTGTCAGGAGTAAATGTAATTTTGGAATACAATAACTGATTTTTAAGTAAAATTGATATGCTTAGTAATCTAAATGATGAACTGAGTATTTCAGTCATCATCTTGTTGATGAACAATATCTCACTTGATATAAAGTTATAATTTATGGGACCAGAACAAGACTGAGTGCTGAGATTACCACCACTGCCCAGTCTGGACACAATGAAACCCCAGTATGCTCCCTACCTGAGTACTGCCGGTCGAAACCAAGCAGCAGTCTCATCTTTTGTCAAGAAATTTGGGAAAGAGATTTATTCTCTTTGGCTTTTTAATTACTTACTGTATCTGAGCACTCAAAATGTTCCAAGGATTCTTGATTAAGTACTGTTTTTTGTCTTCTCTGTTTGCTGTAGTTATATAGTGAGAGATTTATAAGAGACAGAGAAAAGAAAGATGAAACTTTATGGGCTTTCTAGCCTTATCTTTTAAATCCATTTAACAGATTTAGTTTTATTTTTTGTCTTATTTGACCTTAAAATGAGAATTTTTAAAAATCCTTTTTAAAGAAGAAAGTTTTTGGCAAAAATCTGCACAGCAAGTACTTGCATCCAGCAGAGTCCTGGTCTCTTTTGGATCTCTATTCACTTTAACTAAAGCAGAGTTGGAACAGACCTGTGCATGAACTGAGGAAATGGAGAAGAAGTAACTTTAGTAGGTTTTTATTGCTTAAAATAATATATTTATTTGATAAATTCATTAAATAAACATGACCATGAAATCTATATAAAATTTCTTTCAAAATCAGTGTATGCATTCTAAACCCTAACAAAACTTATACTTAAAATTTTCAGTATTTCCGAAGACTTCCAGCATTTCCAAACAGCATTTTAGTAAATCATGGCAAATGATAGAGGCAAACTTTACACAGGAAATAAACACTGAAAGTGTTACCATAATAGGAAGAATTACATGAATCCTATGAAATGTAATGAACTAACATTATTGACCAAGCAAAAATATTTTTTCCTTAAGAATAATCTTCTATTTTTTTTTCATTGAACTCTTAACGGTGAAAATAAACATACTTATTTCAGAGTAAGAAATAAATAGGAAACTCTGCCACACTTTTGGAAATCAATTCTCAGCATTCCACATAATAATTTTTCTAAGTAGCTTTTATTAACAACTAGCTACCTTGCAAACATCCGTATCACACATCAGACTGAATTTTTAACTGTATGTTTAAAAAAACTTGAAACATTTGATTGCATGCATTACAAAGTAAATGCCTTTTAAAATATTGGATCAGGTTTTGCCATGCAAAAATGTAACTGCTGCTGGAGAAGTTATAAAATAGTAATTATTTTATTTGAGTAACCTAATTCTTGCATAGTAACCAGCTTCCAGTTTTAATAATATTTTATTTTACCTACATTATTCAGGCTGAAGTCCTTCATGATTTTCAATGTTTTAAGACAACTTTCAAAGCGCTTGGAAAAGATGTCATCCCCTTTCAGCCATCAGGCAAATGTTGGTGGCTTTACCAGGGGCACCAATGATATTTTCAAAATATTTTTAAGGTATTCAATAATTTTCTTTGGGAGTAAAATTTCATGTTTAGATAAAAAATAGCCCGAAGGAAAATAGTTTTGGGGCTTATTTTCTTTAAAATTTGTCTTATTTATAAAATCTAGGTTATTGTTTCCATAAACAAAATGCAAACTTACATCTAATGACATTAACTCTTCCGCCCTTCCACTCTTCCAGGTGGAATATATAGTGTGTGTGTATATATATATATATATATATATAAATATACATATACATATACATATATATATATATACATATATATATATGTATATAGGAGGCACCTGAAACCATATAAGGTCATATAGAAACCTCTAGACCATATAGAAGGCTCTTCAGGACTACATCCCAATAACCGAAATCTTGGTACTCAAATCATTAAATGAGAGACAAGTTCAACATCTAAAAAAGAAGGGAATTGAGTATGTGCACAAGCATGGCATAGGCAAGTGTTTTCATCACCAGCTTTTTATGAAGAGAGTGATAGATCTTTGGATCATTTAAGACAGAAAACTTTTGTAGCTTCATATTGTGAAGAGACTGCTTGATCTGTACATTAGCTGTACTTATCTCTACAGTATGCATGCAGAGAACTGTTGGAAAAAACACAAGGGGAGAGTAGCACCTTTTATCTAAGTCTTGTACTACCTCCATCCAAAGCAGGATGTTAGAGCCTAGATCTGCACCCTGAAGATGGTTAACCAGGGTTAAATGTGGTCATCTCCAGTACTACTCATGAGATTTCAGGTAGCCTCTCTTGGCAATGCCCCAACACCTTTACCAAAACTCATTAGCAGAACTTGGGTTAGTGTTTATAGATATATTTCTGACTAGACTTCAGTCTTTTGCTCTCTGATTTGCTGATTTTTCCTTATGCTTTATTCACGTTGCAGTGACTACCTTGCAGTCATGCATTGCTGGATTAACAGGCTGACAATTGTGCTTCCACCTGGCCTGCAGCAGCATCATTTTGAAAGGCTTTGCAAACCTAGGAAGGATTCCTGAGACTAAAAGTACTCTCTGCTTCTGTCTTTTGCTTGTTTTACCAGCTAACACTATTCACTAAAACACGTTTCTTCATTACTGAAATTGCCAATACATACTTGATAAAGTAGCTTTTAACTAAGAATAACCCTTCACCTCTCAGGTACTTTTGAACTTTAGATTAGGCTTCTGGGTGTTGCAGGACCATACTCAAGTACTGCTATACAGCACAGGAGTAGCATGATTTTGTGTCTGTCAATCTATAAATGGATTATAATCTATATTCATGATATTTAAAACATAAGAACTACATTTACAAGGAGAGAAATAAAATATAGATCACACTGGCAAGTTATATTTGCATGAACATAGAGATGGTTGGTTTTCTTACGTGCTACTTAGTAAGTGTAATTTAAACATTTTACACAACTTAATCCTAGAATTCATTCAAACTATAACCCTACCCTAGGTTCATTTCCCCCACTTGTGGAAATGCACCAAAAGCTGCCACATAGCCTTTGTCCTTGGATTTGGAGTTGGATAAAGGATACCTTCTCATTGCTTCTAAAAGATAACTAAATCAAAAGCACAATTTCAATGTAAAGATTGAATGTCTGGAAAGCTTTTTGAGCTTTTCTTAAGCTACTTTGTGAAAGAGCTGTTTGCTGTCTCTTATCACCAATTATCTTCATTCTTTACTTATCTGTGAACAGAATTTGATTGTTACTGGAGTGCAAATGTTCCCTACCACCTGCTGTGGTAGTAGTTCTAACTGCTCTTATCTTTGTACCTGTTTTCTATCTAAATATTAATAAGTGCATAAACTACAGCAGGGAACACATGTTTTTGCTTGCTCTAAAGAGAGATAAGACAATGTAAGACAGCTTTGGACTATAGAAGTTTCATAGTGAATACTCACTGAATAAAAATTATAGGAAATCCATCTATAGCCTGAAAGAAGACACAGATATGTCCCTAAAAGTGGAGTCACCTAAACTCACCACTTTTATGACAAACAATATCATCTCTGTGGTATCCAGGTTTTTTAAGAATATGGGCAAGTTTTACCTACCAGACCATTCCAAATCCATCTTCCCCTCCTTTTATTCCTACCTAAAAATTTAAATTTCTCTGTTTTGTATAAGCCTTGTGTATTAGTGATTTGGTGTTGGTCAAGTAATTGATGAAGATTGATTTTATTAGAATTTCACTGCCCATTGTAAAAGGCATTTAGGTGAGTATGGAACACCAGTGAAACAAGTCCAGAAAACTTCCAGCAGTTTTTTTATGTTCAGATAAATTAGTAGGAAAGGAGAAGAACAGAATGGAGGAGGAAAAGAAATGGTACTTACTATGATTCTTGCTATGTCATTAAGACATTACAGAACGAAGAGGAGCTGGAGGGTCACCATATTAATAATATGATGGGAGAAAATAGGAGATTATATCCTTTCTTCATTAGTTAATGTTATACAATATAGCCCTTTTTCTGAAAACAAATTCTTAGAACAAAGCATAGTTGTCTAAGGAACTAAAGCATATTTTTATATAAATTTTCTAGTAAATTATTTAAAACATAGCTAAATTTGATTGCCTTAAGTATTTTCTTAATGTCTATATTCAATAAATAAGGAATCAGGAAAATAACTAAATTGAATTCAATTTGAATATAGCAGATATCTGACTTAGCAGGTAGCTTAGAAGATATAAAATATTCATGCAGTAGCAGCAATAATTTCATTGTACATGAAAACATAAAGAAATATAAGCTTCAGCTGACACACATATAGTAAGCAGACCATTAGGAGTTAACAGCTGTAGGCTAGGTCTAATTCAGTATTAGATTCACACATCTTAGCTTTTTCTTTTTCCAGAATCAATATCTGCAAATAATAAATGAGATCCCAAAGGGTTGAGTTAAGCTCCAACTGCCACAGAGTAACTCTGCAATTGGTCATTGACTCAATAATGCAGGTGAGCTTCACACTGTAGAACATCTTTAGCACACTATAATAGAAAATTAATAGTGTTCAAATCAGCAGCAGGGTTACCCTAAGGATTACATAATAGCTTGGGTTAGAACAATCATCTAGCTCCAAGAAGTGTAAAATGTCATAAAACTAGAAAGATATAGAATAGTTCCTACATTAAGAATAATTTGTGTAGTGTACACTGACTTTTTTAAAACACATTAAACAACAAAGATTCGCATTATAAAAGTGTAGAGCTGAAAATATTGCCAGCAAACCGCATTGCAGTGGTGTCCATGGGAAATATGAAAATCATATATCACTGTACTGTTAATAATAAGACTACAGAATTCAGTTCACTACTGTATTAGTAAAGGATTCATGTTAGCTACTGTAACACTATAATAAAAAGTGAAAAACAGCATGTCCACAAAAGCACTTGTAAGATACTAATATAATAATAATAATAATAATAATAATAATAATAATAATAATAATAATAATAATAATAATAATAATAATAATAATAATATTGCTTTACCAAATTGCAGATAAAATAACAAGTATTCCTTACAGACTATATAGATTCTTTTATGTATAGTACTTTGGGACATGGTATATCAAGGGATTATTATTATTCAGTAATCAACTTAAGTGCACGAAAAATTATATGAGGCTTATTTACAGCAGAATAGTATGGTAGCAATCTAGCATCATTAGGGACTAATAGGCACCTGGAGACAAAAAGAGCATTCTCAGAAACCTAAAGCAATGTCAGAAAACTTCTCCTTCTCACTGCCCAGCACAAATACCTATCTCCCTGAAAGAAACAATACACTGCATAACACGTAATATAATATCAATTATTTTTTTAACCACTTTTCAGAAGCAGAGATCACTGTGCACAATTAAGGGCCCAGAGAAAAAATTGAAATAGATACTATTTCTCAATCTGTGTAGCACGTGAGGACAGGTAGACACTATAGACAATATTCCTAAGTGTTAAAAACTAAGGTTCAACCATTGACATAAATTAAAATGGAAAATTCTTTCCACAATATTTTGAAAAAAAAATAAGCATGAAAACCTCAGACTCCCCACAATTATTGGATTAATTCAGTTCATTTACTAAATAAAATGGTGGCTTTAGCTTTTCTCATTCCAATGCTGAACAACAAAATATACTCACTGCATTATACTGACTGTCCCATTTCCAGCTAAAAATTGTATATTTCCAGTTCATCTCTCAAACTTTCTTCATAGGTGCCTGCTGCTCCAAATTTAAATGGAACTTGACACACATATCACGGTCATTATAAGATCGAGTTCAGACTTACCCATGGGCTGCTACCATCCCATACATCGCCATAGAGAAAAGCAGCTTGTGGCATTCCCCGCAGGCTACTTGTCGTACTTTTCAAAGGAGTAATGTCCTCACCCAGCTTGGCACCAGCTGTAGGAATAAAAGATTGGAGTGGAGAATAAAATCCTCTGCTGCTCCGGTGCCTTCCCTGTGGCTCTTTTTCATAGTGACTTGTGCCATACACAAAATGGCACCTCTCTTTAAATGCGGAGAGGTCCAGGCTTTATATACCAGGCATGAGAATGCGAGTATACCACAAAACACTAGTTCCTTATCATGCGCTTGTTAGCTTGTCCAATCTATGGCAATCACTTTGGTCCCAGGGGTTGAAAGACACAAGGCGCAGGGAAAAAGCAAAGCAAAAGCTGAAGAAAGATCAATACTGCACTGTGAAACAAGAAATGTAGGCTATTTACTTTTCATTGATCTGATGATGCAGGAGAAACACCTCAGACTGGCATTAAATTGAGGGAATATATCTTCTGTGATTTTTCACCTCAAGGTCAAGAAAGAGTCAAAAAGAAATTAGAACAAACAGAAACTAATCACGGGAGTAAAATAAAACTATTAAACCACATTACAAAACCACATGGAAACATAACTAAGTAGGAGGCTGAATAAGGTTCACAATGAAATAAACACTGATAGCTCTTATCAGTTTCAACTTGCACCTGAGCTGAATGCAAGAAAAGTCGCTGTATGAAGCAGGTTAAAACAAATCAAAGTACAATGTTAATGCAGAGGCCTGTTCAAAAAAGTATATAGAATTATAGAATTAGAAAAATCTATATGACTCACATCAAAGACTGACATATGTGTTCACTTGCATTAACTTATTTAAACAAATAAGGTTTTACCTTTTCACACCAGAAAAGGTACCTTTTCATATCAATGAGAGTTTGAAGTAGAAGGAATGCTCAGCATGGGACTCATTTTAAAACACATTTTCTTCTGCTTGTTTTCTTCCTCTGTTTTATTGTTAAATTCAGTTTTAAGCTTGAATGGCTTCTGTCATCATACGGTTTTTTAAGAGAGATTCAGTTTTAAGATCTAACACCTCAAAATAACTCAATGCTGTTTCCACTGTCTCAGGGAGGTGTTTACCTTGTTGGAGATTTGCATTTACTTAAGAGTGACCAACTTTTCTGTGATTAGACATGCATTTTGGTGAGGAATTGCACCCATGTCTTTTATGATACTTCCCAGGGATTTCCTTCAAATTAGGGGACACCACAAAGGGAATTTTCTGTTTGTATAACAGATTGAATATCTGTTTGAGTCCAACAGTGTCTATGGTCTAAGGACATGTCCTGTCTTTGTAAAACTTACTTGTGAAGAAAGCTCAGTTCTCAAGCTGAATCTCTTTCGAGTAACTGCTTCAAGTTAATTTTCTAGAATTATTTAAATCTACTGTTTTCCTCAAAACTTCCTTTCTTTTTATTTTCCTTCTAGTCTTTTGACAATAAACAAAAAACCCAAATCCATCAAAATTTACACAACACAGCATTCTCCATGAGAAATCTTGCCAGAACAACCAACACAGCCTGCCAAAACAAGACAGCCATTAAAACACACACAGAGGTCCCACACTGAGACATATGTTAGAAAATGCAAACTATGTCAGTGAAACCATGTGCAAGCACCAGAACTTACTGATACAGATAAAGGGTTGAAACTGGTGTTTCCAGATAAGCATTTGCCTCAAAGCAATCACTTCCTGTCTTGGTCTTCTAGACAAACCTTCAATCAAACATGCAGAATATCTTAAGTTAAAAAGATGATAATAGAAATTCATAATTCTGATAAACACTGAAAAACAGGAACAGAACTCCAGATTTGAATGGGGTTTAAATCTGTCTGTCATGTATGCCTTCTGCTAATCTTTCATGTCCTCTTCATCCTGTTATTTCTGTTCTACAAGTGTTCATTTCTTTTCACACTTCCCTTTCATATCCCTGTCATACCATAGGTAAAATTACCCAATTTTTGCAAAGTACTTTTTTAACATATTAAAATTAAATCAAAAGAAATGGTTCTTTATTCCTGCTTCATTTGAAGTTTGTTTAGATTTGTACCAATGCCAATAAATGTATTCCATACCTGCTTTTTTTTTATGCTTGCTCCCATCAACAAGGGATTCAGTTTATATGAAGCCATTATTGCCTTTAGATTACCAAAAGGCTTTAGACTTGTTTCTGTCAGAACATACAATTTAACAATGT
This sequence comes from Molothrus aeneus, assembly GCF_037042795.1. NCBI lineage: Eukaryota > Metazoa > Chordata > Aves > Passeriformes > Icteridae > Molothrus > Molothrus aeneus. The sequence goes on along the minus strand of NC_089680.1, from coordinate 59,213,739 downwards.
TTGCATTCTGAATGGAAAGATTTTTCAGTAAAATACACTGTCAAATTTCATGGAAAAACCAACATATGTATTGATATCCAAAAATAAATTAATGAAGGTAATGACTATAATAGCTATATATTCATATATATCTGTATGAGCATACAAATGTTCATGGCAGTCCAGAGATCTTTTTATCAAGTATTTTCCCAGGTATTTTAAAGATATTTGCTCTGAAAAGCTACTCTTAAATAACTGTGTTTGCACTACCACTTTAATATTTCTTAGGAAAAAACCTAAAAAGATAATTAATGTATTTACAGATATTGGAAGAAAAATACCCTCTTAGATTATCTAAGAAAATATCACTATTATTAGAACTGTTTAATAAATATTTCTGTTCAAACAAAACTATATTAATGTCTAAAACTATTAGATGAAAATAAAATTTTAATCAGCTCTAAAACTGTTATCTTGAAGATAAAATGCAAATCTAGACAGTTAAAGAATAATGGCCATTGATATATAGCCTACCCATGAATTTTTGAAGGCTGTAATATTTCCAAACTGCAGAAAACATCTGAATTACTCCAGCTAAAAACAAGCAAAGAAAAAACATATATATGCAGTTTGTCACAGTTTATATGATGGATATTAGCACAATTGTTTTCTATATGTAAAAAAACCAGTATGCATGTGTCAAAACATTTACACAACTTTCAGGTTAAGAATGTACATTATGAAAACAAACCTTTTATGGTAGATGATACAGTCTACCATGTGAAAACAGAGATAAAGATAGCTTTTCTTTAGCAGATGCGATTAACATTATAATTACTGAAAATGGACGTTTGAAGTCTGGTCCAGTTGCTACAAAGCTGTTGTAAAAACTTTTTTTGGTTGCACAAGGCTCTGAACCCTTGTTTTCACTTACTGTAATTTTTGCTCCTCAGTTCAAAATTTATCTCAAAAGAGATTTCTGTCTTAAGCTACAGGATTCAGTTCAGATTCTGTTTCATTCTTTGTGACTTCTCTCATTGCTTCTTCATTTTAACTTTTGAAATGTTGACAATAAGTGAGAGTCAGAGACAATACATTCAGAACAAAAATGTCATACTGCAAGCATTTTGCAACAGAGTTATATGTAGTTCTTGAGCAGAAGTGCAATAATAATGCAGGTTTTTCCAACACAAAAATCCATTTTCTAAAATAATTTTGACAAAATATTCAAATCCTTTAAATCCCAAACAAAAAAAAATTAAGAGATTCTTTCACAGGAAACTTTGTTTTTATTTCAGATTATAACAGACTAGATATTTCTTAAATACTATATTTATGTATGTATGTATGTATATATGAGTGTATATATATATGTGTGTGTCTATATAAAATAGTTTTCCAGTTGGAATTTTTATTTTTCAAGGGGATGTATTCTGCCTTGTACCTACTATTCAGCCTTGTACTTGCATGATGTGCATATCCACACAGGGAATTAGTGCCACATATCTCTTCCACATGATTTATTTCTGTTTGTTACACATAAACAAGACTAGGAACATTTCTGTTGATGATCTGATACTGCTTTTTTACTTTATGCAGGATCTTAGACAAATTCAATATCTTTATAAAAGTCAAATACAAATAACAATGGACTACATATAAGAATAACATAATTGGAAAAGCTGAAAATAATAAAAATCTGAAAAGCTGCAGATCCTGCATCTCTTCATTTCACAAAGTTTGCTTCTAGTACCTCCAGTGAATAGTGACCACAACACTGGAAGGACTGAACTCTTTATATCTCTTCTGGCCATACAGAAAATTGTTACAGAAAAATCCCACTCTTCTGTTCTGATTCTACTTACAGTTCATAAATGCTGTGCGGGAAATAGCCACAAAAATCTGTGAAAAAAAAGCTTCAGGATGTGGGTCTAAAGTAGATTGAATTCACAGGTTCCTGTGATAACAGCACCCCAATGTTTGTCCCAAATACAGTGGAACGGATACAAAGGGTATCAAACCCTACTAGGGATACAAATGCTGCTAGGCTGAAAACTGACCTACCTGAAGTGGAAACAGCAAGCTTTTAGCAATTCTCAAGTTCATGAAAGTGAGGATAACTTTTCTCCTTGATTTTCAAATGCATGTACTTGTGAATATAGTAGTTCATGGTTCCTACAATAAGTTTAAAAATCACAAATGGAGAAGCAAGGAGGAAGTCAGGGGAGAGGTCCCCTCTTTTCCCCATTTTCTCCCTTTCATCTTTTCCTTGTTTTCTGAACCTTTTACTATTCAAAAAGACACCTGAGGTGTTTGCTAGAGTCATAATGAAGGGTGCAATGATACTGGACATCACGAACTGAGTCTCTGGCCCCTTTTACATTCATCAGCTGGCTTCAACATGGTGTCCTTTGTATTTATGAGATTTTATTATCAAATAACAGATATTTTTTGTGATTTTTAAACTTATTATTACCTAGACTCACAAATGCAGAAGTTCCCAGCAAGGGCCTTGAAGACATCTCTGGTTAACTATTGAGTTTTTTGATTCTGTCTAACTGTCATCCAAGCAATGAAAACTAATATTTGTTTAAGGATGGTTGGAAGTGCATCTGCCTCAAACTTCTTTCACTCCACTGCAAGTGGGAACTAAATGGCCACACAGCTCTTCATTCCAGTGGATGAATAGGTAGCGAGTGGCATTCAGTGTGGCTCAGTGTCACAGAGCAGGGACATGTCATGACATTATGGGAGTGTTGGTATTTAATTCTTCCATCTGTTAATTACTCTTCAGATATGTGATGCTATGATCATGTTGACTACTATCAGGTTTGAGAGAGGTTAAAATTCTTTAGCAAAATTAACAAAATTCACTATCTTTCGTGTCTGAAAGACCAGAGCTTGACCTAAATAAGACATCTCAATAATGTTCTTTCTGACACTAAAGCTGCAAGAAAACTGTAAAATTTATAATGAGGATCATCTAAGACAGATACATTCATGTAGCTCTTCCAGAAAAGTCACTTATTACTGTTTCTGGGCACAAATTTAGTGAGATAAAGTCTTAGTCAAGGCTTTACAGCTTTGGATGACAAGAAGCAGGACTACTGGATTACTGAAAATCGGACACTGCTCCGGACAAGTTTTTATGCATGTTTCAAGATCAAATCACAATAATTTATTTTGCTCTAATTCTGCTTGTTACACTATACTCTGTAGTGCAGTTACCACTTTGGCAGTAAATATTATACAAGGAAAATGGACACTAGACTGAACTGCATAAACAGACAGAGCTTTTTGTGCATCCTACCTGTGTGCAGATCACACTCCTCTTGAATTCTTTCAAAGCTGTTGTATTTCCCTACATAACAGAGATATAGATTTTTTTAAGCATTATGAAAAGAGATAAAGGTATAAAGAACTGAAAACTATGCAGATAGGCAGCAGAAACAAGTAGGCAGATTCATACCTAGAATCTGCGGTGATATGTGCACATTCAGTGACAAATAAGATATGCTTCCTGATTCTTTCTCTTATAAAAAAAAATTACAAAAGAATTTGTTATTTTAAGTGGAACTCTTACAAATGTAGAAGGAGAAAATATTCTCTTGAAAGAGAAGAAGTAGTACTTGCATTTGAAAGATACGAAGAATTTCTTTTCCCTTTAAAAAGAGAATGCAGACAGACAATATTTTGTCTTCATATGTGATCAGATATGAAACCGACACATATTACTCAGTGATATTTAAATGGGCAAAAAAGCTCCTTGAGACTTCATAAATAGCTTTGGAGTATCAGGTTGGACCTGGCTTGTCTGAAATAGAAGAATTTGAAACTTTTACTATAGTTGGTTTACAGCAAATTAATGGCTCTTTAAAGATCTACTTTGGAGTATTAAGTTAAGCTGCACATCTGCAAGGGAAAAGTGACTACAAAGTCCCATACCAAGAGCACTTTTAGAAGCGATGGGCAATTTCTCAGTTATGCTGTCTCTTTTGACACCAGCTGAGTGTCAAAAGAGTTGATTAAGCAAGCTACACATTTCCTTGTCTTAGCATAATAGAAGGGCTGGACTCCTTCACAGAATCCTCTGACTGACACAGGTGGGATGGCAATTCAACCTGTGAAGCAGTCAAGTGCTGAGAGGAACAGCCAGTGAGGAAAAACAGAGTCAGGAAAGTTGCAGGATGAAGTGCATAAAAGGTTCAATTTTGCATTCAAAGTTTGGAATATTTATCAAAATATAATCTGAGGTTTCTGTCCTTCTGTGATAAATTAATGCATATCTTCTCTTGCAGAGAGGAGTCTATTTCTAATAGAATCTTACATTAGATAATAGCATGGAGAAAGGTTACAGTGAATTAAACACCTAATTTCTACACTCATCTGAGTTCTGTAAAATTGTATTATTTTATTTTCTAAGAGATTAGCTCACTGTTTTAGCTTTCATAGTCTCATTTTCTGCAATTTCAGGATGCCCAAAGTTAGCAATGTGAACAAATTCGTATTTCCACATTTTTTTCCTTAGAATTATAATGAAAGTCAAATCACACTTACAAACATTTTCTTTAGTATTTGAAAAAGCAAAATTCTGTTTCTGAGGAACTAATACACTGATTCTTTCCTTAAAGAATATGTAAGTCTATATCCGAACATTATTTTTTAGAGTAATTTATGGTGAAAACATCTATAACTTAAGGAAGACATAGTGATTTGCAGCAGAAGAATAGAAGCCTTTTTTAGTCAGTGTTGATTGGGTCATAAGGTTCTTGGAGTGACTACATGCCATTTCTGTGGACATGAATGGTCAGTGCAGAAAAATTCAGAGGAGTAGCTCACATCACCTTTGAATACTTAAAGTGATGTCCATTACAGAAAGCAAAAGAAAACATTAAAGTTATTTCATAGCTTAGTCAAACTCACTCTTTGTATGAATCAGAGAAACTTGTTTTTAAATGAATTGTAAAGCCCACCAGAGTCATTGAGACTAGAAGAATCTGATATATGCAATAAATAGATCAATTCTTTTGTTGCCTGGAATACCAAGCAATGCAACCTAAGCATTGCTAAACCTAAGTCTTGCTTCATCTTATCTGATGAAGCAAGACTGTCAGAATACTTTGAGTAGCCAGAGAAAAGAGCATGTGTTGTAATGCTATAATGACAATTACAAGTCAGAAGGCACTTCAGGATAAACCCCTGTTTTAAGGCTCAGTGGGCAGCAGGGAAGACATTTGGAACTGAGAATTTTCATGCTTGTTCAAAACTGAGGACATTCTGTATTTAATTATTTCCTCTTATAAACACTCTTGCACTGAAGAGCGTCTTGAAAACTTAAACTTATTAGGATGTTTGAGAAGGACAGAAGTAATAATGACAGTGATAGAAAAATTTGTAGATTTAAAGGGAAAAAAAAATCAAAAGGCTTCTGAATCTTCATAGTGAAAACCAAAACATAAAAATGTATAAAGCTTTCATCTTCATACAAAAATGAACTGTGATTCATCTTAAGAGACTAAGCAAGACAAAAGGGTCTAGACTCACCTCACTCCTATACTGACATCCCATTACCCTGTGGAGCAAAAAAACCTTAAAATCAGACAGTTTAAAAATCAACCACTGAAAGAAACTGATTATGGTTTATTGGAGAAAGCAATTGCGTTGGTCTGGGAGAAGTTTCATTGTTAGAACATCAAATCAGACTCATCAACTTCCACTGCTACAGAAATAATAGTGATATCAATTTAAAGTCCTGAGTGATTTTGAAATTTAGGGACAGATATTTAAGTATTTATTTATAGATAAATTAGAACAGAGGAAGAATTAAAGACCAGTGGACAACATAGGATTTTCAGGACTAGCACACACAAAACAAATACTTTCTGCTGCATATATAATTTCTCAGTGCAATTAGAAATAAGAGAAGTATCATGGTTTTAACAATATGTATTGGAAGAACATTCCAAAACCTAATTTGAGACAGACAGTGATGTTTGGGTTTTTTTTAATACAGAGCCAGCCCTAATCTCCCTAACATTAATTTAATTTTATTATGCCAGATCATATTACATGTATATATTATTACATATACTATTTGTAGTAACATATACTATATCACTTCTGTAAACATTTTTTCTTACAAAAAATTTCAATGCATTATTTTCATTTTTATGACCTATCTCTATAACTCCAGCTGCTTTTTAGAAAAATTGCTATGTAAATTAATTTTAATTTATTTTACATATGTGAATATAATGAAAATTATACATATCATCAAAGAAATGGTAAAAAAAAGTTTTATACTGTCAGGAAAAAGAATAGTTCCAACATCCTCCATTATTTTGTGATTACTAGTATTTCATTTTCTTTTAAAAGCCTCCCCATCCTTATGTCATGATTTATGACTTTTTATGAATTAAATATATATTTCCGGACAATTACTAGGTTCATTGCTAATCTAAGCCCATCAGCCTGCATGTCTTCTATCACAGTCATTCAAGGAACCAGATTCAATAATGGAAGGCATTGCACGGTTGGACAGTTAGCAAACAGGGCATATTCAGCACACTAATTTAAATAGTGCATATTCTTTTCTCACTGAGGTAAAAAGGCTGAAATAGCCAGCTCACTAGATTCAAGGACACTACTGACCTCCTCAGTTAGTAAGTTAGTGAAAATCAGAGTAGTGTCAGGAACAGTAATCATGTTTGAGATCTTTTACTGATGTTTAAACAGGTGCAATATCTGAGTCTGGAAGTATTTTACAAGCATTTATGATTTACATTACATTTAGGAGTTTCTTTACTTTTTCCATTTGCTTTGATGTCAAACAAAGGGGAAATAATCAAACTACCTCAGTGATAGAAGATATATACAGACCAATTAACTTGCTCAAGCTCTTACACAGCTGCAGTCATCTCAATAATTTCCTAGACTTTTCTCCAAACCAAGTAACAACCTGTCTTTTGTGGCAACAAAAAAATTAATTTTTGCTGGTAATTGGTGGAATGAATACAAGTTGTACAAGAGGTAACCACTGCTGACTTAAGGGATTGCATATAGATTAATTTTATGTAATGCCTCAGTTATTCCATAAATTAGAAAATAACATAGACATAATTTTACAAGGAAAAGAATGTTCAGAGTAATTATAAGTTATGTTATAGAAGTTCTCCTGTTGGACAAGTTTGTCTAATTCAGACTAGTCTTGAAGCCAACAGTTATCAATATCTTTGCAACCTCTTTCTGAATAAAAGACACAGAAGGCTAGGCCCTTCCCTAAGAGTATTCTCTTCTTCAAATTATTCCTTACTTGTGCTGTAGCTGATCAAGTCAGCTAGTCATTTAGTGGACATTTTTTTTTCTTTAAATTCTCTAATATTGGTTTGGGGTTTTTTTCTAATCTTTTCAAGCAAACACTCAGAATATTGCAAAATATGTATTTCTTCCTTTTTGTCTCAGGGGAACAGAACAGTAATTCCTTATTTAAACAGCTTTTATTTTATTCCCCTTCAGAAATAAATAATCCAAAATGAGGATTACATTATATAAAACTCTCCTAGATTACCAAAATCAGCAGCAAAAATTTTTATTAATTTATCTCAAAAATGATATCAGCATTAAGTTAATGACACATTATGAGTGTTATACAGTCATGAGCAAAACAGAAGACTTCTCTTGAGCTGGAAAGCTTTGTTCTCTTCATTCAAAAGAAAAAGGCAGCAGTAATGGGAAGACAAGCAAGCAGCATATTCCCCACATGAACAAGTGTAGGTAGCCACTCCAGTCATATTCCTGTTGGGAGATGCAAACCAGGTCTTGAGAGACACCACATAGCCTGGTTCCCTTTTTAACCAATTATTTCCCTTGAAATGTGGGGAAACCCAAACATGCAATAGAGACATACCCCAACCTGAGTTATCCAATGTTGTGAGCAAGTCACATAGAGAATCAAGGACAGAGCATGCTTGCCCTGAGTCTTGACCCTGTGTTTTTCTTAGGGAACCATATTTTACCAGTCTTCCCAAATGTCATTCTTTATGCATTTAGGAGGGAAAGAAATAAATTTGAAGTACAAAATCAAAAAAGAGATTTATCAGAAAAAGTTACAAAATAAATACAAAGTCCTAAGACTGTAATGTGTCATAAGCCATCTTGTTTCCTTGAACAGATCTCATGGCTGGCTTTTGCCTGGAAAGTCTTTTATAACAGACCTCTTACAAACAAAAAGTTTTATAAGAAAAGAGGATCCAGTAAAACCACTTTGTCTTGTCTGCTCACAGCCCACTCAAAGACAGGTTCTTATAAATAACAAAGGGCTGTATATTTAGCTCAAGCTGTGCCTTTCCCATCAAGATAATGATAGATGGTTTTAAAACTTGCCCAGCACTGGACTGAGATGAATGGCCTGTTTGGCTTCTTGCTCAACAGTATTGTCTTTGAGGTTGGTTTGTTGTTTTTTTGGGGGGAGGCTGGTTTTTTTCCCCCTTGGTTTTTCACTACATACTTTTCACATGCATAAGAGAGATTAGTGTTCTTTGGGAAATGGAAATTGTTAATGCCCATCCATCAGCAGAGAGGAGGGTGAACAGACATAAACATTACACAGAACACATTTCATTTTTCATCAAACTTTAAAAAAACTATTCATTTTACAATAGAGGGCTAAAAATATCTTGCATTTGCAACTACTCCTTCTTGTATATCAACACAATTCATAGGTCTTAATTCATTAGACTAATGTGTTTATAAGGCAGCTGAAATGTCAAAGCACTGCTAGATTTAGTATAAACTTAAATTCCATTACCTGGCAGGCATTAATTGCTTATGGAGCGTGGGGATTCTTCCCAAGGGTCTTATATGTTTCCTTTTGTCATTTTGCTAACTATTCTGTCTAGACGAACTTAAAGCCCTTAATCCACCATAGGGATCAATAAACTGCACAATAATTCAGTCCTAATAATTAGCTTTCACTTAAACACAAATGGTCGTTTCATTGTGAACTGCAGTACAAAATGATAATGCAATAATTAAAAAGACAGATGAAAGAGTGACTTAATAGGAAAGAGGCCTTACTGTTCAATTAGAGACATTACCATTCAACCTTTTTATTACTGCCACAACCTTTCAATTTTTAAAAAAATAATACTTCAAGCTATGCTCATTTAACACATGACAGTATCACTATTATATGCAGAGTCTTATGATATGAGTCTTGCACTACAAGACTGATGCAAGCCAGTTGTCTTGGTGAAACCATTAAAATGATGAGCATTTGCTGCTAAGGTCTACAAGTTATACATAAATCACAGCACTACAGTTGGCAAACAGGAAAGTTTTTTTTTTTTAATAAAGCTATTGTGTCCCCAGGAATATGAGGAGTATTCTGCAGTCCTTTGCAACAATCTTAACATGTTACTCTAAAAAATAAGTTAGGATATATTTGAAACTAAATTTGATGACTTTCTAATCTTTTTACAATACCTGATAAATCACAGAGTGCTAAATTCCTTTATTTGCTGATACAGCAATTTAGCTATAATAAGTCAAAAAAGGTACAAAACTTCATTAACCTTTTAATACAGCTTCACAGATGTAGGATGATAGATAGATTTGAAACCTTATGATCAAAGCAATGGCCTAATAGCAAGATCTTTCACTTTACCTTTGCTTTTTCTTGCTTTCATTTTAATTTTGCTATATCTTAATACATAGACGCAACCAGAATTTTATGCAATCTCACTGGCAGATGGAGAATCCATAAGCAATTTCTGTTCAAGTCAGCTTCTACAAATGCTAGCATAGATTTTTCTTTGCTCAGGCATGGCTTTGCTCTTCATTAAAGAACATGCTCCTATTTCTCTTAGTCTCGTACTCTTTATATGATAGAGATCCAATGTTTGATGAAGTAGAGTGGCAGCCCAAAACACATTGACTGCCAGTAGAGCATTTACTTTATGCACATACTAATCTATCTCTCAATAAAACCTCAAAAGCGATTGCTAAATAAGAGAAGGAAAAATGTGGTTTTATATTGGAGACTTGGGACCCAACTGCACATAATCTTAACTGCAGAACTTCAGATGTGTAAAATTTGGATTCACAAGACACTTTGAGCTTGGTGCTTATCCTCTATTTTAGGTGAAGGATGGAGATAAAGAAATTGAATAACATAGAGCAATTAGGAAAAAAACCCACCATGAAAAAGTGGAAGAGTTAAACTTTAGTCCTAAAACTAGTAGATGGTTGACTAATAATAGATGTAATAATAGATTGTTACTCTTTTCAATGTCTTGCAGATATTTTGTTGCCACTTGATTTATTTATAATATTATAATTTATAATATGTATAATTATTCATTTATAATATTATTATGAATATTATTCTTCTTATAATTTATTGAGAATTGCCGACATGATTTGTACCAAGCTGGAAAATTACTGGTTACTTATTTACCTGCTGCTGACCACAATTCGAGGTTCAGAGTACTGTGAAGTAATTAAAATTCAGTAAATTCAGGAAAAGAATTGGAAATATATTCAGCACATCTTTTTTAGACAGCAAAATTAATTTAAGAGTATAGAGTGTTTAAGTTTTGATCAGTCTTTCCTTAGGCACTGTATAGGATTTTTGAGTTGAAGCAAAATGACCAACATAGCCATGACTGTTGTGTTTGCCACTAATGTCCCAAACTCCCTGTCCACAGACGCACAAAACAGATGGCTGACGTAGAAGACCTGATGACAAGTAAATTCTGCCACTGCTTTGTGCAGAGAAGGGTTCTGAGCTTTCATCTTCAACATGTCATCACTAATACTAACCTGAGTTCTTTGCTTTAACTCTTTTCCTTTGAAATATCAATCATCAGTTCTCCAAAGGAGTTCAAAGTTGGTGTTTTCTCTTTTGCAAAACACAAGCTAGGTTGAATGAAAATCATGTGGTATAAGAAAGATTCAATTTACAAATCAATAGGTAAAAACTAGTTGCCTTATGTTTTGTGCACTGCTTTTACAGCTTGAATATTGAAGAGCATGAAAACTCATAAGACCATAGTTTGAAACAGGTTTTCTCTTAGATCACCTTCCAGTCTTTCTGCCTAGATACTCAAAACATGACCAAAAATAAATTTTGTGCCACTACTTCTCCCCACCTCCAGTCCCAACTCTACCAGAGATGCATGAAAGGTTGCTAGCACACGTTCAGAGACAAAATCTGAATGAACTGACTTACTAAACCCCCAGTTAGAGAAACAATGAAATTGAATAAACAAAAGAAGAATTTGGGCACATCCAGAGAGAGAGCTACTAGTGATACCAAATTGACTTTTTACCTTTTTTTCTTTTTTATATATTCCCTATATTCTTTACATATGTATTTGTAGTTCTGTAGCCTATTTTTGCATTTGCAGTTAGCTCCAGTACTTTTCCCTAACCTGATAGGCAAAAAGACAAAACACATTCCAGGGGCTCCAAAGAGGGGGTCCAAGACTCCTATGCCATCTTGATTCTTCCAGGGAGCCAAGGCTGAAAATGATTCTTCGAGACATGTTTTGATAAGCAGAGTTTAATTCCTATCTAGAGGAGGGTTGAACTGGAGGGGAGTTACCTCACCACATATGTCTCCAACTGGGGATTCTTGTCAGATATGCTAATTTGTGAAATCTATAAAAATTATGTATGTGTTATGCTGTGTGTGCATCTTCAGTGTTTTCCATCTGGTGAATCATGCACCTAAGGATCCTTATAAAGGTAACCCCTTTTTTATCACCCTAGCTGTGTCTGGCTCATGATTTTAGGACCAGGAAAAAGGCATCACTAGAAGCAGCCAACAGCTCATGGCTTCTCCCTCTGAAATCCCCACAACTCCCTGATCTGCAGCCCTAAAGCAGCCTACTTCAAAGTGACCTTCTGACTGTAACTTATTGCTTGCAGGGGAGTTGGGGGAGTGGGGTTGGGGTGGCTGAGGGGTGGGGTAAGGGATGGGGGGTGGGGGGGGTGGGAAGCCAAGAAAAGCAGTACTAGCCATCAGGCTTCAATTCAGCAAGGTTTAAGAACATTTTTTAAGTAGATACACATTGCTCCAGCAGAATGGGTAGTCCAGGTAATACCCATGTCTAAAAAGGTCTAAATGTCGAGTGAGAAACAGAAAACCACTAAGAAAACTAAACTTCATTCTAAGTGTAAGCAAAGAGTCATCAGAAAATGCAGCCACATATTTTCAGATGTTGATCATAAAATGAGGAAATAATACTCATTGTATAAGGTACTCCATTATTCCAAAGTTTGTAATAAGAGGCATTCTGCTTGTTGGGCAGAATGATATTATAAGGAGTGGAAGACTAAGAGAACTAACATTCCAAGTTACTAATTTTGTAGTGTGTCAGCTGCCTAAATAAGACAGGGAGTTAAGGATATTACTTCTTTCTAAAAATGTTGCCCCTTTTTCCTCCAGAGATTATCACAGCTACAAAAGGGCTGCTATGACTTTTTTCATTTAAATCAAAGTATTAATTTTAACAAACCCTTCTGACTGACAAATTGCCATGATGCTTCTTTTAATAGTAACATGATCAGTTGTACGCATAATAAGAATAATGTACAATCAGGACATATTTTGAATCTATATTTTCTAGATATATATATTTCTCTATATTTTCTTTCAGAGAGAGAGAATGTATAGACTAGTGTTGGTAACATGCTATTTTCTAAACCTCCTCGTTTTAAATATCTTTAGTGTTAGGGGGAGAGTGGTTTCCTTGGATATTAATATAAAATATCAAGCATGAAATATGTACATTAAGAATACTATTATCCACATAACACTGCTATTACCATATATGAGCGTTATATTACATGATGTATGCAAATACAAAAGTATGATGAACATTCACAGATCACTGAGAGGTTTGGATAAGTCTGAAAAGCCATATATAATTAATCAAACTATAGTCTCAGTTTTGAAATTAAACATGCTCACACATTCTGATGCTGGATATCTCTCAACTTGAAATGTCTTGAAACTTCAGCAGGCAACATCTAATAACACAAGGTGCTGTACCTCACTGGCTCCAGATAGTTATCAATATATAAAAAATGCCAAGGGCCTGCTCCTTCTGGTTGATGGAAAAGGCAATCAAGGTTTAATGAGTGAAAAGAAAAACATTGTAGTCCACTGCTTGCTACATAACTGGAGGTAAAAAATGTAAAATTTAACTCTGCCCCTAAAATGTTAAAGGTACAGTGTACTTCCAAGATTGCCATCATTCACAGCCCTCTGCTGCTTCCACAGCAGTGTTCTATGTGAAAAGCACTTAGCATAGGCTTTTCAAAATTGAGATGCTTTACATGGAAACTGAGATAATGATGTACATATGGAGCTTTTCTGCTCTGTTTTTTCAAAATGCATGCACCTTGTCTGAACCCCTAACTTGAGACAAAGATTACTTTCTGACAGCATTTCGATGCCATAGGTACACAGCTTAATGAGGAATGCTTGCGATGGCAAGCAGTTTAATGAGGAAGTTATGGCATTGGTATTTTATCTGTTAGGCTTATGTATTAAAAAGACAGTAATTTTTAAAAGGTCATGTAGATAACTTATGGTCATATAAAACAACATAATCAATCCTAGCATTTCGTAAATCATGAGATAAGATAAAAAAATTATCAATACTTAATATATAATCAGATTTGAGATAACAGTCAAATAATTATAGAGAATAAAGAATTCCTTTAAGTACTATTTAATTGGATAAAGCAATTAATATTATCTAAAAAGTAGATTTTCAAATAAAAAATTAAAATATTGTGATTCCAATAGAGGAATTGAACTAGTGAAAACCAGACAGTCAGCAGTATACAGAACTATTTTTGACTACCCACCCAGAAGTTTAAACATTACAATGTCTTTTCAGTGGTTTAAAAACAAGTGATACTTATCTCTCCAACTTCAAAATCACAATGTTTTGGAAACAAATTAAGTTTTATAAGTCATTCCTGAGGACTTCAAGTCATTCAGGACACCTTGCTCACAGTGAACTCCATGCCAAATTTACCAAAACAGGATGACAACCCTATGTTTGAAAGTATTTTAAATAAGAAACATTATAGTTACTCTATTACTACAGTAACATTAATATACTAATCTTATCTGGCTCATGTCTGTACTGTACACATCTATAGAAGTCCTCTTACAGAGAAAATACTTTTGAAGCAATGTATGCTCCTCCTCCATCCACTTTATAACCATCTACAACTATTTTAAAAATGAGGAATGCTCTTTTTCTTGTATATGTCTCTCTTGATCAATACAAAGAGTTTGACTTCTGGTGAGGTCAATACTTTAACCCTGTACACATAGTTATTTTCCATTGTTTCCTGACAAGAAAAACACGATTTGGATTATATACAATGATTCCAGATCCAAGCACCTTCTTCTCGCTTACCATAGAGATACCTTCCCAGATATATCCACCCAAAGAAAAAGGAAAATAAATTAAAAAAAAATCAATAAATTATGTGGCTGACAGTGTGTGTATGGATTATAATTTAATTTTGAGTTCTGTATAGAGTTTTATTAAATTTACTATGGCCTGGAAATGGAGAGACAAAGTAAAAGAAAGGTGACAGAAAATATGTTATAGATTTTGTTACAGAAATATACTTACAAATAAATAAGCATTTCCATTGAACTTTTCCATTTTATTCCAAGGACATTTTAAAAGTATTTTGCATTTTGCTGCCAGATCATGTTTGACTTTATGCCATTTATATATCTGAATGCAAAATGTTATCCTAAAGTCATCTAAGAGGTAATGGGTGTTTCCAGCTTTTACACTAAACTGAGGAGATGCAAGAGCTCTAACAATCCTAGTCATTGACATTTACAACTATAGGGTTTGTTTTTAATACAGGGCAGTGAGCAATGTACTTAAGGCATCAGAAGATAGTTTATAGCACACACTAAAGGTGAATCACTTTTTAGTAGATTTATTAGCTAGAGGACCTGCAATCTCAAGAGGAGATTTAGCCAGATTTAACCCAAGTAGTGCTGCCTCTTATAGTCATTTCCTTTGAAATTCTCAGCAGATCTCAGGCATCTAAAATGTCCAATTTGGGGATGTTGCTTTTTTCCCCAGCTGGTTTCTGCTACCTTGGGTAATGACAGAGTACTCATTAAGAAACTAATTGATTTTTATTAATTATCTGTGGTGTAATTTTTTTTACTGATTTTTTCCCCGAGTATCTAAGCTTATTAACTGCAAATACACAGTCAGTATATAATTAGTCCTGAAGTAAAGTGGACTCAATGATGCTCATTGATTTTAAAATCAAGAACACTAATATATATAAAAATATATATAAACCCCTATGCTTTAAAGTATTTTTACCAATATAAAAAGAAATTGCTAAGAATGATGAAATTTCAAAACTGAATATATGAATTAAAGAAACCCTCTGTGCAAAGTGACCTATTAATCCATAATTCCCACTCCCATATTTGATGCACAGATTTTGAATGAAACTGTTCTAAATGGTAGACAGTATTAAATGCTGCCAATATTATAATTAAATATAGTTACAACTATTTTTTTCAGATTTTCATCTGAATATATTTAATATATAATTTATTAATTAGATACTAAGTGTTTTAAAAATACAGAACCTTGCTATTTATAGTTTTCTTGCAAGTAAATTGTCAGCACCCTCTGCTCGAGCCAGGAGAGACATTTTAGAATATCTATCTGACCTTTACGAAACTAATTTTAGTCAGAACATCTCAGTATTATTAATTCTTGTAAAAGCAAAAAGCCACTCATCTAGGCTAGCTTTCATATAATACCTGATGAAAGACAGTGACAGAGACCAATTAACAATTCCACATTGCAGCAGATTCCTTTTGGTTTCATGGCTGTCAGACTTTAACTGTTACATAAAACACCAGAAATTATAAAACCTCTGGTTGTTGTAGCTTCCATTCCTCCTTCATCCACAAATAAGGCACTTATTAGGATGAGGATTTTAGTCTTACTGCACATTTCTTCGTTGTGAACCAGGCAGTAGTTTAAAAAGTTGTTGACAACAAATGAAGTGAATAATCATGAATAATTTCGAGCTGCTATGAAGGACACAATACATACACACTACAAAAAGTAAAATAGATCCCAGTCATTATTTCAAGCAATTAATTCTGACCAATGTTATGATCACATTCACCCCTCATGAGTTCATGCTATACTTGAACCTTTTATTTATTTGAATAAGTATCTCAAAAGTTTTACAATCTCTTATTAATAGATTTTTTTTAAGTTTTAAGCTTTATTTTTGATTTTCCATAAATACAGTTATTAATCAGATGTCACATATTGTTGTTTTTATTAATTAACCTGAAAAAGCACTGATTAGAACATGGATGGAAATTTGGTTTCAGTTTCCAAGCATGTACGCAAACATGTACCCCAAACGAAGGTTTGTACAAACATAAGCAACAGTAAACAACTATTAAATTGGAGCACAGAATAAGAACATAATGGGAGATGCACCAAATTGATTAAAAAATTTGACTGATTATTTAAATAAAATTCTCCCAAAGTCTTAAAAGCACTGTACACTAATTGTGTCACATGTTCCAGCTATTGTTGGCTGCCAAATTACTAATGTTACTATGAGGGGAGAAGTAAAAAAAAAAAAATCTAAAAATCACCATGATATTCTAAGTTAAAAATAGCAATAACAATAATTTATGTCAGATGTTCCCAAGGAAACCATATTTGTCTATATGGACAGATAATCTGCAACATGAGTTATGAAAAGTTCTGACCCATTATCTGAAGGCATGTGAGGTGTTGCTGATTAGAAGTGGCTAGACTGATTTTCAGTATTAATCCCTAACTGTTAATAGTCTTTCAGAAAATCATTGATTCCTCAGGTCTTTTCAACAAATGATCTTTTTTTCTTGCAAATATATTGTGACTCTGGAAAGAAGCAGTTAATATTTCTAAAAGAAAAAAAGAAAGAAAGGGAAAAAACCAGGGTGAAGTAAGGCCAGCAGGCTAGTCAGAATGAGAAAAAAAACTCACTTAAAGGAGAAAATTCTAATTGCACAACAACTCCTGTCCATAAAGATAACAGATTCATCGTCTGCAGGTGTTAGGAAAGAAAGAGTATCGTTCTGTCCAATTCCTATATTTTTATGCAACAATACTTAAAGTGACATCTAAGTTTATTATGCCCAGAAGAAATTATTAGAAAGGTCAGGTTTCCTAGACTAGACTAGTGATAATCTCAAAGCCAACTTACTATTATCATTTCACTCCTATTTTATGTGTGCCAGGTAGATCAATACTGTTCTATTTCTGCACCTCCAAAAACAAATCAAAAATCAGACAACTATGCAACACAGTCATATGAAAAGAAGTAGTACTATTGTTTTATTTATATAACTAAACTCATAGGGCAGCACGTCAAACAGCATCAGAACCACTATCATAATTTCTGGGGCATATTTCAAAGTATCATTTTTAAAAATTTTAGAAGAATTTTCAGCTTGTTATTGTATCATTTGATTATGATACACCTTCATGCAATTACTGTGTTTTCTGAAAATGAGTTCTGCTAAAGTAAGGAGAACATCTGGAAGATTAAATGTTTGATATATTGACAGAAATTGTAAATGTCAGTTCTCTGCTCTCCATGTTAAAGCCTGCTCAAATATGCTTCCTAAAGCAAAACTAAACTAAACTAAAATAGTTATTACAAAAGATGAAGAGCACTCTTTGAATCATACTTGAGCAAGAGTGATTGCAGGAGTTCTAAACACCTGCAATCACAGGTGTTTAGGACAATATTGTCATAGTTAAGTTGTTTTTATTCCTAAGGCCATGAAACATGCTGGTTCCACTGCATCAACTTTTAAGTAAAAATGAAAATATCACCCACAAAAATATGTAACACATTAGGCCAAAGTCTTTGTTTACTATTAGGCAGATAGATGAATAGGCATGTGATAAGAGAAATACAAATGTCAATATACACAAATCCCAGCTGCATCTATAACTAAGGAAATGATACCTCATGCACATTGTGTAGCACAAGCTTTTCTAGTAGTTTCACTCAGCTGCTTTTTAATACTCAAAGCAAATTCTCTGTATCTTGAGTATTCAGCAGAAATTTCTCTTAACAGTTAAAACAGAGAAAATTACCTTCCTCCTGCTACACACAGAGAGACTTTGGTTATATAAAAAATGTGTATTCCTGTATACTTCTTTATGAAGCGCTCTATACATTCTTTGTACTTCTCTGAGAAAGAAAGGTGAAATCTTTATTTCGTTCATACTGACTACACCAAGGGATATAACAAGATTTAATATAACATGATGCAAAAGTATGAACTCAGCATTTAAACAATAGAAAGTTGAAGAAAATCACCATCTTCAGTAGTATTATCTAAACACTTTTCAATGTGGCTGTCCAGGTTCATATACATTTTGGAAATAAACCTGACCATCTCTATTTTAACCTCTTGGTATCTAAGCAAAATGAGGTCTAAGACACATTTATGTAAAATAGGAAATTATACATAAACTGTAAGGGAATGCTGAAGATGTCAAAGGAGGAAGCCTAGTCAAAGTGCTAATACCTATGTCTTCTCCCATAGCATGAACATGAGCACAAGTTTTATGAGATGACCCTGACCTGCCACTTTCTTTTGCAAATTACTACTGCCTTAATTATTTGCATCCGTGAACCCAAATGAAAATACTTAAGGATATATCAATATGCTCATAAATCATCTGCAGGCAATAAGTAATCCAACACAGATAATTAGAGAATTTACGGAAGGCTTACTCCTTCTGTTTATCTGCTTATGACATTTGCAGTACAGCCTTAACAGCAGGATAATTACTAGATTTATTCATCAAACAAAATCACGCCTTCTGGGAATGCACAGGGACTCTGGTTTTAGGACTAATAAAGACATTTTTCACCAAAATTCAAGTACTAATTTTCTCAATAACTAGCTGCAATAAGCTTTTATGGAAGCACTCAAAGAAAAGGCTTGGCACCAGAGGGCAGATAATTAAAGGTGCAGTATCCCATACAAAAGTCTCTGAACAATTCCCTGACCATATTAAAATTTAATTGTTGAATGTTAATTGAAAAAAAAATGAGTCATTACTGTTCCCTCTGTTTCAGTAATTATTCTTCTCATATAAAAATATATATCTCTATGTGTACAGCAAAAGAAAACCTCTAGGATTTAAAAAAAAATCATTAATTTCCAGTAACACCTGGAAATAAACTTATTTTTTAGTAAAATAGGTGAAAGTATTTTAAATATTTATGGAAGAATATGGATGCAGACCAGTGCAGTATATGATTATCCAGCTAAACAACTACTTCTCTTATGGCACTACAGGTAAAAAATTTCCAATAAAAAAATGAAAAAAGGAAAGCACATATCCCACACTATTTGATCAAGGTGACAGAGATAGTATAATTCATACTGCTGCAAAAATTTAAAGAAGTTTTTTAATCGAGCCCAGCCTTTCCCTTAATATTTTTCTCATAATTTCTTTCAGTTTTGTCCCTTTTCTGGATTTCTATTCTGAAACCAGAAATCCAGAAGTTCTTGAAGCATACAAATTAACAATAACTCTATCTCATTTCCTTAGAAATTAAGAATAACTTTTTCTTTTACAGTACTGGCCAGGCAAAGGAAATGCACATTCTCCATGCATGCTGGTCTCGAAACTTGGCTATTTGGGACAGGATGGGTGTTCTCTGAGACACTAAGATTTTACTGTACCAGAATGCAGCACAGCCCTAGGCCAACTGTCTGATGCAGAGAAATGATGAACTACACAAAATGTAGACTTTTAAACTAGTATTTAATTGTTTAATATCATGGCTCTTGGTAGAGCATTGTTGCTTGAAAAATAAATTGGGTAATTCAATTAAATGGCTACAGAAGATATATCATATCAGCTGTAGAAAGGCACTAACCCCAGCTTGAACTTGACGTCCCACATTGCTTCACTTATTTGACAAATGGATTCTTGAAAATAATTGAAACACATGGCTGCCAGCGTAGGTCAATAATACTTTTTGCCATTCAGGCTCTTAACAGCTTCCATTTTTTCTTGCACTGTGCCATTCAGGGCAAAGATTGCATTTTCCTGGTAAATCATGCAAACATTATTACTAAAATGGGACTAAATGCAATGAAAATGGACTACATAAAAGTAATGGTACTTAAATAAAAGAAAGACCATCTAGGGCAAACACTTAATGTTGGATTTAAATACTGTATGATATTGCTTCCATTATAAATTTTTAGAAGAAGGCAAGCTCACCAAATATATATGTACTACCATTTGTTTAGCTAAGCTAAGCAGTGTTAATAAGAGATACCAGTGAGGGAAGGCTTACATATTAACCAGTTGGGAATATTCACATATTTTATTTGGTTTGCATTAAACAGTCTGCACACAAAAGTCTAGTATGTCATAGATGTAGAAAAGATGTGATTTTTAAGTTCTTTTGGCATTGAGTTTTAACTTCTTGTAGTGAACATCAAACCTGTCTGGAGGGAAATGTCTTTTTAGTGTTTGGAAAAGTTTTTGGAATCACAGATGTAAGAAGTGTTAATCAAAAATCTGAATCCTGTTGAAAGGAAAATCACATTATTTGCACTGGTAAGGTTACAATTTCTTGGTAGAGTGATTTATGCTGAATAAGTCAGAGAGGAAGCACATAAAAACCAAACATTAGAGAACTGTAACACAGAGACCATTGGCATTTCACCTTAGTATTTTTTTCATCTAATCCAATTTTTTCAGGTGCTTACTAGTCTCAGATTTGGTAAATCACTCCAGCAAAAACCACAGATGTTTATGGAGAGGTGGCTGGAGGTTTGCCTAATGTTAATTACAAATAAACTAAAAAACCCAAACCAACACAACAGCAAAAATCAGGAAAACAAACAAACAAACAAACAAGCAAGCAAAACCAACTGGTAAATATCCTCTGTATACCAAATTTCATCATTCCTTCTCAAATTTTGAACAAATATTTAATTTCTCCATAGGTATAAGCTAACAGCTCCTTCTTTCAAATCCCACTTAGGAGAAATTAAGTTTTAGCAGCCTTTTTTCAGTAAGCCTTTCACTCATACTTAGGAATTAATACCAAGATTTCAATATACTAATTCAATTATGTGGTGTTATGTAATATTGTAACTTAGATCTACTAGAAAAAAACCTTAAACCATCTTTCTCATCTGCATTTCTTCCATGATAGCAACAGAGTTTTGTGTGTCTTTCCTACTTCATCATCATTTTTCTTCATAAAGACACATTTCTACATCTAAAAATGTTCCAGCTGCTGAAGAAATTTCAGTGCAACTTCAAAAACAATTAAAAATTACATGCTACTATAGCTAGCATATGTGTGCCAGTCTATGTGTAGAAATAAAAGAAAACACAGTATAGAAACATGGCAAGCAGAATATTACAAAATATTTAAAGGAAAACCCATAAAAATTTATTTTTTTTATATTTTCAAAATACTATTAACCAATTGTCACCCTAATGCACCTAAAAGTAATATGAACTCCTTGAATTTTTGCCTTAATAGTTTGGCTTTATGTTTCGTGGGGTGCTTAGGACAGCAGCTTTATCATTTTACGTAACATTTACTGCAGTACATTAAATAATCTGGGGAGTGCTTCCAAAAACAACCATGAAACCTCCAAAATTTAGCTTTGCCAGCAGCTTTTCCACCTGGGAGCTCACTGTTCAAATGCCTGTTTTGATACTGTTTTAGCACACACTGCCTAGTACACATTTGCCCAGCTGAGGTTCAGAAAACAAACAATATTTCTTTCCTTTCTAAAAACAAATTGAATTATCCTTGCCTTGAAGAAAGCACTTTTTAATAAACATATATCTTCCCAAGCTCCTCTCCCACTTATTCAACATATGCCATCACTGTTCTGAGATAAATCTAAATCAACAGAAAATGCAAAATAGCACAAAACCAGTGTAAACTGTTTCATGCTCTGCCTGTGTTCCATTCAAGCAGTCTCAGATTTTTTTACTTTTAAATTATTATTAAGTTCATAGCTACTAAGAAAGCTGCTGTGAAAATTAGGACTGTCAGAGCAGAAGGACTGTCCAAAAATTTGTAAAAGACAAAAATGTAGAAAAGCATGACGGTGTATGGAATTATGTTTCTTATAATGTAACTCATTACTATGACTTGAAGCCACTTGTATGACCCTCCAGTAATGTGCTGAATTCAAAAAGGCAGCTGAAATGGATGAATAGGAAAATAATGAATTACTGGTCGTACTGAATAAACTGAAAAAACACAAGTGTCTTTGTATATTAATGAATTCCCATCAGATAGTTAAAGAAAAAATAACATAAACTATTATTTGAGAGAACATAGCAGACTGTTGCTTTTCTTCAGAAATATTATAAAAAATTAAGAGTTTATTCTCATGTTTTTGAGAATAAAATTAACCCAGAGTTTACACTTTTATAAATTTAAATTAACTTTAAAAGTTTAATTGTGCTGTAGCTGAATATTTTCTAGACTATTGTCACATGTTGGGAACAGGTAGCATAGAGGGTGCATGGGTTATTGTTTGTGGGCTTACACAGGGTGTTTTGGTGGCTAGTGTTGCCAATCCTTGAGCTCAA
This sequence comes from Molothrus aeneus, assembly GCF_037042795.1. Taxonomy (NCBI): domain Eukaryota; kingdom Metazoa; phylum Chordata; class Aves; order Passeriformes; family Icteridae; genus Molothrus; species Molothrus aeneus. The sequence continues at coordinate 59,191,054 of NC_089680.1, read as the reverse complement.
TTTCAGCATGGTATCCAAAGCTCTCAAGACTTTTCCCAATTAAAGATTATGGTGAGCCTAGAGGGTTTTGAATTGTGCTTGTCAAATATTAAGTAAACATTGCTATCTCCAGGCTCACAAAGCTCTGATGAAACTATGTCTATGAAATTACATAAATCAACAGGAAATATTATGTGGTATATGTCAGAGATAATTTCATAACAAACAGCATATAAGAAAACAGCAACTACATCCTAATGCTTTGACTCAGCTAATAATAATATTATTAAGAATTACATCTGTGCTGGGCAAAATACAATCCACAAAAATAAGATATTTTCATATAGCTTTTTGCCAAATAATATCTATGAATACTTTCATCTGCAAACCAAATATCGTCAGCATGCCATCAATTAGGTGTGTATTTATCCTTAAGTTTTTAATTTATGTCACTTGGGATACAAGTCAGTTTTTCTAATTAGAATATATCCATCAAGATTAGAAAGTAGGTTGGGCAAATTTATAATGAATCATTTTTCAAAAAAATAAATTTGCATAAAGTGCATCGTAAGCTAATACAACATTTAAGTTTAGATTTACTTATCAAGGGTCAGAGTTCAAAGTTTTCCATACTGGTGTGTCCCTTTTAGACCTACAAAAACAGATCCTCCACATAAGCTAGGGTGCCACTAATGACCATATTTTATTGCATCAAAGCATGAATTTAAAAAGTAACAATTTCACTATTATTCAAAGTATGGACAGTGAAGCAGGTGTTAGAAAAAACTACTGAATTTTGTGCCACTGACAGTCACAAGCATTTTAATATGTGCAATAAAAACAAAGTGTGTTGAAAACTTCATTTATTAAGAAAATATTGAGAGCGTTAGTGTAGGAATGAAGGATGAGGGGGTTTCTATACCAGTGTTTCAAGTTCGGTCTGTATCAATGGATATATGATAAAGCACCACAGGAGGCTATGCATGGAGTCTAAGATAGACTGATATTTTGTAAATCACCTTAAGTGCTACTCTCTCCATTAACACTAGGGAACAGGCATCTAATTTAGCTGACTCAAGTAGGTACCAAAGTAAAATATTAATAACCCCCAAGTAATGTATATAATCTCACCTGAAAAACAAACTTGCAGACTTCGTTAGAGTCAACGCTACATTGCCAAAATGTGGATAGATTAAAAAAAAATATCCAAATCAGCTGCTGAAATCAGCTCCAGAAATCCAGTGAACATGTACTACACTCAGGTGGGCTGCATATTTCAGGTTCAGAGACAGCAATCCTCCTCCATCACCCTCTTTAGGAGGTTATTTGTCAAGGTACAGATGAAGATGTGTAACAGTAGATTTGTTTCTTTCTCCCCTCCTTTCCCCACCTATAAAAGACCAAGCTCACCACAGAATGGATTCTTGCAGAAACTTGGGTATTCCATTCCTTGAATAAAAATTCTGAGAGAGAATGAGACTGCCATTTATATCATATGAGGAACCAACCCCTAACTGGGCTCTCATTTTTTGTTCTTCTCCTGCTTTTAGGTCTTTAGTATCTGTTATCTACCTCATAACTCAAATGAGCTGTTTCAGTCTGAGTTGCAGAACTCAGCAGCTAACATAATTGAACCTCCCTACTCCACTCCTACCTTTGAATTAGACCATTGGGCATGTTCAGAAACATCCACCCCTATGACAGGTACATCTATTGGAGTACTCTTCTTCAGTTTTGGATGTGTTGTTTTCAAAAAAGAGTCCATAAAATGCTTTTAAGTATTTTAAGCAAAATACTAAAAATTTACAGAACATAGATAGTATTGATCTGGAAAAGTATAGAAACTTAGGTGAGGAAATGGCATAAACAATGTTGCAGGGTGAAGTTAAATAATGGTAGACTTTGAGAAACAGCACTATTCTTTGGTAAATAATTAAGCAATTTTTAACTTTCCCATTAAAAGCATAATAGCAACATTTACCTCCTAGCTTATGCTATTGGCTCAGCAATCCTACTGACAGAACCATGAAATGGCTATAGACAAAAAACTCACTGCTAAACTGAAAATCAACCTGTAATGATAAAATCACAGGTTGAAGAAAGAACACCTGAGCCAGTCATGAAGTAAGGCATGATTCTTAGGAAAAACCTCTCAATTTTTTTTTTTTAATTGCAGAGATTCAGGAAGAATACAAAGAATAAAGAATAAAGAATAAAGAATAAAGAATAAAGAATAAAGAATAAAGAATAAAGAATAAAGGCGTGGTGTAATTGCTGTAACAAAGTGAACTACTCAAAATTAAAACCTGTTGCTGTGGATTGTGCTATTATGAACTTGCCTAGAGATGGTTTACTACAGCAGAAACTCTTCAGCATAGGGTCACAAGCTTTAAATTACATGTCTAAAATCTGTTTTGACAGTTGCAATAGAATAATTATAATCTGAAAATTATGAAAACCCTCACAACCATTATAAGCTGATCTTGCTTTTACTAAGATGAAGTAGGAATACCACCAAACTACAGAAAGTGATAAGTTTACAGGATAGTTAGAAGTGTGGTTTATCACACTTAGAGATCTCTGGATGAGTGTAGAGCTTTCCAGTTCTGAGGAGGCTGTAATCTGATATTAAGATTCCTCCCACAGGACACCTGATAAAACCCCTGCCAGTCTGCTTTGCTCTCTTCTCTCTTTGCTCTCGGCTCTCTGGGCTCTGCTCGGGCTCCTGCGCCTCTGCCTCCTGCCTGCCCCCATTACAGGGTGGGGGAAGCAAAATAGACTCCCATGCTAACAACGAAGAGACTTATCTCATCTGTTTTCCTTGGCATCGGCTCTGGCCTCCCACAAATGGCTCGTCTACAATGACGAGATCATGCCTCGTCTCAATGACGAGACACGATCTCGTCATTGTAGCCACACGCTGCTACAGATGAGATTTGTAGAAGAGCAATTGCAGTTCTTGAACCCTTGGTACAAGTCCTTAGAGACATGTATGAGAGCAACTCTATCAGATCACAGCTGTGATTTCTCTACAGGAATCTGATTTTCCTCCTTTTGTTATGTATAGATACAGATGTAGATATCTAGAATATACATATGCACATATATTTATACTCCCGCCAGTATTTGAGGTTATGAGGCCTTAGAATACAAATTAAAGTTGTATTTCAGATACTTGAGCATCTTGAATTGCATTCTGGTTATTATCCCCAAGTGTTAACACACTTAGGTAGAAGAGGCAATCCCTTGGGAATTATCTATTTTAAGAAAAAATTATAGGTGAAACTCCATCTCATTCCTGTAATTTAGTGCTGCTTACCTTGAAACTTTGAATTATTCTATTCCGCTATTATTGAAAAAAAAAATTAAGAATTGTTGTCAGAGAGTGGAAACCTTCCAATGTTAATTATTTCTTGTTGGCTAATTTGACTTGAGGCATATTAATACTGTTCTGTTGTAGCAGAAATCTTTTAAATAGGAGACTCAATTTTCCTTACAAGGGCACAAAGTTTCACCTGACTGTGCATGCTATCAGCTGACACTTGAAATGTTTAACCTTATCATTCGACTTCTACCACAACAAGATCTCAAACAGGGCTGATGATTGCTTCAGCATTTCTTAAAACTTTAAATGTTATGGGACAGCCATAATTGTTTTTACTAATTTTCCCCAAAGCCACACTTAGCTCACTCCTCTGTTGAACTCATCCTGAGCACAGGTCAGTTAAACCACCACACTTAAGCCTCTGTCCCATTCATATGTGTCTATACAAAAAAACCATTTAGACAGAATAACAGTTACATTTTAGGAACTAGAATTTACTCCATGACACTGAAGATCTCTGAATGTGTAACATGGTTATGAAAACTTTAGGCTCATAAAGAGCCTAAAACTTTTCATAGTCTAATCCCTAGCCTGAATAAAATATCCTTAATGTTTCTTTTTCATAGCCTACTTGCAGAAAATATTTCCTCTGTATCACAGCATGACTAGAGAATCAGGCACATCCCTTCAAAACTGGTACATGAGTGGTGGAAGTGACGCTCCCAGGAAACATAAGGAATAAAAAGATTAAAAAAGATTAAAGATTTAAACTATCATTTATGACCGCCTTTTATTGAAAAATTTTTGCTGAGTCCTGAAAACAATATCTTCAGGCACCTATTTTCAAGTAACGATTTCAGGCGGTTTATAGTAAGCTGATAGGGATGTCAAGAAAGACAACTGCATTTGAAACATAACCCAACATTCAATGTTTCTTATCTGGTGCCTAAAGACTCATTTTCTGAGGTCTGTGTCAGTAAGTAAGTTCATGTACTGGCCTCAAATTTAGGTTTCTTCCTGAAAACCTTGGAGGGTTTGGGATGGTGGAGGAAATGCACGATTTCAGGACAGAAGCTAAATTAGATGTGCATGCTACAATCACACAATTAATTTTGCTAATTTATTTATGCATTCCTAATCATAAGACCTAGATTTATGTGAAGAAAGGGAAAGAGAGAACAGGCCATGTTTAAGCAGAAATTTATGCACGATGGTCTACACATTTTGCTCTCATTTCAGGGGTAATCCTTTGAGGATTAACAGCACCATTCCCAGCATGCTCAGGGTCCAGGACTGATTGTTGAAACACGAGTGACTCCCAAGCTCTGCTTTTTTGCATCAGATATCATCAGAAAGTTAACCAGCAGGTTTTGATTCAGTATCAGCCAAGAGACATAAAAGCAGTTTGCACTAATCTTTGAGTTCATTAGAACCTACAGAACGTGAAAAACCTTCAGCTGCTGCACAGCCATGCAAGACTTCCTCTTCCATGGAAAACTCAGAAAAACCACAGTGATTTAAGTTGACTGAAGCCAAATATAGTAATCTGCAAGCTGTTACTTTGACTATTTCCTTGTTTCCAGATGTGCGCCACCATTAAGCCCACCATGACAATTTTTCCCATTAGGAAATGCAGAAATTGTTCTAAAATACTAACATCTAATCAATCTTGTTAATTCTACCAAATTTGTATATATGTATGACTTTTAAACTGACAAAAAACTCCAATCAAAGATTAGTTAAACATCTTCATCATAAAATTGCAGGTGATGGAACTGTATGTCATCAAAATGCTGAGATTACCAGGAAATTCAAACTCAGATTTAAATTTCAATCCAATGAGTATGAGATGCTCAGAGCTGAAGATGAAAAAACTAGTAAACCCTGTTTGACTCTTCAGTAATGCAAAGAATATATGTTTAAATACAAATTATATTGTGATAAATGGTATATTGTGCTTTGCGTTTTGTTCTTATAAGCTTTACTACAGGGTTCTTAAACAAATGCTGGTTTATTTTGAAATTTGCAACACAAAATTTTAAGGGGCTCAAGAGAGCCCCTAATCATCAACTGTCACTCTGAAAACGTTGTTTATGAGAAGATCATACATGCAAAGCTGCTGACAAATTTCATCTGTCAGACAATCAAATTTTTTCAGCAATACAACAGGAAAGTATATGATAAATTTCAAATTATTTTGTTGGTTACAGGAATGAGGAGGTCACTTGTAAAAATTCTGTTGTTAACTGATGGCAGGTGGGTGGATATAAGTGCTGTACATTGCAAGAGACAGAAGCTTCTCTTGCTGTGAAATACAGTACCCCACATTTTCCCTTTCACTTCCAACACTGGCTGTTCCCAATACTTTCTGCATGCATATAGCACTAGCTTCCTCAAAGATCAAAATACTAAAAATTTACAGAACATAGATAGTATTGATCTGGAAAAGTATAGAAACTTAGGTGAGGAAATGGCATAAACAATGTTGCAGGGTGAAGTTAAATAATGGTAGACTTTGAGAAACAGCACTATTCTTTGGTAAATAATTAAGCAATTTTTAACTTTCCCATTAAAAGCATAATAGCAACATTTACCTCCTAGCTTATGCTATTGGCTCAGCAAATCCTTGACAATGGTAGAAGTCAAAGTATGTTCCTCCAACTAAGAAATGTTGCTTTTTTGAACACTGAAATATGCAACTTTATTTAAGACTATGAAGCTGTATTTAATTTTAAATATATGATAGCAAGAAATACGGTATCTGGAATCAGTAATTCTCAATAGATGCAACACATCTTCATTCAGAGTGCCTAAAGTTAGCCAAGGATTTAGTGAACTGAAACAATCAGATTAAGGTAAATGTGTTCTTAACTAAGACTTTGAAATCTGTTCTTATTCCAATAATTCATGAGGTGGAAGGCTTTCCTCTGCATTTCTGCATGAACAGATGCTTTGCCATTGTGCTTAATCACCTACTGAAACACTATATTTGAAGTAAGATGTAGAGTTGAGATATTGAATTCTTTGGCATTAACCCTAATGCTTAGGGTAAATTTCCAAATAATATTACGACTAATAATAATAAGTGACTATGCTTACATTACTCCTGAAATTTTATAGGAAAATGTTTTTGTCATCCAAATTAATTTTTTAAAAAGAATTCACATCCCCTTGCTTCCCACATTATAACCTCATCTCAGTTACTTTATCACTACACTCGAAACAAAAAAGAGAAAGGAAGCCCAAAATAAGATCTTTCTATAGAGACTAGATGGACTCTCAGAAAGCAGAGAATTTTTGAGCAATGTTATGAATCCTCTGGAAATCTTGCTTTCTGAAGCCATTAATAAACGACACTACAGTACTTTGTAGTTAGGGAAGCTTCCTAAACAGATGTTACATTCTGAGCATTTTTTCTACTTTCTTCACATCTTTGTATATCTGCAGAGTGACATAAGCAGCCTTTTAAAATAAAAAAACTAAATTTAACATTTCCTTCACACAGGCAACACTGCCACATTGGAGTGCTTCTGTAGCACATATTCTGCCAGACTACTCTGTGAAGTAGTGTGATATGCAGCAACTGAACATCAAATGTGCTATATCTATCATTTGCTTGTCTAACCATGAGCAAGTCATGATCATGACCCATCTGCATAAGAAGATGAAAATAGTACCCTTTGTTTTCCTTACTGATCTTTCAAAATAGACAGCCTTTACTAAGATTTCTAAAGTTATTTTTTAAATTTAAAAAATTGTCTTAATAAAATCAAATAGTAGAAGAAGAAAAGAATTTATCTTGGTAGGAAACCTTGTATTTTCTCAAAACCAGAAGTTTGCGAGAACAAAAATAAGCCATTGCATAGTTTGCATGAAGTCAGTCACACTCATCCCAGAAAGAAATATCATACTTCTTTCTTTATTTTGAAAGTAGAAAACATCCTCTGCCTTCTAGAAATTATCCATTAAGGTATGAGAGTAGCAATTTTTTCCCACTCCCCTGCTGTAAAAGGAAGTGTTCCAGGTAAGGTATTTGTGGTCTTATCAAAGATCAAAATGATTTCATGCTTTTATTAAGAAAAAAGCCAGATGATATGTTCGTGTAGTTCTCTAATAATGAACACTAACAAACATCAATAAATGACTTGTCTGAGGTTCAAATGTCTAGCAGTTAGACGGTTTAAATATGCCAATATAGAGATTTTTAAGAGTCCTTTAAGTGCTGAGCTCCTTTTCTTATTCTGCAATAACCTTAGTTAGTTTATGGAATAATTTTTGGATTATGGTCATGGATGTTGATACATAGAATTTTGATTGCATTAGATCTTGTATCACCTTCTTAAAGTAAGAGAGTAAAATGACCAATATTAAAAGCATTAAAAAGAAATATTTCAATTAATTACTCCTTAATTCTCAACTGAATATTTGCAGTTGCAACATTCAAGAATGTCATCTACATACATATATATATATATATATGGAAGTGGGTACTGCATGTCTACAGTGAAGGACTGTACATTATGAGGAAAGTATTACTGTTTCTTTCAAATAAATCTGCTCCTAAAAGGGAGAAAATTCCACAAAAAAATTTGGTTTGCCACATCAAGAAGTGAAAAAAAAGCAAAATGGGTCACTTGACCATAATGTTCAGAGTACCTGAAATGGATTAAGAAATTTTATAAATATAACTTCAAAAAATATTCCTTTTTGTCTTAATAGGTAAGGAAAATAAATTTTGATGGCTCAGATGACTAGTAAGAATATACAGACTAAAATTACCATTCTTAAATAAATAAACTTACCAGTGACTACTAAATAGTATGCCATTACCAGCATAGGACAGTATTAATTAAATTCAGCTAGCACCCAGAGTTAAGAAGTCAGCTGCAATAGAAAAGACTGAAAGCCTTTTCTCCCTCATCCTGTGGATTTGCTTGCCAGCTATGAAAACTTTAGAATAGGAATATTTTTGAATTCTCTCAAATATTTCTTGACTAAACAGTCAAGAAATCGAATGGAAGGAACCCTTTGGGGCTTTTGGGATGGTTGCTTGGTTGGTTGGGTTTTTTGGGTGTTTTGGTTTTGTTGTTTTTTTTTTTTTTATTCTGAACAATGCAAGTTTGTACTTCCTCCTTGACACAAGAAACCAGAAAGCTAATTAAATCTGCAGGCTGTTTCCTAGACTTGAGTCCTGACTCTCAAGTGCAAGTCACGACTTGAATCTGTGTTATCTGTGAAATATCACTATGGTATGATCCTAAATAGCAGATAATACAATGAAACTGAATAGTCAGAAGAACTGCTTTTCAGGTAACAGCTTCACAAGTAAGCTAAAAGAAAGTTAGTAGCAGGCTTTTCAACATAATACCCTTAATTTTCAGTTTGTCTTTTAATCTGGGACAGCTACAGCTCACAAATTGTCTTTCCAAGACTGTGAGAGGGAACAAACTAGTAGACAACAGATTCATATAGGGCTTATTTTAACACTTACGGGAAAGATTTCTCAGGGAGAGGCTGGACCTACTTATGAAGTTGAAAACAAGGTAGAAAAATAGAAAAGAAAATAGAATAGAAAAATTATTTTCCAATGGAAAGTACAAACCACTGAAAATAGTTGAAACTCTCCTCTCAGGTGAGAGGAGAGTTGATTCTGGAAAAGTCAGCATTAACTAGCCTGCAATGGCTGATCCTAAACCAATCATGGAACAGCAGAGCTTTGCCTGTCTTTCACTTGGTGTGAAAAACTTGAAACTAGACTTTAGTTAAACAACCCAGAGTTTTTCTCAGAAATCTTCTAGTATAATTATGTCAATCAAAATACCATATAAGACACAAATGCTTTTTATTTGCTGTTTATATGAACACCTTGGAAATCACTCCTATGAAAACTGCTATTTTTAGTTTGTTATTCCCTAAACCCAATTAATTTACTTACATTACTTTACTAATAATTTACTTAGTAGTCAATACTTAAGGAAAGAAAAAGGAAATCCTTTTTTTAATAGAACTACATTTGCAAGACTTTGAAGCCACTTTTTATTGACATGATGGTTATGAATAAAAATAGGTATTTAATCTTCATAGTCAATTAATGTCTAGGAAGTATTTAACAAGAAAATATTAAGAAAATTTAATTAGATAATGATTGCCTAACTTCTTGTGATGTTCATTTAGAATGTGATGAAAATATTCTTACAATCATCCATATTGTCTCATATTTTAAATGCTGTGTCACTAAATTTACATTCCCCAAACCAAAGATTTCATTTTCTTGAAACATGTTATAGCCTGACCTCATAAATTCAGAAAAAAGGAAACATGATTAAGAAAATCTTCAGGGGTTTTAAGGTGATCTGAATTTTGCACTAGTTGATGACATACAATAATATTAACTTAATTCTGTTATTTAACTTAATTCTGTTTTTTATAAAATACTCACATTTTAGTTGAAGTGTTTTACTGCACTCTCACAGTGAGAAATTGAGATGCAGAATCAAAAGGACATTCCTTTTTAGATGGTTACATCATGAAAAATTAACACCACCTTCTTGTCAAATTTGTGCAGTCATTAAGACCAACTGCAAAATAATTTTCCTTCATTATTTTCTCTAAGTACTAGCATATCTTCTATTTTATACCCTCTCTTATAAGTCAATAGACAATAGCTCCAACCTACTTCCTAGCCAAAGAAGACAAAAGAAGCAAAGCATTTACTTATGCCATAGATTATTAATTGCTACCTAAAGGCAATATATTTGGATTATAATTGTATACACACTTCACTTCTTTTGGTTAAATATTTTCTTAAAATTTTCACTTGCAATATTATCTAAACCTAAGTTACTCTTAACATCACTAGTGTCCTGAGCCCATTTCCTTCATATCTAATATGTTTGGCAGCTTATATAATTTCTTTCATTGATTGGTTTGCAAGTTTGTAGAGATTGCCATTTTACTTGCATGTAGACATTGTACAATAAAAGTGAAGTACACAACTGACAGTTATAAATACCAACTTTGTATCTGCATACAAATAAAATGCAGAAAATTTCATTGTTATTGAATTATAACTAGTATATTTATGACTTTTGCCAACCACCTAAAAATATAAAATATATCATTATCATTTGAATTTAGTAACTTGAGAACAAATTAATGCTTTGTAATGTCTTATTTCTTGTCGACAAATTTTTGTGAGACATTCTTAATGACTTCTCTGGATCATTTGCCTGTGCACAAAAACTGGCCAGCAGTTAAGGAAAACAATTTAAAATAGCTGTAAACAATGAGAATGTTTGGTTTAGTGCCTTAGATAATATTCACTTTTCACTTTGAAATTTGCAAGTTATTGATGAGGCAAAATATCCAGATACAATATTTGGCTAATGCAATATAATTAAACATGCCTTTAATATCTATTGTTGGACATTTTCTAGCTAATTATAAATAACAGCGGCATAATATAATAATAACATGTATGAGTTAATGAAAAAGCTGTATTGTCATATTAATGATTTAAAGAGCTGTTTGTGAAGTCTGATCAATATATTGATTTAAACATATAGGAATATTCATGTTACTTAGGCAGCTTCCTTATGTTATATCAAGAATAGTAATTTTAATGGAGAAAAACACAATAGAAGATGATTGATTGTCTCCTTTTGTCATGGAGATCAATTATTGTGGAACATGAACATAAGAAAATTAAAGCATTGTTATATAAGCTGTCCCTTGAGTCTTTGCTCATTTTGGTGTATTGTTTGTAGACTGTGGCACAGGCTAATACAAAATAGCATAGTAAATAAGGCATTCTGCTGAAGTAAAACAAGTTTCGTCGCCAATGAAACCTGTCTTTCAAAAAGTCAGAGTACTGTCCTGCCTTTTATATATAAAATGTGTGTTTTAATCTATGCCAAAAGCAGCGTAATCCAAAGTTTGCAAAGCTATTATCATTATATTACATTTGTAATGAGAGAACATAATGAAAGATGAAAAACTTTATTTAAGCCATAATAGAAAATCTGCTCACAAGCAGCACAAATTAAAAAGTAATACATTTAATCTTAGACAGCTGGTAGAAATAATTATATTTTTACTTAATTGTCAGTAATTTGTGAATGATGCCAAATTTTCTGTGTGGGTTATTTTGTAACTCAAGATGAATCAAACTGCTGTGTTAGAACCATCATACAAATGGTAAAAATGAAGAAAGTAATGAAAAATTATTTTTGTGTAGTCTGCCTTACAGTGAATGATACAAGTTTGTGGCACCAATCTCTGTCCAATGGATTCAAATAGTGGTCTATAACATGACAAAAGCATTCTAAATTCAGAGGGGCTTTAAGTGGTTGAATTTCTAATAAGACAACACCATTTTAAAACTAAGTCTCAGTCTTGTTTTGAGCGCCTTCTAGGCTTAAATGTAGACCCCTCTTCTAGTGCTGCTGTAGAAATCCATTAGATTTCCTTTAATGAGGTTGATTTAGAAAAAATGTTACAGAAGAAAAAATAAAAGAGAAAATCAGATAAATCTAGCAGTCCACCTTTTATGTCTTTCTTTTAATCCCTGCTAGTCTATTTGCTTGGAGACAGAAGACTTTATTCTAGATACTGCTATCACCTGGTGTTTGCTAAATTGCTGTGAAATTGTTGCAACATCTGTTTGTTACTGGGGAAATATTCGCTTCATATTGCTGCAATAAACTGATCATTGCCAATTAAATGCCCATTAATTGTGTAAGCAAGGAATGCTACCAGATGTTTATGTTAGAAAGAAAAATATCCTTTGTTCTTAATTTTTGACTTATAACCCTCCCCTTTCACGTGGATAATAACATGAAAATGTTCATTTCTTGAATATACGACAAATATAAAATGCAGTCTTCTTTGGTGGTGAGACCTTGGAATATGTGTAGAAGTATACTAATAAATATTATTAGCACACATAAATAAACCAGCAAACATAAATAAAACTGAAATATACATATCTGTATCTGTATATATATATATATATATTATACTATATAGAGTTTTCTATTACATTTATTCCCAGTACTTACTGTTAGATTTAAAGTTCCAAAAGAATTAATTTACTTCTAGTGAAAAATATGATTTTCAAGGAATGGCCAAATACATCTCCCCACCAGCCCTTAACAAGACATAGACTCTATACAATCCCAGAAATTATGGAAGAAATTTCTGATGGAAATTTCTGTCAGTAATGGCTTGTAAAATTTGCCGTTATCATCTGAATTATTAAAGGAACTTTGAACAAAGTCTGCCAGTATGCTGCAGGACCATAGTCCCACAATGAAAGCATGGGAAAACATGGCCACAATCCCAAATACATAATTTTCTTATCCAGTGTTAACAAGTCCTAGAATCACAGAGCCCTAAAATACTTTGTGTTGGAAGGGATCTTTAAAGTCCATCTTGCTTAACTCTCCTGCTATGGACAGGGACACCTAGCTCATACTGTTCAGGGCTGTGTCCAGCCTGTTCCTGAAGAACAATGATGGGCCATTTGCAATCTCTCTAGGAAACTTGTTCCTCTCTCTTACTACCCTCACCATAAAGGTTTTTTACTTATATCTAGTCTAAGTAATATATTAAATGGTTTGGGTTGGAATGAACCTTGAAGATAATCTAATCTGACCTTCCTGCCATAGGCAGAGACAACTTCCCCAAGACCAGATTGCTCAGAGCTCCGTCGAACCTGGACTCAAACACTTTCAGGTGTGGGGCATCCACAGCTTCTCTGGGCAGCCTGTGCCCATGCCTCACAATGCTCCCTGTGAAGAATTTCTTCCTAATATCTAATCTAAATCTTTCTTCTTTTAGTTTAAAACTATCATCCCTTTTCATATCAGTACAGGCAGTGGTAAAATGTTTTTATCACAACCTCTCTTTATATATTTAAAAGATTGCTCTGCTTGGACTCCTCTCTTTTCCAGGCTGAACAACCCAAGCTCTCTCTGAATATCTTCCTAGCAGAATTGCTCCACCCCATGGAGCTTCTGCATGGCCCTCCTTTTGACCTCCTAAAACAGATTCATATATTTCTTAAGTTGCAGTTACCAGAGCTGCATGTAGCACTCCAGTTGGAATTTCATGAGAGTCAAGTAAAGGAATCCCCTCCCTCCACCTGCTGCCCACAGTTCTTTTGATGCTGCCCAGGACACAGTTGGCTTTCCGTACTGACATCACACATTTCCAGGTCATGTGAAGATTTTCATCCATTGTACTCCCAAGTCCTTCTCCTCAAGGCTGCTCTCAACCTGTTTATTACCCAGCCTGTATTGATACAGGGGATTGCTGCAGCCAAGGTGTAAGATACCTGGTTTCACGTGCTCACTCTTCAAACCCGTCAAGGTCCCTCTAGCTGTCATCCCTTCCCCCAAGAGTATCAACTTTGTCACTCATCTTGGCCTCATCTGTAAATAATTGTATAAATTAAAAAAAAACCTTTATCAATATAAATAAATAAATAAATAGTATAAATAAAAAACCAGGAAAATTTATTATCTTCCTTCTTGGTCATGAGCCTACCATAGTAACCATAAAAATGCATTTAAATAATAGTGCACAGTTATCATATTAAAAAAAATTGAAACTAGTAGATAAAATAGACAAGTGACTGACCTGGTTAAAACAGCCACAAAAATTCATACCCATTTACCACTATCAGAGTTAGACTAAATTATTTAGTACATAAATGTACATAACAAGGCTGGGATAGAGAAGTAGTCCGTAAGCTCAAAAAAAAGTTGTCTCAAAATGAATTTCCCCCAAAACCCTGAGCATAAAGGTAGCTACTATTCTGAAAAATTATTAAATTCTTCCATCCAGCTCTTGAGTATTACTTCCTAATATTCACAGTCCCACGTAGTATAATATCATAATTCATAATGTCCACAATAACAACACTATTACTACTAGTACTACTAGTACTACTAGTACTACTAGTACTACTACTGTTCATAATATAAAACACCCAGATTTGAAATAGCATATAGCCAAATACTATAAGCAGTTTTTATAACAGCAGTGAGATAAATATGGCAGCAAAGAGCAGTATTTTCATTAAGATATTTCAGAGAAGTACTGTGACAACTAGGCAAACCTTTAGAATTCCATAGGTGAGGTGAATTTATGCCATCTCAGACATAAAATTGCATCCTGTTTTTAAATACTGAAACATGAAGTAACTTTGATACCATCAAGGAAGGTCAAAACACTGATTCAAGCACTGACAGGTCTCTCTGTAATTGTAAATTGAAAATTAGATGTTTTTCTGCTGAAATACTGCTGGAATCAGTTCTTACCCAAAATTTATTTACCATTAATGGAACAAAACTGAAATTTTATTCACAAAAATTATCAAATTGTGATTTTCTTGCTAGTTTTAAATTAGAGTCATTGAAAATTGGTTGCCATATTCAGTTAACAGACTCAAGGACCAATTGACTGTTTGTCATCGAGGGTTATTTACACTAAAGATAAAGTTTTAATCTGGATCAATGAGCAGACATCAGCATTATATGAATTTAGCTCAGAAATGGATCATAAACATTCTCCAGAATTAAAAAAATTTAAAAAAAATCCTATTTAAAAATAACATTTTCAGTTCATTTTTCCTTTTTTCTTTGCTGGTTATTTTGTTTCGGGTTTTTAGGGGGTTGGTTGGCTGGTTGTTTGGTTGGTTGGTGGGTTGGTTGTTTTGATTGTTTTGTTTGAACGACAATTAGTACAGGAAGTTCTTACTGATTGTGTTCATTAGGAGCTTAGAAAAATTTTTCATTATTATCACTTCTGGGGCCTTTTTCCTAACAATACATGACTCCTTTTCCTGATGCAGAGTTCAGATATTCTTCCATACTGGCTTATAAATAAGGTGGTGATGCCAGGTGGGGGTCGGTCTCTTCTCCCAGAGAATAAGCAACAGAACCAAGAGGACACAGTCCTAAGCTGCACCAGGGTCTGGATTGTAGGAAAAGATTCTTCAGAGAAGGAATGATGGGGCATTGGATTGGGCTGCCCAGGGAGGTGGTAGAGTCACTGTCCCTGGAGGTGTTTAAGAAAACACCTGGATGTGCCCTGGATGTGGCACTCAGTGCCATGGTCTAGTTGACAAGGTGGTGTTGACTCACAAGTTGATTTGATGATTTCAAAGTGCTTTCCCAGCATAGCTGATTCAGTGATTTAAACAGGGAAAGGCCATATAAATCTTTAGAAAAGACAAAGCATCTCCAGTGACCAAGCAAGCCAGGGACAAGCAGAGATCTCAGTCTGCTGATCACTTTCTTGACAAGTACAAAGAAAGAGCTAGCTAGAAAAAAATTGTTTATATTTACTGTGAAATACTTTAAACGGAAATAAACCATGGAAATATAATCTAATGAAAACTCTCAAATTATGCTGTGGGAAGTGTTTTGTGATTGTTTCTTTCTTTATTTTAAAGCACTGTATAGTAATATATGCTCAAAATAACTCCCAAATGTGTCTTTCAAATTTCCTAAAAGGTATGAAAGCACATAAGAGCAGAGATAGCTGGGGGTAGATGTATAAACACATACATATACTACATACATATACTGCACACACAATATGCTTCCTATGCACTTGTGCTAGATGAATGCTAAAGGAACTAAAGAGACAAAAACTGACTAGATGAAATATTGTTTATTGCAGCATATTGAGCCCCACACTCCCTTTGGAAGGTCATCACAGGACACAGGCCAAGCTGTGGAAGATATAAGGCAGCAGCATCTGGCTCCTTAAATATCTCCACGGGCACTTGTAACAACATTTTTAAAGTTGTCTGTGCATCTGTCACATATTTAGTCTGCTTATTGACTGCCCCAGTTGAGCACCATTTTGATTCTTTCAGACATGGAATAATCAGAGCATAAATCCCAGGAAAATCCCTTACAATATCATTCACATATCTTCCAAAATTAATAAGAGGACAGGACACTACTTCATTCCTACATCTGATTTTTTTTAACTGATATTAGGCCTTTCATTTAACTACTGCTTCAGTGTGATCATGTTCTGCACAGTCTTTTTTCTGGATTTCATGTGATATTGGTCACATAGAACCCAGCAGATTAAAATAACTATCAATCCCTTATCTCAATTGCAAAAGTCATGGGAATTTTTTTTTTCCAGTGATACAAATCATAAGATGCAACATTGTGGCCATCCTAATGGACAAACTCCTGCAATAAAAAGATATTTTCTTTTTATTTCTCCCTTGCTATTTTAGTATTAAAAATATCTTCAGAAGATTCATTTTGATTTGAAAAAAACCAAACAACTAGATATCAAACACAGAATAAGGAACAGTTACCATATGCTGATATAAAAAAATGAACATTTTAAGCTATCTCATTTCACATTAAGTGTCTTCAAACAATCAACAAGACATTTTCATCTCACACATACTTGCTTCTAGGTTTATGAAAAATTAACAGCCATTGGATTGGTGCATTTGGAGTTTCATTTGCCATCTACATGAGTCAGAATATTCAGGGTTTAGAATTAGCCCAGGATTTAGTTAAGTTATTCAATAACTGACAAGTTTTACCAAAGCAGTAGGATACAACATATAATTTCAGATTATGGGCACAATTGAAAAGACTTAGTGAGAAAATGTAGCAAATTTTAAGTGACAAAAATCAAGGGAAAAGTGCTTGTTCCTTAATAAAAGTTAAAGCTCCCTTCAAACAGAATTCCATTTGAGTTGAAAAATGATTTCTAAAGAAATCACCACAGAAAAAAACCATATGAGAACGACAGTAGAAGAAAATAGAAAGATGTGTTAAGAGAAATAAAGAAAAAAATGTGGGGGGAAAAATGTATCTTCTGTGCTAAGTTAACAGGAGTTAACAATATGGAGGGAGATAAAGAACATATCCTTTGATTTGCATGCTGTAATCAGGTCTATATCAGCACACTATATTTAAGAAAAAAGACACTTCTCCACAGCTTTCTAAAAGTCATCTAAATTGAAAGAATGCATGAACGACCTACTAAACTGGTATCTAACCCCATTTCTACCCAGACATGCAAACTTTTTGTACTTGTTATCAAATCTTTTAAAACAATGGATTGGAAATATGAAGCAATTATCCTGCTAATAATACCTTTTTTTAGTTTACATTCACTTTTAAAAAAATTACACTAAAAAGCCAACTATGTATATGCAAAATATGCTAAAATTTCAAAACACACATGAGGCATAAAAATAATTTACAATTCACAATAAATGCTGTAATAATTACAAAGATTTTAATATGAAAAACAGGAAATTTTTTCCATTAATTTACACATAACCAAAAAAGTGTCATGTCCTTTACTTACAGATTTTGTCTCAAATTAAGTGGATTTAAACTATTTTCATCCTAAGGAGGTATGGACAGGAGGGTGTAGTTTAGAGGGAAGTCAGGTTTGAGGGAACTTGAGCAGCTCTCTAGTCCAATCTCTTGCTCAAAGCAGGACCACTTATGAGATGAAAACAGGTCATTCAGAGCTTTATCCACTCAGGACCTGAGATCTTCCAAGGACAGAGACCTCACAGACTCTCTGGAGAGTGTCTTCCAGTGCCTGACTGCCCTCATATTGTCCTCCTTCCATGCACCACTGTAAAGAGCTTCACTGGTTTTGTTTTTTATTACACTTTCTTGTAGTTATTGACAGGCTGCAGTAAGGTGGCCCCAAAGCTGTTTCTTTTCCAGGTTCAAAAAATTCCATTCCCTCAGCTTCTCTTCCCACAGCAAGTGATCCAGTACCTGATCATCCTAGTGTCTCTCTGATCAATATCTTGCTCATATGGCAGATCCCAAACTGGCCACAGTATCCCATCATGATCTAATAGGTCTAGGGTGAAGGGAGAAAACCCCTGTTCTTGACTGACTGGTTCTGGACTGACGACTCTCTTCAGCACAGCTCTCTTCAACAATGTTTTCTTATCTTCCTTTGCAGAGAGAGTATTGTCCTGGGTCTCTAGAAAACCTTGCTTTGCAGCTGCTCCACAAACAATAATGTGCAGCCTGTAAAATTGTAGGCAGTAATAATGCAAAGCCATATACCATATACATACCATCAAAGAAAAAACATCCAACTAATTTCACCAATGTGCAATCTCAGAATAACAAGGTTTTGTATGCTGTACTTCACAAACTTTGAAACACTGACGAAGTTGCAAATTGCTTTAGTTCTCTGATTCTATACAGGCTAATATATATTAAATGCATGTTTTGATGAACTTGCTGTTTATCCTATCCTTTATATATAATAACAAAAGTTAAAGCATACATGACATATTTACTTTCAGCTTTAATTGAAAATGAAATAACAATACAAATGCTCTGCCACTGGTTTTGTATTTTAAACTTGTCAGGTTGAAAATCATTTAACAGTTGCTTTTAATCACCATTAATGTCCCACCTTGAACACAGTGCATCTTGTACTGTACTGAAAAGCAAATCCTCCTTATAGACATCTGTACTCCATGGTGCTCTTCTGTATGTAAATAAAACTGACAAAATAAAGGAAGACACAGAATGGGTAATTCATTTGTCTTTCAAGATCTTTACAGAGATGACACACTGCCTGTTACTGAATCTTATTTAAATAACATGGAAAAATTTAATAGCTAGTGTCATGCTCAGGACAAAAGATAAATGTTGACTACACATATCATCATATATGATGAGAACATAGCTGACCAGATACATCCAGGAGTTAAAGCACAGCCTTATAAAGTGGAAGAAACTCCATTCAGTGGAATAGCTGTGCAATCACAGTGAGTGCCTAAGGTGAGGAATGCTCTCAAGAGATCCCAGCTCCCCTTCTGACGCTTGTTACGTGATGTACTGTTGCCCTGGAAGGAATTGCATGTATTTACTCAGAAAAAAATTTTCCTTTTTCCGCCTCTCCCTCTTTTTTATTGTCTGTTTAGATTAAAAGTTCATAGCACCTACCCAGATGGAATGGAATTATGGAATTCCTTATGGAATAAGGAATAAGTACCTTAAGTAAAAGTAACCTTCTGCTCCTGAAAACTTTTTCTAGCAGGCTTCTGTGGTATTTCTGTGTCAACAGATGTAATTTTTCTCTATCAAAAGTTAGTTGGCTTGTATATATTAAAAAGCCCACAGTGTTAGGGAAAAAAAAAAAAAGGCAAAAAAAAAGCGCCCTAATCACTTATATTTCCAGAAAACGAAACAAAATTTTCAGGACAAGTTTTTCCAACATACATGTGCACCTACATTTGATTCAGAAATGAAAGTGTCTTATGAAAAAACACTATAGACACTATAGAAGAGGAGCAGGAGCTCAGTTGCTCATCAAATAGGTATAGGATTCATCTGCATAGGACAATGTGCTTATATATGCAATTTGCATACATAGAGTTGCATTAACTGTATTTTCAGGGAAAGGTAAGCTACCCTTCCCTGTTACCCTCCTCCAGTGACTATTTTCTCCCTACTTTGAATTTTAATTCCTTCCTCGAGTTATATACCAACAGCAAAATAAAAGCATTAGTTGTTTCTTTTTTCCACTTTGGCGAGCTCAGGTCCAAGTGACCTGCAATATGTCTGAGGTCTCACATCAAGGTAGAACAGTAAAGGAAAATCAACCTTCTTCATACAGAAAAAACAACAGTTAGTGCTACATTCTACCAATTTAATTTCAGTTTGAATAAAAACATTTTGGTCAGTTATGATGACACAGGAACTCAAGTCTAAAACTAAGTTGAAACTTATACTTCTGGACCATCTCCAAGTTTTTCACTTTAGCTTTCAAGTAATTTCAATTTATCAGTCACATATACTTGTGATGGAACCAGCTTTTGCCTTTGGGAACAGAAGAAACTGATTCATTGATGGATACAGGAAACACTAAAAAGATGGTTTGTATGTGAAGAATAGCATGATGCAAAATTCAGATTACTACTATAATCATAAGAAATCCTCCATTTTATGCACTGAGTAAGATTTTTGTTAGAGTCCTTAATCTGAACTAGATTTATATACCTTAAGTGACAAAGCTGCCATGAATAAATTCAAGGTGAATTTATTGATGAAACAGTGAAATTTTGCTGTCATGCACATGGAAAGGCAATTTCTCTTAGCAGTGAAAAATGCTAAAATATGAGGTGAAACAAAAAACTTTATTAGGTATTTCTACAAAATGTAAAACAGCTGTTGTTCTTCCTTGTGTAACTTCAGTTGCACAAGCAAAAAAACTGACTTACACAGTTATATCATCTCTGGGAAATTTGTATAAAATTTGTGTAATTATCTGTATTTCCAGAATAGCCATCATATTGTTTCCATCCATGTTTTTGTTCCCGGTTCCTCAAGTGGGGATGTTTTATTCTGAGCACTCTGTTTAAAATCAATGGCCAAGTATTTCTCAAAGCAGGAAAAATATTATAGGATTTGATATTTGTTAGATATTATTGTTGCACATAAGAAGCTAGAAGGACAGAAAAAAATTTCTAAAGTTATGAAGACATTGTGTAGGGGTTTTTGTAATCTTAGTATAAATCAAATTCACAACATGAATAGATCCTTCCTGTGCTATGTAATTACATTTCAGGCATTTAATTGAAACTTAATAGAAATGAAACTTTGCCTAGCATAGACATGTTCTCATGGTAGAAACTCAGTGGGAGGGCACTAGCTTATTAAAAATGTTCTTCATCTATCTAACACTTCAGAAAATAAATATGTTTTGTTTCAAAGTACTTTTTATCATGTAAAACATCATAACCAGAAAACTAACATTTTTTCAGTTAAATATAATAATAAGTTCAATTCTACAAATATGACCCACTGAATTATAAAGGTGAAAGCAAAGGTTTCTCTCTGTGTTTGGATGAAACACCCCCCACAAACAAGCAGAAAATTTAGTTGTTAGCTAGGGAAGCAACTGATCTTATTCTCATAAAAAATATATTGGCTGCAAATATAAACACTTTACTTTAGTAGATAATTTGATAATTTGCTAAGGGGAAGCAATTTCAAAAATTATGAACTGAAAATGATGAAATTCCTATCCAGAGAGGACCATAAATAGTTCCTGGGAACAGGATTGTGTAGGAGTGTGTTTTGCACAGAGAAGAGTTTCCAGTTACAAATATACAGTAAAATTTCTCATGAGCAATAAGATAATACTCTGTAAGGTTTTGAAAATATTGTTAAGCCGGAAAAAACCCTGTTGTGCCCTAAAATCCAAGTTAGAATGTATTCAGTTTTAATTGTGATATTATTCTCTTGAATATCTGTATACCTACAAAAGAGCTCAAGTGAAAGAATTACCTAACGGTATTTCCATATGCCACAGTAGCATTTATCTGGAGATATTACAAGCCAAAAAAAAAAAAAAGAACCTTTTTAAAACATTTAGTCAGTTTATATTAAGTAAAAATCACATTTCTTAAGGAAACTGCAGCTATGCAGTCATGCATTGCATGCAACTGCAGAAAGACTGAGAAAGACTGACTTCATTTCTGTGAGTTGTCAGGAAGGAGTTAAACACAGAACTCAATATTACAGCAAAATATCACAAAGTTGCTGATGTAGGAACTCTCTCCTAAGGAGGCAACATATAAACTGCACCATTTACTTGCCAATTAATCCAAGGAGATAACTTTTACATTAGTTCCAGTAGGAGATGCTTGCCTGCCCACTTTCCAGGCAGTAAAAGCTAGGTTTGCAGCTATCAAACACCAGGACAGAGGAAATAAATGAGCGGAGAAATTTAAAAAAAGAAAAAGGATTTTTTTTCCTATTGTTTTCTTCTGTATTGGTTTTGCGTGGCCAAGGTTTGGTAGCAGGAGTTCTACAAGGGTGGCTTCTCTGAGAAGCTGATAGAAGCTTCCTCCATGCCTGGTAGATCCAATCTGTGGTGGCTCCAAAGGTGGATGTGCTGCTACCCAAGGCTGGACTAAGTAGAAATGATGATAATGCCTCTGTTGTAACAGATTTAAGAAGAAACAGAGAAAAAAAAACCTTTTAGCACAAAATTAATTGAAGCCAGAAAAGAATGGAGTGAGAATTTGTGAGAGGTGTCTGCAGACACCAAGGTCAGTGGAAAAGGAGGGGAGAAGGTGATCCAGGCACCATAGCTGAGATTCCCCTGCAGCCTGCGATGCAGACCATGGGGAAACAGCTGAGCCCCTGCAGCCCTTGGAGGTCCATGGGGATGCAGAGATCCACCTGCCACCCACCCATGGAGGAGCCCCATCCTGGATGGATGCTTGAGAGGAGGCTGTGACCCAGTGAAAGGCACGTAGAGAGAGGGTCCTTGAGACACTGAAGGACTGCACCCTGTGGGCAAGTGATCCCTGCTGCTGTAGTCTGGGGAGCACTGATGACCGTGGGATGCACTCACATAGAAGCTTATGGAGAACTATCTCCTATGAGAGGGACTCCATAGTGGAGCAGGGGAAGCCACTGCAGGAGAAACAATATGTTATGAACTGATCATAACCCCCACTCCCAATTCCCTGTGCTGCTGGGGAAAATTAGAGCTGGGACAGATGGAGGGGTGGAGGGAAGATGTTTTGAAGGTTTTATTTTACCTCTCATTATCCTGCTGCGATTTCACTAGTAATGAATTCAATTAATATCTCTAATTCTAAGCTGTTGTGCCTGGGACAGTATTTGCTGAGTGATCTCTCCTGGTCATCATCTCATGAATTGACTCATGAATCCTTCACTATATTTTCTTTCCCCTGCCCAGTTGTGGAGGAGAGTGATAAAGTGGCTTTTGTGGATGCCTGTAATCCAGGCATCATCAAACAACTACATTTTGCAAAGGAGACCCATATGTTATCCTGTCTTATACAATGAAAAACTTAAAAGCTTTTAGCTTCTTGCAGGAAGAGGGACCTAGCCAATGCCCAAAACTTTAGAACTGCCGTAATAGAAGAATGGTGACTTACTGCAATACAGCTTGGAGAGAAGAAAAACAATAATATAGTTCCCACATGCAAGATAAATGTTTACACATTTAAGCTTACATTTATGCTTGCTTTTCCTGCTTAAGCCTCAAAAGAAATGCTTTGATACGGTAAAATGAATCATATAGTCTGTTCAGCACTCAAAGCAGCCCACATTCTCGTATCCCCCTTGAAGTGATTCCAAGCATGTGAAACAACTAAAAATTGGATACCTGAGGTGCATATGGACAACTCTCACTAGCAGTGAGAAGGTTTTCCTTTTCACTGCTATTCTCAGAGTAAAAGGAGTTCATAAGGAACTGCTGAGAAGAAACCATGGCAAATGGACTTCATTGGCATCTAAGTGGCAGAAACCACAGCAACAGCAATGCAAACCTATCTATTTATTTGAAAAAGGACTCTTTACCTCTCTCTCTATTTTTTTTCATGGGTATTATTATTTTTGTTAGTACTACAATGTGTAGAAAGGGCCATAATTAGTTTTAATTATTCCACAAGCTTTGCTTAGGTTTTTGAATCCTCCAGGTTCTGACATTTTCACTTTTATTCAGGCAAAATTTATTTCCAATACAAAGGGAAGTTTCTCTGAATGAAGAAAATAGGGTTGGCAAGCTACAACAAACTACAGCTGAACTACTTGTTCATGGTGAAATTCACTGTCGACTCAATACAGTTCTTTTTATATCTAGCAGCAAAGATTTTTTATTCAGATATTGAGTTATTTTTCTTCTTACTGATCATATTGAATTAGCATATTTGTTTACTATTTTGTGTATTGTTATTTTATACAGTGTACATATCTAGATGAAGAAGAATAATACACAGTGCCATTTTCAAGGCCCTGTAGAATTATTGAGACTTTTAACAAATCAAAAGTTATCACACACATTCGTTGAAATTCAATTTCTCCTGGCCTCCCTACACTGCAGCACTTCAAGAAGCCAAGTCAGTTTTGTGATTTCTATAAACAATGGAGAGCAATTTCTCAAGAACAGGTGCCTCCTACACAGAAGGATAGTCCCAGGAGCCCATTCATGCTCGGGTGAAGTAATGATAAAAGAAACAGAATTTTTATATTTTTCTGTGTCTGGCAGAACTTACAGGGGAGCAAGAACATGCTCTGGAAACCTAGAGAACTGAAGAACAGGCTAAAAGCATGGAAAAACTGCTGTAATAGAAAGAAGTTCATTAGGCAAAACTTGATCATGCTACCCCAAAAAAGCAGGATACTTCAGCTAAAGAAAATATAAAATTTCAACACTTCTTATAAAGCCAATCCAAATAAAGTCTACCTTAAAAATGCTTCATGCATGAAGCCTTAAAAATGCTTTAGCATGTCAAACGCTAAAAAGTAAGACAAAGTGCCATAGAATTATGACAGTTCTTGTTAATCTCTATGTAAGCCAATGTTACACACAAGTGTTTTAAGAGTAAAAAAAAATTAATTTGTATTTGGAGAATCACACTCATCTTTTGGTACTGTGTCATCTGTTGCAGTATTTATATCCAAAAGAATAGTGAAAATTCAGCAGTTTTTCTATTTTTCCTTTCTTTCCATATTTTTATGTATATGTTGTTATTGCAATGAAAGCCATCTTTGCTTTTATTGCTATGGCTACATGTCATCCATTAGCAAACAAGTTTCACTGCATTAACCATGTTTATCTATTTTTGATGTGTTACTGCATCCTGCCTTCCAAATTACAGAATAACCATATTAAACAGTTTAACTTTAATTTTTTTTTTAAGAATAGGATAATTTGCAAATGTGACAAACAGTAATAATCTTACATTTAAGATGAGTCAAACAGACATTCTCCTTCAGCTGAACTTTCTGATGACAGTCTTTGAAACTGACAGATTAGAAGTGATTCATAGCTGTCAGAATTGTATAGTTTGCTGAACAAAATAAGAGTAAAAACTTTGCAAAAAACTGCAAGTCTGTAGGCTTACATGGCAGGTTATCTTCCTATACCCACTGTCAGTCAGTAAAATTAATTATGTCATAATCTATCTTCTCTGTCAGGTGTAAATGACTTTAGTATGTTAATAACTAGTTTGCCAAGATGTCTCACCTATATTTAAGACCATATATTGATTTCACACTTGGTACAGAATAGCACATGTATGAGCCCCTTATTTTGTTGTAGTATGGAATATCAAATAAACTAAACTTTTACACACTTGTGAAAAAGTAGTAAAAATGGAAGGCCTTGGCAGCTATCAAGGTATCCAATGCTGTTAAAACCAAAGCTTTTACCAATGTTATTTCAGCTCTGTGAAGTTGTGGTACAACTGACATTCCTTATAGAAATACAAGTTTATTACTTTGTACCTTATCTATATAATGGCAGTCTATGAAAAGAAAATGATCCACACAAATTAAAAAGAGAGAGAGCCTCCATGAAATTTTAATTACAAACATAACTATTAATAGAATCGTAGAATGTCCTGAGTTGGAGGGGACCCAAAAGGACCCAAAAAGGATCATGGACCCAAAAGGATCATGTTCTACTGGGCACACACTATCCTTCTTGGCCTTAGCAGCAGCAGAAGACCCCTGCTCAGACAACCTGGCCTTCTGCCTTCTCTGCTTGCCTTCTGACCTTTTGGAATTGGAGCAGAGGACAGCCCCAAAAGTCACACCATGTGCCTGAGAGTAATCTCTTGCTTCTTGAACTCTGTCAGGCTTGGTGCTGTGACCAACCTAAAACTGCCCTGACACAATTTCATTCCCTTGGGTGCTGTCACTGGACACCAGAGAAGAGATCTGCCTCTTCTCTTCCCCTCACAAGGAAGCTGTAGCCTATGATGAGATCTCCCCTCAGTCTCCTTTTCTCCAGGCTTAACAGACCAAGGGACCTCAGCTGCTCCTCATAAGGCTTCCCCTCCAAAGCTTTCACCACCCTGATAGCCCTCCTTTGGACAGTCTCTAATAGCTTGATATTGCAGTGCCCAAAACTGCCCCTAGCACTTGAGGTGAGGCTGCCCCAGAGCAGAGAAGAGGACAATCCCCTCCCTTTCCTGGTTGGCAATGCTGGGCCTGATGCACCCTAGGACACACCAGGCCCTCCTGGCTGCCAGGGCACTGCTGGCTCATGTTCAACTTGCCACTGACCAGGACCCCCAGGTCTCTTTCCCACAGCACTGCTCCCCATGTCTTGTTCCCCAGCCTCTCTGTACATCCAGTTTCCCCACCCAGCACTTTCTCTTGTTGAACTAATGCTATTAATGTTTACCCATTCCTCTAATTTTTTGAGGTTTCTCTACAGAGTCTTTCTGCCTTTGAAGAAAACCAACAGTTCCTCATAGTTTATTATCACAGGCAAACATACCTTTGAGTATAAACCTGGGTCGTTTATGAAGATGTTGGAGAGCACAGAGCTAAGAAGGAGCCCTGTGGAACCCCACTGATGACAGGTCACCAGTCTGATGTCACCCCATTCACCCTTTGTGCCAAACCCCTGAGCCAGCTGCCCACCCATGATGTGTTTATCCAGCTGTGTGCTGCACATTTTATCCATAAGGATACTAAGAGAGAGAGCATCAAAAGCTTTACTGAAAACCAAAAGGATTACCTCCACTGGCTTCTCTTGATCAGCTAGGTGGGTTATGTTGTCATAAAAAGAAATCAGGTTTGATAAATAAGACTTTGCTTTCATGAGTCAATGCCAGCTGTGACTGATGAGTGCATTGTCTTCCAGATGTTTCTAATACCTTCGGAATTACCTTCTGAATAACTTTACCAGCCATTGAAGTGGGTCTGACAGGCCTGTAGTTTCCAGGGTCCTCTTTCTTGCCCTCCTTGAAAACTGGGAGAACATTCAACAGCTTTCAGTCAGCTGGGACATCTCCAGATTCTGAAGACTTCAAAAGTCATTGAGTGAGGCATCACATTGACATCAGCCAACTTGTTGAGTATTCTCAGCTGAACGTCATCACAAAACTTATAGGGATCCACAAACTTAAGGGGATCCAACTGAAGCAGCAGATCCCACACAAGCTCAGGGTTAACTGGGAGATGATCATTCTCACAGCCATGGTCCTCCAGCTCAGAGTGCTGGGACACTGTTGCTGCAGCATCTGTGCTAAAGACAGAGGCAAAGACAGCCTTAAACACCTCTGCCTCGTCCATGTCCCTGTGTCTGAGGTGACCATCCTCATCCTGTAATGGGCTGATGCTATTTCTGCACTATTTTTTGCTACTAATGTATTTTTTAAAAGTGCTTTTTATTGTCACCCATAGTAATTTCTCACTCCCAGATGAGCTTTGATCCCACAAATTTTTTTTCCCTACAGTGACAGCATAATCTCTGTATTCCTCCCATGTAACCTGACCTTGATTCTACTGGGCACACACTATCCTTTTTTGCCTTAGCAGCAGCAGAAGACCCCTGCTCAGCCAGTCTGGCCTTCTGCCTTCTCTGCTTGCCTTCTGATCTTTTGGAATTGACCTTAAGAAGTGGTGTTTAAAAAGTGACCAGCACTGATGGACCCCAGCATCTTCAATAGGATTTTCCCAGGGCACTTACTAGTTCCCTGAGCAGTCTGCTCTCTTCGTGTCCAGAGCTGAAGTTTTGCTGGCCCTTTTCCTACTGTCAACACAGATTTTAAACTTGATTGATCCATGGTGGCTGTGGATGGCTGAAAACCACTAACTACAAGACTCTCTCAGTTAACAAGCAGAAAAACAAGGAAAGCGTCTCTCCTAGTTGGCCTACTAAGTGAGAATACCACAAAGTTAATATATGTTTTAGGAACCTTCTGTGCTTGTTTGTGTCAGCTGTATGGTGTTCCCAGTAAACAACTGGCAAGCTGAAGTAATTCATATTGATGTTTCTTTGCCATACATATATATGTGTATATATACATACAAATATGTATTTATATGCATTTTATAGATGTATGTCTGTGTATATATATATATATATATATATATATATATATATACACATATAGGAAAGCTGGGGACAGAAGGAAATAAATGCAATAAGTGCAATACTGGTTTGAGCTGTCAGAGTGCCTTACAGACACTTCTGTCCATACCATGTTTTGTTTCTAAATTATTATGGGTTATCCAAATTAAATTCAAATTTGTGAGTCACCCCAACATAATACAAAATCCATCCAGTTCTAGATGCTTTAATGTTCTTCAAAATACATTGATTTCTAGTGAGACAGAATATGGTCTGACAATATATTGTCAGTAAAACACAAGCAAAAAAAATTTAGAAAAGTGATTTTCCCTCTCATTTTATGAGTTCATTTGAGACAAAAATTTAATATGAATGTCACCATAAAACAAGCCAAGTCAACAAAATAAGTGCTTCAGGAATCATAATGTTCTTGCTATAACTTAACAAGATGCAAAAGCATGTGATTAGAAATGAGAATTTAATTGCATCCCATGATGAACTTTCATGCACTTCAAAATCAGTTTGTATGTTTGTAGTGTCTTAGTACAACCTGGTTTCTGTAAGCCATGTTTTTATTAATGTGGCCCAAATCTCTGTCTTGGGACATCATGAATCACTGTAGGAAGTTTTAATACTCTCACAAGAATAATTATTTATCTAGAATGGAAAAACTTGAACTTATGTGTGCACACATTCACATAGATGCAGTGCTAACTGTAGCTAGTAAATACAATTTCTGTGCACAATAACTGTGGACTACTAGTCATGTTAAAATACTAGTCTAAACAATGAGATTTGGTTTTTTTCACCCATGCCAGTGCAAAGCATTTGAGAAGTTCCTGTAATGGCCATTAACAATTTCTTAAAAGATTTTTAAAGCCAAAAATGTTAATAGAAAATATATTGATTTTTCAAAAATATTTTTCTCTCCGAGAAAATTCTGCAGAAAAAACCTGCCTGGGTATAAATATAAATATTTATATATATTCTGTAAGATTCTTCATGAAACTTCTAGGAAAAAGTAGAAAAGATATCTCACTTAAACCCCATTTCTCACATGACTCAGTCTGGGTTGCCTGACATTTGAAGTGAAATTGTTCTGGGATAGCATCTCCTTGGGCTTACCATTACAGCACAAAAAATTCAGAAAATGTGTCCCTTCTCTTGGTGACAGGGTAGGTCTATAGGCTGTAGATGTGCTGTGTTAACCACTTCTATCCCAAAATAAATATATGACCTACTCTACACCCTGTCTGGCAAAAAGAAGGCGCCAGAAGGATTTCACCAAGTTCCCATGGATCTCAATGGAATCTCAATAATTTCTTCTCAGTAGTATGTGACTTGGATTGCAGGGAAACTACCAACACTAAAAAGAAAAAAGTACAGATTTTGTTGGGTTTTGTTTGTTTGTATATCCAAATAGCCTGCCTGCTTCCATCCCAGTTTGTTCAACTGGGTACCATTTCTCTGCATGCCTGTAAGATGTGTCCATAGGACTAGGGCTGACTTTAAAATCCTTCTCTCATTCATACATTAGATGTATGGCTAATATATACTGCTACAGAAAGAAGCTGGGGGTTAGGTTTGTTTTTTTGGGGGTTAGGTTTCTTCAAGAAATTTTCTTCCCATTTGCTATCATGGAAATGGCAAATCAACATAAGAGAAAATTCCTTGCCATACTGTTGGATTGGTTTCGGGATGAGGGGTAAGGTGGTGTGGTTTTGGAATTTTCTTAGCTGGAGGTGATTCATTCTTTTCCCAGCTTGGAGAGGCCGTGGTTGAAGTATTTGATGCTGGGCTTCTCCTGTGCAGCGGTTTGGTGCTGCTGTGAAGTTTCCCCTAGCTACCTGTTGGTGAAGCCACTTCTTACTGTGAACTGTCTTTGGACTGGGACTCCCTCTGCAGCACCTGCCCTGGTTGGGAGACATCCCTGCGATCTGCAGGGGTGTTTCCAAGGGAAAAGACTGGGCCCACACCTCCTCTCTCTCTCTCTCTGGCTCTGGAGAGAGCACATCCCAGCTGCTGGTGGACTGGAACCTTGATGGTGATACCACCATCAGGGTACCACACATGTGAGAGCACAGGGAAACCTAGTACATTCCCTTTTCCCTCAACATTTTCTCTCTTCCCAGGGCTGCCTGGGAAGGCTCAGGAACACATCCTGAAGACTCGGGGGAGTCACTGCAGCTGTGGCCTTACCAGGAGCCATCAGCATCCCCTGCCTCTTATGGTGGTTACTACACCAAAAAGGGAAAGTGCCTGACAAGTGGGAAAGGGCTGACATTGAGTCACCCACACAAACACACAAACACACAAACACACACACACACACACACACACACACACACACACACACACACACATATACATATATATATATATATATGTATATGTATATATATATATCTAGTCTAGTAAGGAATTGTTTCTTTTCCTTTATCTTTGCCTGAAAGCCCTGTAATTTTGAAGTTATAATAATCAGGAGGGAGGGGGTAATCTTTTCCATTCCAGAAAGCTTTCCACCTTCCTTGGCCAACACTTGTCTTTTGAACCTTGACAAAGGGTCAAGACATTTTCTAGCTTGAACAGGGGATAATAAGTGTATTAAGAAAGAACTGTCTTTGAGAGCAAAATGTTTGACAACCTGTTGATTGCATGCTCTTAGCATTCCTATTCTCAAAAAGTCTAGTAAACACTTCCACAGTATAAAGCCCACAAACATTATTATATATCTTATATCATTGTTTCAGTATCCATTTTACCTCAATGTGCACAATGTTTTTCTAATGTATTTTATTTTGGGGGAAAAAGGGATGCCATAATTATTAATGATATCTAGGCATTTGCAGATCTTAACTAGTAAAGATTTCAGTACCTGAAACACCTGTTAGTTTATATGTGTCAAATGAATATATGAATTAAACACTAAATCTGATACACACAGGTATGAAGTGAATGGGTGCAAGAACTAAAGCTAATGCAGCAAAACAGAAATAGAGGAACTAAGGATTGCAGTCATTGCAAAGGACAATAGAAAAGAGACAGTCATTGCTTATGAAAAAGAACATTTAGCTCTAACCAAACAGAATAAGAAACACTCAATCCTCTCATTTCTAAATGACCTCTACAAAGTATGAACTTTCCATTTCTGCAGTCACATTGAATCCATAATTTGGCCACATAGAAAGGTCCTGGATATGGTGAAGAGTTACTTTTATGGAAAATATTTTTCTCTTTATTTTCTCTGTTCAGTCAATCTATGTCAATCTGAATATTTACCACACCTTCTAAATTATTCATGTTTTCTCACTGCCTCCTTATAACCATGGAAGTTACATGTTCACATAGGAATGTCATAGTAACACAAATATTATATTTTAAAGATTTTAAGCAATGTCAATTTTTTTAATATTTAATGGCTATACTTTAATATGACTTCAAAATCACCAGTAAAAAAAATCAAAAAATGGTAATGAGTCAGATATCCAGTAGTTTATATGACAAAATCCAAAATGGTCATCTCAATTTAGCATCGCCCTCTAGAGGTGATATATCTTTTTGGAATACTAAGTCTTATTACAGAGGATATTAAAACTATTAATTTAATTTAATATGTTGAAAATCAACCCTGCCTAATTTATACATACATTCAGATATAATCTTTCAGTTAAAAGAACCCAAACAAACAGCAAACAGATCTTGAAGCCTAAAATGTGACTTAGAAAAAAGTGATGTTATTTATAAGAAAAAAACATTTTCAATCAAACAACCTAAAAAAGTAACATTGAATGAATAAATTTTATTTCTTTATCTGCAGTTTGAAGAGCAGTTTGTAAAACTATATTTCTGTTTTGAATATAATTGTCTGGAAGTCAAACTCTAACTGTTTAATTTCCTGTCAAGGGCAAGAGAAAAAAAAGGAGTTAGGTATTGCAAGGAAAGGAATAGGTATCAATTTGGTTTTATTCTTTTCTCCCCATGATCTGGACAGTCTTTGTCAACCCACAGGGGACAAGATGCCCTCAAGGTTGTGTTTCTGATTGAGAAATCTTTACAACAAAACAAAATAAAACCAAATCAAGCCAAGCCAAAACAAAATAAAACCAAACCAAACCAAACCAAAGCCCCAAAACCCAAACCTAACAACTAAAAAAAAAAAAAGGTGCAACAGAGTATATTGCTAATAGGAGACTTAACGTTTCTCTATCTGCCTCGTGGGTCCAGGCTGACCAAGAATTTAATACCATAAAAACTTACTTGCAAGGAGACTACCTTAAATGTCAAAACTTTATAAAAAGGCATTATGAATGTATATGAATACATCTAACTTGATGTATTCATATACATTCTAACTTGAACAACTACTTTTTTGAAATATGTCATTTACATTTAAAAAAAATATTTGCAATCCAAGTGGAAAAAACAACAAATGAGTCACACATTAAAAAAAACTCATAAACAGAAACCTCACAAGCCCTAATGAATTGTCTGTATGAATGGCAATAAAACAAAAGAATTACTTGTCTCACCTTCAACAGTTGGTAATAGATAAATATTCAAATTGTTGCCTACATTTGGTAGTTTTTATTATGCACTGTTTTCTTCTTATTGCTAAGGCTAGGACCAGAAGAAACAATGATAAAATAGGAAGACAAATTATTTTCAACCTGTATGAAAAAAACATGATGCTCTGGAAAGCTGTCAAGAAAAGATCCATTCTCATAAAAATTCTAGGTCAGTTTTTCTGCCAGGAGATCTGACTATAACTCATCATTACCTATGTTTATTTTATTTGAGCTTGAATGAAATGATCAATTAGGAATTTTTATTTCTTAATTTCTATTCAATATGAATGACAATATTAGTACAATCCTGTTTATATAAAAACCTCAGTAATTAAAATAAATTTAAGGAAACCCCAAAGCCAAAAATAACAGACAAGAAAACTGCACCAAAGCACCACTATGTAGTCTGTGAAAGAGAATCTGTGCAGAAATAAATACAAAAGATAAAACTGTTGTGTATGTACCAAATTGACCTACTGCTTCACAGGTCAAATTTTAAGAACGAGCTCCAAAACTGCATGTATTTGCTGTTTATATTCATAATCACGTAGCTGTGCATTCAGATCAGGCTGTCAGACACATGCAGCTTGTAGATGGACAAAACTTCATGGTATGCTCCTCTTTAGGAGTTAATTTGAAAAGATGGACTGGAATCACTCTGAGGTGGATAGGGAGTGCGGAAACCACAGTTTGGCTGTTTATTCACAAAATCTCATTATTAGTAAATATTTATTGAATTGAACAATTCAGCCTCACAGCTCCATGAAAAACATTGGCAATTATCATGTCCTCAGAGAAGTGTGAGAAGAAAAAAGACCAAGCAAATTGCCTATTGCCAGCATTGGCAGAAGCAGTACCAGGGTCCGTCAGAAATCCTGTCCTTTGCTTTATCAACATTTCTCCATGCTAGGCAAGATGGATTAAGCATGATTCTAAATTCTACTGCCTTCTAACTTCAGGGGTTACAGCAGTGTGAAGTACAGCAATGCCAGGATTCTTCTGTGCTTTCTCTAGAGCAACATAAGGGCAGGGATTTACTGAGTCACAGAATCACAGGATGGGTAAAGTTGGAAGGGACCACAGTGGGATCATCTGGTCCAACCTTTCTGCTCAAGCATGGTCATCCTAGAACATCTATTTTGATATTTATTTTTATTTATAATGTTTTTAATATATTGATATTTCATCATGATCAGCCTTCCCTTACTCAAAGAAAAGCCAGGCTTGCTCTCAGGCATCTGGGGAACTGCCCATCACTCTGTATCAATGAACAGAAGTGAGAGAGTGCAGAGACATATTGAAAATATTTGCAAACACAAAATGGAGTTACTGCAAATTGGAAAATCAGACAGTGTGTTGGACTGAAGCAGAATTTTCACTTTCTTGATGAGAGATTTTTAATCTATTCCTTTTTTTGTTCTTGAAGCCATGATGCTTCTTTTCATTCAAGCCCTGGGCAATTTCTTTACTTACTGTCCCCTTCTGTTGATGTCCTACTAAAGAGGTATTTTGAGGCTCAACACACTTGAAGATTTTGAGAGAAGATTGAGAGAATAATTTAAAATCTAACAGATCGAGAACACTTCTCCTAGCTCCTCAAAAAACATTATGCTTTTAGTAGGGCTCTTTATGCCTATGCTTAATCCCAGTTTAAAACATATGTGAGGGAAGTTGTTACAACCAAAAACTAAGCATGAACTGCCAATCTCCCAACAGGTGTGAACAGCCCCAAACAGTATGAGTCATTCTTCAGGATCTAGGAAATGGGATCCCAATAAAAGCTGAGTGCCATCTTTGCCACTAATAGCTTTGCCTCGTAGATCAATATAGTGATTTTTCTTCACTTCAATGTCTACCTGTCACAGGTCTTCAAACTCATTTTCAAACACAAAGTAGAACTGCCTGGTGAGGTTTCCAATTGAGAAGTTAAATAATTCATTTTTTCAAGCTGTAATGACCACAAAGTACTGTTTAAAACTCAACACACTTGTGGGTGGACAGATGACACAATTGTTCATTTCAAGGAGAAGTACAACCACATTGGATTTACCCTCTGAAGGTAAAGGTCATCACCTCCCCTTCCTGGACACCATTCCATGCATTTTATGCACAGATCTCATGACACTTTGCATTACTATAAATGACTGCTGTTAGAGTCTTCAGCAGCATATTTTTGGGTTTCATCTACAAGCTCAGCAAAAAGTCCAAAAGGCACTATGGAAGTAGCCATGAAATACAAGAGGAATGGTAGAAAGAGATGACAAGGAGAGGCAGCAGAAAATCAAAATATTTTCTTTTCCTTCAGAGAAGTGTCTTACTTTTATTTATCAATTGTATCTAAAAATTTGTAATTTAAGGATCTAAAAAAGAGATTTATTTTAGCAATGCTTCACTTATTCCCTCAACCAAGCTTTCTTCACCTAACTGCTATGAGAGACTAGCAAAACTGATTTGCTAGACACAATTTGCAATAAAATAACTGGGGAATGTTTTCTCAAACTAAATTAGTGACGGCAATCTCAGAGAGATATAGGTAATGAAAACATTCATGAGTGTGCATGTGACAAAAAAACCATGTGCTTTAAGCCAAACTTGCTTTTCATTGCTCTTTTGTCACATCAGATGTTTTTATACAAAAACATAGACTGTCCATGTATTCCCCACATCTGGTGTCCCAGTTTGGGCTTTTAGTGAAAACATACAAGAGTGTGACAAACTTTGATTGATTAGCTAAAGTGAGTGACAGCTTCCTTCTAAGTGCCTAGACCTGATATTGTGCACCAGCGCACTGTGTCAGCCAAGTGCAGCAGTGGCTCACGCTAATTTTCATCAGGAGATCCAAGCTTCACATCCTGTTCACATAGATGCATAGAGCTGAGCTCTAGGTTATTCCAGAAAATTGTCAGAGCCTGACTTTTATTAAAGCTCACTTTAGCTGACAAAATGCTGACAGTTTCAGAGAAAAATGCCTATAATATTATACAGTGTGAAAATGTTAACCAGTAGGCAATGAGTAATTTTAAAAAATATATACTGTTTGGAAACTAATGTAATCTTCATAATATCAGTAAAAATAGCATGTTAAATATGTAGAGAGAAAAGCAAATTGAGTAAGACCTTCCATGCTGGGTCTTGATAGTTACTCCTTCTTTGTGAAGAAATGATGCAGTTTAAGAAAAAAGACATGGAATGGATGGGTATGGGCATAATATCAACATTACATATATATATGGGTATGGGTATATGTAAACATTAAAAACATTAATTATCTTTATAGGTATGTCCATTCTAAAATAAGCCTCGTTTCACAGAAAAATTATGTTTTTCTAAGCAAAAATCAAGGCAAATTTCTTCTCATATTTTCTTAAGTGTTGCTTGAAGATATTGGCAGCATGTTCTCCCTTTCTGGCAGGATTGAGGGTGAAGAATGAAGGTTCACTCCTCAGGAGTGTGAAAGAGATGTTCATATTTTTTTTAAAGATGAGGCCCTTAAAATTAAATTAAAGATGGCAGAAAAAGTTTTTAATGTATTTCATCTTATTAAAAAAAAAAGTTTCTTTTCAGCTGGTTGAAGGAGTCAGAAAACCAATGTATCCAAATTATTGCAGCAGCCTGCTGAGTACTGCTTTCCCAGAAAAAAAAAAATTGACATCATGTACATGCCCTGCCCAGTTCATCATGATTTTCAATAATTTTGAGAGACAAGCTCCAGACAATTCCCCCTACACTCATTCATTTGGTGTGCACATGCCTGGAAAGGCAAGAAAATTCTCTCCAGAAGTCCAAAAAATTAAACTATATATTAAACTATATGCAGTCAAATCAGTCCTTTTTTTTTTTTTTTTAAGATCCATACTGTCTAATGAAAAATGACTTCTGCTTAATTTCTGCAGTCTAGCCTGTCTGGACAGGCATTCTCTTGTCACTGTTCTCACTCCCCATGCCCAGCTGAGCATTTCAGCTTGACCACCTGTACAATTAAATTTTGTTCAGAACTGCTTTGGCCCCTGCCAGCTACATCTCCCACAGATGATGTTGATGCAGAGGACCAAAACAGACTGTGCATGGGGCCGTGCAATTTGGGCATCTTTCCATCATAGCTGTTGGCCGCTGTCTGGTCAACCTTCCAGAAGATTTAAGTAACTTAGATTTAGCTATAAGGACTGTTTTCCTTTCTGCCTCAAAATAATACACAATCATAATAAAGGAAATTAGGAGATTTTTATATAATTGAATAAATTAATTTACCTTCCACAGCCCTAATCCTGATAAATTAAAGCAGTTTAATCTACCAAAGTTTTCCCTGACTTTGGTAAACCCATAGACTGGAAGAGAATTTCTAACATTGTCCACCAGTACTCCATCTGGGAATGGCAAGAAAGCGGTGCACACAACAGATATTTCTTCACTAAGTGTACTTGCAACTTGCTGGCTACATTTCAGCTGTGAGGATAAGCATCATTCAATAGGCATCATAGAGAAGCTTCACAAGAGTGGATCAAAATAGATATCATGGGGTGATGTACACAAATGCAAAACATCTCTCAGACTTTGAATTTGTACTATTCAGTCCGTGGATAAATCTCATTTTCACAAACTATTTTTTTTTCTTCTTTTTAAACAGGAGAAACATGCACAAATCTAAGTTAAATACTTTAAAATTCACTGAGGGTTTGAAATCCAGACATACATTCACCTACATACTTTACAGCTATTTCCTCTCAATGTCATAGTCATGCAACAGGCCTGGCTGTTAGATGGTTTAGGGACCCATAGTCACATTTTGCACTGGAGCCCAAATTTCAGTCTTCTGTGCATATACTTTTCTTCCTCTCAAATTTTCCTGCAAATGACATATCCCAAGCAGCTGGCTATGTAATTGCATAAACCAATTATACACCAACTCATCAGCTGGAAGCAACCAGATCTCCTTCTGTTCTTCTTTTGCACTACTTGATCACAGAGTATCTAAGGCACCCATTTAAAGCAGCCACCAAAAAGTCAAATATAATCTGAAAATGTATTCCTATTAGACCCTTGGGAATATTAATATAACTTCTCAAAATACTGGTGGCTTTCAACTGGGCTATTTTGTATCATTCTGGTTATCTGTTTCAAGACAGATTAATCCAAAGAGAATTGCAGAGAACAGCTAGTAGGATGATCAGAAAAAGAGATAACCTCTTTAAAGAGGTTATGTGGGTTTTAAGCTTAATTTAAAAAAAAACGAAATTTTTGAGTAAGGAGAAAGAGTGGGAAAAGATTCTACATACATCAGAAACCAAGAATAGATGGAGAGAAAACATAAGGAAAAATTATTTATCCTGTACAGGAATAATAAAAATGAAATTAACTGATCATATATAAATTCAGGATGAAAGCAAATTTCCTAGCCATCACAGCAGCACATTTAGGAACAATTTTAAGTTATAACAGCAAGAATACAAACCTCCAAATAAACTTGATGAAAAAGCTCCTTCAAAGAC
The DNA here is from genome assembly GCF_037042795.1 of Molothrus aeneus. Lineage (NCBI taxonomy): Eukaryota > Metazoa > Chordata > Aves > Passeriformes > Icteridae > Molothrus > Molothrus aeneus. Next base: position 59,152,805 of record NC_089680.1, on the reverse strand, counting down.
TAGACCTCATCAACCAGTTTATAAGCACATTTATCCAGTCCCTGATGAAGGACATGACCAGAGCTAAAGATACAAAGAAACATCCCTTATGCATGTATATATCACTTGCACCCTATACTTAGAGTTATAATTTCAACAGTCACAATCATTAGCTGTCAGGTCCAAAACATGAAATAAAAATTCCCCACCAGAATCTGTATTCTGTCTAGAAAAACGTATGATGACCCCAGATGAACACATGCAAGTGAATAGAAATGCTATATTTTGGCATGAATATACATATATCAGGAAAAGACAGCTCCCAGTTCTAGTACTGATGAATGGACAGAAAAGACCCAAAATAATATGACAGATCATTTTTTACTTGAAATGCAAGAGAAAATGGAGTCACAGAGCTATGACCAAGCAACCAGGCTATGTTTCAAATTTCTCTGCTGTCCCTTCTTATGCAGTTAACATCGGCTAAGCAACCAGGAAAGAAGGCTGAGGATAGTGGACAGAGCACACATAAAAATTATTGTAGTAATATTGGATTGTTTTATCCTTGAAATGTGGTGTTTTGTTGTTTGTTTGTTTTGGGGTTTTTTCCAGTCTCCAGCTAAAAATGGAAAAGATATTTGTGATCATCACTGAAAGTGTGCAGTAATTTGAAATCCATTTTGACAATTTGTTAACTGATGCAGTTCAGATATAATGAAGATGTCTCACCCACTAGATTACACACTATGCATGTAGAATTATGCAAATTACAGACATATCAGTCTAAGTCAAAATTTCACCATTAAAACTTTTTTCTCATGTGTGTTTTAATAGCTTATTTCTACTATATATGTTCTTCCGCCTTTTATTGATCTGCCTCTACAGATTTGATGTATTGGATTGTTACAATTTTCAGATTTTATATTTTTAGCATCTCTTTTGGGAACTTTTTAGTGTTTAGTTCAAAGAGTCATACCAAAACTCCTCTGGAATACAAAGCCAATACTGATGCCGTAGCTCAACAGTAGGGTACCCTGCTGTGAATATAACACCCTTCAATGTTGATGGGGATTATATACTCATTAATCAAAGCCTGTTGAAAGCCTTGACTTGGACACAGTTCCCTATACTCATTGCACTTAACATGACGCTTAGGTTACAAGTGCAATTATCAAAAAGCTTACAAGTTAAATATGTAATTCATCAAATCACTGTAACATATAGAAAATGTGAGAATTTCATGTTGTTTTTGAAGCAGAAAGCTATTTCATCAACAACTAGACACAAAAGACAATGCTGTCAAAGTTTTGCTTTCTGAAACAATGCATATTCTGTCTCTTCAACATCAAAATATGAAGCAAATTTCTTGAGGCACATTGAATATGCAATTCCCACCCATAGCAGCTCTGTTCCTTATCATGCTGGAAAAACCCTCTGACTGCTACCTAAATTTTTATGGAAAAGATGAACTTTACCTGTCCTGTCAGTAGGAAAGACATCTGATCCCATCACTTAAACTTTTGCCCAGACAAGTAAGGATAAATGCTTTCCAATTTCTTCATCTTATTCCGTTAAATGCTGAACTAGCAAATAATAGTAATAACAATAATTTTAATAATAATAATTGTTATAATAATAATTGTTATAATAATAATAATAGCAGAGGAACAGATTATTGTGTAAAGATTTAATTAGTCTCTTATTTAATAACACAATCTATCTCGGTACATGGACTCATGTCAAGTGTAGAACATCCATCTGTTGTGATTTTTGCCACATGAATAAGCAAGTCTGTAAACTTTTTGGATAGCTGTATATTTAGGCAAAAGGCCCTAAGTTTGGAAAAATAGGTGGGGGGAAGAAAGAAATAAAAAAAGGCAATGGAAAAAGACAACAGTAAAAATTAGGTGGAAAACTACAAGTGTTAAAAGAAATAACTCTTCCGCCATGGAATAAAATACTCAGGTGAATAGCAAGAATTTATTCTTTTAACAGCAAAGCCTAGCAGCAGACCACGAAATTCTCTAACACACAGGATATCTTTGAAGGTGTTTGCTTAGCTGATATGGGACAGCTGCTTGTCATGATACCTGCCATAGCAAATATACACGACTTATTATGCTTTCTGCTACTCTGCATGTGAATGAGCCCTGTTACCCTATGGCCTCTTCACAAGTAGTCCAGAATTTACTGTTCTTTGATGGTATCGTAGATATGCCTTGCAGCCTGCTCTTGAATGATGTTTACAGAAATCTTTATGCTGAAAAACTAATGGGTGACACAGCCAGACAGATTTGAGGCTGGATTTCTTGGCACTGGGCTGTGGAGGAATTTCTTCTTAGAATGCAAAGCTTGAACATAAGTCTCAAAGATTACCATCAAAGGATGGTAATTTCAGTCTCTCAACTTCTCTTTTACTGGCCATCACCAATGTTTTCTATCTTTGTAACCACATTTCTATCCTGTAGTTTTCCTTTTCTTGTTTCATCCCTCTCCTCATTTTACTCCTTGCATCTAACTTCCCTGGATCTTCTTCGGGACAGTTTTCACCATACATCTCCTTTAAATCATTCTTCCAAGGCTGCAGGGCTTTTTTTTAGCAGCAGTAAAACATCTTATTGGGTTACAGCTGGCAGAGGTAACAGGGGACTCTCTTATGTTAACTGCTGTGCAGAGCACCTGTAAAAGAAGACAAAATCATTCTCAAAAATGGGGTCAGTGATAGGTACAATAGGAAAGCAGGAATAGCATCCCCAAAAGGTGCTTACATATGTGTGAGTAATGATCCCATTAGTGAGAGATTCCTTTGCCCAAACGAAGGTGCAAATGAGACCATATGCCAAAGTCAATAAAACAGACTTTATTTAACAATTAATATTATGTAAAGAGATAGGAAGAAAAAAAAAGTGCTTGTGTGTGTGGTTTTGTGTGGGGGGGGGAGGGAGAGAGAGAGAGAGAGTGAGATCAAGCAGAGGACAATCACTACCCATGTATCCAGCAGTGTCCCCTCGGTCCTTCTTCACCCTGGTCTTCTCAGTGGTGTGGATCCCAAGGCCACTCAAAACTTTTTCTTATTTACATAATTTAGCAAACAACAGAATTAACGTTTATTGCCTACTTCTTTATGCTGCTGGTTTAATTGTTCCCTTGCTTCTAATGCTGATTAGTCTCATGCTTAGTCTTTCACCTCCTATGTGTTTGTTGGGTTTCTTGGATCAGTGGATTGTAATGTCCCCCCCACCACAATAACCTTTTACGCTGTCAGAACAGATTTCAGCACAATTTCTGAGTTGGCTTTCCTCGTGGCCCATACATTCTGCATTCTCGTGTCCATTACCAGTGGTACACTCTTCTCCCCAAGTTTTGTTATGCTTTCCCTTGGTCTCAGATAATAATACACCTTTATCTTATGTCAAGTTCCCACTGTGGTGGCATAACCTACAGTCCAAGTTGCAGATATTCATCAAGTCATATTTCAAGGGAGGTGTTAAACAGTTATTGGTGGTCACAGATGCCATCTGTCCCATAATTTGGTATCACCTTTGACTGGAGATATGTGTAGGAGCTTCTTTACATGGTTTTTCACAGTGGGAATTTACGTGTGCATTACCCAGGATAAGATAACCAGAACTTACCTACACCAACCCTGAAGATAATGTCATCCTGTCGCTCTGTTCTGTGTTTACCCCATGGCAAAGACCTTCTGTGGCCTTAGCAATATTTGACAAAGGCAACTGTGCTCTTAAAGTCCTTGCAAAGTGTAGGTGTAAGCACCACCACCCTGATTAGTCTTAAAGTACAATTTTAGATGTAGAGGATTAAATAGACATTGAGACTGAGATTTTGTGAAGTTATGACCTATTAGCAGACAAACTCTCAGCCATCACACAATGGAGATCATAAGGCAGGGAGCACCTTTATTTGTGCATCCTAGAGAGCACCGAGAAACTGGTTTTCCAGAGACAGTCCCCTACCACCTATTGAATGGCCATTTACATTTCCAGCTGTGCCCAAAATCACAGAAATTTCTAATGCTTTATTTAATGGGGGCATAAGAGAGCTTCTTTCTTGAAGCCACACTATGCTGATGTTAAAAATTACACTGATTTTCTTCAGTTTGCACAGTGCCAAGCATCAGCCTTTCTGCCCAAGCTGTCCTGCGCAAGGTACCAGAGAGCACAGGTACCAGGCTGATATCCTGGGATTGGGATGAAATGGACTTTCTGTTGGCTTTCTGATTCTTGCCAGCCACTAGCCACTTTGCTAGACAAAGAGCTACCAAGGCTCTCAGGCATACCCTGGGATTTTATTCACCACCTGCGGTGCTTGTTTTGATGAATTAAAAGCAGCTAATGAATTCTACCTAATGAATCTTACACTTAAAATTTATAACCTATATGTAAATCACTTGCCACTGAATAAAACCAGCTTTTTAAGTTTTTGAAAACCAGAAGTGATGCCTTTTGATGGCAGTTTTCTAGAGAGATAAATGCATTATAACAAAGCTGTGGGTTATATATAGATATTATTTCATTTGCTTTGCAACTTATGCTTTTGTGCCTGCATCTATGTATTTGTGCCTTTTTACTTTCTGAGGACCTACAATGCAACTCTGAATGCCAAGGCACACACTTTCTTTTGCATAATGTCTTACCAACAATTAAACCCTCATTTATAACCACGACTTAAGACGCTGCTTAACCTATGATTTATATTGGGGCATGAAAAGAAGAAATGGAGTGAAGATACAGGAAGAAAATACATTGATGGAGGCAGGGCAGGGCAGAACAAGCCAGCTTTTGATTTAGAAAATATCCTTAGGCAATCATATTCTGAAGTATGGAAAAATGCAAAATATTTAGGATAGCATGTACAATATAATGAGTGTTTAGTTTTTTTCTGGTTGACCAGTTTTCCCACGACTAGCTAGAAGGAAAGTAAAAAGGGGAGAAGCCTAAAGGCTCTTCTCAGAAACCAAATCAGGGTCTTTCAATGATTTTCCATAGTTAATGGCTCTGTCAGTCCCAGCAAGAAACAATCAAAAAAAGCAGTATCATGGAATTTCAAGCACCTGGCTGATTTGAACGAATCCAGCTAAAAAATCAGAACATGTACTGCGAAAAGTAGTGGTGACATTTTTGCTGACATCTTGATCTCTCTCTTTAAGCATTTATACCCTTGATCATTGCTGATACTCTGAATTATTTTCTGTGCTAACTTCAACATTTTCACACAAATAGCAAGTTTAAATAAAGAGTGCATTTCCACTGGAGCTATAAAAGCACAAAAACAAACTGCAGAAGTTTCCAATTTTACTGGAAATAAGCTGCCTTCCAGGAACAAGATGCAGTCAAAGAATAAAGAATGATACTTGCTTTTTGTTTTGCAAGATATAGAATGACCAAAGGCTGTGGATATTTTAATGTAACAAAAATTGCACAGCTGTGCTTTTTTTTTCTTGTGTAGATGATATTGTTGAATATTTTTTTACAAACAATTTAAACTCAATTGATACATTAAATGCTATAATATGCATCACCTATAAATTAAAATCATAGCTATATTGTGGTGCAAATGATGCTAGGAAAAAACACGACTTAAACATTCCAGAGATGGAAGAGGTTGCGTTCTCTTATAAGTTAATTTACAAGAAATTTCTTTTACATGTTTATGGAACAACTTCATAATCAGTTAAATAAAGCTTTTGCTAACATTACTGCTATAATTTCTAAGCACATATGGATATATGTATGAATGCGCTTTTTAAAATATTTATGCAACTGTATATTTAGAAATGAACTGCTCTTTAGCAAATGAGTGTTAGTGAGCCTGTCAAAACACTGTTAGTTCTTTTATGGTTATTTGTATTAAATTTTCTACCTAATATAATCTAATCTATTATTAGATTTAAACGATAAGATTTAAATGATAAGATTTAAACAATACGGCAAACAGCTAGTGATTTCTATACGGAGTTTATCACACTGCTTTATTAACATAGCATACAGATTATCAAGCAGCTGATGTTATCCTCCTAGATAAAATAACCACAAGTAATTTCCTTCCCAAATTCCTGACTGCCCCAAATACTAAAAGACAGTGATGTGTAAGAACAATAAAAAAAAATACTAATAATAATTTTTTAAAAAAATCCCTCCTAACTCCTTGCCTGATAAATGATAGGAAAGTTTGACAGATCAGAACGATACGAAGCAGCCTAAAACATTTGGCACAATGTGTGTCTGGCACACAGAGACTGCTTGTCAAATGCCTATGACTCCATACAGCAGCTAGGGACCCTATGGAGCAGCAGATGGACCATTAAGGTAGTATTAATGTAGATGCCATCAGTTTTCAGTTCTGACTGGGACATACTCTTTAGAACTATGAGCAGCTGCTGCCATTTATTGTGACAGCTTCCTGCTAACTTTTGCCAACTGGCACAATCTGACTCTTTGTACCTGAGCTATTAAATGTGTGACTTCCACAATTTTATTCCTCTAGAGAACTCTTTTAATAATCCTCTGAAAAGGGAATAAGGCATTTATCATCAAAGTTAATACACATACCATGTAATTCTATTGTCCTTTCACACTTCTGTGGATTTTACATCAGGAGTAAGCATAAGCAAGCTTCCCATTGCCTTACACAATGCCTGAAATAGGCAAGACTGGTGAGTTCTTAGCTGTATTTAAATGAACTGCATTTCAACTCCTGTTTTTGATTTAGCTTACCTTTCTGAGGGGGTGGGGGGGGGGAGAAAAAAAAAAAGAGGAAGCACATTTCATGTCATTAATATACAGAAAGAAAAGCACTTTCTTTTTAACTGATTCTTTCTGTCAATGAGCATAGGTCAATATTACAATTATGAAGGGATTTTTGAACACCCGCTGGTCTACTTAATATCTAAACATTTAGTGGCAAGCAAAGCTGTCCATTCTTGTAATGTCTTTACTGCATAGCAGGAATATAATTTTAAATGATAAGTGACCATGTATTTGTTATCACTTGCACGATAATTTTAGCAAAATATGCAACAATACTACTGGCAGAAAAAAACCCATCCTGTTTTAAATGTCTTTGATCCAGCTAGACTTCTAGGGATACATTACATCATTTGGTTGTGCCAAACAAGAAAGCTAACAGTACAGCACAGCATAAAGTTTGACTTACAATAAGAACTGCAGCTAGTCATTTTAAAAAATGGCTCGCAGACATTCATTATGCTGAGCTAACACTCTTCTGCTTCAAATCTTCTTGCAATTGGCCTAATCATATGCACTTCTAATAATAATATGGACTTCTATTGCAGTATTTAGCTCCTTGATGCTACACTAGCCATGTGTACATGTGTAATGTCCCCAAAAAATAAATCTATATGAGTTGAAAAATCCCATTTAAAAATTCCTGGGCTGATATGTGTAATCAGAGCCATACATATACTATTGAAGATACAGACAATAAAAGTATGGAGCCTGCATATATTGGGAAATTAAAAATCAAACATAACTAATTATTAATAGAAATCTTTTACATGAGGAGAAAACATTTGAAACAATATTGGCAGTAGAAATTTAAATCCTGAATATTGCAATGATTTAACTTCCAGTATAACTTAACTTTTACACGTAATATGGATCACACATGTAGACTTACTATATTAGAATTCTTCTCAGCTATATTTTTTATACTATTGTACATTCTTTGAGTGAAGGTTACCCTAAAACTGTCATTTTTTTGATATGTGTTCAAACCTAAGCAATCGTCCAGTGTGCACAATAACACCTGTTCTAGAAAATTAGGATTATACAGAGTAATGTGTGTGTTGCAGACATCTTTCATGAAAAATCCTTTCTTAGGATTTTTCCTTGCGAGAAGCTGCAGTTTCAGCAACCAAAAGTAAACAATGGTTATCTGCTGCTGTGGAATGCAACAGGTAGACCCGTGATTGGTCTCCTGGATGTTTGGATTTCCTGACCACTCATGGCAGAGCTGGCTCTTGCTCTCTGTCTGAGACACAGATCTTTGTTATTCATTCTTTTCTATTTGTAGCTTAGCTAGCTTCTCAAGAAACCTTTTCCTTTCTATTTCTTTTTAGTATAGTCTTAATGTAACATATATCATAAAATAATAAATCAAGCCTTCTGATCATGGAGTCAACATTCTCGTCTCTTCTTCATCCTGAAAACCCTTGTGACCATGGTCACATGCGTGTATAATAATATCAATTCTAAGAACTCAGAAGAAATTTAGAAAATCTCAGAATTTACTAGGATTAAGGACTTGCACCCTGATTTTAGTGGTTCATTCAACATAAATAGGAGCACTATGCTTAAATATCATCAGATAATGGCCCTAAGGGTGATGAACTAGAAAAGAATCTTTGTATAAGAAAGACCTTTATCATATACTCAGCTTCAAAATCCTCTACAGGACCCACTGCAGTAAGCATTCATCTTAAAAACAAATGAACCAACCAACCAAACAAGAAAACTACAAGTAAAGCACAGAGTTAAGTGGTGTTCTGGATGAAAGCCTGGGGTGGGAGCTGATAGGGAGGGAAGGAGAAGTGGAGGCAGAGGAGAGAGGGGAAGTAAAAGTCTGTGGGAACTTATATGCAATGAGTACATAGACATCACAAGTACTTACCTTACCTAGCTAAGAAGGAGGTAAATGAAATTATACAGTGTTCTACTTTAGTTCAGTAAGTGGCCATTCAATCTTTAGGAGCTTAATGTAGCAGATAACTCACATGTATGGCAAAATGCCCATTTTATCACAATATATTATCACAATAATATTTCCTGACTTTAATATCTGTACTTAAAACAGCCTGTCATGAGTAGTATTACTGAAAAAACACTCATCATCACATGTGCCACTGAATAATCCCTAGGATTTTTCTTTCTGTTTGTTTCTATAGAGTGGACAAATAAATACTGTATGTATTTACAAGAACAAATCCATAAACAGAAAGTGTGGTTCAAGAACCTGGATTTCATAAGTATCCCTTTCAGACTATGAACTTAATTATGTGTAGACAAAGGAAAACTCAGTTAATGTGTTTTCCAAAGCTACCACTGACACTGAGAAGCTGCACATACAAAAGTGATTCTTCCAGCAATATTGTAACATAAAGTATATAGAACCACTTAGGTAAAAAAGATTTATAATGTCATTGAGTCCTTAGCTAATCCATTTAAAATCCTTTGTATATACTCAACATAGCAAAGTAATGGGACATTAATTGTTTGTTAACTTTCCACAGTTTATATAGAAATTATTTTTCTATATGATTACCACAGATTTTACACCCTGTGCTGTACTCTACTCCATGATAAACTAAGAATGAAAATAAAAGCGACTTCATGTAGGAACTTAATTCAGGTTTTGAACCCAAGTAGTAAAACACTTCCAGTTTAAAAAATTGGCTCAAATGACATAGTATTTTTGTTCCAAGGACAAATATATAGAGTCTGCTTTCAGACCCAAAAGAGTCCAGTAGAGTTTTAAAATTTCTTAATTTCTAGACAACATTTCATTCTCAAGGATACAAGCAAATATTTGAGTCAAGTTTTGTCTTGTTTCTTACTGAGCAATCAAATGAATGCTGCAATATTTACAAAGATTTTAACATGAAGAACAATACTTCTAGTCTATCAGTTTAAACAACCGCTTAATATGCGGCTTATGAACAGGAGTGGAGGGAGAAGAGAAATTGCTCTTAGTTTAGGAAATAGTACTCCTCAAAATTTCAGCTGATTGTAGATCTGTTCAAAACAAAAATAGCTGAAAACAAGATGTTCCACCCAAAATTCAAAGTCAGCCCTAAATTTCTGATACATTAAAATGCTTTTATCTTTAGTAATAATCTGCATAAATATTCTATTGCAGGTAATAATATGAAAATAATATGCATCAGCAGAACATTTGGAAAAATTATGAAAAAAAGATTATGTATATATATGTATTGGAATTCCTTTTATCATTTTACCCTCTTTCTTTATTATTTTTTAACTTAGGAGTCTGAATATAGTGTTATATTTCATTTTTTTAAATTAAGTCTCTCACAGTCTTTCAAATATGCTAAGCTTATAGTCTCAATTTAATTCTCTGAGCAAGAACACTGAGTGAAATTACTACAGAATCCCACTACAGAAGACAAGAACTCACTTGTGAGTGGGACAAAATGGCCTTCTGGAGTTTCTAGCTCAAAAGTTGAAATATGTTGGTAAAGAAGTGTGAAAAGTCTCTACATTTAAGTACATAAAAATGGGTCACACTTAAGAGTTCCATGCAGACCACTACGCAGTGGCCAAAACCAGGTGTCTGAGGAAGAAGGGGAAGCACATTAATATTGCCTTCAGCAAACACTTATGGAAGTTTCAGTACTGAGAATATCAGAGGCAAAATTGTCATTGAGCTTAACAGCCTTTAATGGAAATTTCTTTCATTAATTTGTGTTATTTCTTTTTAACCTGGCAAAAAAGTCTCATCAAATGCTGTACCAACAATATATTCCACCTTTGTTTTTGTTTTTTAGGTGTTAGCTTCTAATTTCATTCACTTACTCGCAGTTTTTACACTTATAAAAAATTTAGTTAATAAATTTCTTAGTATTGTTTCATTCATGCTTCTGTCATGTCTTGACAACCTCAAGAAGAAGAAGAAGATTAATCCAAGAAATGAGTGAATAAAAATAAAACTATAAAGATGCATGATCCCTGGTCCAGTTGACCATACAATCAGCACCAACACAAATACAGCAAAAGAAACTTATGCTTATGTGGACCAGACAGTTCCTAAAAACAGCCTATATATACAGCAAGCTGTGTTGATCAGAAAATGGGAAAGCACAGCAGCTGCATACTGCCTATAAGTAATTTTCTTCATACCTTTTCTGAGTTTGGAGATTTGTTGGTTGGAGGAACAAGACACGGCTTCAGTTCTCAGACAGGCAAGGCTATTTTCTTTCCAACAGAAGACAAAGGTCACTATTGACCCACAGGATCTTTGTGCTGCCATACATAACTGAGTGACATATAATCTTCATAATGCAAACAATCAGCAATGCTCTGTGCTATCTTTCCTCCCCTAAAAAAAAAAATATTGTGTCTTTTATTTTCACCCTCCCCAACTCCCAAAATAGAGTTCAAAGACTTAAAGGTGCTTTAAAAAAATATCTGCTTTTCATCAACATGCATATTTTACCAGTTTCAAAAGCATATTAATATCCTTTGTGACTTCAGTTAAAGAGAAATAATTGGAGAGGTGACAGATAAATTATTAGAAGACAGTATTTAGGCTCTGCAATACAAACTAAGCAAAAAAGAAGGTAGAAATTCTTCTCAGATAAGTAATTTAAATGAAAGTAACACTTTTACTTGAACATGAATGGTTTATTTAGGATATGATTTTTTGTATATATATTTTAGGAACCTATGAAAAAAAATAAAGCATATCTTCATTTTACAGTAAACCACATACTCAAGTATTTATTTTAGTTTAAATATAAACAGAAAAAATTACAGAGATTAGTATGTGGAATATTGAAATAGCTGTCTCTAACCAATATAAATGCAATGTTTCTCTGTAAATGATACATTCTACTAAGCTGATAATTATCTCTGCATTAACCACTGTAAATTAGATCAAACAATGGAAATTACTCTAAGGTAAATGTTTCAAGCATATTCAAAATAGTACTACAAAAACAATTACAAACCTTTCCTCCTTAGAAATCTTTAACCACTTCCAAAGCCAAAGGATTCTTCTCCTTTTGCTGAGGGCTAAGCAACCTTTGTAATTTATTTTCTTCTCCTATTAAATATATGCAACTAATAAAAATCTGTGAGAAGAACTAGCAAATACATGAAATAGAGCTTTAATAAATAATAGTGAATATATTGGTTTCTATGTATGGATGTATTCAACTGGAAAATGTTTGATTCACACAATTTACAAAAATAAGCTTACTGGTTATTTTGTTACCTGAAGTTGTGTCCCTTGCCTCAAGCAGGAACCGTATTTTGCAAAGGACATATCTCTTGACATGTATGGTAACGACAGATGGCACAAACACACCTGGAACTAATAAATAAAATGCATTCCTCTGCTCAAGGTAAAACATCCTTTCTCACAATATGAAAGCCTGCAACATGGATTTGGACACCCTAATGTCACATATTACATACATTATCTCTGTGCTGTCTCTGCTCATCAATTGTGTTTGTTGTCAGAGACTGTGCTCCAAAAACAAAGACAGTGGGAAATGTGCAGAGCTGTGTGACACATCTGTGCAGGAAGAGGCATGTCACATACCTGCAGTTTCAGCAATGGAAAGCCACCAAGCTGTGCCATGTCACCACTACCTTCTGCAAAATCTCAGTTCAAAGAAAGGTGTGTGACATGTCTGCCTCACACTTCAAAGACACATATGCCACGTGGCAAAAGCTGCTGCAAGCCCCTTCTCATGTTTTGGATCAGCATTTTATACTTGGGATTTTTATTCCTTCTCCCACATGGTGCTAATAAATGGAGGAAAATCGTTTCCATTTTACACACCTGCAAGCATCAGATTTCAAAAGCTAGTGTCAGAGCTGTCACCTTGCATGTATATGCATTTTTGACTATTCGCACTGAGTCTGGCTTTTGCATCTCATCGTGCTAAGCAGGCACTTTTAAGAACAGAGTTTTTTAAGTAATATTGAATATACACATGCGGGATTGTGCATCATGGGAGGATACACAGATTTTATTTAGTGAAAATACATTGTGGGGTTTATCCAAAATATATGAGGCAATGGTGTAAGCATTCTACCAGTCAAGTCAGTGATGTTGCCCTAAAGGCAATAAAACAAAATTGATTTACATGACTAGAACTTTTCACATATTCCTTTGCATAGTGCATTTAATAGAATTTTTAATCAACCTTTGATTACAGGACGGTCCAGACATTAAAGTCTAAAGTATCTTATGTCTGAAAAATAAGCCTCCTCATTGATATCTTTACTTCTGAGATGAAAATATTTTCTTTTGTACAATGTTTTCATCATGGAGCATACTCCAGCACTTTGGCAGGATATTTTAGGAAATAGATTAAGTGCTGCTTTCTGAGATACATAAAAAAACACCAGAAAATGCAACATTTTCTATTCTAAAGGACATTGTATACATTTGTAACTGTCACCATTTCTTATTATCCCCTTCATCAGTCAAACTTCTGAACTATCAATCGAATATTGCCTAAGAAAATCTTAGTTTTCCATCAACACTAGAATTCCCTTTGAATTGAGAAAGTATGCATTTCCTAACGTGATGCTCTTTTGAGACACTTTCTACCCAAGGCATAAAGACAGTCAGTCACACAGCACTACAATGGCAAGTCTGAAAGCTTTCCTGGACCATGTGCATTTTGAGGAATGGCTTTTACAACGAGAACTCCCTGAGAAGAAAAGGTTTCCAAATTTCAAATTACACTGCCTTGGAAAAGACTGACAAGGTTGTGCAGAGAAACTAGGTGATACAAATGGTCACACCAACAACTTTCTGAAGGGTACTTTCAGGATGGAATTATACCAAGACAATTTCCTGTATGCAAGATTTTTTTACCCTACCAAAACTACAATTTCTTTTACATTCTTTCTTAGACCAATGATCAGATAAGGTTCTAGTGCACTGCAGTACTAATATGCTCCATATTCTTCAAAATTTACTCCTGCTAATTATAAGACAGCTTCTGAAATCAACACAGTTTTGTCTTTATCCTTCACTTTTCTAAAATGTTAGCCTTTTTTTTTATAATAGAATTTCTAAAGATTTCTAACAATGTGTTTCAAAATATTATTTTCCAAAATTACTTTTTTGGGCATAAACCAATACTCTGGAAGATCCACCTGAATATGAGGAAGAACTTTCCTATGCAGATGACCCTCACTGTAAATATTCAAGAACTCTCTGGATATACTCCTGTGCTATGTGCTCTAGGATGACCCTGCATGAACAGGGATTCTGTGATTTCCATGGCACGTTAATTGGGCAGCACTTGCAACTGTGTTTACATCATACATTAATCCTCATCTACAATTAAAAAATCAAGCAACTTCACTTCTACATGGTATCAGAATCATTCTATTACGTGGGTGAAAACTCTGTGAAGGGTGAAGAGCTGCTACTCAGAGAGCTGTTGTACTACTTTATGCATTTACCAGGTTCTTGATTTCATATGGAAGAGATGCCACCCAAATGAAAATCCAGAACACTTTGAAGTGATCCATGATACAATTTCTGTCTGCGTGTGCCACTACAGACCTTTCATCTATTAGAGGGAACTATACATACTGGTGTACATATTTTTGCATCCATGCATTTAGCTTCTGGACTGAATCAAGAAGAGGGCCATGAAGGATCACCTCTGGTATGGAGACAGACTGAGGGAGTCAAGGATGTTCAATTTGAAGAAGAGAAGAGCCCAGGGAAACCTTAAAGAATATGCCTGTACCTAAAGGGACTACAAGAAAGCTGGAGAGGGAATCTTGAGAAAGATATAGAGTGACAGGAGAAGGGATGATAACTTCAAATTAACAGAGGACAGGTTTAGGTCAGATATTAGGAAGAAATTTTTCACTGTGAGGGTTGTTAGGCACTGGTACAGTGAAGACACATCCCAGTGAAGTTGTGGATGCTCCATCCCTGGAGTATTCAAGGCCAGGTTGGTCAGGCTCCCTGCCTGACAGTGTTCACAGGGGTTCTTGGATGAGGCAACAGACTGTTGACTCTATGTTCAGAAGGCTTATTATTTTATGATATATATATATTACATTATAACTATACTAAAAAGAAAAGTAGAATGAAAGGTTTCGTCTCTCAGACGGCTGGCTAAGAACAGAAAGAATGATAAGAAGAAAGAATGATAACAAAAGCAGCTGGCTCGGACAGAGCGCGAGAGTCAGCTCTGCCATGACTGGTCAGTAAATCCAAACATCTACAGGAGACCAATCACAGATCCACCTGTTGCATTCCACAGCAGCAGATAGCCATCGTTTACATTCAGTGTCTGAGGCCTCAGCTTCTCAGAAGAGAAAAAATCCTAAGAAAAGATTTTCACAAAAAGATTTTCACAAAAACATGTCTGCGACACCTGCCCATGGCAGGAGGGTTGAAACTACATATTCTCTAAGGTCTCCTCTGCCCCAACCTCTGCTAGGATTCTATGATTTTTAATAGCAAAAACAGAAACAAAGCTTAGTCCTCATTAAAGCTGCAGCTACCTAAATCTTTTGAGGATTTGTTTTATTTTGCATGGGAAAAATCAAACCATTACAAATGTCAATAAATAGATTTTCACTGAACTCAACAAAATTCATCATGCTTTTGATATTTAGGAAATTTAGTGTCTATAAACTGGCAAGTTCAGTGGCTTCAGTGTTGTTTTTTTTTTACATATGTAGCTTTAATAACATCAATTAACTGAACAACTTCGTTCCTATTGCTCCTGATCTCTCATTAAGTCATATTCCTTCTACTAGCTCTAATTCAGCCATAGTTGTCTCAAGTTTCCTGAAATATCTGAAACTTCTGTTGTTGCAATTACAATGGTTTTATCATATCTCTATGCCTAACACCACCCTTTCTTGAAGAGATTTATTCATGTTTTCAAATACAGCTGAGCTAAGATCCAGCCCTGTATCTAACATGATATTGGGTCTCAAAAATAGAAAAAAATTCATAGTTCTAAATTTCTAATTCTGGTCTTGCATAATGAAAATATTGTCTCAGTAATAACATTAAATCAAATTTTATTATAGGAATCAAGATTATTCAATTTTTCAAAATATGCACACTTAAGCCATGGTAGTTTTAAACTAAGAGCAAAATGTGGTAACTTCCCTTTTTCACTAGCATAACATATGTGTCAAAACCACTGTTCAGCTGAAGACTTCTTACCATATACTTATAGAATTGATGTAGAAATTATTTATAAAAACACAGAAACATAAAGGCAAGTAAGCAAGTCATCAAATCTCAGGAGAGAAAAAAAGCACAAAGTTAGGAAAATAGGATCATACAAAACCCAAAAGTAATCTCAGTCAACCATTATTCATATGAAGAAAGAAAATCAGGCACAACCTATTTATATAAAATATATCCTAGAAGAATTTTTAGATGTAATTAGCTTATCATTTTTGTGAGGCAGAAACCTGACCAGCATTCTTCAGGAAGAAAATCTTAAATCTTAAACATTTTCTTCTAAGACCTTCTGGGGCAGAAACAAGAAACAATAGGGAAAAAGCTGATCTCTCCATATTTGAACATGACAGTGCTGACTGAATATCAGGTATCTCTCATATTTCCATAAAAAACAAAAGGCTAAGAACCTCAAAGTCCAGATCTGCCAAATATTAGGAAATAAACCGAATATACTTTATTAAAATAAACTAAAAATCAAACAAACAAACATACACTACAAAGAATAATTGTAAACTTACTACCCAAGATATTCTTGAAATTACAAGGATTCATTAATAAGCTTACACAATTAAAGAGAACCATTTAAAGAGAACAGCTTTTGGTTGTACAAATCTGTTTTATTCATAACCACAAAATATATCTGAATAGAACATGAAATATGACCTTTACATATCTCAACATATTACAACTCATTTTATCTCAACAAAGCTATTTTTTCTAGGAGCATGAAATGCCTAGGGTCTGTGTTGGGGTGGTATTTCTATTCCCTGATCATGTGCTCTACGCCCAGAAATGGTTACTGTAGCTTCAAGGTGGTTCTGGGGTACAGGGGAGCCTTGGGGTTCTTGCACAAGTTTTTTCAATGCCTCACTCCCCAGGCATCCATGGTGTTGGGTGGACTCCTTCCTCCACTTTTTTTTTTTTTTTTTTTTTTTTTTTAAACTTAGCTAGCTTGGGTTTTGTTAGTTTAGACAAGAAGTTTATTTTTTCCCTTTCCCTGGCCTTGGAGACTGTGGCAGCAATCCTTTGGTGGCCTTTTTATGAAGTGAATTACTTGGTTTGGTTTTGTCTGAGGTCAAGGAAAGCAACTGACAGCACATTAATTGTCCAGGGACTGGCAGGACAATGAGAGGCTGCTCTGTCCCATTCCCAGGACTTGGAAAAGCCAAATAAATAAGAGAAAGGGCACCAGCTTCATCTGCTGTGAAGAGGAGACCCATACCAGAGTTTCACCTGGTTCTCATCCGTATTGCCCAATCTGCAGCATGAGTCCTTTGTTTTTCTTCCTTCCCTGAGACAGGAGATGGCACCATTTTATTTTTTCTTCCCCACTACATTGCACCACATTGGTGGCTTTTTTCCCTTTCCCTGGCATTTGGTTGGGCTTTTTTTTGTTTTTTTTTTTTTGTTCTGGTGTGGATATATGTGTCGGGGGGGGGGGGGGTGTAAGGTCAGACAATTCATTTATTCGGGTTTTTTTCCTGTAACATGTGGACACTCTGTTTGTCAATAAATGGTTGAGATTGTTTCACTCTCATCCACTAGTGTTAATCTCTTATTGACAGGGATTGGTGGAACCTTTTTTTAGAGGAATACTCATTCCACAGCATTTTCCTTCTTAAATTGTCTCTAAACTGAGAGAGGGTCAAAATTTCAATTTCATTAATTCAATGAAAGGAAGTCTTCATTAAAAATTTTGCCATTTTAGAAAGCCTACTTTCCCCAAAAGAAATACACTCATATCCAGCTTCTTAACTAACTTTTGCAAGTCAAAATGGGCAGTCTTGTGAAGTCTCAAATATTTAAAAAATTTTCTCCTTACTTATATATTTCAGAAAGTTTTACTTTCATCCTTTGCCACCACTAGCACAGAGGAAGTCAGATGATGTCATTGTCAGGCCATGCCAAAATGTCTCTAAAGCGTCAATGTACTTGGGGAAGATTTCCTTCTTAAGAAAGGAGGTAAAAGTTAACCTTCAAATAAGGCAAAATAAAAACTAAAGGAGGTAAATTTTTATCAGTCTCATCTTGACTCCTTGGATGGTAAGGCACAATACCCTCATGCAGATTAATTTCCAAACATACTACAGATGTGACGCATTATAGGAGTGGTTGGCAAGGATTTATAGAGAAGAAACCATGCTTGACTAACATGATAAACTCAAAATTACCATGAGGGTCAATGAGCCCCAAGAGCAAACGCCAACAGCGTTCCTGTGCCACGCTGGGCAAAGAGTCAACAATAGGTTGAAGGAGTTGAATCTTTCTGTCTGGTCAGCAGTGGTGCAA
Organism: Molothrus aeneus; assembly: GCF_037042795.1. Classification (NCBI taxonomy): domain Eukaryota; kingdom Metazoa; phylum Chordata; class Aves; order Passeriformes; family Icteridae; genus Molothrus; species Molothrus aeneus. Next base: position 59,134,568 of record NC_089680.1, on the reverse strand, counting down.
CACAAACAGGGTTCTTTTGGCTTTCTTTGGCTTTTGTCCAGGTGTTGGCTTTCCAGTACTGGATAGAAATGGACATGTTGGAGTAAATCCAGAAAAGGGACACAAGCACCAGAATCTCTTTCATACAAGGAGAGACAGTAAGAACTGGAACTATTTAGAGACAGACAAGAGAGGGTGCAGCAATATCTCATCACTATTCACAAATACCTGGTGGAATACAGAAGAAAACAAAAAAGCCAGCAATTCCCACTGAAAGGACAAGGGTCAATGGGCATGAACTGAAAGACAGAAAATTCCACTCAAAGACAGGATAATATTTTTCTACTCTAGAAGTAATTCAATGTTAAGCCAAGCTGCCCAGAGAGGTTTAATAGTCTCCATCAGCTAAGCAAAACAAACTGGACTCAGTCCTCAGCAACCTGCTGTAGGTGATCCTATTTTGAACAAGAGTGTTAGTATCAAGAGTCTTCAGGGCTCTGCCAGCTCTAACCATTCTATGATTCATATCTGTTAGGTAGAAGATACATTTGCTAGATTAGGAGGTGTCCAAGAAAAGGACACAAAGAAATAACACAAAGGTGTTTCTCCAGACAAGACACAACAAAATAAAAATCATATATCTTATATATGTTTGGGGTTTGAGCATATTCTACAAAACAGGAAAACCTAAAAAATGTCAAGTTTAAGTCGTAAGATGTTGCTATGTCTTTCTCTACAAGATCATTCCTTTGTACCATAGGAATATCCTCAACTGGGAGGCATTCATACATTCAGAATTTCACAGAAGGCCGAAGTGGAACTAATCAAGAACATGTAAATGGCATTATACCCATGGGTTGAACAACACACTTATAAATGTTATTGTCATTAGGACAAAAACCATTAGTTCAATAGCAGAGAGCTGCTCTATATGGGAAGTCCATGCATTTTGCCTTCATGAGCTGCTATACAGAATATGACTGAAATTACTACGTAGTGCAGCTAATTAGTAAAGCTTTTTCTTCCAAGCTCATTTTTATTATTACAGCTGAAACATTTGAATCCACCAAGAGAAATGGATAATATCTTTTCATACCATAATTCACACACTTAGTTTCCTAATGCAAGTCACTAACCAGCCAACAGATGCATTTTGTTTTTGCTTGCACATGTGCAAGAAATTCTTCTTGAAGCGCAAATGTTACACTCCTTTGTACTCCTCTAGTTCATCATAATGCCATCACTGGAGCTCTTGTCTCAAACTAAATGTTGATTTTTAATTTTTTTAAAAAATATATATTTTCATTGAGCATTTTAAACTATATTTTCCAGTTGACAGAGAAAGTGGCATTCATCAAAAGATTTTTGAGAATGTGTTTTAAGATTCACAGTTGAGAACAAGACAGTGACAGATTGTTCATGAAAAGTAGCAACATAAACCCTAGAGATGATAAGGTGAAGACCCTATGATTATTATCTTCCAGGAAACCACACAAGTCAGTTTGCTCTGGATCTGAGACAAACAGCAAGAAAGCTTTCTTTTCCCCCTTCTCTCTCATTTTTGTTTCAGCAGTGAAACACAAAGCAGATATACTTCAGTGTCATGATTTTTCATTGGCATCTTTCCATAGCCAATTCCATTCATCCAGAACAGGGATGAAATTCCATCATTCGAGCATGACATCTCAAAATTCAAACTTAATGAGAGCTTTGGCAGTTTCTGTTGAAGGCAGACAGTGATTAACAAAACACTTCAGAGTACAAGGCACAGCAGTGCTCAAAGAAAACAGTGATGATCTCCACTTAATTGTAGAAAAGCCCAAAGCATCTGCCAGCGGAGGAGAGCTCAAGCCATAAGGAGCTATTGCTCAGATAGGCTGTCATCTCCAGAGATCAACAACCATATGCTCAGCTCAAGCACAAACTCCAAAGAAGTTAATTTTCTGACAAAATACAGGGATAAATATGACATTCAAACAAGTGTGCTCACTCATCCTGAACACACGTTCATCTGCACTTATCAGACTTATGCATCATTTAAACTGAAGCAAATATAATTTGTTTGGAACACAAACATTACTGTGTGAGCACAGGTATAATTAATCTTTGTCTGCTCCACAGGTCCTTGTGTTCCACTAGTTAATGTTTACAGTAAACTTTTGATGAATGAATATGGTCACCTGTTGCAAATTGTCTCTGTGAAAAATACCTACTCTTGTCTTTTCTGCCACCTAGGATGCACATAGTTATCACACCTTCAGCTGCAAAAGATTTTTATGCTGATTTTTGTGACAATATGTTTAATTTCCAAATGCCAAGGATAGGAAAGCACACCTATTTTAAGAAAAATTGTCATCAAAGTGTGCAGAGCTAGGGAAAGCTTAATTAGTCTACAAATATATTAACTCTTTTGTACTTATTTACTGCTTGATAGTTAACGAATGGAAATACGTTATTAAAATGTATATGCCTGGCAGCAAGGAAACAACAGAAGGGAAAAGGTCAATCTAAAAGGGGAATGTACTAGAAAAACACATGTTGTTGAATGTAAAGTTAAATGTACTTTCAGTTTATTAAGAAACTTTTTTATCTTAATTTTTTTAAAAACAATTACCTCAAATGCCCTTCTTCTATATCAAGTACAGAATATTCTGACTTTTTTTTTGAAAATAATTTACCCAAACACTCAGGAAGCATTCAGTTTAGTGATTCAGAGAGGCTATCCAGATAGGTATATTTAAAGAGATTCACATGGACAGCTCTTAGATGTCTGCATATCACATGCATTACATCTGCATGGTTCCAAATGTACCATTGTGCTGTCCTAACTCTTCCATAAACTCCATTCAAACTCTCTGTGCCTAGCTTTGGGACATTCTGTTGAACTCTTGAAGCAGCAACACTCATCATAAGGAGGAGTTTGAGGATACGGGAGATCAGGCAGCCATTTGATACACTGTTTTAACAAGCTTCTGCACTCAGTGCAACCAGAACATTGTACTTATCTAAAACTATTTAAAAAATTAAGGCCTGTTCCCAGACACATAGTTATGTGATTGTGTATTGAAAAATGTGTGTCCAGGGTAGAATAGCAATAAATGTAAAAGAAAATTATGGTGTGCCCTTAAATGAGTGGAAGTAGAAGAATTTGCTGCAACTGTTAATTTTCTCATTTCCTCTTTTTTTTTTTCCCCTCTTCTTTTTTTGGTATTGATTTGGTATCAGACGTATTCACAGTAAGCTGCTAAAATATAGCAGTACCATAAAGCATATGGGAACACCTGAAGGCAGAAAAGGATTCTTCATGTGTGCAGCAGGATGGGCTGAAACAGACATTTACATAGCACAAATGACAAACTGTACACAAACTCCACACTGCTTTGTAACACAGAAAACACAGACAGTTTGAGAAAGTCCTGATTGGATGGTTGGAGGATGGTTTAACAACAGGATGTTGCAACATGGGATCCAAGGGCACACTTGATCTCTTTTCTTTTAGTGGGGACTGAAAATCTGTCAAATTTCCACAGGAATTCCCTGAGACGTTATACTTTCCACTCAGGTGATACTTTCCATCAAATAAAATTATGCCTCAATTATTTTGAAAACTGTCGTCTGTATCTTTGGCAGCTTCATTTTGATTTAAGAAGCTTTCAGGGCTGAATAATAGCCATATCTCCTTCAATTTTGGGGCAGAGTACTTAGGGGAGGAACAGCAGAAGAAGAAGCAGTACTTTGTTGAGTCAGTACGTACAAACAGCTCAGCTGAGAACCCAACAAAGGGCTCTGTTGTGCTATCTCACAGCACAGACAATAACATACAAAATGGAAAAGCCTTTGCCTGGAAGTGCATGGAAAATGCAGACAGTATCATACCATTGCTCTCACTTAATGGTCTGTTGTGGGCAGAGCAGCTCATAAGAAGCTGAGACAAAAAAAATTAGGCACATGCATGAGCACAATAGTGAACAAACTATTTTGAATAAAATGTCTTACAAAAATAAATAAAATAAAAATAAGCAATTTTTTACAATGCAGATATTATATCACTTAGAGATTCCTCTGGTAGATTTAAGAGAAATTTAATTCTTCTACTATTTCAGTCATAATGTACAGTAGCTATATAAACAAAGTATTTTTAAATGTGTTACATTGTATTCCAAGCAATATAAGTTTTTCAATTATAGAGTATCCAAAAACTGAAGAATAAGAATTGATGTGACTTGCAAAATAGATGGAGAAACAGTTATGCAGAACTCAATTCAACAAGCGACTTACACATACACTTTATTTTTAGTGTATAGATATTCTAATTAAAGCAAATAGGATTCAACACATGCTTGAAATAAAATATATGCAAATTTTTTCCTGAATCAGAACATTCTTTCAGATTCTGTCACTCATATTTCCAGCAAAGTTAACAAAATAAGCAATTAGCACCTCACACTGCAAATAGTGCTCGTCTTTCAACTTGCAAAAGGTGTCAGAGTCTGGCCTCTTAGGTAGCAAATATAAAGAGCACATATGTGCATGTAATGCCAACAAAACAGCATCATATAACTATTAATAGCAATCATACAAGTACCTTCAAGCTTGTGTGTGCAGTTCCTCAGTTAATCTTTGTAAACAATTCATAAAAAGTCAAGCTCTATACACGTTGGAGATAATATGATTGCAAAGGAATTTGGCTGCATGTCCAGACCCATTTTATTTTGGAGTACAAGAGTGCCGTCATGTTTTCTGGCAACTCTACACACCATTTTGAAGAGATACATATGCTTATAAGGCATTTTTCACTGAGCATTCACTAAGTTTCACAGAGAGTCTCTTTTAGCATATAATTTTTGAAAGCTTCTTAAGTCAAAAGGAATTGCTACTACCAAGTAGCAATGCAAGCAAATAGAAATTGCAAATGATTTATTTGTGTTACTCCCTTCTTGCTGCCTGATTTGAATAGTCTAGGAACAAAAAGTCATTTGTTTGTTTTATATCCATATAACTGATTTCATTTATATATTTGCCTAAAAATGTTGCTGAACCTAAGCAGATTCTACCAATTTCTGTCATTTTAAGCACTTTATTGCTTGTAGAAAATGTATCCTTAAATGGCAAATGCAGTGAATTAAAACTTGCTTACTTTACAAAAAAGTATAATCCACTAAATACCCTGATAACAGCAGCACAGATCTAAGGTATGTTTCCAACTGGACATCAGAAAACAAGTCACAAATGTAGCTAAGGGAACACACTCGTTATTGATAATTGTTATTTCTTTTGTGCATTTGAATTGATTAAAGTATGTTCCTTAATCCTTTGTACCTTTGATAACAGTATAGTCTCCTCTAATGGAAAACTAAATCAATACACAAAACTCAAGAGAGATTTATGTGAGAGCTTATTAATATCAGAATTAATATTGCAATAATAATTTTGCTGTATTGATTGCATTTTCACACATTTTTCTGAAGCTCTAGAGGAGTAAGAATAACAAAACAACCAACATTGAGAAGTAGTCTTTCAATGGAAACCACCATTGTTATGCAAGCTTTGCTGCATACGTTTACTGAACCCTTGCATTTTCTGTTGAATTTAATGCAAAATCATCATGTAGTACCCTCCCTTTGAATTTTTCAGGCATCATTTTTAAAATGAACATAAAGCATAAATCAAGGATATCTCTTAATTTAAATGCACCTACTGTTGTCTTTGCTATTGACAGTAACTTCAAAGGTAACAAGCCTTTGAAACTGACTAAAAATCTATCAATCTTGAAACAAGTTCATCCTGTATTCTTCAATATTGTAACAGTAAGAGTTCACAGCCCTACCATATGACTAATAAACTTAAACCCAAGAGCGTTCTGTAGTGGTGGAGAAAAATTGTCAGACCTGCCTGACAATCAAAAAAACAAAAGGGACTATGGTGAAAGGGATAGGACACTGCTGCCCAAATGATTCTCAGGAATTTAAAGGTTGCTGCAGAACAAATTACATTTTATGAGTCTGCAGGGTTTTATTTTTTTAATAAAAAAGAGGTTTTCTGCTGTCATGGAGCTATGAGGTTGATCATATGAGTAACTGACTTACCCTAAGAACACATTCAGGTGCATGGGACAAAGGAAAACCTATCTGGATAGAACAGCCATACCTCCTATGGGAAGCTGTTGTATTGGTATGCAGAACAGCTTGGAATAAATGTGGGAAAGTAGCAGGCATGTGACAAACTCTGTGGAGATAAAGAGGAAAAAAGGTCAAATATGCCTGAAAAGGATTTGCTATAATTGTTACGTGTATGTTTTGGACAAAAAAACTCCAAGTGAAGCATTATCCTTAGTGTAACCAGTCCTGTAAGAACACCTAATCTGCTTTAAACTAAAAGTTACTGTAGGGTACTGCAGAAATTATTCTTGACACTTACTGGCAGGAGTTGACAGCCTTTTTCAGGTATCTACAATGGTACTTTTTTCTGAAATGAAAAAAAAAAGTTGCTATTGTCACCTTCATGTTTGAATGATTGAGAAATTTTGAAGTTTTACTTCCAAATTACTTTTCAGGAAAGCCAGAAAATATTTTTCACCTTTGAGATTTTTTAGAAGTTAAGACATAAAAATTTCTTAACCACTACTACTACAAAAATACCTGCCACATAGTGAGCTTCTATTTAAGGTTCTCAGCTCTGCAAGAGTTTTCTAGTATGAGCCTACTAGCCTCTACTTCAGTGTTCATTGAACTCACTTGCACAGGACCACAGCTTTGGGGTCTAGAAGGACAGTGGAACTGTGCAAAGATGTTGTAAACAAGCGACTAGCTACAATTTAGAGTTTAACATGAAAATTGCTGTATGGGTGAAACTGAATGGGTGCTAAAGCAATGGCATACAAGTAGAAATGAAAAGGAGTTAAAAGTAATTCCAGGGATCACATGCACAGGCTTCCACTCTCAAGCAGAAAGGGGCAGAAATGTTGAGTAGTGTTCACAAGCCTCATGTAGAGAAAGAAATCTGATATATGAGGAATCTTGAAATCTTGTAGATTTTCCATTACATAACAACTTATCTATATCTCTGCACTGGGGACAACTCTTCCCCACAAACTGTATCTCTGCCCTGCATCAGCTGTTATCTGTTCCTTAATGATCTAAGTACCTGGTGCACAGAGACCTGCACCCAAACTCTTTTGTAAATGCACTTTTTCTCCCTCAATCCTCTCAGAAGGCTCCCTGACCCACTGGCCATCAGGCATAGAGAAGAGCTCTACAAACAGGAATTTTTATTTTCCAAACTTCTATGTTGTGACTCAAAGTCCCTGACAGAGTGGAATCTTTAACCTAGAGATTAAGAATTAAGATGAGAAGGAGTATTCTTTGAACACCTCTCAATGAAATGAGAGATTATATATAATTAAAGAACTTCATCCCTATTAACATAAGGAAGGACCTCAGTACCCATCTAGACCTGTATATGGGTACATTTAGGATTCCTTGGAATTTACTGGAATAAAACTCCATTTCTTTTACAGTACTGTTGATAGTGGAGCCCTGGAAAATGTTAAAAATAGTCTTTGAAAATATTAGGCCTTGTATTTTCTCAGATCACTGCACCTGCGTAAGCAGTATGATAAATGATATAATTGTTAGATGTGATGATTGTTTAGTAGTTAAATGTAATTATTATATAACCATAAGAAGAATCGCGAGAAACTATGTTGGAAATTTAAAGGAGGCTATGTTTAGCTGAAATCTGTGTATACAATAGAACAATATAAGTTTGATAATTATCATGAAAGTTATATAACGATAGAGTATAAAACACGTTCACCTTGAATGTATGGTCGGAATCAGATTTGGGTGGAAATCACCCCGACTCCCAGAGCTCTTCAATAAAAAGCACCGCATATAATCGCTTCTGTGATTATGTGTTTTTGAACGCTAACACTGTGATTGCTGAGGAATAGTAAATACAGCATAAATCATGACAGTCTGAAGACATGTTTATAGACCATTTCAGTAGATGTTCCTTCCTGTGGATAAAGCCCCTTATTTTTTTAAGGAATACCAGAAGAAATTTTAAATTAAAGTTTTGAATTTCAGTCAAACCATAGAAGGAAATAATTTAATAATTTATAAATTATATTAAAATGACAGTTAGAAAAATCTCCATGTAAATGTGCTTCAAATGTTTTTTTATCATCAAATTATGCCTTAAGACAGTCTTTAGAAAACTTATATGAACTTAGAATTTCAGCTGGTTGATAGAAAAATGTCATGCAAGACAAATTTGATGTATATGCATTATGTTTATAATATGGTAAAATGCGTTTTCCTTATTTTAAAGATAATGCTAAAAATAACAAAACCCCAGAACTTCTTAGAATAAAAACTAAGAAAGCAAAACAAGCATGTATTATTTACCACTAAGCACCCTTTACTGCAACACAAGAATAAAGAAAGAGTAGCTTTCTAGTTGTGTTTAAAATGAGAGTTATCACAATATGCTGGTACACCAAATCAATCACATTTTCAAATCATATGATGTATATTTTTTAAAAATAAATATCCAAGTTTTTATCCATCGTTGGAGATATTTACGGGGATATGATCTTGTTAGTAACTTCATATGACAATTGTACAAAATCAGAAGCATTATATATAAGGCAAGCCCAAATATCCAGCTGGGCAGGAAACTATTAAAAAAAATTATCATTTGAATTTTTAAAAAAGATTAAACATTAATATTGTCAAACAAAAATTAAGGTATTGATAATTTTCAACAATTTGTTAATAGTTTTACTACAGTCTTGAGTGTATATACTACAATCAGCACAATTTAGGAGCTTATATGTACTAGGAAATAATTTGAAAAAATATTATGTGTTTGTTCTGGAACTGTCAAAACAGTATATTTCATCAATAGTGAATATTTAGAAATATAGAGAATTTCAAAACTTGGCTCTGGAATTACAGTGACAGAGCCTAAAAATCACAATTATCTATCAATTCTAATAAATATCAAGACAGTGAAGACTAATTTTCAAAAACCTTGAACATAAATTTTGAACAAAACCAAATGCACATTTTTGAAAATTAAAATCTTTTAAATCAGAGACTAGTTCACAAAACCTGAGATTTAAATTATATTTCAAATTCCCACAGTGAATAGAAATAATTTTTCATCCTCAATGCTTAGTATGTAGTACTATATATTGAATTATTTACAGTTTCTCTATTACTAAATCTGTATTAATTAATATACAGTATCATAAGACAATATAAAATTCTTGAAAAAAAATTAATCATCCAAGTTTTAATTTCATATTTTCTTACCTTGATTTGAGACAACATTATGACTAGTTTTGCAAAATGGAAAGTATGCTGCAACAAACATAATTTTTTTGATCACAAGTATTTGAAATATGTTGTCACTTTTTCAAGTAATTTTTTATTTTAGGTCTTTTCTGAAAACAAAAACTTACATATACATAAGGGGCCAAATTAAGATACTTAAAGAGAGGCCAAGAATAGACTCTGTTAAGGGGACAATTCATAGGGTAGCTGAGGTGCTGATGAGGAATCTCTACCCAAGGCAAAATATAATAAATGAAATACATGCATGATTTGGAGAGAGATTACAAATTCCCATGAGTAGAAGGACTTTGAGGACATAAGGTGGCTAGTGCTAAGCAGAAATTTTAATTTTGTTATTAAAGTCACATTTCTGGTATAAACTATTCTAAGTCATCATCTAAGGGATTACAATTTTTCCTTTATCTTTATAATTTGGAATTCCTGAGTATGCATCTTGGTATAAATCACTAAAATAAAATAATCCCACATTAGGCTCAGAATGGCAAATGCTTTTTTTTTTCAATTACGCCACAGATTTGGAACAGGTGGACCACAGTTTTACATGGCCCAAACATATCTTTAATAGCATCTACACACAGAGGAGGAAGAGGAAGGCAGGGGGAGGACCACTATTTCAGCTCAGAGGATTTATCCTAGGCAAAAAAGAGATATAATTATACTTCAGCCCTTGCCTTTTCAGCCCTTGCCTTCTATCACTAAAATGTCTCCGACAGTCCCATGCTGATTTGGCAAAAAGCCAAAAAGCTTATATGACTCACAACCCCGTAACTTCCTCCTGCTACTAGCCCACAAAGGCTCTCTATTTCATGCAAGCTTCATCAGCAGGAATGATTTCATTGACTTTAATAGTATTTTAATAATGAATTCTTCAAACTATCATTTGTATTTTTGTAAAGCAGAAGTTCTACACAAAGCTCATTAGCCAAAAAATTTCACAGATGCTCTTTCTATTGTGGATTTTTTTCATTTCTTTAAGACAGAAAAGCAATTTATCCATTGCTGGGTGCTCAAGCAACCACTTACAAGAAAAGGCAAATATTTTTTTATTTTCTCTGTGTTAATGTCAGAGAAGTTTCAAATACTGTTGTAAGAAAAAAAAAAGGTACTATATTATATTGAAAAAACTCCAAATAACTAAAAAGTCATAATTTGCTGAAAAATGTCTGGTCTTCCTGCTATCTTAATTCCAACCAAATGTAAAATATGTGGACTATGAAAGCTATATATTCGCATAGACCATTAGGTGTTGTGAAAGACTATTCTTCTTGAATAGCACCTACATAATACAAAATACTGGATTTCTATTTCACAGCTATATAATCACTCGCCATACCCTAAAAACTCTCATCTTGATGCCTGATCAACCATCAGAGCAAATTTCATGACTAATAAGTCTTAATTTTCAAGAAGGGTTGATATACTTTTTCAAAATACTATCAAATAAAAATAACCAGTTGCTAAGATTGAAAGCAAACCCCTGATACAAAGCTGCAGTACTTTAGTGAATACTGAAAAGTGTCTTGGTGAAGCTGAAAAGACTTGTGATTACTAAGTCTGAATAGACAGATGCACTACTGCCTTTCCCTTAGACATTCCCCTTTTCATATATAGGAGTAGTTGTGATAAACTTTATACTTTCACCTGTCTCAGATCCTTGAAAAAGAGCTGTTAACTGTCTATTTGCCTTGTAACAAAATGAAAGAATATAAACACAAGTATTTTGGACAAACTTTGGATAAACACAACAGAGTACAGTTGTGGCTGTTGAAGAGTTCCTTTTCTGTTGGATAAATAAAATAGATTCTTTCAGTCATTTTTCTACACTTCTCTTTTTTTTTTAAATTTATCTTGGAAACCTCTGATGTGAGAAAAGTTACCCTAAGGTATAAGAGGCAAGGATCCAAAGGCTCTTTGGGTCATTAGAGCATTTTATCATAAGAAAATATCATTACTGACATTTTAAAAAGATCAGGTCTAAGAGTCTGACAGTAGTAAGTAAAAACCTTTGTTTCAGGATCCATTTTAATTACACCCATAATTTAATTATACCTCCTTTAAGCCAGTATAAAATTTATTTCTTACATGGAACATCTTGATTCATGTGTTGCAATTCAGAATTTCATTACCTCCTGTCTGTAGGCCTCTTTTCTTATGCATTTGCCATGTGCGTATTTTTACAGATCATAACTGCTGTACATAAGATCTTTCTACTGTTTCCATAATGATTGATGAAAAGAGACATGGAATAAAAAAGTATAATCAAGAACCTGTTACTTAACCATAATGTATGTTATTGCATCCACTCTTATTGCACCACTGGTGTGGAGAGACGAAGAGATAAAAGTTTAGTTTCCCATTGAAAGGAAACGACGCTCTCTAAAAAAGGAAGATATGATTTTCTAGTCAATTCAGCTCTACAACTCTGACAGAAATATTATTTTTTTTAATTAGAAAATGAAAACCATGAGAAAATCCCATGCTAAAAGCACCTAAAGCATTGCACATGAATTTTCTTATTTCTTAAACATTATCTACAGAGCCTCAAAATAACTGGTTTGTTGTTCTACACAGATGCTGCCGTTAAAGACGGCTTCCTCAATTAAAAGAGCCTTCTCATGTCAATGAGAGAGCAGTTGCAGAAACCAGGAAAACTCTGGCAGTGAAAGGTGAAGATTAGATTCCTTTGGATATCTGAATAGATGAACAGGACACTAACTTGCTTGGAGACTCACAGATGTACATGGGTTCACCACCATTATACCCTAAGTTCAGCAAAAACTTGTGGATACAAGCTCTTCAGAGCTCTTATTTTGGAAACTTCCTCATGATTGACAAATAGGATAAGATTTAACATTACCGTTGCTTCTTAATATCATCAAACTAACACTGAAGTAGGACTTCAGAACAAATTAATTGTTATTCAGAATATTTGCAGTACTCACTTTAAACATTTCTTTCCTTCAAGCACATGGTTAAGCCCTTTAATATGATTCAGTGTAATATGACTAACAGAATTCATTAACATTGTATTTAATTATTTGGCTGTGAAATCTTAGTTTCCCCATCTAATTGTAAACACTCAAAATACAGATTGCTGTGGCTGCCTGCCACTCTTCTCATAAGAGAGACTAGAAAAGGATTGGACAGGCAACAAAAGGAAGGTGTTTTTCTTTTTAAAGAAAAAAGTTGCAGAAGAGATCAATGAGAACTTACAGAACTTGACCAGCTTGAGTGGAGAGACCAAGCAGAAAGACTGGCAGGGGACAGGACTGAATCACATCTTCCTCTCACAATACTGTGAAAAATCAGAGATATAGAGCAGTGGTGCAAAGTTCATATTAATATCAACATCACAAAGACATTTCTGATTACTCAAGGTGATGACTCAAAGTAGTAGTCAGAAGAAAGTGATGTAGCAGCTCCAGAAGGCTGACAGCTAAATCCAGGTAATAGAGCCAAACCAACCAACCACCTTCCCTATTTTGTGTTATTTGGTATATTTGTCCATATAAACATCACCTAACTCATGGGATCAATGCCCTGAAGCTACATATAGATTTTTTTTTTCCTCAAGTGGTGTACTTTTATCATTACAGTCCTTGGATTTCTTGCAGCTCTATTTTCATTGTAACCATTTACTCCTGCTCCAACACCGTCAACAGCGGTTGTTTTTGACAGTCTTAACAAGTGTGCTACAAGTCTGCAGCTAGTCATGGTAAATAGCTTTGCATGAGTGGGATGGATTTGCATATGCTAATTTGACATCTGGCCATTGTGCAATTTCTTATTTCTGTAACCCTTGAGCAGAATATCTTCTTGGAAGTCAGCAATAATCACCATTCAAGCTTTCAACTCATGTAGTTTTTACTATAGATGTCAATCTTAATCAAAAGATCTGCTACACACAGGTCTGAGAACAGATCAAAGAAACTGTTTAAAGTATGGATACTCCATGTTCAATCAAAAACCATTTATTTGCTTTCATACAGTCAAAATTTTGAAATGAAGAATCAGAATTTAACCAAACTTGGATGTTGCAAGTTTTTATCTTTCCCAAGGTGAGAGTTAATTCAGACATAGAAAAACATATAACACAATTATCCAGACACAAAATCTGCTTTGTGGTTTGCAGTGGTATTATAAAGACAAATGTAATTTATATGAGAGCTTAACAAAGGTCAAAATGTAGCCAGTAGGGAAAAGAAGTATGTCTTTTTATGTAGAGTCAATACCAATCTTGTATTTTACAAATATCTTCTTTTGCCAACTACATTTAGGCCTTTCGATCCTAACTTCAGTAGAATTTTAGACTTGGGCAAAAGAAAGAACACTTTAAGTAAAGGAATATCATTAGTTCAAACCTTTAAAGGTCAGAAAGTATAATCTCAAGGGCAATCAAGCACTGAACAGATATTCCTTACCCAAGTAGATTATTTCAGTTTGATTCCAGAAATTTCCATGACAGACATATGATTATTCTAAAGGATACTGTCTGATCATATTTGGCCCAAAAATATTATTTTAATAGAAACGAGCTTTAAAAATCCTAAAATCATCAACATATTCACTATGATTTTTCATTAACAGATCAATTGTCTGAACAAGTATGTATTCTTCCATATTCCCTGTAATCCAAAACAGGGGTGCCAACAGCAGTAACTATTATAATGGTATATAAGCAGAAAAAAGAACTGACTTTTATATAACATGTATATATATTGTCATTGTCTTCTGGGAGAGCAAGCCATTTAAGAACAAGTCTTGGCTTGATTCAGATCACTTATACAGATAGTTTTATTTTCCCAGAAATAAGAAATGCATTTCTCAATTTGAGCCATAGTGTCTCCAAAAAAAAGAGACTAAGAGTTGTCTGCAAAAAATTTGCGCTTCCATTTAAGAAAAAAAAAAGTCACTATACATAAAGACAGAAGAAACTTGATTGGAGCTGCAGGTACTTAGGCTATAACCAGCATCATAAGTTTTCCACTCCAACAGTAAACATCCAGATTCTTGTTATCATCTAGCAGTAGGCATGGAAGTCACAACGGGTGTAGGAACAGAAGCACTACATTTCTAGTCAGGATTTACTAATAATTTATTGAATCTAAATATGATGGCACCTCCTCAAAAGCAGAAAACCAACATCCAACAGCGTTTGTAGCATGATGCACCTTGAAATTTTATCATGTATCATCAAGTAGTTCTAGTAATCTTACCTAGGGATATTTTGAGTAAAATTTTTGCAGATACATCCTCTTCAATCTGTGCTAATATGTATGCAGAGAGCAGCAGTCATGAGTTCCAATGAGAACAACCCATAAATCTAGCACAGCAATCAAGATTTTCAGCTACATAGGGCAGAATTGATATGCTTGATCGCATCTTTTGACCTGTTTCAGCTTTTTGCAATGAGAAAGTCTTGTTTCAGTGAAGCGAAAATCATGGAACAATCCAGGCTGGAAAGCAGCTTGGGTGATAATCTGGTCCAAACTTTAATGGGAAAGGAGCCTGAATGAGATCATTAAGTACTCTGTCTAATTGCATCTTAAAAACCTCCAGTGACAGGGACTCTACCATGCCCCTGGGAAAATTGTTCCAGGAAATAGTTATTCTCACTATATGAAATTTCTTTCTTATATTGAGATGGTACCTCCCCAGTAGAACTATCCACAGCCCATTCCCTTCTACATATGCCTCTTTGTGAAATGAGAATCTCCAGCATCTTTTTAGCCACCCTTTAAATATTAGAATTCTGTTACTTTTCCAAGGTGAAGAGACCTAAACCCTATACCAGGATGGTCATGACTGCTAATGACTCCCATAGGGATGTAGCCCAGGATCAGATTTGCCTGCCATGCTCTTGGCAGCTGTTCTGGTTCTGGCCAAGGACAGGGTTAAATTTTTTGCAGTAACTGGGAGGTGGCTGAGCCTACAGCCTGGTGAGTGTGTATAGGTTACTCTATACCACCATCACCACCCAGGGGCAGAAGTAAGGGGTTTATGAGAAAGTGCATTTTAGTTTACAGTCAGATTGTCAGCCCATTCTATCATGTGTCAGAGAAGAAGAATGGGGTCAAGTGGGGTCCTGAATAGCAACAAGATTTGAACAAATTAAACATAACATTGTTCATACAGTAGACTTGGACAGGACAGGACAGGACAAGATCTACACTGCTGCATTCTCCAGGAGAATTGTCCTTTGTGGAGTCTCTGGCAAAAAGTACTTGGGGAGACTTGAGGACAACCTCTGGCATCCTGGAGTCAGGGATACAAAGGATCTGATACCTATTACACCGCAACTGAAAAAGAGATCCTGGCAGTTTATGAAGAGATTTAAGCTGCCTCAGAAGTGATGGGCACCAAAGCACAGCTCTGTCAGAGATCTGACAGCTGCAGAAGCTGAACTGAGTAGCACTGCACATCTTTGGCCCTTGTACAGTGAAAGCCAAGGGAGAGATAAACTCAAGGCAAGAACTGAAGACATCATGTCTGGTCACTCTGATCCCCTAATGCTTACCTTTGATGAAGAAGATGCAGCAAGGACTTTACTGGAAAAAGAGATCACAAAAGACATTTCTAGTGTAAGAAGAATAATCAGAAGATTGTGTTTCTAAAGGAGACTGGGACAAAGGAGTCAGAGTGGAAAATTTTGTACCATCACAGTGACCTATAAATACTGGTAAACTGTCATAAACTGGCTTTGTTTGCTGGCATAGGCGGAGTCTGTGTCTTACAATCTCGCACAGCTCTTCCTGGCACATATCTGCCAGGGCTGGGCAGGATGTTCAAAGCAAAAGACCTTTCCACAAATCATGCCGCTGCTGCCACATAGAATAAGTGATCACACAGCAAGCTCCAACAGGAAATCCCAGTCACCAATGGGTCTTGACCTGGCCCAAAGCCAAAAACTTTGGACTGTCATCACTATAGGAGGAGGAAAAGATTACATGTGCTACTGATGCTCCACCTTATAATCAGCTACCAGAAAATCAAAAGGAATATGATCTCTTCACTGATGGCTCCTGCTGTATGGCCAGGCTACACTGAAAACTGAAAGCAGCTGTACATGGTGAGTCACAGAAGCTACTGAGGGACAAGGTGCATCAAGTCAGGTCACAGAGCTGAAAGCCATCCAGCTGGCTTTAGATATTGCTGAATGAAAGAAATGGCCAGTGCTGCACCTCTGTACTGACTTTTGGATGGCAGTAAATGCCCTGCAGGGGTGGCTTGACCAATCGAAAATGCCCTGCAGGGGTGGCTGTCCTGCCTTTACTGGCAGGACAGAGGTAAACCCAACTGGGCTGAAGAATTGTGGTGAGACATCACTACTCAGGTAGAGAAGCTGGCCGTAAAAGTATTTAATAATACATGCACCCAGGAGTCAGGCTACTGAAGAGCATTTGAAGAATGGACAGGTGGATTGGGCTGCCAAGATTAAATTGTCTCAGGTGGATCTTAACTGACAGCATGAGGGTGAATTATTGCTGGTCGGTAGGCCCATGATTCCTCAGGTCAACAGGGAAGAGATGCAACATAAAGATGGGCTCATGATAAAGGGGTGAAGTTAATGACAGACACTATTTCCCAGGAGATGTAAAACTGAAACATTTGCTGCAATCAATCAGGACAAATGAGTAAAGACTCTGTGCTATGGTAGATGATGGTCAAAATATAAATATGGGGAGGCCTAGCAGACTGATTATATCACACACCTGCAAATCCATGAAGGTAAGTACTATATGCTGACAGTGCTATAAAGAGATGCTGGATGGCTGGAGATACACCCTACACCTCACACCACTGCCTGGAAAACCATCTTGGGCCTCAAGAAGCGAGTGTTGTGGTGACATAGCACCCTAAAATAATTGACATGGACAGCAGGGCTCGTTTCAAAAATAGCCTAATTGACACCAGGACCAGAGAGCACAGTATTAAGCAGGTATCATCTTGCCTGCCATGCACCAGCCTCTGGGAAATTTGAACAATACAATGGACTGCTAAAACCCCATTGAAAGCAATGGGTGGGAGGACCTTCAAATACTGGGAAATACATTTAGCAAAGGCTGCCTGGTTACTTAAAATTAACTCTCCCAGCTGAGCTGGTCCTGACCAGTCAAAACGCCCCCCATAGTGTAGAAGAGGATAAAGTCGATGTATATTAAGAATATGTTAGGGAAATCAGTTTGGATTAGTCCTGTCTCAAGCAAAGGCAAACCCATCCATGGAATTGTTTTTGCTCAATAGCACTTGGTGGGTAATGCAGATGGATGGGGAAACACAATGTATACCTGAAGGGAATTTTATTTTTGAGTGAGAACAATCTGTAATGCCAAACTGTGTGTGTATTTTTGGTTGCTGAATGACACTGGCACTGTGTGCCTTAACTACCATGGATAGTGAGTACGGACTGCTCCAGATACACTAGTCAAGATCTTGTGGTGCAGCTTGCAACCACCTAACAGAACACCAGCCCTCCTGCCCTGGAAGGCATCTAGAATGGATAGAGATCATAGTCACAAACTAACTTGGCGGGTATTTTGGAGGGATGGCCACTGACAATGGAGAAGACACCTGTGCTTGTGTATAAATGTATATTGGGAAGGTGTAAGATCTGGGCAAGAGGCTGCTGGTATAGAATAAGGTGTGGATAATGTCCTACTTTAGGCCAACAACAGGGTTAATTTTTCAAAGTAGCCATGAGGGGGACATACCGGAGTCACATGGGTATGTGTAGCTTGTTATTGTAAAATCTGGGGGGCTGAGGTAGAGTCTTACTTCTGAGAAAGAGGGGCGTGGCTTCCAGTGGAACAAAAGCGTATGTGCGGACCATCTGTCTGACACTTTGTTCAGCATCTCAGGGCTCTGCTCTGTTGAGTTGGTTGGTTGGTTGGTTGGTCAGTTGGTTGGTTGGTTTGTTAGCAGCTTTTCTTAAAAAATATATGTTTTCTTTTTTTGGTCAATATACTGACAGAACAATTTCAAGGAATTTTTAAAGATAACACAATTTTTGAATTTGCCTATTTGGATGCACAAATTTTGCCTATAACCTTCAATTTTCATTCCAACTCAAAGAACCAACACGGGAAGCAGAGAAGAACACCCCAGAAGGGGGAATTTGGAATGGCTAAAATACATTCCAATTTCTGAAAATGTAGAAATACTTTTCCATTAGGTTGTGTGCAATTATTGTAGTATGGTTGCAGAGCCATAATTAGACTGTATGCATAGAGCAGCCTCTAAACTTCTTTTCAGATGTTATTCTCTGTTGACCTCAATATAAATTATTTTTATACTATATATATTTCTTTTGATACATATAGTATTTTTAGATAAAAAATGCCAAAATTTTATCTAAGGTGTGTAAAAGACAAAACACCTAAATATAGTTCTAAACTAAAGTAAATCCACAGTACAAATGATGCACTTATCAATTGTAATATATTATGTTTTCTGTCTCATTTCAGAAGGTATTATGGTAATAATTTTGGATTTTAGCCAAGTGCTCAGCAGAGGATTTTAAACATCCTCTGAATAGACACATTTAATAGCTTTTAACCGTACAGAGCACTGCTCTTATCAGTGAGTAGCAGGAAAATGATTAATACACTCTGGGTGAACTTACACTTAGTCTTATTTAGGTAGAGAAGGAGGCATCACTAAGGGTGGAAATCTCTAATTATATAAGAGGATATAAAAGACAGCAACTCACAGACATGAGATGCATATTCTGTAGGTCTACACAACAGATGGTGGTGTCTGGCAGTGTCTTTTCTTTTAAACAGAAAAATATTGTTATAAAAATATTCAGAATACATTTTTAGTTACTTAACCAAATGTGTGGATGTATAACTGGGAAATGAAAGCCATGATGTGGTGCAGGCAAGAGAAAAATTTTATCTGAAATCTCATTATTTAGGACTCTTCCACTCTTATGCTGTTTTCAGCTTTAAGACACGCTAGTGTATTCATGTACTTGGTACTGTCTATCTAAATACATCCCAAACTCACACACTTTTTGATATATTTAATTTGTACTATAGTGTATTGAGATATTCTGAATACCATGTTTTTGCCCCTTTTCAATCCATTTTTGCTGAAAAGAATCACTATTATCCGCCACAAAGGGAATTCTCTCTTGCAACCAAGGTCCTCTGAAGGGAGAATCCTCTGCAGACCCACACTTTGACTGACAAGTTCTTACGCATGTCTCATTATGAGTGGGTTGAATTAACATACATTCTGCCAAGCTGAGGAAAATAGCCACAGTTAATAAATGAAAATGCAGGAAATAGTCTGTAAATATGACTGCGATGAATTTCATCAAGATGATCCAATACTTCAAGGAGTCAGGTGAAAATATTACAATTTGGTTCAAATCTAAGTAAATCCAACACATCTGGGCTGATTTTTTGTTGGAACAGGCATTTCAACTCCTCTCCAAAGAGATCAGCTCTTTTCCCTCCACCATGATCACACAGCATTAGAATGCGTTACAGTGGAAGTAGCCACACTGGCTCCTGAGCCATAAATACAGAGCTCTATATGTGGTCAGTTACCCCAAACCTTCAAGCGGACTTGTTAATTCAATGAACATTTTCTGCTGAAAGGCTGTTCTCAGTATGAAAATTCCTTCTTTTTGCAAAATTGAATGTGACTACCTAATCCTCTTCTTAAACAAAATCTACAGGAAGAAGGCAGTCATACCATGAGAAGGACATTATAGGAGAAGTGAAGGATTTACTCTAGCCTTTCTAATGTTTGGCACACATGCGCCCACACTGTATATCACTAATATTTAAACTTGACCATTAAAAACCACTACCTTATGTTTTAAGCAACTGGGAAATCTTCTGGAGAAAAGATGCCGGGCAGACTGGTGTTAGCCTACCCAATTCCTATTTTGTCTTGCTGGAGAAAATTAATATTCAGTTAAAATAAGAAGTGAGACAAAATCACTGGTTTCCAACAGGCAATAACACAATCAAAGAAATAATTCATAAAGCCAGGCATAGCATTTGGAGAACATTGCCCCTCTTGATGTCTTCAGTTATACAGTTGCATCTCATGAAGAATCTTCTATGTATCAAGATAGGAAGAGATGTCAGTATATTAATGTCTCTATTTCAAAGATATGAAACTGCAGAGAAATGAAAACACAAACCAATTATGATTATGAGATTAAGAGGTCTGAAATTACTTATTACAAAAAAAAAAAAGGGATTAAACAGTGACACCCTTTGGTTATAACTGCATTTACTGAGAGATGCCTCTGCCCAAATTAAGGTACAAACGAGACCATATGGCAAATCAGTAGTACAGATTCTACTCAGTAGTAAATATGAGGTCAAGAGATAGGAAAAGAGGAAGAGAAAGAAATAGAAGAGAGAGAGATAGATTAAGTTGAAAGATATCACCTCCTGTGTCCCTTTAATTCTTCTTCTCCTGGTCTTCTCAGTCATGGTGGTCCTGGAGTTGCTCTTCTGGAGGCACCACCTTTATACAGTCCAAATTCTGGGTAATCAGTTGGGGTTGGCAGGGGGTGGTGGGGTGGTGGGGTGAATATGCTATTCCTAGTATTTTTCACCACCACAGAAGGACCAAAAGTAAGAGTTCTATAAAAACAGTTTACCTAGTTTGCAATTCACAAGCCTTCAATCAGAGTTAGTTCAAGCTAAATACATTAATGTTCCTAAAAATGGATCTTTTCTCCTAATGTACTTGATCAAATGTGCAGAGCTTTGATCAGAGAACACCTTAAAGGTGTTCATATTTCACAGTTCAACCAGTTACTTTTATATCCAAGGAATGGGTACTGACACTTCAGAATGAAACCATGAAAGCCTTTGCAATGTTTTAATTTTAAAAAAATAGTTCAAAAGAAGAAAAACAATACTTTTGCATCTTATACTCAACAACAAAGATAGTATATGATAGTTCAATAGCTCTTTCAGGTCAGAGGTGTACTAAGAAAAACATCAGGGATGATTCTGTCTAGATTTATAAGTAAGCTAAACGACAAATACTGTACTTTAATCTTCTTTTGATGCATACAGTTGACAGGAGCTACAAAGGTACAATATAAAGCTTTTGAGTATTTCCCCATATATTTTGTACAAGATGGAGGAACACATCTTCTTCCATAAAATATTACTTACATTTGTGCATTATGTATGTGGGGTTATATAAGCAAGTAAGTTTTTCTTAAACACACCAGTGCTGAAACTCAAAGAAAATGTACAGCTCAGAGGAAGAAAATCAATTATCTCAGTACATTAATGATATCAAAATGATACTCCTTTCTCACTGGGGCTGATTTTAATTTGTCCTGATGCAACTCCATAAATTTAATTAAATGCTCTGTTGTTTAAACAAGTACCATATTCTGATGTGTTCCTTTTTACATTAATTCCCTTTTGTATTTACTGGTTTATTTACTTTGCTGCTGGTATTTCAGGGAGTTGAAAAACTGCTCTGAAAACTATGCAGGTTCAAATAAACAAGAAAGCAATTCATAAATTACATTCATTTACACAGAGTTGGACTTACCACTCTGTGGTAAACAACAATCTTTATATAACAACAATAAATACATCCTACAGAAGTAAGCTTTCATGATTTCAGAGACATCATATTGCAGAGTGCATGTGTCCCAAGCCATTTATTCAGGTTTTCTTACTGGTAACAGGTTGGAAGTTGATGAGCCACTTGCACACAGTTTGGGAGCAAAAGTTCATAGTAAATAGGGGTACATCAGACTGGTGACTGGTCACTAGTGGGGTTCCTTCTTAGGCCCTGTGCTTTTCATCATCTTCATAAATGACTCGGTGGTAGGACTTGAAAAAAATCAAATTTTGCAGATGATACTAAACTGGGAGGAGTTTTTTACTCTGGCAAAAGCAAGGAGGCCTTGCGGGGAGACCTCAACAGATGAGAGGACTGGGCCAACCAACCATATGAAGCTCAACAAGGGAAAGTGCCAGATTCTGCTTCTGGGATGGGGCAACTCTGGACATTGGGACAGTCTGGGGAACAAAATGCTGGAAAGCAGCATCATAAAAGGGACATGAGGTCTGTTGGGAGTTGGGTTTCTTTCCTTTGGTTCCCTTTTACTTTTGGAATTTTTCCTATTGAGTTGCTAAGCAGCACTGAGAGATGGTTACTTAAGACAACAGGAAGGTGGCCAAGCCTCGGGGGAGGAGAGTGTCTAGTGGCACTCCTCTAGTTTTTGGGAGTTTCTTTCAGAAGGGCAGAGATGCCACAAGAGTTGGGCAGGTAAGGGATAGGGCTGGGGCAGCTGCTAGCTCCCTCAGGCACTAGGCTTTTGGAAGAGGATGGTTGGATCCTCTGCTTCGGAAGGGAATTCCTTGCTGCCTCCAGAGCCCTGCCCAGAGTTGTTTCTTCTACTGTGAGATGAGCCTTTTTTTCTAAGAGCAGCCACAGAACTGGGACCTTATTAACACCCACCTCACTAAGAGAGGGACCTATCCCCATCTGCTCAGGTGCCTGGGATCTTGGGCTCACTCCTCTCTGCCCTGATGGGAGATGGGCTGCTGCTGCCCCCGCCCCGCTGCCTGTTTGGCACTGCTCCGAGTTTTCCCTACCCATTAGCCCTGCACCCCTGGCCTGCCGAGACATCCCACAGCTCCGGAGTCTCTGCTACATCTCATCCACCAACCTGAGAGTTTTTGCGCATTCCTGCCATTCCAGCTTGGTGCTCTTTGGAGTCCTGCTGGGGCACCAGGATCGACTGCCCCAGGCTTTTGGGAAGCAAATCCTCTCCTCTATCCCTTCCCGTCTGGGCCAAGTCGCCACTACAGCGTGCTCCCTGAGCTCGCACCAGCGCGCCCCCTGCAGGCGCGGGGGAATCACTGCAGCTGCCCTGCCCACTGGGAGCCACCAGCGCCCCTACCGGCTGTGACCGGAACTGCACCAGAGGGGAAGGGCACCGTCGCTGGGCTCTGGTTCTGTTGGGTGTTAATGCTGTAGCTGTTGTTTTGTTTGCCTTGTTATACATACTAGCAAAGATCTGTTATTACTATTCCCATATCTTTGCCTGAGAGCCCCTTAATTTCAAAATTATAATAATTAAGAGAGAGGGGTTTTATATTTTTCATTCTCCTGCCTGCTCTAGCAGATGCCTGTCTTTCAAACCAGGACAGGGTCCTGGTCAGTGGCAAGTTGAACATGAGCCAGCAGTGCCCTGGCAGCCAGAAGGGCCAAGTGTGTCCTAGGGGCCATCAGGCCCAGCATCTCCAGCCAGACAAGGGAGAGGATTGTCCTGCTCTGCTCTGCACTGGGGCAGCCTCGTCTTGAACATTGTTTGCAGTTTTGGGCACTAACAATAGAAAAAAAAAAGATATCAAACTGTTAGAGAGTGTCCAAAGAAGGTCTGTGAGGATGGTGAAGGGCCTTGAGTGTAAGTATATGAAGAGTAGCTGAGGTCACATGCTCTGTTCAGCCTGGAGAAGAGAAGCCTGAGGGAAGACCTCATTGCAGTCTGGAACTTCCTTGAGAGGGGAAGAAAAGGGGCAGACACTGATCTTTCCTTTGTGGTCGCCAGTGACAGGACTCAAGTAAATGGCATGAAGTTGAGTTAGGGGAGGTTCTGGTTGGGTATCAGAAAAAGGTTTTTCACCCAGAGGATGGTTGTAGGTACTGAAACAGGGTCCCCAGGGAAGTGGTCACAGCACTAAGCCTGACAGAGTTCGAGAAGTATTTGGGCAACACTCTCAGGTACTGGTGCATTTCTTGGGGAGTCCTATTCAAGGCCAGTAGTTGGACTTTGATGATCCTTTTGAGTATCTTCCAGCTCAGGAAAAATTATTATTCCGTGACAGTCATTTCAACAAAAGAATGCTTTTATTTTTCTTGGTTTTAATCTCATTAATGTATTCTTTATCCAAGAATTACTGGACTGTGTTTTACTTGTTGGAACTTAATTAGGAGCACATAGATTTGCAATGAAGTCACTAAAACCTAATTAATATCATCTTATCAAAGGGAATTAATTCTAGGATAAATTTGGAAAGTCTGTAATGCCTCATGCTATACAAGTACATGAAAATGAACTTTAGTGAGATCAGCTGATCAGCTCTTTTGATTAGATCAATTCCATAAAATACTACTTTGAAACCTCCTCAGGAAAAGGTGTACATATTCAGCTTCAGTATCTGTAAATTTACCTCAGAATAGAAATAATAATCAAATGATGATTTTATTTTTTGCTTTGAGAATGAAAGACTCAGAGAAAAAAAGAAACTTGTTGAGTTTTGGAGAAAATGGCCACTGATCCTCCATAAGGCTGTCACAGTATAAGTCTTTCGTGAGTGTAGTGAGAAAGACAGAAAATGGTGCAGGGTCTGTTGAGAGAAAAATGATAAATAATGTATAAGGACAACTTGGTAATAAACACAAGTAGCTATCTGTGAATAAATTCTGATTTTCATTAAAAGCATATAGGGCATTATTTTCTCAACTGTGGGGGTATTTTCTTAAAAAAATAAAACATTTTATCTGTATGAAGAACTGATTTGACAAATCTGACCATATTAGAGCTAAGTTAGCAGCTCTAATAGATTAATGTTTTGTATGACTTTGATATTTCAATACAAGTCTTCAATGAAAAAGTTATGTTCTCCAGAAGGAATGGTAAATTTTCTAGATAGAGAGGTTTTGGGTTCTTTTGTTTTCAGGTTTTTTATTATTCTTTTTTTTTTTTTTTTCCCCGGAGCTTTTTCTAATGCTCATGTTTTGGTTGTTATTTCAAGGAAAAAAAGCTATTTTGTCATTGTGTTTTATTGACTGACAAGATAAAAATCATTGTGGCATTATTCTGATTATTCTGTAAACTTTAGCATAATGAAAGAAGAACAAAAATCTGAAATACAACTTGAATCTCCATATACAAAACTTTTAAACTATGGCTATATAAAATTAAAATAATTCAGTTTTCTTAGATCTGCTTAGATTTTCTCCAAAACATTCCAGTTAATTTAAAATCTGAGCTAGAACAAAACTCAGGTGATGCCTCAGGTTTTAGCTTTTATATTTTTCAAATTCTGCTTTAGTTTGTAGTTCTGAGCGTCATATTAGGGGATAGTAAGCTCTCTTCACAGAGTTGCTAGACAAAACAATTCCTTTCCCAGCTTGGGACCAAGAACAAATATCCAAATTTCAGGCCCAAGAGCATAAACCAGGTGTACTGAAGAAAGAAAAACAAGAAGGATGGGACTTCATAACCTAAAGCTGCAACTGGACAATTAATTCCAATATGCTAATGGACCAGAACTTTTAAAAATGAGAGACATCATTACCAGTCATCCATTTTGGGACCATTTTGGGTTCATCTGGGGTGCCCTAGCCTAGCCCTGGCTAGGCTCTTGTACTGCCCAAGGTGTATCCATTGAGGCCTTCCAATAAATACCTACTTGATTCTTTAACTCCATCTAGTCTCTGTTCTAGGTCAGCCTTCACAAGGCATCACAGGAAGGCATCTAATTACCTCTCTGTTTTTCATGGTTTGAAGCATGCATGCTATGTGCTTATTTAAATAGTAATAATTGCCTAATCAGCCAACTATGTTTTACCAAATGAGGCAGATTGTCAAACATCCAGCCAATATTCCTTTACATTTCAGCCAAATATAATACCATAGCAACCAGAATGATAGTGTATCCTGTGAGCATCATGTCCACTGAAATTTATATAAGCAGTGGTCTTTTTAAAACATTACAAAACTGAATTTCAGGGAACTACTACACTAAAACCATAATTCTTAGGTTTTTACAGTTTCATACTCTATTGTTCCTATTTTCTGGTACTCCTTTGGGAATTCTTGCTTTATAAAATGCTATCGTGAAGGGTTGAAGGATTTTTTTTCCTTCCACTTGTATACTGTCAAGGGATGCTTTTTGAAGACCTCACTTTCACCATCAAGAGCTAGGGAGGCAGACCTGATGGCCTTTTGGGATTTAATTAGAGTTCACCAAGTTAGAATCTCCAAGCTCTCAAAGTCCTAATTTAAATATAAGTTCACTCTGTGTTCAACTGTTCCTTAGGTCCTTATTAAAATTTCAAGTTATTAAAGAGAATATTCGAAGGGGCTTTTTTTTTCTTTTTTTTTTTTACAACAGATATAAACTAAACTAGAAATGTGCCACACTCAAAACCTTCCTATTTTAAAACCCCTGCCAATTGCTTGTGATAAAACAACCAAAAAAGAACCAAAAAGAATCAATGTGAACACATTTAGACTATTAGGTGTCCAACCAGAAGAAGACGGAGAGATACCTTTGTTACAAAAGTGAAGGTGGTGCTGAATCACAGACGCATTTCAAAGGCACCATTTTTAGGTAGCTGACCCCATGCAGTCTTGTGATAATAAGTAGTATTGATACTTTTTTGGTGTGATAGTATTTCCTTTGTTAAGAAGTCATTCAAAATCTTTGTTTTACACTGATAACACATCAGATTATTTTACAGTAAACTTTCTTGTCAAGCAAAGCTTTACAATATGAGGCTGTAGGGAAAAAACCCTCCATATATATTACATATAATACTGTATATATACAGATAAATGTATGTATGCGTGTATGTATGTATGTATGTATAATACGTTTTATGAGTGACACTATAGCTACACAGCAATTTAAAAAAAATACAAAACATGCTTCACTTTTTTTACACTGAAATGCTGGCAGCAGCATTCACACCCCTACATTATGCAGGGAAGTTATGTTAAAAAATATTAGGAAACAAAGGGAGGAGAGAGCTGCAGACATGCTCATAGTATGGAAATTGAACAGAAACGAGAAGACACAGTACAAATAAACAAATACACATTCAATGGGTGCAGAAATCATTCAGAGGGAGACTGCTGAAACAGGAATTGTCAGCATTATCTCAATTTTATTTGTTTACTCCTGCCTGTAATTGAAATAGATGTAACGATTTTTAGAATGATACTTAAGGTCACACACTTTCCTACTCTGTTTTATGGTTTCCACGCACTTTTAGGTTTGTATGTCTTACAGTAATGTCAGAGAGATATAATAGGTGGAGAAGCTTCTTCTTGATCAGGCCCAATGTCCATTTCCTTTGAGTTTATACTTATATGAAGTAGGAAATATTTTTCCACTCTTGAGAAAACTTGTGACTTTTCAAAAACATGCCCTGATAGATTGATAGCTTTTCTTTCCCCTGCTAGTTTTTTCTCCTTACTGTTTAGGAGTTCTTTTATAACAAACATGAATCTGAAGAGGACAGTAAATGGAATATTTAAAAGAAACTCCTAGAAATTAATTTCCAAATAACTTTGAGAAGTTCAGTGATATTCAAATTTTTTCCTATTAAATGTTTTATTTTTATAGATCCTGATGTAAACCTACCTTGCTGGAATTTTTCCAAGTGGCTGTCATTGAGGAAGGATATTGCAGATAATGTCTACAATGGAGTGATAATTGTAAAAAATGTGAAAAGAGCAACCCTACCAGAGCAGCATACATACAAGAAGATTAGGAATGGTGGGAGTGAGCACTGGCAGTTTACCATATAGTGGTCCTGCTTTGTTTTCCATGTCAGAGACAATGCTGTATCTTATGAGGACCAGGGCTCCAGTTCCATGAGAACAGTCATTCTGGATCAGATCAAGAATTGAGCAAAGAAAACATTTTCTGTCTGGCAGTTCCCAAATAACTTCCCTAAAGAGTAGACTAAAAATACAGCAAACATCCTCAAACACTGCCCTGGTCTTCAATGGTTTCTGAATCAGAAACATCAGAAGTCAGTGCCAGTACTTTTTCAGAATTTTTTTCCTTTTATATAAATTTAAAAATATAAGATATTTGTCTGACATAGCTTTGCAAATACTGCTATTGTGTCATGGGGTTTCTACCATTGCACTGCTGTTCCATCCACCGTAGTTTTCAACACTTACACAAAAAAAAAAAAAACAAAAGTGAAAAATGATGAGTTATCTACTTGTACTTAGAAGGATTTGTACTTCCCAATAGTCCGGGAAGTGTTTGGTAAAGCCTCCCTGACTGGATGGTCATTGACACTCTCATGGTAACAGTAGTCTAGTTATTTTACAAAATCAATCCTATTTCATTCTGTGATAATGCATTATTTCCAGAAGAATTTTCAAAAATATATTTGTATGTAGCAACTGGCAAAATATTATTATGTATTTACAGATTGATCGTAGGTATATGTAAGTGGGAGACCATCCACATTTTTAAAGGAAATTCCACCATTTCTCTGCTTGCCAAGAGCAGAAGGACGTTTTTTAATGATTTGTCATGTAACATTTGTATTGCTTTTAGTAGTATTTTTTCTTTACACATACGAGTTATCTTCTTTCTGACAGACCAATGGTTGGCATTAGTGAAAGGGATATTGCTAAGGTATACAGTGAAGCATAAAAAAATTGAAACATTTTTCTGGTCCCAGAAGTTGTCACTGTCCAGAGCTTTTCTCCTGATTATCTATGCTAAACCCTTATGAATAACGTTAAATTTCTCCTTCTCAATCCCTTCTGTATAGTCTATTAAATAGTCTCTATTTTTAGAGAATATTCCCTTCAAATATTCACAGTTTTTATGAACCCTGCTTTTGTCTTTAGCTATGCTCTAAATATATATTCAGAACTTTATTCTTTTTAATATTTTAATTACTCCAATTTCTTAATCAGAGTTAGAGTTCTTCTCTGAACTACTATTTTCCCATTCTCTTTGGTGATGAAGTATTTATAAACTTAGAATAATATCTATGTGAGTTATTATCACAGTTATATTGAGGGGAAACTCTGCCCTATTTTGTTACTCCTCCAAATATACCACTAAGGATCAGATTAGTTATTCAGTCTTGCTGCTGTAAACACCTATCAAATCTGCTGCTTGTGGAGGGCAGGTGTTGACAGAAACAGTCTTTTTCTGTTATGATCTACTTATTATTCTTTATATGATTGATTTTCCAAATTAATCCCGACCTATGGTGTAGTCTTTCAAGTGGGTGAGCCTAAAGCTTCACCCTTCATGTCCGCTTGTAGTCATTACTCTTGTGCCATGTGAGCATCACATAGGACCATGCACTTCTGGACATTTCAAGGTATCTCCATTTTCATTTCTGATAAATAGTGACTGTTCAAAATATAGTCCCTCAATGTCTGAGCATTTGTTTCAATTCCTTATTACATTGCAGTAGGTGTTAATATGGTTTGGATAGTAACTAAGTAATAATGCATTAAAAATTGAAAACAGCATTCCAAATTCAGCTAGTTAAAAGGAAAGTGGTGTTTGGATTAACATTTCCCTGCTTATTATTTTTAAAAGATTTGTTGCTCTCTAGTTTTGCTTTTTGTTTTATTTTCTTTTGTTAGGTAACATTATTTCATGGTGAAATTATGTCTTTCCCTACTGAAAAAGGAAAGAAGACCCAATGAGTTAATTTAATAAAGTGTCTATAGGGAAAAATATTTACCTCTCTAATTCAAACTCTGCTAAAACATTTATGGGAGGATATGAACTCAAAATAAAAATATATCTGAGAACATGGCACATGCTTGCACTGCAGTAACACAAGTGATATAAAGGTATAGCTAGCAACCTGGATTCTCCTTAAAAGAGAAAGCTGGTATAGTTAGGTACCCAAACCAGCATACTTGTTCTTTCTTAGTGGACCCTAATTTCAATCTGCTGAGGAGGGTACATTCCCTCTGAGTACACCACGGATATTACTCTAACAGGGGTAAAATCCTTTGAAAATTATTTGTTGCATGATTTTGAACCATCAGTGTTGAATGAGAAAATTTTTAGTATGTACTATTTGTGTCAAAGTGGAACAACACTTGGAGTTGACCAACTTTTTGATCTTCCAGGGATTTTTTTTCCCAAATGTTGTCTATGGTGGTTAAGATACAATTGTCAGGTCTCTGCCCATCACTGTCTCAGAAGAGAGAATAATTCCAAAGTTGCACGTCCCTCTTTCAATGCAGCCAAGCAAAGGATATTTCAGGTCAGTAAAGTTCATAGTTTTTCTTCTGTCTGTTTTTTTGTATTTCTTTCTCTCCAAGTCTAGAAATCTAAATTTAATTACTATGAAATAAAAAAGGCATATTTTGCCGGTAGCAATATTTTCATACACGCTAATGGATTTTTTTTCTCTGCTTCGTAGGGTACTTTTTTCTTCATATGCAGCAATACAGTACATGGAAAGTTATAGTCGATGAATTGAGACTAGATGCCTATTTTACACTTCTGCAGTTCACCCTTTGAAATCCACAATCTTTGTTCTTTACATAATATTCCTGTGCTGCTGACCTTCCAAATGTTTCTTTCTTTCTGTTCCTTGCTGCACTGCAAGAGTTTTATGAGAGTGAACATAGAATTAGTAGTCTATTTCCATCAGTAATAAATCTGCTTTTGCCCTTGCAGGGGAACCTTTGCTTCAGTGTCTGTACTTTTGCAAAAATAATGAATTCATGCAAGAGGTTACCCAGATAAGAGCAAACCAGGGTTTAAAGTCTAACCTGGCACATTACTTCCTCAGGGCTAAATTCTGAGCCCATTTAAGCAGGAGATATGGGCCAAAAAAATGAAAACACTTCCAGCACCTCCCAAGGCTGCTCCAATCACCAAATCACATGCAGAGGCTCATGATTCTTTAATTTAACCATGCTGTGAGTGTTCTGTTTTTTTGAAAGAACAAAACGACCCTTTAATAGAGATCTGTATTATCTTTAAAGATCTGTATTTTCTCTCTTTTCTAATTTCATACATTTAAGTTATGTCTAAGCTTCATCAGTTCTGAGAAATTAGTGCATTCATGATCATCTTCAGAAACAGATTACATTGTTATATTTATTTGTTTATGATGTTGATTTGTTCTTTTAAATTATTAATATATTTTATTTATTATATTTATATATAATTAATATGTTTTTCCTATCAATTAGCTGTTGATTTCTGCCCTAATTTCAACTGAGTCTGAGAAAATTCTACAACTATTGTAAAGTTCATATTCAGATTACAGTGTCAATACTAAATTAATTTCTCCTTTTTTTAATGAAAACAAAATGAAACTATTTTCTTGAGATTCCAAAATTACATGTGAAACTTTCTTTAAATTTTGTGAAACATTCTTCAGAGGAGACAGAAAATACCAGACAAAGCTTGAATATAGATTTAGCACACCTAGAAGTATAATATCGCTGTATGTAACGTATACATATATTTGATAATATCTTTGAAATTTGGACACATTTTTAACTGATGTGACAAGCTCCAAAAATGATCCTTGAATTGAAAAAAAGAAAACCAGAAAAATGTTTTTGTGTAAGAATGTCTACATTTTATAAGAAGTTATAGGAAAAATATATCCTACAACTAAAGTGGAACATTTTGTTCTATATTTAAATATATGTCTAAAAACTAATTGGTTACCCCTTCATTAAAAAGAAAGCTGCTTTAATGTGTTGTTCTAATCTTAAATGCCAGTCTGCAGAGTAAATGTAGAAAAGGAAGGATAGCAGATAATTTGCTTCACTGAGCAGCTCACAAGAGTGATGGAATAGCATTAGAACCACTTTCCTAAGCAAAAGTCATTGTCACTTATTAGTCACTTCCCACTTCAGTATAGCAATAAATGGTGTGATCTGTTTTGAGGAGCAACTGCTTTGAATAGATTAACTTTTCATCTGAATTTGGCTGCTTAACAGTTAATATGAAGAAGCTTTCAATGCTGATCTGCTTATGAGTGAAACAATGAGGATTACAGGGTGTTAGGGAGGTTGGACATAGCCTAAGGATATAATCTCTGGTAAGGTCAAGGCTGCATGGCTTGGGAAAAAGAGAGATGTAAGCACTGTAAAGATCTATTTTTCCAGCTCAATAAAACAGGCCAGAATGTGGGTTTTTTTGGTTCACTCTTTAAGGTGAAGTGGATGGGGAAAAAAAGGGTTATACTTTCTCCCCCTAAAATGCAAAATAAATAGAAAGACAACTCCTGTTCTTTTTGTATTTAGTCAGACCTGTAAACTGTTAAGCATGAGCAATGTAAATGACATAATGAAATTTTTATCAATATATCTCCATGTATGTTCTTGTCCAACTCTCCAAGCTGCTGACATCTGGATATTTCAGAGAAGAATTTAGGGAAACACAGGGAAAAGAAGATTTTGAATGTATAACTGTAGTAAAAATTACCATATCACTTTTCCACATATAAAAAAATATTACCCTGCCACTCTGGTTTGCTAAATAAGCCTTCCAGACTTTCCTCTCTTCTGGTAGGACAGGAAGGAGACAGCATCACAGAACCAGCATTTCAGCACTGTCCAACAGTAAGAGATGTCTCCCTTACAGAATGGTCATGGCTGGTTTGAGTGGTTATTTCTATGCCCACTGAAATCTGAATTTCTTAAGATTCAATAGCAGATATATATACTGTAGTTTAGCAGTTTTGTATGAATGGGAATATTACAGTTACACAACCTAGATATCTAAAACTCATAATATTGGGTTTTTTTCCCTTCATAAAAGGCAGCTTTCTGAATAACAAGGAACAACCGAGGGTTGAAGAATACCTTTTGCAGCAAAAGGTGACAATAGTTTTCAACTTATGAACATGTCCCGTTTTCCACATCTCATGTCAGAGTGGTACTCACTTGAATGTGACTCCTCTAAGTCACAAAAGGATAATAAGATGAGAAACATTTGAACTAGATTCAATTTGATGTTTAATATTTTGATATTTTTATATTTAATATGATGTTTAGCATTTTGAACTTTTGAGACTCTTGACATAAAAAAACCACTTGCACTTTAATATTGGACTCCTTTTAAAAGAAATGTCCTTCTTGTAATAACTAATCCAATAATTGCCCTGGTAATATTATTCTCCTAATATCTGGAACCAGCAGCAGGCAGAGGAGGTGTACCTTTGGTGCAAGCTCCAGTTGTAATTCTTTCTTTTGTAAATGTTTTTATCATATAATCTGTGTGATTTTGCAAATTGAGATCCACACTAAGTGGGAAGTTGATGTCATTTGCTGTTCATACTAATGACTTGCAATATCTGTTTATTGAGCGGTAAGATATATTCTGAATATCTAGATATGTATCAGTGTAGAGCCTCTTTGTGGGATAAATTGAAAATGCCATACTCCACACTTTTAAGAAAGCCTATAAGTAGTACATAAATCCTTTCGAAATAGCCCAACTATATTTGTCCACTAATAATGAGATTAAGTTTTCTAGAAATTTTTCCCTACACAGAACTGTAATAGAAACTGTAAATACAGCTGCATTTCCTAAGATGAAATCTCCATGCGTTATAAATCAATGTCTTTTTTGAGAAAGAAAATGCCAGAGTAATGGGGAGCCAGGTGAACTTTTTCACTTCACTGAAGCTTTCTGACCTCAATCAGCAAGGCCAGTTGATAATAATCCATTGTGTTGCTCATGTGCTTAAATTAAATGTGTATTTAGATATTTTACTGAAGGAGTCTTATGCCAATATATGATGTAAATAAGGGAGTGGAAGCAAATCTTTAGGGCCTCCATCAAAATTAATAAGTCTTGCCATTATTTCTGTAGTCTTTGATCAGGATCTTAGGTTTTAGCAAGTGGATCCTTGGGACCTGAAGGGAGAAAATGTATGTAACACAACTCACTGGAGAGGTTTCTCTTCTTCTCTTTCTCTTCTTCTCTTATCCAAGATAAGGATATGTGTCAGTTACCGCTTTCGCAATCAACTCTGTCAAATTCAAGTCATATGCATTTGAGTGTTCTCTTCTAACATTTCTCCTGCTTGGCCCCTATGGGTTAAAGTGACGACTATCCTATAAATAAAGTCAGTGATGATAGTTAAGCCTAGTCATTAATTGAGCATCTTCAAATGCACTGTAGTATAACATGCCTTAGTAAAATCATAACATTTTCCTTCTCAGTAGTGCAGCTCTTGATTAAGAAGATTGATATTTGCATTATTTTTAAAAAACAAGCATGGTGTCAGACAGTTTAATTTTTCTGTCACCTCTGGAAAGAGAGTGCTCTGTCACACTTGAGGGTGACTCTTCAGTAAGAAAGTGCATTAGCCTAATGACCACTTATTGAAGTTAAATCATCCCAAACAACCAAACAAATATTTCTATTTAGTCTACTGAAAATGCTGGAGTAGACTGAATATTTTCTGAAGCAAGCCTTTTAACACTGCCACAGATAAGGATGGACAAAATAAATAATTGTAACTTTTCCAAGTTATATTTCCCTATAAGCACTATTATCTCATTTCCAGAAATGGCACACTTTTATTCAAAAATAAGAATAAAAATTATGATCTTGTATTAAAGGATAATGTAATTTATTGTTAGTGGTTTCAATCATTCCAGGGGTCAAAGGCATCTTTTACATCAATTTGTAAAAGCAATTTAATGTTTTGAAGGAGATGTAAAAGTCAAGTTGCTTGGGAGTACATTAAATTATATGCTAGTTAATGGTGTTAGAGAGATAGCTTAAAAATAAATGGACCATAATACATTTTAATAAAGGAGCTACAAGCATTTTTGTTCTCTGCTAAAAGCAGATGCCGGTTTGGCACTGTTTTGAATCCCATTTGCCACATATATTATGAGTAATACTATGCTGAGTAATATGTACTATATGGTTCAGTAAAATAATGAGTCTTCAAGAATAAAAAATACATTAGCTATGAAGTTGTATATTTGAGGTGCTCTGAACATATTCAAATTAAACAAAACAAAAAAAAATGAAGCATTCACCCAGTAAATTTGCTCAGAAGGGAAACTTGAGTATCTTGATTTGTAGTTCCATTTCCATCTCAGTGCTGAAAACCAGACACGGCATCAGTTCTTGCAGATGTTTTCTATAAATACCTTTTATTTGAATCTGCCACCACAAGACCTTGTAAAAGTCCCACTCTTGAGGGTATTTATGACAACTGGGATACAGCAAATAGTATGATTTAACTCACTAAGTAGTGTCTTCAGTAAAAGGTCCAGCACTCATATTTTATGAAATATGTAACATGATTTACCCAAGGTTGTCAAAAGAGATGAATATCAGCCAAATGTAAGGTAATAAATAGTAATATGTGCTGCATGTAGTTGACTTATAACCCTTGGCATTTTGAAAGAAAATTCTTTTGGAGAATTCATTTTATACGTCATAAACTTTCGTATTGTTTTTCCATTTTTGACTGTCTTTGTCACCAGATTTCTTGTGGAAACTTATGTCTGGAAACTGTAAATAAGGCAATATTTTGAAGAATACTTATATAAGTCCCTATTTCCATGACGGTCTAAGAATAAGAAAGTTAGTCGTGTAGAAAAATGGTCTGTTTAATTAAATCAGAACCTATGGAGGAAAAGAGGCAATAAGGTAATGTATATGTGAGCTTTTTTATTATTATTTATTCAGCTTTAAAAAGACCTTTTCCAAGACTGAAAGTTATTTGTGTTCATGACATATGTTGTTTTGAGGAACAGTTTAGGTGTTATGTTTTATTACTACTACTACTACTACCACTACTACAACTATTTGTAAGTCATTATTATATGTCATTATTATGGGTTTTTCAATTGTTATTATTATTACCATTATTAATAATCAATTTTGTGGTACAATGTAATGCACATATACTCAATCACTTATCCTTAGTTTAAGGTAAGTATCATTGAAAACATGTTTCATGTGATCATGTATCCACTTTACATATGCCAGCTTAAAACATAGTATGCAGCTATGAATCATCAAACTGGAGTGAAATCTATGTCCTTTACTGCCACCCTGTACATGCTAGTTTAGCCTTCTATAGCACTCCCTATCATCTGTTACACTGACAACCAGGAAGGCTGACAGGTTCTTTGCTGATTGTGGTGAATGTGCTAAATTTTGGTGAATCTTAAAATGGATTTGTGGACATCCAGACAGCATGATCGTGTTTTAGCACATATTCCAATTTTTCAAAAGTTCTCCAGAACCTTTCTCAATGTAGTTGGCTGAAACACCACACTGACAACAGTGGTAGCCAGCAGTGGATCTTACAAAGATTCTCAGGCGTCGTTTGCCCAAAACACTGCTCCAGCCTTTACAGACTGTCTTAATGAGTCCATTCAGTAGGACTGCTATCTGAGATTAATGCTACATGTCTATGCCCTCACACATATGTAAACATAAAACCAAGACCTCTAATGTCACTGAGCCCAACCATTACCACTAAACTGTGACCCCAAGACCTGTACACATCTTTTAAGTACCTCCAGGGATGGTGACTCTGCTACTTGCCCAGGCAGCAAGTTCCAATGATTGACAATCTTTTTGGTGGAAGAAATATTTCCTAATATCTGCCTAAACTTGCCCTGGCAAATTGTGGGGCAATCTCCTCTTGTCTGTTGCTTCTTACTTGGATCAAGAGATTGACCTTCATGTTGCTACAGCCACCTTTCAGATATTTGTAGAAAGCAATATGGGCCCCCTTCAGCCTCCTTTTCTCCAGCTCTGAAAACTCCCAACTGCCTCAGCTGCTCCTCATCAGCCTTGTGCTCCAGACCCTTCCCCACCCCCATTGCCCATCTCTGAACATGCTCCAGCACCATAAAGTCTTTCTTTAGTGAGGGGACCAAAACTGAACACAGGATTTGTGGACTAATCAAGGGGGATTATCACTGCCCTTGTTCTGCTGGCCCCACAATTGCTGATACAAAATATATTCAGTATAACATATATAAGGTATATATGGTATGTAGGTGTATATATGTACATCTTCAGATGAATATACATCAATGTCCTTGGATATAGAAAGGATGTATGGATATACAAGAGCAGGATCTATAAAGAAAAATTTCAGTGAACAATTTTGGGTTTTATCTGTTCAGTTAATGTGCAGTCAGAAAGCTGGTGACAATGCAATGATCCACTGTTCTAGGCAGATACATCCCCAAGTCTTTCTGTGAAGGTCTCACAAGGTTGTCTTCTCTCCTAATGTCCAGGCAGGAACTTAAAATCAGAAGCATTCAGGAAGGTAATCCATTCTCTTAAATTTTAGCATTCAGTTAAAGTGGGTTCAAATATTGTTGAATATAATCCATAATGATGAGTATTTAGATAGAGTGGCATCTCAGTAAAGTTTGCAAACATTACTCAAATAATACCTCGACAGATTCATCCTGGTCTTGTCATACTAAGCTCCAATTGCAGTCAAGAAATCAGTAAGCACTTTCAGGGAGGAAGTCTTGTGAATTATTTCAATATCTATCTTGGCATTACAATAATAAAACCTTGACAATGCTTCCATGAACATAAACTAAGTATAGAAGACTGAAGTTCAGATGCACAAGTTTCCATTTCTGCCCTAATGACAACACAAGAAAAAAAATATTGATCTACCTAAAACCCTTTTTTTTCTTTGTTCTAACATAACAAACTATAATAAGCTATCGTAAAGAAGTCAAATGATGTAAGCACAGACTTAAAAAGCAGAGAAAACACTGGTATTGAAAAAATGGGTGATGAAAGGATTTGGAAAGATCTACAGGTATTCCTGTAGTTAAGCAAAGAGATGCAGCTGAATCAGTCTACAGTCATGCTGGTAATCCTAAACTTTGAAGCTCTCAGTGGCTCCCATTTTTTCACTTACATGCACACCATAGTATAAGAAACAAAAACAACATGCTAGAGAGCTATTCTGTTCCTACTTTTAGGAAATTATGCATTGTCATAAAGGTAAATTGGAGGAAATTGAACATTAGAAAAACAGGACAAGATGCAGACACAGGATACACAACAATTTTCTTAAAATATTAGAGGCATTAAACAGCCAAAGTCCAACTCACAATATTTGTATGTAAGGAAACAGACATTACATGCAAATGTGGACATTCTTATTTAACCTGTTACTCTGGCACTGTAGAGGATTTAACTTCATCTGAGAGCTACCAGAAAAGGGCTGTAACTTTTTAGTCAGATTGGATGAGGTGGTGAGAACACCAGAAAATATAAGAGACTGTGGTGGTTTGACAGGAAATGTGTTTTTGAGATGCTGTGTTTTTGGCCAATGGATATTCAGACTTTAATATTGGCATTTAACCTGACCATTGAGACATGGACATGCCTCTGAGAACACGGGGTTAAAAGCAGAGCTCTCCCCTGGGAGGGTCCTCTTGGGTTTCCGGCGGGAAAGAGTTCGGGTCTCTCCCCCGGCCCAGCTGCTGGCTGGGCAGGGGGAGGGGAAAGCCATGAGGCCGAGAGAAGTAGGCCTGAGCCTGGGGGTGGAAGGGTGGAAGAGAAAGAGAGAGAGACACCGGGAGCCATCGGGCAGCCCCCCCTGAGAGACACAGAGAGAGAGAGAGAGAGAGAGCCGCTGCCTGGGACCGTAACCTTGAAGCTTGATAAACATGGGCCTGCGCCGGCAGCACGGCTGGGACGGAGAAGAGGGGGGGGTTCAGCCGGCCGCTTGTAGGAGCTTTTAACCCCTTTTTGGAGAATGAGAACTTTACAGAACATTGACCTTTCCTAGAAGATAGAGTGGAAGATGAGGAAGGAAATGGGCCAGTGTGAGAGAGGTCTGGGCGAGTGAGAGATAGTAGAAGAATAGAGAAGAATCCTAGTGAGAAGAGATGATGGAGTGGCTTTTGCTGGACTCTTTTTGTATAGCCATGGACAGAACCATGTTCCTTGTGATACAGAGACTGCATTCTAGGGGGAGGCAATGGCCTCAGAACCAAGAGGGTTCAGTGTTGATGCCCCTCGGCCCCAGGGGGTGAAAATATGGGGGGGACAGGTGTCCCAAAGGAGAGATTGTGGGGACAGGTGTCCCAAAGGAGAGACTGTGCCTTTTTTTTGGATCGGGACAGAGCATCCTTAAAAGACAACCCTAGAAGCAGTTCTGGTCCGTGTTCAGTGGTGAGAGCACTGGACATGAAAAGGAAGAAGTCACGACGGCAGATGTACTCCGGGCGGTGCCACGAGTGACACAGAAACACACGAGGCTTCAGCTGTGTTTCCAGGGGAAGCCCATGGCACAAGAAGGACTCCTCTCCTCTTGATGAACTGAGGATTGATTGTCTAAAAGGTGGTGCTGGACCGAGAGTTGGTGATTTGAGGAACCAAATGTATTGTGTTGGAAATTTGGTGGGGGGGAGGAGGAAATGCACTTGTGAAGTTTTCATTTTCCCTGTGTGTGTGTTCCTTTTTATCTGTAGTTGTAGAATAGTTAATAAAGTTCTGGTTCTTTTTCCCTAAGTAGGAGCCTGCTTTGCTTATTCCTGGTCACATCTCACAGCAGAAACCAGGGAGAAGGTATCTTCATGGGGGCACTGGCATTGTGCCAGTGTCAAACCATGACAGAGACTTATAAAAAAACATTGTTAGCTGGTTAAATCATTCATGAGAAATTCAATTTCTCTGAAGTATTTTCCAGAAGACTTCAGAGAAAGGATGTAAATGCTCCTCAGGTGTGGAGAGTATCCCACATTTTGATAGAGGTACTGAAAACAAGGAACTGGGATTTGTGGTGGGATAGACACTGAGATTTAAATAATTAAATTTAAATTAATTTTTACCTAATTAAAAAAAAATCTGTTTTATTTAATTGCAAATAATTAATATGAGGGAATGATTCCTTTAAATATAGCAAGAAGAATTTAGAGATAAAAGTCCTGGGATTATTTTAGCTGCTGCACAACCTGTAAAAGGACAATGAATTCCTTGATTGATGCTTGGTTTCTAAATTGGGATGCATTTGACATCTCTCTCTCTCGTGTCCTGAGGGCCCCCACAGCTCTCAACTGACCCTCTGAGGTACCAAAGCCAGAGCTGGGAAGATGTCTGAAGCACAGAGGACTGTGCACAACTGTTTCTTCTATAGAAAGGGAAAATGTGGCCAGAATGTGGTGGGCCCCAGAAACCACCTGAGCTTACCAAGTTTAGTTGCTACTGCAAAGCCCCTGCATGGAGATATTTCAGAGCTGATTCACACCATAAGTATAGCCATATTATTTTGTCCTCAAGTGATAGGATGTGACTTTAAAAAAACTGTTACTGATTTTATAAATTCTTGTTTTCTATAACAGGGAATTTGAAAAGATTTGCACCTAATTTTATTTCCATATGATTTATTTTTCCTCATTGAAAGTATCTAAATATGCAACACTGTTCCTTCTAGGAATTCTAATATTTAAATTATGTTAGCAAATTTAGCAGTATATAAGATAATGTTGAAATGGAAAATTTCACAGCATAATTAGGAAAGTTCTTAAAAAATCATTAAAGGTAATATAAAACGCATTTTCTTTTTAATGTGTCAACCACAAACTCTTTTGTGGCCCCACTGATCTATAGGAAAACTGTAGAAAAATTAACTTCAGAACTCCGGATTATGTCAGATGTGTAACCTCCAGTAGAAGAATACACACAATACTTATTTAGTGGCATAAAAATGCATATATTAGATATATAATGAATACGTAAAAACACAATAGGGATTTGAAACTCTAGATATCTTCCATGTATATTATGAACATGTGTTATATACATCCACAAAGGTATTTAAATTTATAAATGTGTGTCCATACCAACAAACATGCAAATTTAGGCAGCTTGAATCCTGTATAAAGAATATTAACCATTAATATGTGTAACCATTAACCTGAACTTAGAGAGGTGATATTAGGGAGATATTTTAACATTTAAGTTTTATTAAAAGGTCTTCTGTATGCACATAGTCTGAAATAAAAAAGAAGACTTTAAATTACGAGAAACAAATTTACAGATGAAAAAGAACCTGTACTCAAAAACCAAATATGTGTGAAAAATCAAGTTATGTAGCTTTTTATTAAAAAATTGAAGCATTCTAGGGATACTTTTTTTTAAAACAAAAACTTCACTGGTGACTCCACTTACCTAAATTTAGTACCACTTTCATTTTGTGAAACTCTTAGAACAGGAGATTTACAAGGACAAGATGAGAGGACTGGCAGATGTTCTTTGACTCATTCATCTGAAGGGAAGGGCAGTCAGAAATGGCATTGGCACAGAATGACATTTGAAATAATGGCCTGTGATTCTGTTGGCACTTTTAGTGTTAAGCAAGTGATCTGCAAGGTAAAGTGGATTCACAGTTAGAGTCAGCACCAGTGCACAGGTCGCCTGTAAAAATAGAAGATTCCATTATTCTTCAGGCTCCCCAGAGGGAGCAAGGTCTCCAGCATCATTACCAGGACTAAATCTGACTTTTCTACCTCCCCTAATTTCCTCCTAGTAATTATAGGTCAAGCACTCCTTTGTAGAATATAAAACCTTTGTTCTTATCAAAAATGAATAGCTGAGAAAAAAAAAAAAATAGAGAGTCCTAGGAAAAAAATTTCAATTAGAAAACCAAGCTAATTTGGTATGACCAAAGACTGTCAGGCATACTGACAGTGTTCTATTATGCAGTCATTTGGGCTCTTTCAAATTAGTTATGTTAATGTCCTGTGAGTGAATGTAACACTTGGATGGGACAAGATTTCTGCAATTAATTTCTGCAGTCAGTGGAGAGACAAGCAAATTTATTTTCCCCCTCTCTGGGAATTCATAGTGGAGGGTGTAAGGTAGAGAAAGTGCATTTAGGAACAGAGTACAAGCTAAACACAAGCCCTAAATAAAGCAGAAACAATGGGAGCCAATGCCTCCTCATTCATTCAATTGACAATGTTTTGCAGCTTAAACCTGTTTTATTAATTATGTTTGACATTTCCTTAATTAGTTTCATTTACACCAAATCAATCCCTACTGCTGTATGGCATCGTTTATCATTTTGAAAAATTTGCATACTGAGTGCTGACTTTTTCTACTTAATTATACATTAAAAGTGTCAAATGTGCTTGCTGCCTGGCATTATCTGTGCCAGAAAGGTTTGTGGCTGGGCTGCAATGGTATTAATCATTAAGAGCTCCCAAGTGCTCCTGGGTAATATCTGGGGAATAGAGTGGCTCTCATTTTAACGCTAGGGAGCAAGAAGTGTTTCTGTAAAATGACCCAAAGCAAAAACAAAATAAATGACCTAAAACATCCAGTCTACTGTAATGCTTTGCTCTTTCAGTGGAAATACACTCTGGGAGAAAAAATACAAAAAAAAAATTACTGTTAACTATTAGCCCCCTGCACGTTGAAAATGAGGAGACAGGTCCTCATGATGGTGATGTTTTGTCTGAACACAAAATAAGATATTTCAATTAAATGTATATTGATGTCATAGCAGCAGACCAACCAAAGCATGTGTGTATCACCTTCTATTGATTTATACTATTTGAGTTTTCTATTTTCTTTTTCCCTTTGGAAAGCACTTAAGTTAAACCACAACGAAGAATTAACATCTCTCTCCATAAAATCAATAATTTACATGAAAAAGCTTAAGAAATAATCAACTATTTCTTAAAAAAGAGGTCTCTGACATAGTTAGGAAATGATGTGGCTCTCGGCATGAGTCATTTCCCAACAGAAAAAAAAAGGTTGGAGTGCATGTAGCATCACACTGCTAGTCTCTTGATAAGGATCTATAACCCAGTGCATGTATTTCAGCAGCAAATTAGCTGAGTCTGACAGTTCCTAGGTGCACTTCCACATTCAGATAAACAGCTGCTTTCAAGCAGCATCAACTACTTGTCAGCAGTAGCTTTCAGAAATACTCTTTCTCTCTTAATGGTTGTGGTCATCAATTGAATCTTTCTGAGACCTTGTGAAGATCCTTAGCCAGCTAACCACTGATTTCAGAAAAAATTGAATCCATAATGTTTGTCACTTATTCTCTCTTACTCCATATGTGTACTTAGGACCTGGGCCAAAACTGACATTTCTGACCAGCCTAAGTTTTTCAACTGTCACTTTAGTTCCCGCATTTGACAACCATTGCAAGAATGGTTTGTTGGTGACCCATCAAAGCAAATGCAAAGACTCGAGAGCTGTAGTAAATGTTAGTCAGTGTTTCCCGAGCCATGTTAGATATCTTGTTTTACAAAATTCGTAGTTGTGTTAGAAATTTTCGTGGCAGTACATAAACCAGCATGATTTACAATATGAACTAAGCACAATTCAAGTTCTACATCCTCCTGGGGACAAAAATAGAATTTTCAATGAGAAACCTTAGAAATATATAAGCATATCTTCTATCAGCTAGTAAACACAAGTTCAAACTCACCTTATTGCTGTCTGTTGAGGATTAATTTCCCCTTTCTGCTCTACTTTCTTATCATGCCTTAAGAGAATCAACCTAAACTGGAAAGTCAGGTCATAGCTTGGAGGGAGTGAGAGGAGAAAAGGGCATGAGACATCTCAGCCAGTGTGATACATCAACCCTGAGTGAGC
This sequence comes from Molothrus aeneus, assembly GCF_037042795.1. NCBI lineage: Eukaryota > Metazoa > Chordata > Aves > Passeriformes > Icteridae > Molothrus > Molothrus aeneus. Next base: position 59,090,869 of record NC_089680.1, on the reverse strand, counting down.
CTGCTGTGGCCATTTGATCATTCTCGGTTTTCCATTCCTGTAGTTAAACAAGATCTTTTCAGAGGCTGTAATACTGATGAAGAGTATTAGAGAGAAACTGTCATTACTCTGTCCAGCTGCAAACCATGCACAGTTCATGTCAATTACTCACCCAAATAAGCAGACTTTTATTCCTGTCTTATCTCTGACTTTTGTTTTTTCTCTCTAGCACATACATATGCACACATGTCAGTAGCAGCGTTTTTAGACATTCACAGACACATCTGCTTTCCCCATGGCTGCCATTCCTGGATGCCAAGGGTATGAAAGATCATGAAAAAGACATCTAATTTTAAACAGAATACATCTGTTTCATGGGAGAAAAAATAGCGATAAGGGAAAGGCTCATTCATGACCTGACATTATAAGGAAAATCAGCAACTTTCTGCAAAGAGCCACAAAAGTTACCAGTCTCTCATAGCTCAGTTCCTGCTCAGTGAATCAGGGGAAGGAGCAGAGACAGAGCACTTTAGAGGTCCAGAAGAGTAAGTACTCAGCTATATTGGACTGACACAGGCTCAAGATTAATTCCTGTGTTTGCCTCACATGCAATCCAGTTCCATTTCTTGTAGGGCTGGAGAAGCTTTGTGACTTTCTGTATGTTCTCTGTGACCACATCAAAAGCATCATGTTAGAATAATACAGCCCCTGCCACTTCTGTGTTCTGTACACTATGGTGTCTAAAGAAAAAAAGAATGGACATAGCCGGTGGTGTTCACAGCCATTAATGATACAGTAATTTCATTTGCAAGGAGTCTCTGGAGGCCATCTGGTCTAATCCCCTGTTCAAACCAGGCCCAATTCTGAAGATTCATGAGGTTTCTCAGGACCCCACCCAGTGCAGCTTTGACTGCCTTGAAGGATGTGCAGTTATAGTGCCCTCTCTGTGCAATGTGCAGGGTGACTTGTCAGGCCTTAATGATTTTTTCATGCAATTCTCATTCTTTTTGGCAGAAGCTAAGTAAAATAACTAAACATGTATCCACCACTATTACACAGTTCAGAAGCTGCATAAAAACTGGCTAAAGGCTGATATATCTGACATGCTGATGATGAGAGTATGTAATGTGCTTGTTAGTCTTTCACCCCTCAGTCATGATTATATCTGTGTCTTCACCACAAACCTAGCAATCACCAGTGAGTGCTGTGTGACTCATGTGGCCACTTTACAGGGAATGGTGCTCACCATCCTTGCATGCTTCCCAGAGGATGCCCATGGCTGCTTCAAAGGCAGAAGGACCTCATCTCCCAGGATTATTAACGGTAAAATCTGCTGCTCTTGGGCTTATTTTAGGTAACAGAGCACAACACAATTGAATTAGTGGAGGAACACTAAGGTTTTGAATTTGATTTGACAGGGATTAGGCCTTAATAGCCATAAAAAAATTGCTATTGGTATATCACTTATAATTATGGGTGTTTTGATAAACAATACACAATTATTACTCCGTCGGAGTATGGGTTAAAAAAGTATCTACTTTGCATACTATACACCAATCATGCCTGCATTCATGTCAGAACCCAAACTTACTGTGTTTAATATTCAAGTTCATTTTCAAATTTTTGCCCATTAACATAACATATGCCATTTGCAAGCCTGGTCAGAGAAATCTGTAACTAAATAATTTTCAAGTTTCCTTCATATCCAATGCAGTGTGAAATTATTTCCCCACTCTGTTCTTCATAGAAGAGCAATGCACAATTTACATTATTTTGTTGTAAAATGTATTTCTGACTTCAAAAGTTCCTATGTATGTATGCACAACCATAATAAACAATCCTAAATGACCATTTAATTGTCTAATATAAATTATACTTGATAGGCTATTACTAGTTAAGCATTCAAACTTGCAGGACAAGAAATGTATGAATGCTAAAATGAGTTTTTGTAAAACCTTCTCTTTCTTCTGGTCCTGCAGTATAATGCTTCTCTTCCTAAATCCTCTTTTGAGTGTACCCATTGTATGTCAAAATTGTGAGAAGCATAATTGTAAAGAAGCTAAGAACTTAGACCATGCCTAATTCATAAGTATTTTTTGTTTACACAACAATTTCTAATAAAAATTCAATGTGAAAATCAACAATGGAGAGCCTGAGAAATTCATGCAGCAAAGCTGGGAGTCACCCAATCTCATACATAGTGGAATAGAAACCCTAAACTCAGATGGATTAACCTAACTGTTCACTGGGTTCGCAGAACCTTTTCCAGCATGCACAGCCACTGCTACAAGCAAACCTGCCTATGTATGGAAACTGAGCAGAAAATCTTCTATTTTTACTGAATTAATTTTCAGATCTCAGGAATTTCTAAATTAAAGAGGTAGACTACTGATGATGCTATGTATGCAAGTGTATAAAATAAACTAATATCATACTCTAAATAGAAGTCTCTAAACTATAAAGTTATACCTATTTATACCAATGCTGATTTTGAAATTCTGTTTAACTTCTGAGATAGGAAAAATAATCTCACACTTAAAAAAATCCAAATTCCACTACAAAAAATACCATCTTAAAGTATTAACTACTAAAGCCACTAAAAATTTGCAATCAAGTGAACAGAGATTAAAATTTTAAATTTCTGAGCATTCTATTTTCAAAAATGATTAAGTATTTTTTAAATATATATTTATATCAGTTCATCTTTCTTTTATTTTAAACAACAAGATTCAAATCAATTCCAGTTATGATTGCAAGCTTAAAATAAATATGAAGGCAGGTATTTTTTGATCACACTGGTGTAAGGATAACCACATCAGATGTTAACATTCAATATATGCTATTTCAGGTATGCACTTTACTGAGCTCAGATACAGTGTACAGCAAAATATAAAATATAATGAAATTCTATCATATTAATATGTGCACACAGTGATTTTCAAATTAAAATATATTCCCAGGTCCAGATCCTGCTCCATGGTTAAGATCTAGATTAATTAAAGAACTTCAGTAATTCAACCATACTGTTACATAGGCCTTTAAACCAATAAGCATGTTGTATGAGTTACTCCAGTAGAACTACTCACAATAGTAAGTTTTCACAAGATCAGTCTCTAAAATTCTTTAAATTCACTAAACCATTTGTCCCCACTGAGCATTAAATCTCTTGTCAGTTGAGTACTTTGAGTTTTGTCTTAATTTGAATGACTCAATTAACAGAAAGTCACCTCCCCCACTTTTATATACCAGTATGCATCAAAGATACCCAGAGAAATAATCTTAACAGTTGTTTCTAAAAAGTCCTCCAGAATAAGCCCTGGAATAAGCACAAGAGTTTTGAGAGAAATTTATTTTCTTCTGAAATATGTGAGTGCACTTTCTTATTTTCCACAAACAGCCATCTCAAAAAAAATTTAGTCCTTATCGTCAATTAGTCACACAGTATCGTCTTTTCTTTTCGAAAACCATTTGTCTCTAAAAATCAAAAAACCATCTGAAATAAAAATCAGTTCATGAATATTTTGAAACATGTTTAGCAAACATGTCTCTCCATTGTCCTCTCCATGTTCCTATACTATTAAAGTAACCAAATTGTTTCCAGTTTCTCCTAAAGATTAAATAACAAGAAATACAATCGGATACTTTTTGACATCTATTTGAAATGTTCAGTGTTCAAATTTTATCCTTTTAGTTGTTTTCTTACAATTTTATACAGAAGTAAATTGCTTCATAAATTCCTTCTGTTTTATTTTTTAGTGTCTTTTTCCTTTTTGAAGCCCTACTTTCTCAAATGTAAGTGCTAATAGATATTTCTCACCTTGTGCAATCAAACAATACGTGGAACCAACTTCCGAGTCCTTATAGCACCTCTTAAGTCATACCATGGTAAATATCACTCTGCATTTTATTAGCAGAACTTCGTGTATTTCCACTTGTCTTAAATTATGTCCATCAACAAAAGTGAAAAACTCATAAATACCCTATATAAAAGTATTATGTTAAAATGTTGAAAGGATAGTTGTGACAAAGACAGGAATTCTTCTGAAAAACAGGTTCAGGCACATATGTTTCGTTCCAAGGTTAAAAATTTCCTGCAAGATCCCTCTATAGTCCTTGGCAAAGCACCTTTGAAGGAGTCAAATGTCCTTCGTGACTTGTGAATATTCACATTGGTGAGATATCACAAGGGGTGGGAGATGGTGGCAATGGCAATAACCATTTCAGGACATATCTTTGCAGATGTAAGCATGTAAGCAAGATAAGCCCAAGACTGCCAAGGGTGTCTGTTAAGCACCAGGACTAAGTATCATACCTTTTAGACACAACAAGGTAAAATACAGTTCCAGTAAAAAAAAAAAAACAAACCAAAAACCAAATATGAAGGATGAAGCTACCTCAATACTGTAGTTGCTTGCAGAGTTAAAGGACAACATTGAATTCCCAGGTCTGTGAGACATCTACAGTGGTGTTTTCTAAAACTATATATGTCCAAAGACAAGACTGACCTGAGGATGGCTGCTGTATTTTATACTGCTTTAGGAGGATGGTCTTTCATCTGGCTTTCATGCAACAGTACTGCCAAAAAAATAGCAATATGAAATGGAGAAAAAAAACAATTTTACCAAAGTTATTTTTTTGCCTAACTTGTTGGTTTAAAACAATAGATAAATAAAGACAATACAATCAATATAAATAGTACACTGAATAAGGTTTTTCACCATTGCAGATAGGGGAGATAGGAAGGATTTTTAAATACTCTCTAAGAAAAAAAACTTCACAAAAAGAACCAAACCCTGTTTCCTTTGCTAAAATGAGTTATACCCCTGACCATGGATTAATTTATGAATAAAAATTTTACAGTGAAAAGAAATGGGACAAATTTTAACCATCAAATATGTTCCTCTTTAATCCTCATCCTCAATGGCAAATGGACCTCCATGCAAGGGTAGAATCTAGCAAAATCCCTCATAACTTCTGTGGATTAAAATCCATGAAGAAAGGGGTCAAAACTGGAGTATGCAAGGAAAAAGGGAACAGAGAAACCCACAAAAAAATCCAGAAAATCACTTTGAATTAGGAATTTTTAATAAAGCATAATTATATTTTAATAGGCCACAAGATCACTGTCTCATCTTTGAACTGCATAGTTAAAAGAAGGCTAATAAAACTCTGTCTTTTTAGGCAACCAGGCTAGTTTTGTAAGGTGTTTCCACTATTTTTCATTCAGCAGTAGGCTCAACTCAGCCTGAATAATTACATGGTCCAAAGACCCAGGAGATATTTTGCTTTTGTTTAAAATGTTTTGTGTTTTTCTGACTGTACATCAGGGGAAATAATATTCTTTTAAACTCTCAATGTGTACAAAGATCTCACCCTTAACAAAGTTTCAGTTCTACTAGCAAAAGAAAATTCAACAAAAATCCCACAGAACCCAAAACAGCAAATAAAAATCCAAATCAACCAATCAATAAACAAAACAAAAGAAAAAAGACAAAAAAATCAAAACCCAAATCAACAAAATTGTCATACATTGTTTTTTAATTCAAATAATTTCAAAATCATAATCTATAATCTTCAAAAATTTCATAATTTTTGGAGAATTCATGCCATAACAATGAGACACTTCAAGCTTTCTTCCATGGTGATCTTTCATGTCAATTTTCACTGGAACACTGTTTAGGGACACTTCTTTTGAACACCTTTTTTTATAATCCTGTATTTCAAGATTCAAGTCTTCAAAACTGAATGTTAAAAACAGAAAGAGCTCTCCCCCATGAAATTGGCCCTCTACAGCCTCAGCTATCCTTTGACATACTCAAAAACATTGTTTGCTTTTGACTAGTGATTTCTGCTTGAGGCCACCTGGCTCTGAAGTTTTATTCCCAATGAATGTCACATCAGATCAGTCTTCACCTAGCTGTTAAAGGACATTTTGATACTACAATCCATTAATATGATTCTTGTACCTGAGGTTTTTTTCCAGAGTTGTCTTTTCCTTACCAATATTACAATCTTTTTAATCTCCTGGGGAAGAGCAAGGTTACTACGGCACAGTTCATTACAAGTAGCATCTACTTCAAATGTTTTTACGCACAAGGTAAATTCATTGGTTCTCTGTCAGTACTGAACTGAAGTAATAATAATATTGAGAATGTTCATTTTTAGCAATGTTCACTTATGGAAGAATATATGAGGGAAGTCCTAAGGAATTAAAAGGAACTAAACCAAAAGCATTCCAGTAGTAAAGTAGGTGTAAAATCTCCCCTCCGCTTTCTTTTTCTTCTTTTTCATTTAATTCAATTTAATTTGATTTATCGAGCTCTGCATCAGTCTTAGCCGTTTTTACATTTAAATTTTTCTGCTATTTCCACAAGCATATATACATTAATGTATGAATATGGTACATAAAGAACATATATATACTGTAATTGAATATAATACGGAGAGAACTGAACTTGTACTTTACCAATGCAACAAAAGAAGGCTCAGTACAGCAGACACATTTATACCAGCTGAATATAGGTAGTAAACAGCAGTGATGTTGAGGATTTCAGAATGGATCAGCAATGCTAGAATACATCTGAAGTGTACAGAAGTCTCATACAGACCATGGTAAAATATGTGCAGCCACATTTTCCCATGGTATTAATTAAAATTAACAGACCAATTATGTGTCTACTTGCAATGAATCCTGCTTTTATTTGATTTTATGGGTACACAGGTGGAGACAACAGAAGCAGTAGGAGCAGCTGGTGTTATCATGGAAGACTAATGGAGTTTACTATATTTTCCATCTTCTATTAAAAATAACAAAAACTCTGGAATAGGAAGAAATACATTTTGCAATCTTTTAAATAAAATATTGAACTTAATTTAATTTCTTTGATCATGGACTTCCAAAATGTTACTCACTTTCTCCAAAGGTATTTTAAGCCCTACTGTCAGCCAAAACCCAGTTTAGTCAAACAGACAGTTTCATTTTATTTATTTGTGGCATATTTTCATGCAATATCAACATTTAATATGCCTCAGCATTTTCTTTTCTGAGATACTTGACATGCTCAGATTCCAAAGTGAAGTTAGGGTCTGCAAGCACATTTTAGCTGAGGTCAAAAAATTTTTCTCAGGAATCCCTGTTAACTAAAACAGCTATGTCTCAGAGACATCTGAAATTAGCACAATTCATGTTCAGACAGCCTTTCCAAATGTCTTCTCCAGATAATTCAGCTGAACTGTCATATTTTTAAAAAGTATTTCAGAGTTGGTACAGAATGAGATCATTGTTAGAAACCTCTCTAATATACATGTGCATTCATATGCATTTTTCCCCAAGGTGGTTCACACAGCTAGCTGTGGAATACATTTAGTAGACTATTATACATAGGGCTGTCTTTCTGTCATAATTTTTCCTTACATAGGACAATTTGTGGGACTCCATGATATGCAGCTAGCAGTGCCTCTTCTCAAATGAAGTAATACTGAATTTCTATTATGCATGTGCCTTGGAAACCTAGCAGCTCGCCATAAAGATTTTATTCACACAGCAGATTTGTTGTTACTTAGATAGTTTCAGACAATTTTAGATTTGAATGGACATGGCAGGATCTGACAGCATAAAAAGAAACACCAAGAGAAAGAAGCATGTAGAACCAAATGATCTGTGATACAACGTAGAGAGCAATAAAGAAAGCTGGATGTTAAGGTACTCTTGTAAACAACTATCTTTCAAGGAATTCAGGTTTCCTTTCCATAACACTTTTAAAATATTCAGTATGCATTACATAGGGAATAGATAGATGCATAGATAGATACATACACATACACACTCTTGTACACAGATGCTGCGCTTGTCAAAATCCTTTCTTGTCTCGTAATCTTTCTAGGATCACTTTTAAAAAATTCTGTCTAAGCTGCAAACACAGGATATGCAAATCCACGTATCAACCAAAAGCACACACACATTTTGCACTTGTCCCAAAGTTTCCTTTCCTGCAACTAGATGTACAGCTTTGTACATGCATTGAAGAGGAAGTAGTATACTATTTTTTTAAGACTATTTCTCACCATATTTAATATTTCATTCTCCAGTATCAAGGGAGTAAATATATATATATATATATATATATATATATATATATATATGATGAAGCTGAAATCCTGTCATTGAAAATGGTAAGAAAGGGAGGAGAGTCTGTCAGAGAAGCCTTTTCCTTCTCAGTAAAATGGCAGAACAGTGGTGGCTGACAATTTGCTGCATATGAGAAGGGAAAAAAAAAGAAAAAAGATAGTCTTTTTTTAGGGGAAGTTGTACTTTGTGGATGGAAGCATCAGTGTCAGAATTACCTCATACAACCAGTCTTTCATCCTGGATAAAAGAAGAAAAAGGACAGGATGTAATATATGTAGCTTGAGCAAACTACATTTTTATTAATTGAAATAGTCTGGAAATGAACCATCAGCTACACAACTCTTTTGTAGTTATACCTATGTAAATATTCTGCCTCAGATTCCTCACCTCCTCATAGCTCACCCCTTCTATAGTGATTAAGCACTTGTGTCCTTGCATCAGGTAGTGGGACCTCCAGCTCCTTCTCTTATTCTCCTTTGATAACATAACTTCTTGACTCTTTTTTAAACTCTGCTTTAGCAAGAAACTGAAAAAATTATACAATAAGTATACTAATGATCTTTGGCAATCAGTACTTCAATTATTTTATATCCTCCCTAACTCCCCATTTTCACCAGCTAGAAAAGCCAGCAAGAGGCAACACAGCAACACAGCAAAAGGCAACAAACAATTTTTTCTCTCAGAAGCACTTTCTTTTTTGTGTAGGGAGAGAAGAACAGGAATCTCAGACACTACAGAAAAGTAAACCATTGTGTGCAACATGATTTAGATGTTACTTAGATCAAACATTAGTGTATTTTATGAGAAAAAATAACTATTATAAGGAACCAAATCCTTCTGCAAAAATAGAAGACCAGGAGAAAATAAAAGAAAATTCCACAGAAGAAAAATAAACAGATTTTTTAATTTTTTCCCCCAGATTTTTTCTGGAAAGTCTTAACTGGTCTCCACAAGCTCATAGCTCTTTGTAAGGGAACATATCATCACTAGCAACTGGACAATTTCCTACATCTTCTTGTAAATCTGAACAAGTGCATCATTTCCTGCAGATCTTTCTCCCAAATATTTTAGAAGAGTAGGGGTGTCATGGTTTGATATTGGCCAAATGCCAGGTACCCATGAAAATCATTCACTTACCTTCTTTTGCTACTGCTGAGCAGAGGAGGGAGGAAAAAAAATTAACAAGGGACTCATGAGTTCAGATGAGGACTGGGAAAAAAGAATTCTTAGGGCAAAACTAAGGTTCAAATTTAAAGGTAAAAAGTAAATTAATTAATAACAGAGTCAGAGGGATATAATGAGAAGTAAAATAAGCCTTTAAAACACCTTTTCCCCCCACAGCCCCTCACTCTTTCCCACAAAGAGTGCAGGGAGACAGGGTGTGGGGGTTTTAGTGTCATCACTTGAGATCTTCAGCTCACTCACTTCAGCAGAGGAGTCTTTCCCTCACACATCCTCACTTCCTCCTCTTCTCTGACTAGAAGAAAAACTGCGGCATGTAGGTACCATTGACAACAAGTTTCAGTAATTCAAATTTTCCTGCAGGATCCTGCAGCGCTGAGAGGTTGATTTAATCCAGGTTCTGTACTGGGGAGTTGTCTGCCGCGGTTTCATGATGGGCCAGGAGGCCCCACCAACCACCACACAGGCAGCGGCAGCCGCTGTGGTGCTGGCGCTATTTAATGTCTCTCTTAATGTGGGGTGCTGGGAAGGAGAAGCTGCTGCTGCCCCTGCCGTTCTGTCCGTGGTTAGGGGCGGCCAGGCAGGCAAGGCTGTGCCAGCATGGTGGCAGCTGCAGCAGTATATGGCCGCAGTTCCTCTCCATCCCTGGAGAAATAAATGTGCCTGCACTGTTTTGATTTCCTTCTTAAATATGTCATCACAGAAGCGTTACCCACCTCTCTAATTGGGCAAGCAGCATGCCCATCTTGAGAGCCATCAGAGACTGGCTCTGTAAGACATGGTGGGACCTTAGCATCTTCTCACAGAAGCTACCCATGTGTCCCCAGACACTCCCCCTCACAGCTACCAAAAAACGTCAGGGTGTGCCAAATCAACACAGAAGGTCACATTATAGTACACAAAATTGTATTGAGACATGTAAGAGTTTGATTAAATGGCTAGTCTCATGGTGTGGTAACCTGCAATACAAGGGTAATGGAAATGATGACCTAAAATGACCTTTCAGTGCCTTCTTCATTGTTTGGGTGAAGTTTGATGATTAAACACAGTGGAGACATGTTTTCATATATCTGTTTGCTTGCTTACATGCAGAAATATGTTATAAAATTTGTGGACATCTATGAACAAAAGGACATGAATGCATCTGAAACATGACCTTAAAATAAAGGTACTTAGCCTTCATTTGTTTTAGTCATGGACATTACTATGAGTTAATTTTTGAGTAAGTAATATAGGTATCTTTTTCAGGTTATGCTGAAGAATGCTTAACTATATCTATAAAAGCCTTGTATAATCTTTCTGATTTACACACAGGACCTACAAGGGTGCAGAGCAGGGCTTTTGGTAGTACTTGCTAAGATATCTATACTTACAAAATCTGCATTCTTCCTCTTCTGCCTTCACTCTCCAGGTTTGTAATATATCTCTGAAATGAGAAAAAATATTCTTTGATACTTTATTGTCTGGAAAAATGTATGGACTTGATAACAGGAGTACTCCTTCACTGAAAAAATCTGGGGAATACTTTGACAGCAGGTAATCTAAATCATTCTCCAGTTGTGTCATCCTGATTATTAAAGGGAATCCAACCTCTGAAGTCAGACCTCCAAGCCCTTGCCCCTCTAGTTTATCTGAGAAGAAATTATGGTAATCTTAAAATCCTATTGATGCTGAAAGGCATTTCATCAACTACAAAATTAAGAGTGAGATGCAGAGGATGTTTTTCTATTTAGAGGAACTGCTGCTTATATGAATAGACTTCATGTGGTGACTCTTTTGAAGCTGAGGACTTCAAAGCAGATCACTGACTTCCAGTGGGATAATCACTTAATGCAAGAGTGGGTAGATGGAATTATTACCATGCAGTCAAGGTAGATTTATCCCTTCTCCCCTCCTTTAAAAAAAAAAAAAAAAAGATGGAAAAAAGAAACAAGCGAAGCTTTTGGATTTTTTGTCCCCATAGTTTAAAGTTGATGATATTGGGTACTAATACCACATGAGCCATCAACTGAAAAGTAAAGTAGGTAAAAAACCCCAAAAAATCTAAGACACGTAAGAAAAGTCACTAGCTTCCACTGGTTTACTAGAATAACAGTTTTTGATTTTCACCACAGAAAGCTTTTTATTGGAAATACTGCTAGCCATCTTTGTAAAAAAAAGTCAGATCAGAGTGCTAATATACTTTCCTAATCAACAAATAAAATGTATTTTGTAAAGTTTTTTTAATGGATATTTATGCATGTAGGCAGCATCATGGCCAAAAAAAAAGAAAGTTGCTGTATAGGAAACAAGCTTCCATAGCTCTCAGAAGGTTTAAGTAACTCATTAGCAAATCTAATTTTCATGCAATATTTGGGCATAATTTCTAGCAATTTTAGCCCTGCTGGCTTGAGTTGGAACCAGAAGTGTCTTTGTCTCTTGGCTCTTAGAAGAAAAGTACACAAATTAATTGGGAGGATTTTAAATCCTCAGTTAATGTGTCAGGTTATTCCTTTTAGAGGGGACCAGGTTGTTGCCAAGCTTGTTAACATGCAGTACCTCTATTTGTGAAAAAATATTTATAATGATGGGGGAAAAAAGGCAAATTTTCTTTTTTTCCCCCTATTCTTCCTTTTTAAAAGGTGTGAGGAAGCATAAAAGGCCAGTAATCTGATCTCACCTCATTATGAGATTTCATTCTCTGAAATGAGATTAACCAAGAATCTGATGTCACATATACCATTGCTAAAACTGTAGCATGTGCTTGGCAATTCTTGGTTGAGATGCATCAAGAGTACAAAAAACGTGAGTACATGTGTATACGTGTGCATGGCTGGAATGAAAACAGGATTCCAAAACTCACACATATAAATTTATATACACACTTCTCTAAAACTAAGCATGTCAAAGGGAAGATTTTCAGGAACAAACATTGTTTATAGGCTAAATGTATGTATTATGAGTCTAGATAAAATTCTATGGCCATCCCACTCAAGCAATGGCTCACAAAGCTTTTATTTTAACACAGAGAGTCAAATTTTTTGAAATTGCTGAGAATAAGGGAGGAAAATCAGCGACTTCACTGTTTTCAGATAGTTATATGCCACTATTATTCATCTTACATGCATATACTATGCTAATAAAACACCCCAACCTGGGAGTTAATGCAGGCCTAGTGTTTCAGAATCTTAGCCACATGCTAGTTGCCAGTACCTTCTAAAGACTTAAGAAACACAACTCTTTTGAAAATCTGAGATCAAGAGCCCAGAACCTGCAGACATTTCTTTCTTAATGTTCTCCATACTGTCAAATAGGAATAAAAATATAATTAATGTATTAATAAATAATTATTTAACTCCTTCTTCTCAAGTTTTTCAACCAACTGTACAACATTCAAAAGTTTTTAGAACGTTATTTCACAAATTATGTCGCCTTTCCTACAAACTGACATTCCCAAACTGCAATGTCCATTTTCTCCTACACCATAAATGTTATATGTTGCACATGGTTTCACCCCCTTTTGTGGTGGCTCTGTCCCAGATGCAGGAAAATCCTTTCCCCCTAATTATTCCTTTGCTGTAGTTTAAAGCCAGCTGGAAATTAGGACCCATGCAGCTGCTCCCTTTCCACCCACTCCCTCTGGTGAGAGGGAGAGAAAAGCAGAGATTCTTAGTTAAGAACAATTTACTGGAAAACAGCAATGAGAAAAGAAAACTATCAGTAACAGCAGCAATACTAAGAACAACAGTATATAAAAGAAGGTGATCACATACAACATATGTGTATGTTCCACATCTATGGAACCACTCCACACCTCTGTTTACCACCTGCTTCCCCAGAGAAAGGGGGAAATGGCCACCACTTCTCCATGTGAGGCCTTCTTCTTCCACTGGAAGCCATGTTTCAGAAGTGAGAATCCCTTACTTCAGCCCCTAGCAATGACACGCATCGTACAGAATAAAAACCTGGGGTGCCCATGAGTCCAGACTCCAACATCCTCACAACAACTGCAAGAAAATTAACTCTGTCCTTGGCCAAACCTAGGACACCCTCATATTCTTCTCCTAGGTGCTTACACTCCCTTGATAAATCCTACGAAGTATTTTTGATCCTTTAACTAGCTGTATTCCAAAGTGTACAGACCTGTGGCTACATGTTTTCAAATTTAAAACTGTTAATATTTTCTCTACTGACTACTGAGGATTGGGTTTACTTAGCTTTTATATTTCTGTGTATATTAAGATAACTCCTGTTGATTTAGCATCCTGCATGCTATAAAGGAACAAAATTAAAAAAGTGTTTTCACTAAGCAGCATTGTGAGTAAAAATAATTGCATAGCAGAAAATACTGAAGAATACATATAGTAGTATCATTCATGGCTAATGAGTTAAAAGATATCACAGTGCATTTATAAATCACTATACTGTGTTGCAAAGTTTATTTAAATTCATTGTGTCTCATTATAATTGAGCTATGCACCTTTAGGTCTGAGTTGATTAGGAATGCTATAGCTCAGAATAGCTTTTAATTCAGCGAAACATGATTTGACCTTTACCATAATCCTGTGTGAAACACACTATAGTTTAGACATTAATAATGATACTACCTCTTTCTTGTACTGGTAAGATGCCACTTTAAAAAATTGTATTATTAGTTAACAGGCTCAGGACAATTTATCAAAACCAAATTATCCTTCTGTGTATAACTGCAGTACTTAATTCCAAGTTCTTCATCTCTTATAACTATTACCTACCCTTTAAAAATGCTAAAAACTGAAACATAATAGTGTCATGTCAGAGTAATAAGTCACATACACATACTTACAGACTCCCAATGGACTTATGCCAATTCCAGCTTAGGGATCAGAGCAACATGATGTACATTATACAGAATATGCTATCTCTTTTGTTTGACCTTTTTCTTCATATTTAAGTGTAACATTTCCTTAAACTCCTTTCTGGTAACTATGCAGTTTCTGCTAACAACAATTCTCTGCTCTTTTGTCATTATTGCTCAGTTTTAGGCTAATATTCCAAAGATGACCAAAAAAAGACCTGTACAGCCTGAACCCAGAAATTGCTCCCATAGGAGCTGGACAACCACGTTAGGCTGAGAGAATTCACACACTAAGGCTGCCTTGCCATTCATGGTCCCAGGGATCAAAGTGGCTTCTTGGTCCCCCCTGTCCTCCTCTATTAATAAGTGCATTTATTGGACAAAGCTGTTCTTTAGGTTACATTTGGATTCTTACAGTTTCCAGCCTTCAAAGCCTTAGCTCAAGCTTTCATGACTTTTCTTCTCAAAACGAGTGTTTTATTTCCAGTATTGTTACTCTGTTCAGTTTTGGGCACCTCATAACACGGTGAGCACCTCACTCCACATGTGTCCAGAGAAGAGCAACAGAGCTGGGGGTCTGGAGGACATATTTGATGAGAAGCTGAGCATTTAACCTGGAGAAAAGATCTTATTGTTCTCTACAACTACAGGAAAGGAGGTTACAGCTGCGTGGGGGTCAGGCTTTTCTCTCAGGTAACGAGGTATAGGACAAGAGGAAAGGATACCAAGGGAGGTTTTGATTGGGTATTAAGGAAATATTTCTTCCTAGACAGGGTGATCAGGCACTGGAACAGGCTACCTGGGGCAGTGGTTGAGTCACTATCCCTGGAGGGACTGACAAGACCTGTAGATGTGACACTTGGAGTACAGTTCAGTAAGGAATTTGGGGTGCTGGGTTTATGGTTCGATTTGATATTTTAGATGTCTTTTCCAGCTTAAATGATTCTACAGTTCTATGACCTATGATTATAGGATTCTATTTTTAATGGCTGTCCAGGCTGCAGTAACATTCTGATTACTGCTACATAAGATTCATAACATCTACATAACTTACTTCAACTTACTTATGAAGTAAAAGGCCTTGAATAAATTTATTTATTCACACTTTATCTGCATAAGAGGAAATCAAGTTCATATTGACCTTAGTTAACATGTTAAGTAATCTAATCCTTTCCCTCAGCTGAAGCTATAGGTTAATGTCCTAGTTTAGCAGTCTGAGATCAACACAACTGGGTCAATTTCAATTCTTTAAGCTAACCTGTGGGAAACACAGCTTGTGTCAAAACAAAAAAATATGGTTTTTTAAGTTGAGATTCAGTAATTGCTGACCTAGTCTCAGTGTTCCTGCTTATAAAGTTTCTCTTCCCAAGGGACTGGTTCTTCCTAAATACTTAACAGAAAACAAGTGAAAATACTTCTTAGTTTCCAAAACTAAAAAAGAAACTTTCCATTGTTTTTCATGGCTTGTGCTGTGTGCTGCTCAATAGTGATGAAGAGGAATGCATTAGTGGTGGTGTGAACAAGGAAAATAATAACAGTTTAGTATGCTGTTTAGTTCTGAAAAGTGTATGCAAGAATAAAGTGCATTTCCAACCTAAGTAACTGACTACAGACCCTTCCATCTTCCAGCATGATCTGTCTTATCATTCAGAGCATCCAAGGAAGGAAAAGTAAGCATGATGCAGGCTCTGAAGCATAGACAGAACAAAGAGAAGAAAATTACAAAGTTTGACCCGATAATTATCCATACAGATTCAAATGAAAAAAAACATCTATTAAAACAGTTTCTGAAGACCTGGAGCTTTCAGAAGAAAATATAAAGGCATTTCTCCCTTTCTCCCTGGAAAACATTATCTTTCATCTTTGAATTCTTTAGAAAACCACTTCTTTTCAAGTTTTCTGGCTAAGATGTTACTGTGTGATGTATCATGTGTTATATCTAAATGCATCTGTCATGAAGCTTTGAGTTGACACATGTTCCTATTTATACTTGTTCACTCAAGCAGTGTTCACTTCCACACAAGATGGTTAATACAGTATCAAATTCTAGTGCAGATACTCTACATGTGAATTTTCATTATTATACCCATAGACAAGATAAAGCTTGCCAGGTGAACACAGGGCATAAAAATAGGTCAGATTGTGCCAAACTGTGTATTGCAAATAATGCATGCTATATATACTGAAAATATGCAAGTCAAAATTAATTATTAATTTCCAGCCGAACATTTTTAGCGCCGTGCAAAATTAAATCTGCAGAAAAAGATGAGTGAAGATGTCTTTTTGTCTCTCTGAACATTTCTAGGTAATAAATAAAGATTTGATAAATAACCTTTCTCACATATCACTTATAGTAACATTTAGCCTTACATAAAAACTCTATGAAAAATCATCTAGGTACTGATGGAAGCAAACAGCATTTTTTATTCTTGTTAGTGGTAATGCTGGTCTGCTTTTGTTTGGTAAAATGTCAGAAGACAGAGAGAAGTGTCTACAGAAAGGAGCAACTTAAGTGCCTCAGGGTGCTGTCCAGACATCCATCTGTGATTGCTGGGGATTTAGATTCCTCTGAACTAATGCATGGCTCAGATGGACTTGGAGGAACACTGACAGACTCTGCAACATGAGACCAGTCACGTATACCAAGAGATGACAGCATAGATTTGAAGTACAAGTACAAGTCTTCACAGATAATCCCTTTTAAAATGTACATTGTCTTGCATGTTGCTTTTTTTCTCTTCTGTGCTATATGACCTTACATAACAATAGGTTATCAAAAGTAATTTTATTACATTCTGCCCAAGTGAAAACTAAACAGGAGAGCTCTGGCTGATAAAAGAAAAAAAATAGAGCAACTCAGGACACCAGTGTGGGATCCAATGGGTGAGGACCCCCCACATAATAATACAACCCATTGTTACCAAACCAGGATATCCCCTTATATCCCCTTATTTGGCCATTAAAAGCCAAATGAACTTTGGCTTTTAATGGCCAAATGGTTAATGTATTTTCCATGCCTAATTCAAATCAAGAAATAGGGAAAACATCAGCAATGTAATATACTAAAAACATTTTAAGTAACCTAATTAAATCAAACTGTTCCCATACCACCAAAACTCAAAAGCCAACAGAAAAAAATTACAGAAATAAAGGCTGAATTTGATAAATCAATTGTAGTTTCTATGAAAGCAGCTGCAGCTAAACCCCAAGCACTAGAGTTTTACAACAGAATTCTATTTAATGCAGAAATTTAGATGAAATAAATCAATTCTGATGTACAAATTCAAAGACTAATGTCTTTAAACAGACTTCAATTTTATTTAACACTTTACACTAAAAGTCATGGGAGGATATTTCCAGAACAAAGAAAATCCATTAATACATATATGTTTCCCTCTTTTCTCTCTTTTCTGTGAAATTTATAATGCTAGAACTTTTAT
This sequence comes from Molothrus aeneus, assembly GCF_037042795.1. Classification (NCBI taxonomy): domain Eukaryota; kingdom Metazoa; phylum Chordata; class Aves; order Passeriformes; family Icteridae; genus Molothrus; species Molothrus aeneus. Next base: position 59,073,324 of record NC_089680.1, on the reverse strand, counting down.
AAATTTCCAATAGCTGTATTTGGAAGGGTTTTTTTTTTTGCTTTTGAATATATTTTGCTCCTAGGAAGCATTGAGATTTGGCACTTATAAAGACCACATAATCCTGATGTTTACCCTAACAAATAGAGAAAGTCATTAGTGCTTCTCTTTTTTGCACATGGATTTGAAGAGATATCCTGCAGGAAAATAGTACTATCTTCTACGGCAATATAAGATTTTTCTGAAATCTGTGCAAAAGCTGCAAATAAAAAGAAAAACCAAAACCCAGTACTTATTGTAACTCTTGGTATTGTGAAATAAACCAATTGCCTCAATTAAGGAGTCAAAGCACCACACCATTTCACATGACTTAAGAAACAGCTCTGATTCTGTACATATTTTTAAATAGTAATGTACAGCATGGTGGAATTAATGAGAGGTGAAAAATTTGTCACTATGCTACTTCTCAAAGTTCTCTATAGGAGTTATACATATTTAAACATAAAAGGTTCCTGAAATAAATATTTTACCAAACCTGTTGGGAAGTTGATTTATTTTTCTCAGTTTTTATGCCTAGCAAAATTAGTAGGAATCAGCCATACTCTTACAAGCCTAGTGTTTAACATTAGTTTTATCTCATGCTAGTATAAACAAAGTGAAAAACATTTCTTTACTGTCAGTATTTTGAGTCAATTTTGGAAATGCACAATATTGAAATATCTCTGTCCTACTGAAACCAATACAAACCATCAAGAGAAGGAGAAAGGAGGTCTCAGTGGGATAGTTTTCAGTTGCTGTGGGCAAAAAGTAGGTCTGATGGGAAGAACTCAGAGAATGAGAGGATTTCAGCACAAAGCATGTAGCAGGGGAAGAAGGGGCTGCCTGCAATCCTAGTGCAGTGGTGTCCGCCCTGCAGCTACCCTGATAGACATCCTGTCCAAGACAATTAAAAGAATGTTAGAAGCAACCAGTACACTGTCACTGTAAAAATTTAGCTTCACTCCACAAAGAAATTCTTTCCTGAGCAGACAGGGATTGCAATAGCTGTGTGTTGAGGAAAATTTTGTAACATATTCTTGAATAGGCAAGGCAGGGCCATGCATATCTTCAATACTAAGGGCCAGATAATACATTTCAGTTAAATAAAAATGGTGTTTATGAAAATCAGTACACCACTTTGTCAATTATTCTTATGTATTCCCTTCAACTAATAAGGCAAAAGGGAAAATCTGCACATATCTCTTTTTGGTTTAAAAACCCTAAAAAGTAACAGAAAAAAGAAGTGAAAGAGTTGATAGGACATTTTAAAGTTAAAATATAGGAAGATGGCATGAAATTATAGAGAGTAAACTGCAATAGAGTATCAAAATTGTCTGGAAAGTCACAGGCAATTACATTCTTGAAAGGCTGCAGTGGTCTACTGTTCCAGAGTAATTCTATATTTAATGAACATGCTGATGGTTTTTTGCTGATGGTTCTTATTCATTGGGGTTCTAATCCACGGAAATATTTTTCTCCTTCTTGAAAAATGTTTAAATTATATTTGGAGCCCATTTCTGAAACAGGTCCTGTCCCCAAGTTGTTGTGTTATAGAACAAAAGATTCTGATTTTTTAAAATCATAGACCTTTCTATCTATGCATATTAATTTTTCCTCAGATATTACATTTTTTATAGGTTGAATTGACTTTTTTTTGGTGGTACATGATTAAGAGCAGAATTGTTCTATATATACATATATTATACATATGTAGCATTACAGATCTAATAGGAGATTGGTGAGTTTATTGACTAAAATATAAAAATAATTTTTCTTACCAGATGTTTTTGTTTATTTATTGCTAAAAGCATTGAACATAGAGTTCACTGAAGTAAAATTAAATATATTCCAGTTTCCTTCTAAGGCAGTGACATCCTCTCCAGGCTTTGCTAGCGAAGTGTAATATTGTTCTTATTCACATTATTACTATTCATCCCAAGCTTTCATTTATTTAATTTCCAAATTGTACAGTGAAGGTTAGAGGTCTCCAAAAATAAGACCAAAATGTAATTTCTTGGTAGGTGAACTTCAAGAGTTAGATAGGATAACAAGGAAGACTCTGCTCTTAGAAAAGAACTGTTGTCTCAGAACAATACAAACATGCTTGAACACAACTGAGTCTTGTGGTTACAAAGAAAAGTTAATCAATATGAGGGTGCTAAGAAGGGAAATTGAAATAACTAAAAGAATCATAGTGAACATGGTAGTGCTTGTCTTCTACCCAATACTGGGATGCACAACTGGTATTCATTTCTGGGCTCCTCAGTACAGGAGGGACATAGGTAGGTTAGGGAGAGTCCAACAAAAGCCTCAAAGACTATGCAGGTGGAGCATCTGACATACCAGGAGAGCCTAAGAGTGCTGGGACTGTTCAGCTTGGAGAAGGGGAGGTTTGGAGGGATGTTTATGTGTATAAATACCTGTATAAATACAGACCAAAGTTCTTCCCAGTTGTTCCTGGAAAAAGGGTACAATATAGATAACTACACTAAAACAAAAGAAAGAATTAGCAAATCAAACATTGGAACAGGTTGCTTGGAGAAGTCCTCCATCTTTGGGGCTATTCAACACCCATATGTGCCCAACTATATAAAGTAACAGACATCTTAGACTGGATATATTTTTAACAGAAAAAGGACATTAAGAGAAAGGGTCTCATTATATAGGAAAAACACTTAACTCTGACTAAAAGTGCAGAATTCTTATGTGAAAGGTATTCATACATTTGCTATATTTGGTATGTCAGCCTAGTTTTCACAGGTTTACAAAAATAAGCATTCACATTTATTTCAACCTGTACTCTTCTAAGTTAAACTGGAGATTGTTTTCTGGCTTCTGTTCAACACTCAAGGTAATTCACAAGTAAATACATTAAGTTTTGAGTAGCATGACAAACACAAAGGTTTAGATGAGATTCTTCTGTGTAAAAAAAAGAATTTTTTTCAAAAATTTTTGAACCCCATGGAAAGCACCAGCTTCTATCCCAGAGCAAAACAATCAGTAATTTAAATTTTATTACTGCAAGAGAAAAATGCCAATCCCAATGGCGAAGAGAAAAAAAACCAAAGGTAAGGGGAATTTACAACTAAGTATACATATGGATTTCAGTAAATTGTAGCCATACTTAACATTTGTCTTAGCACATAGAGATAAAGCACGACATTTTTTGGGGTTAATAATTTATGCCAAGATTATGTCTAAGTGCTTATCTTAGCCCCTTGGACTGGTAACGACACCGGGAGTGTAGGTACATGGCTACACCAAAAGCTGTGAGATGCAGATATTTATAATGAGGGGAAATGGAAGACATTAAAGATGCTAATGTTAGGTACAATGAGAGTACACATTTAACCAGATATCCACAGAAAGGAAGGTATAGAGTGCTATCTTCTCACAATTATATGAATCTGTTAGTCACCAAATGCAATAAAAGTTAGTTGTTAACACATTTAAAATAAAATAGGCTGAAGCTAGAGCATAAAGGTGTAACATGAGACCTGCCATTATTTTTGGCATGCCTATGTGAGATTAAAATTAACACAGGTTATGGGTTGTGATTGCTGAAAGAACTTTAACAAAGACACTTCACACAGGGAAAGGAAGGAGTTTGTATCATCTTTAAATCTTTCAGCTGGAAATAGGATACAAGTCTGAGAGACATATGATATTTCTAAATACACTCCAGAATATTTACCAAAAGCGTGGTTAATATCCAGATAATCTGTTTAACAGCTGTACATATTAAAATAGCTTTTTAAAAAATTGATCGGTTTCAGGAAAATAATGTGAACTGTGACTACCAAACACACTGCTAGTGATGAAACCTTGTAGAAAATAATTAAATGTATCAATAGACAATCACAAAGACAGTGTTTTTTCTGCTTGTTTGGGATTTCACTGTATTATACAGGGGTGGTTTTTTTAAAGCAAATAAAAGCTTTTTGCTAAGGAATGAAGGACAAAGGTCATCTTTTAAGTGTTAAAGAACACTTAAAAAACTTTTAAAAAGATATACAAATGATACATATTTTAAAGCTGTAAAGGTCTGAGGCAGGAATGTGATCATGCTAGATACATGCACTCAAACATTGACTAAAGACAGAAAAGAGACTGTCTTTGAAATCTGTGAAGAATTAACTTGTCATGAAGTAGACAACAAATGGTATTTTATCAGAGATTGATCTCAGAAGGAAATAAACTTTTAAAAATGTATAGATTCAAACACCACAGAGTGAATATCAAGCTAAATCAAGAAGTGTGTGTGAAGAGTTATTGGTAGTTAACTGTCAAGAAGGAAGCTATTTACAGATGTATTATGTAATACTGGGAATAACTGTGCAATGAAATCAAAGGTATATGCAATACATCTGCAGATTGCACTAGGGTGGCAAGGATTACTAACATATTTAAAGATGATTTTAAATTTTAAAAATATCTTGAAAAACTGAAGGCATAGTCTGAAAAATATGTCCATTTTCCAAAAAAAGCAAATGCAAGGTGCTATAGACAGGAGGAAAAAATAGAAAAGAAAAAACCAGCTATAAACCTGGGAAAAAAAGGGCAGACAAAATATCCAGCAGGAAAAATTAGAGCTTTTTGTAAATAATAATCATTCATAAAAAAGCAATCTTTTCCATTTGCAAAAAAGGGTGATGAGTAATTGAGCTTTATAAATAGTAGGAAAACATCTAGATTATGCGAAATTTTTTTTCTGTTCTGCTATATTAATTTTTGGTTGATTAAACTGTATTTCCAGAAAAATTTAACTGCTTATATAAAGTTCAGAAAACATGAATTAAAAATAGCAGATATGTAGAAAATATAGTCTATAAGCAAATATATCATCAATGGAAACTAGCACATTTAAAGAGGAGAAAATCAAAGGGCCACACAAAAAATGTTTTTGAAATCATTAACAATCTCTATGGAGGGAAAAGAAACACTGTTCTCCAAGTATATAGGATAAAAGGTCACAAGCTTGTACTACAGGCAGGGTATATTTACCATGGTAAACACCATGATAAATTAGAAGGTTACAAAGACCATACAGAAAGCTTAGACAAGACTGTGCCAGAAATTACAAGGACAGCTGCCTCTCTTGAGACCTGAGCTGCCTGGATGATTTCACAAGGTATCCCCAGCCCCACGGCAAGTCATGGAAAGAAAGGAAAAACGTTAGTAATTGATTATTACTTTAACTTTCATGCATCATCTTCACTAGATATAATTTATGATGACAGCAAACTTTTCTTAATCTTGATTTATTTAATAGCAGTTTTCATTAAACGGTCTTCAGTGACATGCTAGTTAAGTCATGTTACTTTCCACAATCCCATGGAAACCATAAACAAATGATTCAGTTGAAAATGGCCTATATAAGGATACAAACTCAGATTTCAGCCTATAATTAGTATAATGAAAATCTAGGAACACATCAATGAAACATGGGTCACCCTCTGCTGAGATTTTGGTGCAAAAGGGAAGAGAGGAAACTGTATTCTTGTCTAATTAGAAAGTGATGTCAGTCACCAATACTTGCAGATAAATACCACAGTAATAAAAGCCATTTTATGGTGAGTTCACAAAAATTGATATTCACATTTGTATTGATAAACAAGGCTTTTAAGCATACTGTGCTGTCATAAAAATATTTCTATAATAATGGGAGGACAATATTTCAGTTTTATTCAAATCTTAAACCCTTTTTCATTGTTTCATATTGGACAATGTCATTGTTTGTCCAATGGCAGTTGATGGAGATGTCATTAAAAGAGAAGAATTCTGACATAAATACTTGAAAATTAAAATATAATTGCAAAAGTATATGGAACAAACACCTTATAGCCTCTGATTCATAAGTACACCCATCTCTTTATTCCTGAAGTACACTAAAAATAAAATATTTTATGAAAATTGAATCCTTCCCCAACAACCATAAGTCTCCAGAACCCTTTTTCCCCATAATCTTCCAAGTATGTCAAAAGTGATAGGTAAAAAGCAGCATGAAGCCTTATCTCCATGGCCTGAGTCTTCCTGTGTTAACAAATACATTAACCTGTTCAGATGAAGTACAGCTGTGGTTAAATCACAGAAGATCTCCAGGTGGACACCACCTCAGCACATTGACACTTCCTCATCCCCAGTCTTGGGATGAGAATCTTGGGAAAGATTTCCCAAGCTGACTGTACTCACTCAGTGAGTACTTTTCTCTAGAAAACTCCAAGTTCTTTCTTGTTGTTAAGAAACTTCCGTGTCTGACCATCCAGGAGCCACTCTGGCAGTCACACTCACACTACTTGGGCTGGGACCAAAGACCTTCTGCAGCTCCAACCCCCACATTCATATAGTCAGACCAGACTTCCTTACTGGCTCAACCCTAAGTTTCCCATCTTAGGGTGCAGAGACATCTCATTCCATGAAATAATTTAATCTTGGTGCAATAGCAGAATAAACAGCTCAAGCTGGTGTCTTCCAGAAGGGACGTTGAACAAAGGAATCCCTGGGGGTTTATATCTCTGCAGTCCAAGCACAAAAGAGTCTGGGGGTCATCAGCTACTCCCATGTCTCTGAATGTGTCACCTGGCTGTTGCCACAGGTCCCTCAGCCTTTTGATGTGCAAAGATATGAGGCCTCTTGCCTCGGGCTCCCACCATTTCCACATCCAGAGCTCAATCTGCTGATGCACACAGAGCTACTTGCACTAAATGTATTCCTCAGCATTGTGAACAAGCTCCCACAACATTGCCCTACAGCATAGGAGGATATAGTTGTCCTACAGCATTGGCTGGATATGAAGTTGACTTTGATTAAACTGAAGTAAATGAAAACGCTTTGGGTTACAAACAATTCTTTTATGTGTTTAGATTTTTAGGCAGGTTTATAATGCCTAATGAAATGTCATCCAAATCTATGCTCTTTTGCATTAAATAAAACTATTAAATTCTACCTTTACATGTCGGAAGACTTCACCAGAGTGTATTAAAGCAGAAGATTGATTCATAATATTTCTGCAGACATTCAGCACTGAAGTTACTAGAATTTCAGTCACTATTCAGTCAAAACAGATTTACAATAATTGTTGAGGAAGAGTGTTTATTTTTATAGACTGTCAATTGCAAGAAATAAATTCCAGGTCAGATAGATCAGATATTAAATGAACTGTGCATATACACATATAGATTTTTAATTGCTGCATTGTTCTAGAAGTATTATTTTTTACCAAAATAAATTTATGCACCAATAATTAGAAACGTAGCATGGAAATTTACACATTATTTGACAATAGACTGATAGCACACCACTCAAAATTGGCAAAATACAGTGAGCTATATATTCTCAATTTTAAAACATTGTTAAAAAACCCAAAAATCATGATTATACTACTGCATTTGTACCACAGGAGCATTTTTGTAAACAGTACTATGATTCTCAGTCAAATTTTATGCTCAAAACAAAGAATAAAGAAAATTATGGAGAAAAAAAAGGGGCAAATTGGAAATAGAAGCAGATGCTCTGTTTTACAGGAGGTTGATGATCACTTTTCTATTTTATGTGTCAGGTTTAAATTTCCCTGTGGCAGCAATTTAAATTTTTTCTTCTTTCCTGAGGCTGCTTAAAAATTTAATTTAGCTCAGGCATGGTGTCTACATTTTATAATAGGAATATAGAAAACTCTTGTAATTTGGGGGATGACCCTTTTAACAGATTAGAGAAATTTAAACATAATTAATCAGCTTTATTCATAGAGTTACATGGGCTTTCCACAATTTACTCATGTAAATTTCTTTGCTTGAGTTACAGTAGACTACATTATAGAAGGGTATTTGAAGGCAGATATTCACAAGTCAGACATTCATGTAGTACATATACAGTGAAGGAGTCATTTGCATGCACATCCACACACACACAGATACACATCCATAAATCAAATAAATCTACATCTCTTCAGAAGTTTCACCAGTTATTCTCAACTCATATTAACTCCTTCACACTCAAATTCTTGTATTATTTTTTCAGTTAAGGTATATTTTTAGTTAAGGTCAGAAATTTCCACAAGGTATAATCCTTTCATCCTTCTCTCCAAGGTTAGAATATGAGTTCTCAATATGAAATGGTTCTAAGATCAGATATAAGGACCACAGTTGCTTGTTACTATTGCGGAATGTTAAAATAAAGTACCAAATTTTAAAATAGCAAAATCACCAGAAAATCCATAATTATAGTATTTGTTCTTTTTTTGTAGGTTATAGATGAAAAAAAAAATCTAAATCGCTTTAAAAGTTTTTGTAAATGATAGAGCTCAACACAGCAGAATTAAAGACTGCATTTCTCACAACTCATATCTTATCAGCTGATGAATTTTGGAAAGGATAAAAGATGCCTCTTGATCCATTTCTGGCATATCTACAAATCTCTGGATGGTTTTTGAATGTCCTTGGGAATTTGAGGCATCCCCAGTTCATTGGAAGCTGGCTAACATTGTTTTAATATTCAAAATGAGCAAGAAGGAAGACCCTGAAAACTTTAAGACTGTCAGTCTCACTTCAGTGACTGCTAAGATATGGAGAAGATCACTCAGGGAGGTGTTGAGAAGCACCTGGAAGACAACTTCACGAGAGATTAACAATAGGAAAGTCCTGCTTATCAAACCAGATTTCCTTTTATGGAAAGTAACCCACCTAGCTGATCAAACGAAGTCAATTGGTGTAAAGGTTTTGGATTTCCGTAAAGCTTTCAATGCTCTCTCTCATAGCATCCTGATGGATAAAATGCCCACACACAGTTGGATAAACACATTAAGGGATGGGTGAGCAACTGGCTCATGGGAAAGGCAGGAAGACTAAAATAAATGGGGTTACATCAGACTCGTAACCTGCCTGGGCTCTGTCCTCAGCCCTGTGATTTTCAATATCTTCATAATGACATGGATACAGAACTGGAAGGGATACTAAGCAAATCTGCATAATTGTGAGGAACTTTGACTCCCTTGAAGGCAGGGAAGCCCGGCTGATCAGAACACTGGACAATCAGCAACCAAGCTGAAACAACCACCACCAAGTAAAAAGTGTCAGAATCTCCACCTGGGATGGGGCAGCCCTGGAGATATGGTCAGACTGGGGAATGAGATGCTGGAAAGCAGTACCATGGAAAGGGACCTGGGGGTCCTGGTCAGTGACAAGTTGAACATGAGCCAGCAGTGCCCTGGCAGCCAAGAGGGCCAAGCATGTCCTGGGGTGCATCAGGCCCAGCATTGCCAACCAGGCAAGGGAGGAGATTGTCCTGCTCTGCTCTGCTCTACCCTGGGGCAGCCTCACCTCGAGTGCTGGGGGCAGTTCTGGGCACTGCAATTTAAAAAAAATATATAAAGCTATTAGTGTCCAATGAAAGACCATGAGGGTGGTGAAGGGTCTTGAGGGGAAAGTGTGTGAGGAGTGGCTGAGGTAACTTGGTCTGTTTCAGCCTGGAGCAAACTGGGGGGAGACCTCATTGCAGTCTGGAACTTCCTTGAGACAGGAAGAGGAGGGGCAGACACTGATCTCTCCTTTGTGCTGACCAGATCCTGAGGAAATGGCTTGAAGCTGTGTTCAGGTGGGAAGTTGTGGGCAGGTTTAGGTTGGATATTAGGAAAAGATTTTTTGCTCAGATAGTGTCTGGGCACTGGAACAGGGTGCCCAAGGAAATGGTCACAGCACCAAGCCTGACGATTCAATAAGTATTTAGACAACACTCTTGGGCATATGGTGTGATTATTGGGGCTGTCCTTTGCAGAGGAGTTGGACTCCGTGATCCTTTTGGTCCCTTCCAATTCAAAATATTCTGTGATTCTGGAATGTAATGTAGATAGATTATTGTTAATCCCTTCTTTTTGAGATTATGAGATTCTAAAATATTCAGGAGAAATTATCTCATCCTGGAAAGACAATATTTGTAGGATATGCTTTTTAGAAATTCTATTATTCTACTGTTTATTTACAGTGTTACGCAATGATTTCAAGACTTTGAAACAAAAGAAAATCTGTCCATGATATTTATGACTGGAGTTCATCTCAATATTCATTTACATTTTTCTTTTTAGTATTTGAGTTAGACCCATTTTTGCAAAACCAAGCAGCTACTGGTTGTCTTTAATTAAAGATTTAAGAGTTCTAGAAATTTCAGAGTTCATAGGTTTCAGAGCCTTGTAATACAGTTTCTTTGATTGAATGTTCATCATATTAAAAGTCAAGACTAGTGTCTGAACACTTCAGGTTACGACCAAGAAGAGATTTATAATGGTAGTGAATACTATCATAATGCCCAAATTTTGATAGATGCAGTGAAGATAAAAAGCTTGAAGGGCAAAAAAAAACCTCACAGAAACCTAGGAAAAAATCAAAATCAGATTGCAATTTACAAATCCTCATTACTGATAAAATTATTAAGTGCAATCATTTTAGTAGAAAATGTAAACTAGGTAAATGTCTTAATATTTTAGAAATTGAAGAATGGCTCTTATTTACACCCAGGTGAATTCCTGATGTTTTAGCAATACAAAGTGACCTTTCAAGGTGAAAACAGATACAGGCCTCTTGCGAAGATAACTAATAATTACTAAAGTGTTGAATTTTATTGGTATATTCAAAGATGAAGCCTGAAGTTTACACTACCTGAGGCTAAAAGAAATATTTTCAATGATGCCATGGGCTGTTTCATCAGGATATCTATGAGACCCTAGTTAAAAAATGAAAACCTAATTGCTAAAAGATGAAAACATGCTGTAAAGAGTTCTTGGAACTGCAGAACAAATTGAGGTACTGAAAACATTTCAAGTGGACAAGTTTCTTCTTGTTACAGAAAGTAATATATTCTACACCATAACCTCAATGCAGCCACACTGACAATTTGATGGTATACTGCACAGATATCCACAAGATGTGCAAGTCTAACAGCATTTAATTCAACCATGCCAGGGAAGTTCCTGCCTCTGAAAGAACAGACTTTGTGAAGCACATTGCCAAATCAGGCTCTGTATTGTTCACACTTTGCAGTGTCTGAGAATCTTACAAGATCTTTTGCCAGCAGCTCTCCATGAACATTGAGTTTCCTTGAAATCTCTTTTGGCACCTAAGTCACATCTTCTTCAGTCGTGTTTTGTCCCCCCGTTAGCTGTATTGGTCATTGATTTTTTCTGTAATAAACTGTAGCCCAGTTTGGGGATCATTGTGGGGTAATTCAGCTCAAAAAATGAACAGATTGAAGACAAAATCCCACACATATGCTGCATAGCACAGTCTTCTGACTCAGCACAGCAGGAGTTAACTGATAAAATATAGAAATGACAATTTTCTTACATTGTCTAGATAGCCAAGACAGGATAAAATGAAGCCATCATTCTATAATCATCCAAATTTTCTATGCAATAAATTCCTACCTATGTCCTGATATGCAGCTGAAGTTTGAGAGCCGTTCTTTTCCCAAAACTGGTGCAGTTTCTAGGAATTTAGTGAAAGCAGCCTAAAAGCCTTTTTCCAGAAGTGGACTTTCTCAAATTGTTTTCAAAACCCCAGGCATCTTCATATTTTGGAATTTCTCTAAGTACTTTAAACATGACTTTAAAAAGTAAATTTTGTTCCAAAAATTTACAAATGCACTCACATAACAGGCATTAAAAATAACAATCTGACTAAATATAGTCATACCATAAGTATTATCAGATTTTTAGTGCCAGACATTAAATGTGCTGTTTTTTCTTCTGTTCACATTTTCCTGTCTTGTACAGATTCACCATCCCCTCCCATGACTGGAGGGCAACTGACCTGGTTCTGAGAGGAAAGCCAACCTTTACAGAGTCTATCTAGACACATCTGCATTGTAATGGTTAATCCATTAGTTTCTTAGGATGTAATATAAGAAGTATTGCATAACAAAATAATTTTAAATTTGGTATTATTCAGAGAAGCAAGCATTTTTAAACTCAGATTAAGTTTAAAAATGAAATAGAATTAATTCATAATTGTGGACTTCTAGTGCACAGTTTTAGTGCACTGATAATTTTCTACAACATAATAATTTTGTGATTTACTTTCAAATCAGGACCAAGAAATCCATATTGCCTAACCATCAAAAGAATTTCTAAACTCTGATCTCTGTTGAAATTCATTGTGCAATTCATTTTGAAAAGGTGAGTGAAAACAAGAAAATAAAAGGCAATGCAAAAAAGAAGATGAAATTATGCTAGAACATAGTTTTAAAGTCTGTTTAGACTCCAGGGAATTCATGCTGTATAGATATCTAAATGAACTTATCCAGCAAATCTGATGATAAAATGAAACACAGCTGATGACTGCCACCACCATGCTTTCAGCAACACAATTTCCTGTAAGACCTTCAAGTGAGAAGGTTTTGATATAGCAGCAATGCAATGAAACATGCTTAGGAACAAAATTATTGACAATAGATTTTTTTCTTGGACAAATTCTAACCTTTTACACTAGAATAATGATCAGTAAAGTTAAAGTGAATGTATAAATCTTTTCCACCAAAGGGACATTTTTCAAACCCATTTCTACAAACATCCTGCTGAAACCTGGGCATTATTTATGACTGAAAAGTAAATACTTGCCACATTTTAGATGAACACATGTCAGTGAAAAAGCAATTTTGCCTTCATATTGATGATGAAACTAGGTAATACAAACGTGGTGTCAGTCAAACTTCTGCTTTTCTGTGCTGTACCATCACTAGTTATACATTCTCATATTTTTAAGATAAATTCTGAGCCAATTTGGACATAGAAATATCTGAACAAGTACTAGGTTCATGTACTAAACATTTCATATTACAACTTAGTTGTTGTTAGATCATTGCTGGTGATTGGAACATGATCATTATTAGCTTTATTCTTGGCAATATTAAAATGTGTAAAAAGAAATTGAACCTCACCTTTCCCTCTCTACTCTGCACTGCTGTGGCCACACCTTGAGCATTGTGTGCAGCTCTGGGCCACACAATACAAGAAAGATACAAAGCTATTAGAGAGTGTCCAAAGAAGGGCAATATGGTGAAAGCTCTTGAGGAGAATCTGTACAAGGAACCCCTGCTTTCCCTGGTAATTCAGATCTGTTTGCCCTTGTTAGGCCTCTGTGATGCTCAGTAGACATTAAAGAAATGTCCTTAATTAAGGACATTAAGGAAATGCAGTTAGCAAGTTATTTCGCAGGAATAACTTGAAGAGCTAGAGAGAAATTGGATTTTATTATTATTTATTCAGGAAGAAGTTGAGGTTTTATTGAAGAAATGTATGCTTTGTGCTGTGAATATGAAAGCATTCAAAGTTACCTTTCACTGGTTTTGCTAATAGACAAAGACGCATCTACGCTTAGCATTTAAATGTGCAAATTATGTTATGTGCATTTTCCTAACAGGTGAAAAACCACCACAAGTTACTGTCTGGGGAACTTTCTTTTAAAGCTTAGACATATCTTAATAGAATACTAATGTGCTATTAATACATATTAATATTTCTATTAATATATTTTAAAGTATATATTAATATGCTCTATTAATGAAAGTATACCTCCTCCATGGAAGTATTTCTTTTATCTCATAGTGATTTCATTATTTTTGGAATCAACAACCATATTAAAAAAAAGGCAAAATAAAATAAAATTGAAAATCATTGAAGGCATAAACGAATCTTGGTCTATTGAAACTTCATGTCATACTCATGAATATGACAAAACACTTAGCAATAATACTGAGACAGAATATAATCTTCTAAACTTTGGTTTTGTTGTGTTATGAAAAATAAGTCCAGTTATTATATATATATATAAAATATATATTATATATATTATATATATTATATATATTATATATATTATATATATTATATATATTATATATTATATATTATATAATATATAATATTATATATTATATATTATATATATATATAATATATAATATATATATATATTATATATATATCCAGTTATATAAGTTCGGACTTCCATGAAACCCTACACAAACATGGTAATAATAAATCAGAGTACAGATGATATCATATTCAAAAACATTCCATTAGGTGACATTGGCCCTTCTATAGACAAGACAAAGCTGTTTCCCAGCAAGAAAATTTTTCTCTAGACCATTTTTCAAAGACTCAAACTATGGGGCTTCCATCACTTCTCTCCAGAGACTAGTCCACAATTCTAATACATTTCACTATTAGATACATTTTCCTGGTAATAAGACTAAATTTTCCTTTGCTCAATTTCATCCCTGAAAAATGCATCCCTTGGTTGCAGTATGAAACACTTGCTGGTTCAAAGCTAACCATGTATCTTTTTGCTTCCACATAACAGAATAACCTAGAGAACTCAGGTTTGATTCACTTTATTTTTAAAGGTTTTATATGCTGTAAAATTCACCATTTTAGTACAGAAAACACATTTCTTCCTATTCTTATTTTTTTACATGCGGGAATTCCACTTCTCCATTTTCCAGACTCCAGAAAACTGCACTTTATGCATTGTTAATGGCATGGGTTCTGTCTGCCTGGATTTTCAAAAGCAGTTCACCATATACAGAATTTAAAAAACTTTCATTCTCTGTGAGTGAGTGGTTTGACGTCTTTAAACACATAATTTGGTGGCCTACTTTCTTATACCAAATGGACTCAGACATATCTAGTACATACAGGTGCATTCAAGAGGAGCTTCTTCATTTAAATTTTAAATATTTAAATACTACATTTACTCTGTGTAAATTCATTTCCTTGATTAAAAAAAATGGAAACACAGGAAAAAAAAGAAAAATTGCAGATATTATTTCTTAATGTTGAGCAATATGCTATAACTCAGTTTTTTTAAATTTTCATTTTACTACTGCATTATTGCATGATTACCCCTGTAGTGCCACACATACCATGATTCTGCTCCTGAGAATATCAGCAGTGTTGCACAAAATCAACCCAATGGTCATCAGGCAATCACAGAAAATAGAAAGAATTTTTTCTGTTTTAAGGGCTTTTCTGAACAACAGAGTATTCACAACTGGTGTTTCATTGGGCATTTGCTACAGTCCATGCCTATACAGGTATAAATCATATCCATTTCTAAACACTAATATAGATGCGCCTTGCCTCATTGTTTAATATTATTCAAGGTGTAGCATCTTTGGACCCTCAAATATCTAGAAGCAGGGAAAGATTTGTGGGAGGTAGGTTCCATTAAAAGTTACAGGACATGGCTTTGGCTCAGTAGAAAGTCAAATCTCAAGTTCACTGCTAAGAAATTCAACATGAAAGAGTGCAAAATGAAATGTCATATGGGTGCCAAACCTCAGAAGCTGTTAAAAAGGTACATGTATCAGCAAGGCACAGGTATTGGAGCAGCATTTGCCTAAGAGAACAGTTTCCTGCTTTGACTCAAGTTTTCTTTCAAATCAGGGTCAAGTGAACTTGTCTTACTAAAACGAGAACTGACCTGAACCTTCACCAGACATGAACTACTTTGTAAATATTTCAGAGGAGCATGAAAAATGTAAAATTCTGCAGAAATGTTTAAGCGTGTATTGCTTGATTCTGCCATCATTGCTCACATCAAATAGTCTCTTATTCTTTGAGTAGACCCACAAAACATATGTATTTACCCAGGGAATAAGATAGCTGCACAATATAATGGTACAGAACAGAACTATTTTTGCCTACTCCTTTCTTTAGCTGTTAGTGAGGAAGATGTCTCACATACCAGACCTGACAGTAATGCACAATAAAATGCCAAGACAGAGGTAGATACCACTATGTTTAAAGCAATTTCTGAACTAGACCCTTTTCTAATCTCTACTTTAAGTACAGTACTTAGTAACAATCTGAATACATTTTTTCTATGTTAAAATCTTCTTTTGACACTGCATCTGTCATAGAGCCAACATGTCTGACCCAGATGTACAGAGTGAGCCCAGCAGATTATTTGTCAAACAAATTCTGGAACCTAATATTTGGGTCTTTTAATTTAATTGGTATGCAAATCAAAAAACAGACAGCATTTGTGTTTGATACAGTTGTCACTTCTAATTCTGGTAACATTCATTATCATGCTTACAGATTTTTTTTCTTACACTGAACATCTGCCAATACTACCTAAACCACAGGAAGTTGACAAACCTGTGCAAACTTCTTCTCAGTCTCCCTCTTGCTTTTTGTTATCTGTTCCATGCACACTAATTTTGTGCATCTGAGGCCTCTGCTCGCCAGAATTATGCCTGCTTCCTAACACCTCTGCCTCCAGAGCTTTGGATTTGAAATTGAATAGACACAGAGCCAATTTATCATAGGATGACATGTGTCATGTTCATGGTATAACCAGAGGGACCTACTGTATGCACTGTATTTATCCTTTTGTTGTCAACATGGACAAAGAAAACACCAGCCATAGAAAGATATTAAATTTTTAAAATATGATACATATATTTAACTGTTGTTGTGATAGAACTGTAATTTTTAAATGTAGTACTAGTTCATTTTGTTTAACACCAGATTTCCTTTGTCAGATAATCATCTGTCATTCAGGCATGCAGCACAATAAAATATGTGAGTACCAAATAGCAATGTATTAGCAGCAAGTCTTCAAAAAAGAATTACATGCATACAAACCGTTCCATTCATACACTTTCTGAAAGTAAGAAATCATAATCAGATTTAATGAGAGTTAACACATATTTATACATGTGTATATATTATTACAGACTAATGTTGTTTTTAGCTACATATACCTAAGGATGCATAGTGTGCATGCAAAATAGATGCATAAATGTTTGTATGTATATCTGTATATATGTGTATGCTTCTGTGTGTTTGCATACAAAAATATATATATATAACATGTAGTTTGTTACAGATTAAGATGCAGACAAAATTAGTAGCCTAAGTAGCAATGATCAAAATAAAAAAAATCTCAACATATTAACAGGAGATTGCTACCAGGAAAGTGTATACTGAGATTTTGTTCCCAGACAGTAAAAATGGAAAGGTTGATAAAATTTCCTTTTCATTTCCTGACTCTGAACAACTCCAGGGACAAAAATATCCCAAGAACATTTCAGCTGATTTCAGGTATGTTCTCTGATACCTTATTCACCTGCTGGTTTTTTTGCTGAGGAAAGTCAAAAAGCTAGGATGAGTGTACTCTCTAATTTCAGGGAGAATCTTGAACATATCTTTATTTTAAATAGCATTATTCATACAAAATCCTCTTAGTTAAATCTTCTGGTTGATTTACAATAGCAAGTTGAGTTTGTTGAACTTGAAACAGAGAGCTATTAAAGGGACAGAAGTTCAGGGCTTTCCTTCAGGAACAGGTAGAGATCAAGTAGAGACTAAGACTGAACAACCTGAAAAAAGGGGATAAGATCCATTTCTATTGATATATTTCTCATTCAGGAAAACGAAACTATTAAAAAAAATTCAAACATATTTTATATGATAGCATGCATATGAGCTAGTTATTCTGACTTCATAGATGATCACAAATCATCAAGGTTATAATTATTACTTCTTATTGGATGCATGAGTCTGTTTAAACAGGGGAATTGCACCTAGTACGTAGTGAATAATGGCCAGAAAAGCCATATTTGACCCTACATAAATTTTGGTATACAACTATTTGAAAATCTCAAGAAAATTGGTTTTTAACATTTTTGTAGACTGCAAATGATTGCATAATAAGAAAATATCTGCATTTTTGTTTGCATATATGATATGATTTGCACTATTACAGTCTTAATACAAATTAAAGAGAAATGAAAAAGGAGAGAATCTTACTCCATACACATGCACTACTGAGAAATAATCTAGTAACACTATTTTACAATTCAGCAGACTGTGGGTTTCCCTTTTTTTTTTTTTAATTTGCCAGTATGAGAAGCATCCAGTTTTACTCTTGAGGGACAGTAAAGAGTTAGTTGAAGTACTCAAAAATATAAGGTATATTCAGATTGTCATTTAGACAAAGGATGAAGGGCTTTGATCTTTTTTGATAGATTCAGTTTATCAGCTCCTAGTAATTAATATAAAACCATATTAGAAAAAATATAAGGTGGAGGGGTGAGGAAAAGAATGAAAGAAATAATTCTTGAAAACAGAAAAATATTATCATGAAATAAACCAAGTAATCTCCGTTCTTTGTGAAAGTCTGTCTTCTGTAGAAGTAAAAAGAAAAAGTTCAGCATTACATTATTGCAATAAGTTAGCATAAAAGATAACCAGAACTAGGCATACTATGCATTTTGTTTTGTTTTATTTTTAAACAATTGGAGGGAGAAAAAGCTTGGATTTAGCAAAGAATTTGCAACTGAACATTTTCTGACAGTACTGCCTCTGCCCATCTGTGCAAAGATTTTTAGTAATGCAAACATAGCAGTGATGAAGAGCATAACATGAAATACCATATATTTGGCTCATTTCAAGATACCAGCCAGGAAGCATGGCTCAAAAAGCATAGAATGACTGTGCAAGTTCTTCAGCATAAATATTCCAGTGGATAGTTACTAACTGTCAAAATAATCAAAGATCAATTCTCACAGCCACGTACTTTAAATTTTAAAGAAAAGTTCCATTTTTATTATAGGATAGGAACAAGGAATAACAGAAAATGAGGCTGGGGAAGCTTTTCCTATTCACCCCATACAATCATTCTCTTTAATCTTTTCCCAACTCCATAAGTCTACTTGTCATATATAAGAAATATTGTGGAATAGCTTTCTATTGTTTATATTTTATTCACAAGAAGATACTGATTTTATAGGATTAGTCGCAAGAGCAATGAGACTGAAATAGAAAAGGAAAACGTTATCAGGAAGAAGTAGGCCAAAATGTCTACAAAGTAGAATGTCTTTATCTGTCTTGTAAAAGCAATATAATTTGGTTTTATTTCACAGTGAATACAGAAAAACAGAAAAACATGGTGGGGGTGAATTTTATGTGAATGATTCAAAACTCCTTGTGCCTGCTATAGCTATCTCTTAGGATGTTGATCAAAGGTATATCCTAACCAGAGTCTTGTAAGTTACTAAGGTAAAAGTTTTTGCTGGTTTTGGTGTTCTCACCTATAAATTTGAAAAAAAGAAAAAAAAGTAAAGTACATAATACTTCTACTTCGTAGCAAACACCTATAGACAACAGCACATTTGTTTCACTGCTCATGGATAACAAGAAGTGTATTTCCCATTACAGAACTTATACAGTATTAAACCGTAGATTTTTCTTTTCAAACAGAAATAACAGATCAGATGTAAAGGCATGTGAAGACCAAATGTGATTTAAATTTTTGAGCTATTCCAATGCTGCTGATAGGATCAACAAGGAAAGAAATTAGTGTCTGCATAGTCCTCCAGCCTGGGCAGCAGTTATATCAGTGGGGACTAAATAGGAATGGCATTAAAGTGTAAGCTAAGCACAGCAGAATACAAATGTAAAAAGTGGAAGAAAATATACGTACTTCTATGTGCGGAAACTACTTCTCACTAGAATGGCTCTTGAAGTTTTTCTCAAAAATGAGAAATTCTAATATTTTCTGCTATCTCAGATAATTTATGTGCTCTCTACAGATTTGAAAATGTCATATTTGTTAAAGAAAAAAAAAAGAAAGAAAATGAGTGACAAAAGCAGGGAAAAACACAGGTAGAATCATTAAGGGAGAATGGGTCTAGCTTGCCCCTAAGTATAACCAAATTGCTGCTGAATCACAGAATTAGATCACAGTTCTCACTGTACAGGAAAGCTGTATGGTCATTCATTCAGACTGATGAGAAAATACTGCTTACAGATTGTTTAGGGGTTTTGTCTTAGATTATTTTCTTTAATAGGCAAATCAGGCTAAAATTATTTTATTGGGGTACAAAAGAATGAGATATATCAGATTGATTTAAGTTACATACCTCACTATTAACACTAGAAAGAATTCTCAACCCCACACCTCCAGCTCTGCACAGTAGAGAGGGCTGAGAGCAATTCATAGTAACCTTACTTGGAATTTTCTTATGATTAATTTTTTAAATCCATACACTTCATCATACAATGAGTGAAGAAACCCATCAGGCACAACCTTAATCCATAAGGACGTTGATACTTCCACCTCCCATAAAAGTCCTGGATCCCATTATTTGCAGAATGTTGGCCTACATCCAGCCACTGCAAAACAGTTGAAAATTCAACAATTAAATAAAAAATTCCTCCCTCTTTGCTATTCAATCTAACTTTGACTTCAAAACACCAAGAGAAATTTGAAACCTCTTATTGAATATTTCCTCGAAGTATAGAAAGCAAGTGGGGAGGAGAAGTTCTGGAAATGCTTATGTGCAGCTTAAATAGACCAGCTTTTCCCTCCCTATCAGTCCGTTCAGTCCAGCTGCAAGTTCAAAACTGTGGAGAAAATGAAAGAGGCCTCTTACCAGCTCTTGAATACCAGCTCTTGCTCTCTGTCCACATTTGGTGGTAAGCAGGATGAGTGTAATACCTGCATTTTTAATGACTAATCCTGAGGACATTTATTACGATGTCCTGCTGCAGCTTAACTTCTGCCCGCGCTCTCAAAGTGTCGCTGTTTTGAAGGAGAAGGAAAGAGGAAAGACTGACAATTAGGACAGACACTAGTGAGTGCTCACAGTATTGTACATTGCATACGAGAGCAAAAACAGGTAGTGATGGCTGGAGATATGGAAAAGAAAATACACAATTCTTTAATACTTTCTACCTCAGCTGGCAAGGCATACAAAGGACATACCAAATAAAGATTGGTACAGATGTCAGGTGGTCTTTTTTTCCCTGGATTTTTACATCTCTCTGCCTTAAGAGGCTGTTGATGTCTTCAGATTTAACATGTATCTATGATACCAGTCTTCCTCAGTGAAGGGCTTAGCCCTAACAAGGGAAGGGAGTTCACAGGCTTCCTGGGGCAGAGGAGGTCTGTGACATGTGTTTCTAGAAGGTCATACCTTCACAGTAGTGTCATTATAAAAAATCACTCCATGATCATTACAGAACATTGAAGAAGACTAAAGGTCCTCACGCTATTCTGAGGCTGAAGCAGTATAGGGATGGTGTCAGTCAGTGCAACTGCATGCAGCAAAAAGATCATCCCCAGCATGTTCTAAATGCTTTGACTTCTCTTCCCCACAGAGATGGTGCAAAGGCCTCTCCACTGCAATTGCTCCAATTCACGTTATGGAAGGTGAGTACCAGGACACGCTTTGCAGTCTCCTACACAGGTTCTTGTCAGGACCATGACAGTTGAGCCCTGCTGCCTGTTTTGTTCACTAAAATTTATATTTTCAGGGCTTTCTGTACAATGAAAGGAAGTAAAAAACAAATTTTAAAAAATGTTAACTGTAGCATTGTGTCATTTATATGGGTTTATTGTAAAGTTGGTTATTTTTTATAAGTTAAGATTTGGTTTGACCCTTGGTTCCCCCCATGTTCTCCCTCATAATGGTTTGTTCCTCCCACCAGTGACCTGTCCATCATTGTAACCAACCCCTTTCATTTCAAGAAATTTCTATGTCAATCTTCCCTTACCTGACATATGATTTGTCCTCTGAGCCTTTTCCCTCCCCTGGGCCATTCTTACTGGTTCAGTTGTGTCCCTCGCTCCTCCCCTGGGCTTTGTTCATTGGTTCCCTCGTGTCTCCTCCCATCACACCCTTCCCCTTTATCAGTGCCTCCCCGACGTTTTTTCCCTGACACCGTCACTGGCCCTGCCTGGGTTGGTGCGGCGCCTTGGCATCCGCACGTGTGTCCACTCCTTCCTTCCTTCGCCTCAGTGCTTCGCAGTCCTGCTCTTGCCTGCGTCACCACACTGCAGACGGAGCCACTACTCAGGGTTCTCACAGAGCACCTGAGAGTGGCGGGATTCATGGTCTCCACCGGTCACTCTGGGAGCGGCTAGCCAGCACCCGTCAGCTCCAGTAGCCGCGGATGAGACTGCAGTTAACCTCGCTTTGTTTAAAACAGAAGGAAAATAAAGGAACAAACAATAAAACAGTTGAAAGCTGTTCTGTTTCTAGAGGGTTAAAGGTTTAGCTTTGTTAACAATGATCTTGTCAGTGACCCTTCAAGCCCTCTCCTCTTCATCAGTCTTAGAGGAAATAGAGATGGAACCTGTGATGAAGATGGCTAATAAGTAAATATTAATTTGTTAATGTTTGATTGAGCTATTTACAAATGTGTCTGGTAGTACCCATCAGCTACATCTATTTTGTATTGCAATAAGGTTTTCACATTATTACTTCGGCTAAGAAAAAGCTCTATGAATTATTTATCTGTTTGTGTAGCTGGTCATTTTTGATAAACTGAGTAATTATGGGAATCCTCATATATCTCTTGCCATACAGCTCACATAAAATCTGATAATTTATGACAACTGCCTAATCATTGAAAAAGGACAAAAAGTAGGTGTAATAAAAGAACAAGGAGGATAAAAAGGCTGTTGAAGAATTTCATAAGAATTTAGGTAAGAAAACCTCCAACTCTTGAGATTAAGCATTACCAATTTCAAGAAAAGATTGGCATTCTAGTAATGAAGGTAAGAAGATGGAGTTAAAAACAATTGTGTTTGTAGTTAACTTGCACATATTATTAATAGGTTAAAATTGAAACTAATGAGAATCTTTTCTGTCTGTGAATTACACATAGCCTGATGCTGTTACTCATACGCAAACTGGATTCATCTTTGTTTTCCCAAGTCACTGATTGAACATATTTTCCTGTTTCTTTGTTCAGTATAAATCATAAAGCAGCTTGGATGCCGTGAAGGGTAACAGGTCTTGACCAGATTTTTTGGTTTAAGCAGGGTTGTTTGTGCTCACCAGGGTGCTGAGAAGTTGCCCTGCACATTGTAGTGTGAGGAAAGGTTAACAAAGAAGCATACATGCTACACACCAGATAATGAGCAAAATACTACATTTTTTATTTTGATGTATGCATTTGTTACTTGACAATGTAATTTCTCCAGCCACTGGCAAAGTTACTTTGTTTTTCTTTATAGTGACAGTTTCACACCATTTATCTCTCCCAGTCTACACAGTTTTTTGTTGTTGTTGTTGTTGGGGTTTTTTCATTTTTTTTTTTTTTTTTTAAGAAAAGGCAAAAGAAACTTGATGTTCTTAATTGGGATGGGATGAGTGACAGTATCCACAATGTGTGGATTGGATCCCTGCTGTGTCAGAGAAATACCAGTCAGTATATCAGAGAGAGTCAAGTTACCATTGACTTGTCAAGTTTTAACTTTATTTTCTAAGACAGGTTCCAGCTTATTTCAGCTGGAAATGCAGTGAAAAAATATAGAATTGTTCTATGTGCTGCCACAGATCAGGAATGGGAACTTTTATACTGTTCCTGAATCAGATACTTTTCCCAGCTTGTTGGTATAGCCAATTGCTTATTTAGGCATATATGTAGACTTATATGGCAGTATTTAGGCATATATATATGCTTTAGGTATATATGTATATTTAAGCCCAGTCACATCCATCCAGTCTCATCCATGGACGAATTTTAAGCTGTTATTGAGAAGTGGAAAGCAGACACTCAGAGAGTTCAGACTGAGATGTGAATTAGCTAATGACTCCAGAAAATGTTCCTGCTTTGAAAACCTATATTACATGTGCAGTTGTAGCTGAGATTACTCTATGTCTCTGAATAAAATTAATAAGGAAACATGTATAAAGAAGACATTCTCCCCATCCTCAGGTAAAATACCACTAGTGTTTTTACATCTACTAGCCTTTGTGATGTAATTTTGTTGTATATTTTGAACTGTCTGTTTTTCTCTTTCTACAAGCTTTGAAGTTAAAGCCAAGACAGTCTTTTGGAGTTCTTAAAGACTATCTTCTACTTTAATTTCACATAAGGGAACTCAGGTTTATTTCAAAGGCTAGTTACATCTGAACATTTATTTTTAATTTGGTTTTTTTTGCGCTACTGCAATTAAAATCTTTCTGCAGCAACCAGAAGTTAAGACCAGTGTCCCCTTCCACTCTACTTGCTGTTCCTGTATGCCTCCTCTTGTCTCCTTGACTTCTGCTCCTGAAATTTGATAATCTATAACCTTTCAAGTAAAGAACTGTTCAAACATTATATTTTTCTCTGCTCTCCTGGACATTACCAGATATGTAGCTTAATAGACATAGTTAAGTTCTCATGAATTCTTTGCCCTAATAACACTCTTAATGATAAATTTATCACTTTATGCTCCAAAACACCGTCTTTATTCTTTCTATCACAAAATATTTTCATATTCATCTTTAAAGTGTTTAACATTAATATTATTTGGTTTTAGCTGTGCAGAAAATAGTAGGTTTTTGTGATAGTTTGGGTTACAGAGATCATGTTACCAAATTTTTGTGACAAATATATATTTATGCAGCTAAAGGAAAAAAGAACAAGTAATCCCTTAGTGCTTTGAAAATTACTTCACTTCTTTACTTATATACTAAGTAGGTTGAGCAGCATACAATACCCGAATACCTGAATTCAGATAATCTATTTGTGTTGCTTACTAGAAATGAAATGCCAACATGCATATGCACAGCTGGTGTTGAGCCACTACCGCAGAAACAGCTTCCCAGTAGTAGTTAGACCAACTATTAAGAGGCAGCAACTATAAAGGAAAGGAGGTAAAATGCAGTACATAGAGTAGTGAAACAATATTGAAATATATTAGGAATAAAATACTGTGCTGTCAGACAATACCCAGGTCACCAGTTCCAAATGAAGTCAGTTTCCTTTGATGAATAAAGTATTCATGCTGTGCTATGTATTTCTCTTCCTTTCCACCCAGATGTGTTTCACTAAGTCTGCATATGAACCTTTTCTTCTCCTAAGCTACTCTGGAAAGAGGAGGGGTTCAACTCTTTTCATATTAATACAAACTAGTCATTAGACATGAAAGCACAGAGTGGATAAGACTGTAGAGCTAATCAAGGGGTAAATAACATTGAAATGCCTCCTTGCAGTATTTTCCCAAAGAAAATCATCATTCAAATAGCTGAAATTTGTTTCTTCCTGCTCAACTGAGGAAATACAAATTAAATCATCAGTACTCTTATCATCTCTCATGGCCTACTCTCATTTCCTTATGATACTCACACTTTATGCATAATAGGGTGCTGGAAGTCAAACTTTTCTCCTTCCCATGCCTTATCTAGTCATCATCTTGTCCTTGTTACAACCTTTCCCATTTGACCCTGAACTACAATAAACAGGCTGAATGAACTGCTCCAACCAGAGCTGCTTCCTTGTATTTTTGCCTTTTACAAGGGCCTCCTTTATTTCATTTGGTGAGTTTTCAGCTAATTATATGGTGGGATAGACATGGCAGAGCACTGAAGTGAAGAGAAATGGGATGTGGCCCAGTACAATTTCTCTGAAGGTGCAGCTTGACACCACTCAGTTTTGAGACGCTTTGTCTGTAAAAGCATCAGATTTATTGCATCTGCAGGAGACTGCATGTAAACTTTTAATCCAGCCACATGTCATGAGCAATTCCACAGTACGGGATCCAATTAGAGCACCAAAGTATACCACCATTTTAAGCTTTCCTAGATACAATAGTAGTGCAATCCATCCTGTTCTATAGAACTAAAAAATTATACACACATTCTAAATAAAAATCAAACCACCAATATTTAGTAAGAAAGTAAAAAAAATTATAAAATGGAAAAGTAATCCCCACCTATCCACAAACATCAAAAAGTCATGAGTGGAATAGGCACAAGGAAAAAGAAAAACAAATATAGATTTGCCAAAACATAAAAATGTTCTCATTTGGGACTAATTAACTGCTATTAGAGCTAAGGAGACAGGAAACTAAAAAGAGGAGCCTGAAATAACTGAAATAATAGTTATCACATTGGAACTACCATATCATCTCTTTTCCTCTAACAGTGAGGTCTTGAAAACTTACCTATGATGATTCAGAAAGCAGACTGCAGATAACCCATTGGCTCCACAGGCCATGACTATGTCCTGAAGTTCATTTAAACAGCTAGAATTGTGTTTGTGCTGTCATACTATCTGTCATTTTGCCTTTCCCATATTACTTTACTTTCTTGCTTTGTAATTAAAATCCACTTCAGCTGTTCTTCTGCAACACTTACAGTGATCCTGAAACTGAAAAGGTAGTTAAACGCCTCTAGCTGATCCAAATTGCCACATCTCTTGAAGGTATAATAAAAATTTATATACTTTCATTGCCTTTCCAAAGGAAAATGGTTGGAGGAAAAAACAACATGTAAAATCAAAACTGTATCTTTTCTTCTTGCAGTCCTTTTCATTTTTCACATGCATTTGTTTTTGTCTCAAGGTAATACTCAGAGATCAATAACAATATAAGCAACCTCAGCCCTTCTGAACAATGTTTTACTTATTAAGGAGACCTATTCCCACCTCTAAAAGACTAAGTTGGAGGTTCAAAAAGAAACGCCTGAAAAAAAATCCTGTGGCTAGAAAAGTAATAAGGTTTTTTACCTTCAAACTTTTATCTATAATTAAGTGGAGTAAAATGAATTAATTTTCTTTTTGCATCATAGTAAAATTTATGATCTGTGTTTATTTAAGATTTCATGCATGCCAAGCCATGCGTATTGATTGTAATCATGTCAAGATTTTTGACTAGGAGGGCCACTTACTCACAATGAAATAATACCATTTAACTCCTATTTCATCATCTACCAGCACCTTTCTCCCATTTCCGCAACCTATGAATACTCTTCTTCCTTTTCATTGTATGCTGATCAAAACCAGTAAATCCTCTACTAGTGCTTTCTGACTCTTAGTGTTTCTTCACCTTATCACATTTACATCTTCTCTTGTCCTGGAGATCTTAAGCCCTGAAGCTGTTTCTGGGTGCTGACAGAGAAAAAGCAACCAAAGTAGTAGCAAAATGTAATTAATAAAGAAAGCAATTTCATAACACTTCAATTTGACTTTGCTTATATTTTATTGGATTTTCAAAACAGACCTGAAGATTCATTTGGGTCTTGCAAGAAAGAGAAAGTGCTTTTGTCAAAGCAACCAGGAATAAACTTTGTTTAATGAAATGTAAGGAAGGATTCTGGCAAACATTGGTTAGCGCTAATATTCTTGAAATGTAGCTAGCTCAAAGCTTTCAGTCCATTTCTCTTGAGCAACTCTGTATTCTACCTCTGAACTAGGTACCAGTGACAGGTGTTCAAAAAAAAAGAAAAGGACCCCAAGCCTTGAGCATAGAAATAGGAATACAAGAATACTGTAAATACTGAAATAGGAATACTGTAATATAAAAACAATATATCACAAAGTCAAAATCAGTATCAACAGTATTCTTGTGAAAAGTGCCAACAATAGCATATAAGCAGACAACTGAAGAAAGAGTTCATATTAAGGATAGAGTCTTCACAAAAGCAACAAACCCTTTAAAAACAAAATATTTGCTTAAGGAATACATTCAATTAATTTTTATGATGTTTAACTACATTTAAATCAGCTCTTTTCTGAAACTAGAGAAAAAGTTTAAAATCATATTTCTTTGTGCATGTAATCTGTTTAAAAATATTTCTTTTCTTTGGTTTCTTGGTTGCTTGGTTGTTTGGGGTTTTTTTTCTCCTTAACAGGAAATTATCATCAGCGTCAAGTTCCACCCAGTCTTCTGATTCCACTTTTCTGTTGAACAGACATGTAAGCTTCCTCAGGCCATTGAACTTTGGGAGTAGGAAAGTGATCAGAACCAGAAAAAATAAAACTTGCAGGTTTTCAGAAGTGCAATACTGTTCATGGCAGTGAAGTGTTTCATGACTAGATGAATTCTCCAAGAGGAAAATATTTAGAGTAAGCACAAGAACTGTAGAGATGAAAACATCATCAAGGAACAACAATGGACTTGTTATGAGCTGTCTATGTGACCTTGGATAAAAAGTTTGAACTACTCTGTACCTTTATTTTACTCTGTTAAGCAAGAAAATAGATTTTTATAATACATGAAAATAACAAACCATTTTGTGATTAATGAACACCACTGCACGAAAGGAGAGAATAGTATTTTTTGTCTTTACAGCTGAGACTGCTAAAAGTACTGACAGATCATAGTCTCTTACATATTTAGCATAAAACTGAAGGATGACTAGGGAAGGAAAACTGTATTTTTCCTTCCCTAAGATGATCTCAATATGAACATTTGGATTTTCTCCATACTGGTTGATCACTACAAACACAAAAATTTGAAGAGCATTTTAGTTCTGGTTCAATCTGTAGAAAATTTAAGGATACTAGACCACTTCATGTTATGTGGCCCTTACTCTATACACTGAAATTATCTTCTTGCTCCAATTCTATATTTGAATTAATTAAACTTACTTATCTTCTTAAGTTGTCTGCTTATTTACCCTGAGAAAAGAAGCAGGAAGATACAACTACAAATCTTTTTCTCATCTTGTGAGTGCTCCCCTGAAGCAGGTAGATCATTTTGTCAGAAGTCCATTAAAGTGTAAGTACATTGGAGCTTTGAGATTGGTAAGCTACAAATGATCTCTTAGTTCTGCCTGTTCAAGTGCACATAAGGTATTACAGAATCACAGAATTGGTCAAGGTAGAAAGGACCGCAGTGGGTCATCTGGTCCTTTCTACCCTGCTCAAGTAGGGTCATTCTAGAGCACATGGCACAGAAGTATGTCCAGATGGTTCTTGAGTATCTCCAGTAAGGGAGACTCACACCCTCTCTGAGCAATCTCTTCCAGTGCATGGTCACCTGCATATGAAGTTCTTCATATTCAGGTGGAACTTCTATGCACCAGGTTCTGCCCATTACGTCCTGTCCTAGTAGTATGCACCACTGAGAAGAGCCTTGTTCCATCTTCTTGGCACCACCCCTTTAGATTTTTCTCAGTCATCTCAAGTCTAAACAGGCCCATCTCCCTCCAAGAGAGATGTTTCTGTCTCCCAGTCATGCTCACTGCCCTCTGCTGGACCTGCCCCAGCAGTTCCATGTCTCTCTTGTACTCAGGGGCCCAGAACTGCTCACAGTACTCCAAATGGGGTGGTACCAGGGCTAAACAGAGAGGCAGGATCATCCCCCTGGACCTGCTGGCAGTGCTCCTCCTAATACATTCCAGCATTCCTTTGGCCTTCTTGGCCACAAGGGCACACTACTGGTTCATGTACAGCTAGCTGTCCAACAGGATCCCTGGGTTCTTCTCCTCAGAGCTGCTTCCCAGCAGGTCAGCCTGTGCTGGTGCCTGGGGTTATCCCTCCTCAGATGCAGGACCTTGCATTTACCCTTTTTGAATTTCAGAAGGTTCTTCTCTGCCCACCTGCCCAGTCTGTGAAAGTCCTTCTGAAGGGCTGCACAACTCTCTGAGGCATCGGCGACTTCCCCCAGCTTTGTATCATCTGCAGACCAGCTGAGGAGGCATTTCCCCTTCATCCAAGTCGTTGACAAGTTAAACAGCACTGAACCCAGTACAGAACCCCGGGGCACACCTGAAGTGACAGGCCTCCAACTAAACTCTGTACCACCAATCACAATCTTCTGGGATTGGCCACTAAGCCAGTTCTCAATCCATTCATCCAACCCACTCTTCTTGAATTTGCCACATTTCAGTGTGGGATAACTCCAGAAATCTCTGTGCTGTATTTTTAAATTTACACCACTGAAAATATGATTCATATCTAGTTTTCAATTTCATCAAAATCCTGTGTACCATGCAACAATTTCATCCTAAATTCTGGAATGAAGACTGAAGTGAAGACCTTTGTGTCCTGGAGTTATCTGTTTCTGGGTTTTGCAGGAAATGCAGATGCCATAATGATGCCGCAGGTTTTAGCTTTTATACTTTTCAGATTCTGTGCTGCTTTAGTGTGTAGTTCTAAGCTTCATATTAGGGGATGGTGAGCTCTCTTCACAGAGTAGCTAGACAAAATCATTCCTTCTCTAGCTGGGGACCAACGACAACCAATCCAAATCTCAGGCCCAAGAGCATTAACAACAGTAGACTGGAGAGAAAAACAAGCAGGATGGCACTTCATAAGCTAAACCTGTAACTGGACAATTAACTCCAATATGCTAATGGACCAGAAGTTATAAAAGTGAAAGACATCATTATCAGTTGTCCCTCTTGAGACCATTTTGGGTTCATCTGAGGTGTAGTCCTGGCTAGGCTCTTGTACTGCCCAAGGTGTATCCATTGAGGCCTTCCAATAAATACCTACTTTATTCTTTAACTCCATCTAGTCTCTGTTCTAGGTCAGCCTTCACAAAGCATCAATAATAACAATCAATAAAATAAAATTATGGCTGTCACTATATTAGATTTGAAATTCACTAATATAATAAATAAATGTACCAAATTTCATATATTGTGACTGCTTACATAGTATTTTAATTTTTAATTTTAAATTTAAGACAAATGTCATTTTGAACACCTGAATAATACCCTCTTTAGTATACCAAAGGTTTTTATGAATAGAAGGAATTAGAATGTCTTAGAAGGAATTCTTTTCTTGTGAATAGAAGGAATTAGAGATATATATTGATATATGCACATATAAGTGTGATTTCCAGGTTTTGTCCTGGGTGGGAAAGGAATTCTTTTTAAAATCTTCTTTATGAAGAAATGACGGAGAAAGAATTTGAGGAAAGGTAATTTTTAAATCTATATAGAACTGGAGAAATCAACTGAAGGGAGAAGGAGGAGGAGAAGGAAAGACGGCAGACATGCCTCTGCACCTCTGAACAATCTCTGCTTCTTTTATACAAAATGTATAATTTTAGGCATGACTGTTTCATTTCAGCAGGAGATATACAAAATAGTAGGCAGTGAACTTTTTATTGTTTTATACAACTAAGTACTTTCGAATTTATGCATTAATATATACAAATGAGTTTGTTCAGATATCATTAAACAGAGTAAAATTAATTAATAACAAATGTAAAAACTCAACAACCCGTCATGAAAAATATCTGTTTGACTACATCAGTGATACTTTAGATAAGAACCAAAAGTGTGTTTTTCTATTTTTGAAGGTCAAGTTGCATTCATTAAGAAGTCAATTTCAATATGGTCCTCGTATTTACCACTGTACCAAGTAATGAATATATCAGCTGAAATGGCTGAAAACAAAAACCAGTTATGAATGGTGACATATGAAATGATACCAAATAAGACTCAAAATTATTAACTACTGAAATGAGACAGTTTTAAGGCTTTCAGTCTGGTTCTCGATTATAATGTAAAACTTCAAATTCAGGTATTGCTGGCAGTAAAAGCAAAAAGACTCAGTACAGGCAGTACCAGGGATGACTAGATAATTCATGAGGTGGTAATCTATATATCTATTTATTCAGCTTCCAAAAATCTTTCCAAAGTCTATACCGAGTTTCATGTTTCTACAGTATTATAACTATCAATATATTATAACTAAGGAGGATAAAATACAGACAATTCACTGACTGAAGATAATGCAATGTAGGTGCTTCCTGTCTATACCTAGGCTGGAGGAAAAACTCCTCTGGTAGCTTGACTTGTTTCCTCTTTTTGAAAACTGCTTGTTTGATATGTAGGTTTTTGTCATTACATGAAGAAAAAAAGAAAAAAAGAAAAAGGAAAAAAAAGAAAAAAGAGAAAAAAAGGAAAAAAGAGGATATACACTAAAGAATGGCAGGATAGACAGATCTTCAGATAGGTTCTCTCATTAGAAAACAATGAGCTTTCAGTTATTCTAGCAGTAACTTTCACTGATAATTATCTGGAAAGGACTACTGGTGTTAGGAAAATTGAAATGAAAGTACCTAAGATTCAAGGGTATGAGGTCAGGTATGTGCTTGCTTGGATTTAATAGCTGATCTGGAACGACTAGAGTTTCCTGATGAAAAAGTGCACTTTTGTTTGACAAATGCCTGGTTAAATGCACACATAAAGATCTTATCTGTATTCATTAACATATACCTTGGAGTTGCATTTAAAGCAGGAGGAGCCTTTCTTTTCACTGACATTTTAGGATTTAATTGCATTTTGAAAAGAAGGGGCTGATAACTTGCAAATAATTTTAATGAAAAATGTTTTAGCCTTAAACAAAGTCTGAAATTTAGGAAAAGTTCATATTGCCCCTATTTTAATGTCATCATCCACTGCATTTTTTTGTCGAGCTTGACTCAGTTTATTGAGTGCCAAATTCAGCTTCTCATGGACCTATATTTCTAAATATGAAAATAACAGTGGAAAATTCAAAAGAGCATCAAATTATCTGTGGGTAGGTACTGTTTAGCAAATGCTTCCATCTATATGTCCAATAGTACATATTTTATTACAAAACAATATCACAACCTCCAAATCAAAAATTGACCTGTTTTTCCTGCTGTTATGGGTCAATATTTTTTGGCAGCTTTATGTATTTTTCCAGTTTTTATCCTGTTAGCAAAAAGGAAATGAGGACAAAGAATAGATACTATATTATTGGTCATTGCTTTTTCTTGAACACAGAGCTCATGCACCAAAGTTGATTCCATGAAATGTTAAAGCCATCACATATTGAGGTTATAGGCCAAAGCAATAGTAAGAAATCTGTTAAAACAATATCAAATAAGCCAATGAGAAAAAGTAAGTAAGCATCATGGTTACAACTATTTTTCCTCCATTTAATCTGATATGAAACAAGACAAATGTATACCACTGTGTAACACATTTTCTTTGTTGTAATAAGATACTTTAAATCTCAAAACACATATATGTCATATAACAGTAGGATCCTATTTTCTGACATTTTCACAAATATATTAATTGACATTACCAAGATGCTTTACAATTCAAGTTCACTTTAAGATTCGTAATTATCAGAATTACATATTAAATAATCAGCATTAGTTCATCCTTACAAAAAAAAAAGTGAACTGCAAGAATTATGTACCAATAATAATATTTAAAGAAAATGAAAGTCAACAGATAGTATTTACATATAATCTATTAATTATTTTAAATTTTTGAATTATCATTATATATTTAGAATCTTAATTTGCACACAAATGCCCTCAATATTAAATGGGGATATTATATTATCACTATTATAATTATTAAATGTGGCACAACAAAAGCAGTCACACTGTCTCTTTATAATGGATCACTAGTGCCCCCTTCTGATACAAAGTAAGAGGAAATATCAAAGTTTTGCAGAATACACTTGTGCTAATACCTAGAGATTTCTTCCAGTAATGTGTTATTTTAATACAGGAAATCTACTAGGACACTAGTTATAAACTGACCAGCCTTGCATTCACAATGCTAAGCACTTTCACATTATGAGACTGTATTGTAAAAACGGGGAAAAAAGATAAATATGAAAAATTAGGTAATGTACTAACAAAAATATATTAATTTCCTTGCATTTTTGAGTCTGTCATCTTGTAGTATAAGTTTTGGAATTAGTCTCAATTTATATGGGGTTTGGTTTTTTTTTTAAATAATGGAAATACTTTATGCATGTACATGGGAAAAAATAAACTGGAGCAACAATCCAGAATTAATCATGTTGAATGTCATACTGCCAGGTTTGTACAGAACTGGTGCCGAGGAGAATAAAGACATGCTCATTCATTA
The DNA here is from genome assembly GCF_037042795.1 of Molothrus aeneus. Taxonomy (NCBI): domain Eukaryota; kingdom Metazoa; phylum Chordata; class Aves; order Passeriformes; family Icteridae; genus Molothrus; species Molothrus aeneus. The sequence continues at coordinate 59,039,709 of NC_089680.1, read as the reverse complement.
TATCCCCTTCTCTTTGACTTAGTATAAAGGGCAAAAGGCAGGATGACAGATTTAAAAGATATTGTCTGCAGCATTGATTACACTACATTGATGCTTTTTTGGTAACTGCATCTCAATGCTGTTTTGTGTGCAAGCTGTACATTCATTCCTTGCATTATTTCATATTATTTACTTCTTCTTTTGGATTATGATTATTTCCTAGTAATTACCAAACTGAGTAATGAATTTGTGTATTACAATAGTAAGGAAATTTTGTCCTTTTATGAAAATGATGAAAAAAATTTTCTTCCTAATTTGAGAAAACATTTATTTTCTCATGAAGACATTAAAAAAGCATTTTCAAAATTTTTCAGTATCTTGATCTGTCTCCTTTTCTTGTTTTTTTTTTTAATATTTATACTTATACACTATATTATAGTTCTAGGACCTTCTATAAAAATACCACGAACAAATCAACAGCAGATTTCAGGGATACAAAGAGGATCGTGGTACATGTTTGGTAGCTTTTTGTGCAAAGCTGGTCCACAGTCCTTGAGATTACACCAGGAACAAATTACTGCTATAATCAGAAGTGTCGAGTTAAAACAGGATCTTAATAAGCTTGAAAGCTAGTATTTATTGAGGCTAAGCATATGTTTTGGCTGTGAAGTGCCTCTCTCAAATATTTTCATAGTAATTCTTTGGAGAGATAATGCTCTCTTTTAATTTGATGTTTCCTCTTTCTGCATCTGGGTCTGAACATATTCCCTCTCACCATAATCACTTCACACACAAATATCAAGAGATTCAGTTTTCTGACATAGCACACTAGCTTCTGCTAACTCTTGTACTAAATATATTTGGATCTGTGCTTCGTGTCACAAATTCTAAGAGGCTGATTTCATGAAATATGGCAAAAGCAGAAGCTATAGATTTCACCAACAACTGCAGATAAAAGTTTGCAATTTTTTTGACAGAAATCAGAAAAATGTTATTTATCAAAATCTTGCCTTCTTCAATCAGAAATTTTACCATACCTATACTCTAAAGCATATAAGTTCTCTGACAAATCACATTTATTCAGGTAAATCAAAAATATGAAATATATATGTTGTACATGCATTCCTCAAATCACCATTTTTATTTATTGGCTGTATCTCCTTACTTGTCTTTATACTGCAATTACAAAAAATGGAAAAGCTTAAAAAAAGTGGTATTTTAAATAAAAAAATTCCAGTTTAGAAATTTTCTCTGCTAAAACAATTGTTTTCAGAAACTGCCTTGCTTCATCCTCTTCATGAGCATTCCCACTTAGATTTCTAAATCAACTCCAACATTTTTAAGACTACATGACTGACACATTTTGGAGCTTGGATATTTTTGTACTTAGCTAAGTACATCACTTCCATTACTCCAGAAAAGAGGATGCTGGTGGGGAGATACCATTTTAAGACAGAAAATATCATATTAAGAGGCAACAGGTGACCAAGCTGTCTGAGTTTGTCAGCTGAGCCTGACCTTTGAATTGTCATGAAGTATGAACACTAAAGGGAATCACTTTTTTAAGTCAAAAAATGCAGAGGGAGCAATGCAGAGAGGAGTGTAACAATATATTGTGAGTTTTCTGTTTCAGTGACATACTGTCCTTCCAGTCTTGCATGAGGCACAAGGCTGTAAATCAGATGTGTGTCTACCATGCACCTAAAATACTGTTATACTGGAAAAATGATGTGGCTTAGGAAAATAAATATTTTTTAGAAAAATTAAATAGCCTAGGATGAATTCAGGAAAACAGTTTAGATGAAATTGTGCCAAAGAGGTTCTTCCAAAGCAGGTTTTTAGTAGCTGTATACAATTACAGAGGACTACTCTAAATGTTGCATATTTCTTAAAAATATTGCTTTATGTTCTCTCTCTTGGTTGAACCTCCTAGTATGTAGCACTGTAATTTTTAAGGCTAATTTTAAAGCTGATTGAAAAAAACCTCTAACAGTGATTGTAGCAATTTGCCAAGAGTAAATGAAAATACAGTTGCAGTGAATAAAACTAGGTGATAACACATTATTGCAAGGATCAGTGATCAGCATAGAGTCTTTGAGAGACCATATGATAACCAATTAATCTTTTTTTCTCATTAAAACAATTGCATGGCAAACTTACATAACCCAAATGTCTCTATTTATAACTATTATTTAATTTTGTTTCCTCTGGGAAAAAAAAGAAGATTCCAAGCAATAACATCTTCAGGAAAAAATAAAGAATCATAAACCAAACAGAAAAATCACTCAGAAATAGCTCTTCACAAACTCATCAAAAGGGCTTTGAGGTACGAGACAGCAAATGACTTTTTATATAGGAATAAGACTGCAGCAGGGAAAAAAAAAAGACAGTACAAAGTAGAGTGCCATATCACCATATGGGCCACACACTGGGACCACAACACATCTGATGGAGCTCAGCACTCACACACAATGTAAATTTCAGCTTTGTAATTCATAGCTACTTGACCACTGGGAAGCTGGGAGTCCATGAATGACATGGGTGTTCAGCATATGGCAGGCTCATTTCTGGTTTTACATGGTCACCATCACTGCTTTGGCTTCCCATTGTCCATGCTGCAAGGAGAGATTAAGATCACAATCACCACATGCTTAAAATTTGATTTGTACCTTATGTTCAGCAAGAACATTTTTGGTGAATCTTGCCTGATCTACTTTCTATAGAAAATGCTTACATGTAAAGGTTCATGCAATCGTTTGTGTGTGGTTCACCTTGGTAAACCCCAAAGGTAGAAAGAAAGAAAGGCAGATTTCTCGTAGCGTCTCATAAAACCAACAAGTAGCAGGACCTTCTCTACCATGTAAACTTTATCCAGGCCCTTCCATTCTAATTCATCCTTTCCATATATCATGTTGGTGCAGTAGCTCACCTGAGGCAACAGAGCTTTTATCCACCAGTATTTATCCAGCTGGAAGAAGTTGGTCCCAAAATAAGAGAAAGCTAAGGCCAAAAATTCCCAGAATTTATAGGTCAGGGAAACTAATGCAAATGAATCCGATTTATATTATTCTGTCCTTATTGTGTTGTCCCTGGTCTACAGAGTTTATGCTATGGCAATTAGTCTGTGTGCAATGCCCCCAAGTGGGAGTAAAGATTTGCTTTGGTTTACATCAATGGAGTGTTCAGAAGAGTCAGAATTTAGCTAATTCTGCTTATCAGCCAATGTCTGACAACATGGCTGTTGTGGCTCCATCCTCTTCCACCATCTTTGTACAAAGTTGAATCTTTGGGATTTTTTCACACAATGGCCTCAGCTTTCTTGAACCTTCCTGTGCAAAGAGTTTTATGCCTGAAAAGAAACTGGGAAAGGATGAAAAGGCTGGGTTAGCAAGCTAGGAAATAAATCAGTAACATAAGGAGAAAAAAGGAGCAAGTAATTTGTTAGGGGGGAAAGACCCCCTTGCGTTGCCTTGAGCAAGCTTCAAGCTCAAATTCTTCTAGCTCTGAACCATATAGTTTCTGCAAATAGATCTCTTTCACATAAGATCCCAGATGCCTGGGGACAACTATACACATACCAGTGCTGAGAAACTTCTGTAAATTATAATTGTAGTAGTTCACATGATAATGGTACTCACTAGAGTGGTTTTGGTAGCTGTAATTCCAGATATGCGCTCTCATGGTCAGAGGTTGTACACAGGAAGATGCTGTAACTGGCTATGACTTTTCAGGTGGAGTTTAAGATTATATAGGGAAAACTAAGATGCAGATTCCTATATGGCCCTTTACAAGTTCACTGTGCATTACTAGAGCTTGTCCCCCTTCTTCCGGTCTTCAAACTTCCTTACCTTTATTGACAGACCACAAGGTTACAGCAGAAGCAAAAGCTCAGTGTAGCTTTTGAAGTTCGCACTCTCTGCTTAGTGAACAGGAAAAATGAACAGCACTCAAGCTGCTGCACTGAAGACAATAACTCTTCATTATCCCAAACAAATTTTAGCAACACTGTCCCCAAAACAAAATAGAGGACTGCCTGTAAAGATATTGGGAACTCAAAATCTTTAGCTTGAAGAATCGTTGCAATCTGTGTATTGTTTTGCAGTTGGAAATGTACAACTGACAGTAGGAATTTGTATGTGTCTGTGTATGTCTGCTGTGTGTGAAGTCTAGAGGGATTATTCCATGTTAATGAGAGCCAAGGAATTCCTCTAGCAGCATCTTGTCTAAGCACATAATTTAAAGCTGGCCAGTGGCAGTTTTAACTTACAAGGCATTTTCAAAATTGTCTCTTTTTTTCTACATTTTTGAAGAAAGAAAAGCTAAAACTATAGTTTTCCTAGCCCTTCTATTTTGCATGTCCACTAACCATTCTACAAAACAGAGTTGCACCCTTAAATCCTGTACGTGGAGTGTGTGCTATTTCCTTCATGAACAAATACTGATTTTGCAGAATGAAACTGGTAATACTACACAATGCTTCCCCCAAGTCTATTAAATGAAGATCCTGGCAATACGGTCTGTAAATCACAGCAGATTATGCTCCTGAATTCTGTATTCTTCCTGTTCTCTAACTCCCTTCTGGTTTTTTTTCTGTAAAGCAGTGTGGAAAGGGACATCTTTCAATAATGAGCAGTTGTTCTTTGCATTAATTAATTTGTTTTAGTGTCCCTAGCCATTGCAGAATGTGATAAGTTTCCCAGTTTAGTTTTTAAAATCTGTAAATAAATATAGATCAAACTATAGGCCCTTTCTGTCTGCAACCACTCAAATCTGTCAGAATTTCTTTCTCTCATCATGCATTAAATCAAAGTCTGTAATTCATAGCACTTGATAGTAGCTTAATTCACAATTTCTGCCATTTTACAAAGCAATTACTTAACAGTATTACTTGAATGTCCAAAACTGAAGCTGCAGAGGAGCTAGCTCTAATTCTTTGAGTAACTCTGGACAATGCTCTTGTCTTAGGTGATTTTTTTCAGCTTGAGCATTGCTTCAGAAATCCCCATCTAAGCTAGGCATGGATATAACACAAGGCTGCGATCTTTACACAGTAAAATGTGTCACTGAGAACATCTGTATAAAAAAAATAAACTGCAAGACAACACTCAAGATCTTTTTTACTACAGTTTTAATTGGATTTAAAATATTTTTCACTACACCAGTACAAATTAATCCACCCTATAGTATTGCTGTTAGGAGGGGAAATGTGGTATTAATGATACAGACTGACTATTCACAACCTTTCCATCTCTAAACTCCTTGCCATCCCAAACACTGAAAAGAAAAGGTATAGAAAACTGCCTCAGTGTCACTGGTCAGCAGGTAATTAACAGGAAGATGGAGCCACTGCAGAATTCCAGGAAAACTACCCAATAAGAAAAAGTAAGATTCTATGCATATAAAGGCTTCTTTCTTTATTTGACCCTTGATGAGGACCTGTGCAAAATCCATAATTGTTGTAGCTTACTAAAGAACTGAGGAAAGGCAAAAAATATTTCCTGCAAAGATTTTAAGGTAGCATCAGGCAAGACTCTTTTTAAAATAGTATCATTAAAGGTTGGCTGGAGATTACAGTAGCAGAGATGCAAAAAAGCCCATCCAAGATAGTATTTTGTTTAAAATTATAAAATCTCTATAGAATGATTCAAAAGTAGTGGGTTTTTTTTTAGTTCCTCTACAATAATTTAAATATGAAGAAAACCTCAACATATCATACTAACTACCATTTCTTTTATTCTCAAAGTAATCTTAGTAGGTGGAGGGAGGGAGAGAGAAGCAAACCTTTTAAGCATTTTCTAGCTTGATGTGGGGGTGGAAAACGAAGCTTGTAGAATCTGATAGTGACTGCCCCTTGAAAACAATAATTAGCTTGAGAAAAGCACAGCAGTTTCAGCTGTCAAAAGGCACGAAATCCCAATGTCACCAGTTTGATCAGCTCATTGATAAGATATGCAAAGACCTGTTCAGAAATGAAGGAGCAGCACTGATAGGGATCAGCATGTTTGTGCTATTGTCAGTTTAAAGCAGTGAAAAAATATGATGATTGTCAAATTTGAAAAAGTAAAAATATGTCCCAGAACTTTAACTGAGAGGGCTATAGTTCTAAGGATGATGCCTTAGCTCAGCCTTGCCTTTCACTTTTTTCACTTTCTTTTCTGAAAGAATAAGCAAAATGCAGGCTAAAAAAATTCATGAGCAAAAGAAAAGGAGAAAAAAGCAGGACAAAAATCTTTGTAAACTGATCTCACTTGCCCCTTGGACATTAAAAAATTAGTAACTATGCAAAATAAATTTTCCTTTAAGTTACTAATGAGGAAGGGAAAAAAAAGAATATTCCAGCACCTCTTTATATTATTTTTATTTACTGGCAGACTTTTCTGGTGCTTTACAAATCAAGAAAGTCACAGTTTCTGCTACTGAAAGTTTGTCACCTTTGCTAAAAATACCCTGTAGAGAGACTGCATATTCACTCAGGTTGAAGGTCAAGACTTCATTTTTTGTTTGTGTCATTTGAAGAAAAGCACATTTTTCCTAGTCAGCCAGTTTCCATTGGAAGCTGTGCATTTGTAAAATGGTTGGCTAAAGACTAGAAGCTTTTTGTGCAGGGTTCATAGTTTGCTGTATTTTTATAGCATGCTCAGCACACCAGAGACCTGGCCTCCTGGGTTAGAGCTAACCACGGCCAGTGCAATACAAGAAATATTTGGAAAATAAACCAGGGTGGGAACATGCTAAGGGGATTGCAGAAAATAACTCTCCTCCTATCTTTCTACAGCCTCTGTCCATCCTCAAACACACAGACATCCACAGAAAAAAAATCTGATCTATAAATCAGTGTATCCCCAGCTGCTGGAAAACAGTCATCAATATTTTTATTTTGAGAAATGAACCCTCCAAGAGCAACCTGTACCAGCAGTGCCTACCAGCCTGTAATTTCTGCTTTTTAGGGGGAAGAAAAAAACTTTGCTGTATTATTAGAGGAAGAAAAGGTGGTTCTTGGCTTTCTTTGCAGGGCTATGAATGATCAGGAGCAATCACAATAGCAATAACCCTCCACCGGCAGCTGACTGTCTTACTCTAATCTGCTTTATGTGCAGCACTTACAGCGATGTACAGAATTTAAAAGGCCACAGGCCCAGCTATGCATAGAAACCCATGCACACAGCGTGTTGCTTTGATTATATCCAATTGGCACTTTAGGAATGCTTAAAAACTTTGTTTCTACAGAGCTGAAACAAGAGATATCTTTTCTAAGAATCAGAAGCATTTGCCATTTTTGTTTCCACATGAAAAAGAAATACAATGCAACGCAGATAATAATAGCTGATCAAATGGTACTCTTTGATCAAGGAGGAGCATGAATTAATTCAAGAACCATGCCATTTTGGAGACTTGATGCCTTCTGCATTGCATCAGGTCAAGCGGTTGAGCTACTACTTTCCTGATGCAAAAAAAATTTAAAATGTTAAGAAAGCACACTGGATATTTTCTAGTGATTTTCCATGTGTCTCTGGGAAACAGAACACACATAGAATTTTCTTGCTACAATTTAAAAATAGGCTTAAAACTTTGCTTCCAAATATAAATATTGCAGACAGAGACTGACATTAAGAAAAAAATGGTCATTCATAGAAAACTAAATATATATATTTTTTAAATAGCCGCAATCCTGACCTTTTCCCAGTCAGTTGGATTTTTGCCAAAATACAAGTAGATTAAAATACAAGACTAAAAGATATTCCAAGATATTTCTACAATAAGTCTCCTCCATGTGAATTTTCCTTTCTACATCTAGTACCAAAAGCTCTACCTATAAACAGATAAATAGGTAAACAAGCCTTTAACTTTTTTTTTTCCTTAAAAGAAAAACAAAAAATGGTATTATTATTACTGATTTAGACTACTTCAATTGCACAACTATTTGCACTCCAAGTCCGGTGCATTAAGTGAAATGTTATTCAGTTAAATTACAGAATCTCTGGAAAGGCACTAAAGCATTCCAATGGAAATCTTAGTTATTAAGAAAACCCAGATCATAATTATTTTTAGCTAATTGGATAAGAAAATTTTTTTAAACCTCCATATTTGAGAAGGTGCATCTATAATATTCCTGCAATGTCTCTTGGTTTTGAAATGTGGCATATTATTCAGCTGTAGTTCTTTGATGTGTGTTTTTCCCTCAATCCATGCTCCAACAATTCTGTCATACAGAGAACTGAAAATTAAGTTATTCTCACCAGCAATACTCCCCCACAAAGAATCTATCAAACCACAGATATAAACCTCAGAACAATCCCTGCCAGGTTTCTCATGCAAATGACGCAGAGAAACTTACAAGGGCACTTTAAGATATTGAGAACCCTTCAATACAACCCAGTATAATAACTTTTACTTGCTAATTTCTATGGGTCAGTTGCAAAGGAATAGACCTGTCAATCTTTTTCAGATGTAGCAGAATTTGTCTGTCTGCAAACAGGGATGCTTTGTTGTTGCCATAGATACTAATCCTCCACTTTCCTTCTGTTGACACAGCTAGTCACACTCTAAACTACCTGATCACACTTTTAATAGGCAGCTGACTCCAGTACCATAAAATGCTCAAATCAAGTTCACAACACTTGATGCATCCACTGTTGCATTAAAAAAAAAGAACAAAAAAACAACAAAAATTATAATAAAGCATTGTTTAAGGATAATTTCACTTCTCTTATCAAAAAAAAAGTAGACTGTATAGAAATAGTGCCTTTCTAACAATGTCTTTGCTCGAGTTTAAACTTAATTATAATTTTCTCAGTGAATAACTTGTTATAATAGAGAAAACATTATTTTGAAAGCTCTTTTTCTTTATATCTCATGTTTCCTTTAAACACTAATTGATTAAACATGCAAAATAGTATAGCAGTTACACAGGAAGTAATTATTGCTTCTTTTCACAGAATTCAGTACATTATATAAATTTCAAAGTTTAAAACCTGACAAGAAAACAAATGTGGAAGTGACTCACACCCTGCAATACAGCCATGTTCTGAAAAAGACAATTTGCATTTCGATTACTTCCAAATTTGTGACGTTTTAATAAATATTCAAAAATTAAATTTGCTTCAAATTCTATTCATAACTCTTTGGCTTGCAAAACAAATAATCAGAAGGAAGCCATTTCCTCTTGAAAAAAGAAAAGAAAAATATTCAATACATTTTCTTTTATCTGGGTTCAAATAATTTTACAAGTTTTTCTTCCATTATTCATTGCTTAAATAAAAGGCAAAAGGGACAAAAACAACAAAATGAAAGTGCACGAAAATGACCTATTTAAGTTAAATGATCATAAGTACTGCATAACCCAAAACACAAGCTTTTCCTGAAAACTGCAAAATAGATAGGCTTAGAAATCTCATGAATTTTAACAAAAGTTGCTATTCTTGTAATACAAGTGTAGGTATTTTGCAGAGTGTTGCTACATACACAAATACACAGAGGTGCACAAATATGAGCTAATTGCGTTTCACAAATAGTTACAGGAAGTGGCAGAAGGAAGTGGCAGAAGGCAGTGGCGGAAGGAAGTGGCGGAAGGAAGGAAGTGGCAGAAAGAAGGAAGTGGCGGAAGGAAGGAAGTGGCGGAAGGAAGGAAGTGGTGGAAGGAAGTGGCGGAAGGAAGGAAGTGGCGGAAGGAAGGAAGTGGCGGAAGGAAGGAAGTGGCGGAAGGAAGTGGCGGAAGGAAGTGGCGGAAGGAAGTGGCGGAAGTGGCGGAAGTGGCGGAAGTGGCGGAAGTGGCGGAAGTGGCGGAAGTGGCGGAAGTGGCGGAAGGAAGGAAGGAAGGAAGGAAGGAAGGAAGGAAGGAAGGAAGGAAGGAAGGAAGGAAGTGGCGGAAGGAAGTGGCGGAAGGAAGTGGCGGAAGGAAGGAAGTGGCGGAAGGAAGTGGCGGAAGGAAGTGGCGGAAGGAAGGAAGGAAGTGGCGGAAGGAAGGAAGTGGCGGAAGGAAGTGGCGGAAGGAAGTGGCGGAAGGAAGGAAGGAAGTGGCGGAAGGAAGTGGCGGAAGGAAGTGGCGGAAGGAAGTGGCGGAAGGAAGGAAGTGGCGGAAGGAAGGAAGTGGCGGAAGGAAGGAAGTGGCGGAAGGAAGTGGCGGAAGGAAGTGGCGGAAGGAAGTGGCGGAAGGAAGGAAGGAAGTGGCGGAAGGAAGGAAGGAAGGAAGGAAGTAAGGAAGTGGCGGAAGGAAGGAAGGAAGGAAGTGGCGGAAGGAAGGAAGGAAGTGGCGGAAGGAAGTGGCGGAAGGAAGTGGCGGAAGGAAGGAAGTGGCGGAAGGAAGGAAGGAAGTGGCGGAAGGAAGTGGCGGAAGGAAGTGGCGGAAGGAAGTGGCGGAAGGAAGTGGCGGAAGGAAGGAAGGAAGGAAGGAAGGAAGGAAGGAAGGAAGGAAGGAAGGAAGGAAGGAAGGAAGGAAGGAAGGAAGGAAGGAAGGAAGGAAGGAAGGAAGGAAGGAAGGAAGGAAGGAAGGAAGGAAGGAAGTGGCGGAAGGAAGTGGCGGAAGGAAGTGGCGGAAGGAAGGAAGGAAGGAAGTGGCGGAAGGAAGGAAGGAAGTGGCGGAAGGAAGGAAGTGGCGGAAGGAAGGAAGTGGCGGAAGGAAGGAAGGAAGGAAGGAAGGAAGGAAGGAAGGAAGGAAGGAAGGAAGGAAGGAAGGAAGGAAGGAAGGAAGGAAGGAAGGAAGGAAGGAAGGAAGGAAGGAAGGAAGGAAGGAAGGAAGGAAGGAAGGAAGGAAGGAAGGAAGGAAGGAAGGAAGGAAGGAAGGAAGGAAGGAAGGAAGGAAGGAAGGAAGGAAGGAATAACTTTGGAAGTTATTTTACAGGATAAGAAATTTCCAGAAATGAGGATATAAAATCTATACCAGCACTCTTCATATGTATATTCACAAGTAAAACTACAGATGCCAATTCTGTAGGTACCCATACCTACTTACATGTCTCTAGCAGCTCACACAGTTCTACCTTCCTTTCTTAGCTGCAGTCAGAGGCTTAGGACAGAGCCACCAATACCTACATTATAAAATTTCTAAAGTTCAGAATTAAAACACAGCTTTTCCAGTTAATTAAATAGATATATAGTATAAAAATTTCCAAATAATTTACAAAATTCTGAGGTATTCACAGTTTTCATGTGCACTGAGTAACACTTAACCCTTTCCCAATTTTCTTCCATCTGCAGGGTATACACAGGGAATCCTGGAGTGAACATGTGCATGAAGACATAACACAACTCAGCATCCAGCCATGGAACTGGGAAAAGCTCTAATAGGGTACCAGCAGTTGTACTTTGTAGAGGAGATGAACACACTACAGAATCAAAACTTGTGCTTTTCATTTATATACTTTGAGGGCATGTAGGCTTTCAGACTGCAGAATTGATATACAGCTGTGAAGAAGCAATACCTGTTTTAAATCACTACATAGAACACCATGCAAAGGAGTCTGCAGAGAGAGTGAGTTCTGGCACTTTAAGCTATTCTTATCTTACAAGCACAAGAATTTTACAATCTTTTTCTTTAGGTAGGCCAGCTAGTGAAAGAAGGCCACATCAGTTATCATTCCCCATCTTTTACCTGCACAATTAAAGCCAGTGCTTTTAAAGTCCTTATTTGTTCTAAAATTCAGTTGTGCAACATCACAATCAGAATGTCAGCAGCCTCTTAAATTTTATTCAGAAAAATGTTTCTACTTCAGTTATCAACAACAGACCTAAGAATAAGATAAGAAAGTGAGCCATTTTCTAAAGAATCCTTACAAAATCCAAGATTTTCTGTTTAAGTGTCACACCATTGAAAACACTCATCATTTAATCTTGTCAGCATCAACAACATTATGATTTTTTGTATAGTATTGAACTTATCATTGTACGCTGAGTCACAAAACTTCTACCTTCTGATGAAAACACATTTATCATTAGCTTTTCCAAAGATACAGGGAGTCATAGCATTTCCCTTGACCTTAAAAAAAGCGCTGCATTTACATTACTACTCTTCTTTTTCTGGAAAGTGAGCTGGTTTTACTACCCATGTGATAAGTGGTACACACTAAACTAAATCATAAACAGGCCAATTAGGATCAGTCTTGAATTTTGGGTGTCAGTTACAGATTATCATTTTTTACATTCAGCTGTACCTGGACTACTCCATTCCTTGAATAATTCTAAAAGAAAATGAATAAGCTTACCCACTGAATAAATTATATGCTAAACACAAAGTTAAACAGGAGGAAATTTTCTTCATATTTCAGTGGAAATTATGTCTCCATTATGTTTTTTCCATATAACCTTGTTGGTTGTGGTATTCACTTTCCTTCGCTGAAGCAGCACAGGAAAATGAAGATGTGAAATTGTCTGAAATTGTCTGTGAAATTGTCATGTGCAACTCCAAATAGTCTAACAGGCCCCCAGAAGTCTAGTATGTGAACAAGTCTTAGGATATTAATTCCAAAACTCACACTAGGAGACTAGTTAACCTTAGCCACTTCAAGAAGATGACTTCATCCTACTTGGATGTTCTAGTGGACTGCTATTCTAGGAATTACCATTTCTAAGGCAGTGCAGGCAACACTAAACATACATGTAAAAACTGTTATTTTACTCAATCCTTTGCACAAATTGAAAAAATAGTGTATTTTTTCTGTTATAGAGGATTTATAGGAAATTCAGTCAATTGACAAGGTCTAGTTAAAAATAATTTAAAAAATATAAATGAGAAGAAAACCCCTTTAAATTATCTTTTTTTTTTTACAATGCCCATTGGAACCATTTTCCCAAACATAATACATTACTGGAATTCTTTTCTTTTCCTTCACTTCTGTTTCACTGGTAAAGATGCCTTATCACAGATCAATTTCTCACTGTTTCCAACCATTTTTCTTCCAGGCTGCACATTGCAACTTCCCACTTTCAACAAAAGAAAGGATTTAGAGATCAAGAAATACTGATTTTATTTTCAAGTCAAAGCCATATATCCTAAGTGTGCATCAAACAACAGAACTTAATTTACCATCATGCACATGAGACAATTAAGGACAAACCTTTCTGTCAGAACTGCTGTTCAGAAATAGAAAATAGGCCAAATAGGCCAAAACCAACTTAACAAGACTGCCAGATTAACTATTAATAAAAATGGAAAAGCTGATCAAAAATTAATATAAATACAAAAGTCACATTCATTCACTTTATTTCAATTCAGTGCTTCCTCTATCAGTTTTTCTCAAAGGCATCTCACTCCAGCACATAACCTATTTTCCTAAATTCTTCATGCTTTTCTTGGTTGTAAAATACCTATCATGAACAATTCTAATTGTCATAGAGACTCAAAAGTCTTTATAGGTCTTTATTAATCTAATTAAATTCTAAAAGTATTTCTGAGGTAACCTTCAAAATACAAACAAAATTAATTGCACTCCATGTTTCTTCAATGCTACTTTGTGTATTACAGTAGCTCTCGATCATGGTATAGATTGTCAATCATATATTGCAGATTTATTTGTATTTATTTATTTTCTGATGCGACAATTCTAAAAGAATTGTTTAAAATATGTTGCTTGTGTAAAAATGCAGTACTACTAGTAGTAGTATTAATAGTAGTAGTAGTAGTAGTAGTAGTAGTAGTAGTAGTAGTAGTAGTAGAAGCAGTAGTCGTAGACAGTATTTTTTTTTGCACAAAAATGGAGATACCCCACTAAATTAAACTCCTCGCTCCTGAGCAGAGAAAGAGAGAATGAAGGTGGAAAGAGTGCGTGAAGAGGTTTTCATTGTTCTTTTGGTTTTTTGTACTTTCAAAAAATATAGACTTTGTTGCCAAAAAGAATACAGAACTATATCCTGCTGCTAATAAATAATAGGATGCATTTTTTCTGTTGTCCAAAAACCCTGCTTTTTTCACTCTTAGTCATGAACAATATTTTATTTCAAAATTAGAGCAGTATTTTTCTGTATCAATAAATGGCACATCAGAATTGGTGTCAATTTATTAGCTGCATTTAGAAGTCGGTTCTTCTAAAATGTAATTTTAAATGTGGAATTTTTCAGCTTTTGTCACAATCCTCTCCCATTGAAAAATAATTCAAAATTTTTAATATATAAAAGTTCAAGATAGGTGAGATTTCAAAGACTAATCCCTGGGAAAAATAAAACAGAGTATCAAAAAACCATTTACCTAATTCTACTAGGTTTTGGGGTGGGAAGAGTAATACAAAGGACGAGTGTGATGGTGAAGTCTGTAAAGTTACTTAAACGCTTTTCAAACCTACTTTAGACCTGGCTATGAATATGCTATGAATCCTTTGTTCAAGAAAGATATTCTTCCTGACAAAATAAATGAAATCTGTCTTGATTGACAGCTATGACAAAAAGTTCTCCTTGGCATCTGTGGGACCAGGATTTTTCTATAGGGATCTGCCCTGCTTCTTATTTCCTATCAGTTCAAGAAAGAATTGGCCTTATAGCTAGTTGCTTTGGCATGAAATGAAATGGTATTTACCCCCAGAAAGGATCTGCATTAATCATATTTGGCTGGATGTGAAGACATTCACCTACACTATGAACACTTTTATGTGAGATAATGAAAGACTTTTGAACCCCCAGATGACTATATCTTCCTGATCATGAGACAACTTGCCAAAACAATTTTGATGAAATAACATGAGCATGAATTAATGACTTTTCATTAATGTCATAAAATGCAGGGTTTTCCTGTTATATGGGCAATACTGAGACAGAAGTTTAAGCTAGTAAACTAACTGAATATGAAGATCAGAGGAGAATAAAATTGATGAATTTTAGATTTTAGATGTAATGGGTGGTTTTTCACACTGTAAAACACTTTGCACTGATTATAACACAAAATTGTTACACCTACAGAGATGCATCTTACTGAAGTTGCTTACATGAGTGGCATATTTCACATTTGCAGCACACCTGTTAAGGTGACCTAATAAGGTGGACATTTGGAGAAGTGTGTCCTTTCTGTGCCTGCCTAAGGACATCTGGTCACAACAGTAGTGTCTGACTACTAATAATGAACATATTCATTTACAGCACAGAACATTTGAAAAGGTAGATGCCTATATGGATGTATTTGTAGGAAAGCTACTCCCTCTGTTTGCATCTATTCATGGGGGTTGGCTCATAGCCTCAAAATTTGATATTTTATCATCATTTTCATCATTCATCATATTCATCATTTTAATATTTTATCATGACCCCTCCTGCTGACAAAAATAATGTCTGAAAATCAAGGATAGTTTTATTTTCCAGGAAAAAAGACTGATTCATTACTTTTAAAAGGTTATTTTTGCATCTGGTGAATTAATAAATTCTTTTACTGCTGTATTTGTAGATTTATAATAATTTGGATATAAAAAGTAGAGCTCTGATTGGCATGCAGACAATCTTTAGCTGTATTTCTCCTGACTGTAGAAAACTTCCAGATTACTTTATCTGCCTTTAATACTTGTTACTCTGTAGAAATATGCATGTATGTACAAATATTAACAGCTTTACAGTGAAGCAAGGATTAAAGAGTCTTTATCCTTTTATCTTTTTCATCATTATCAGCCACATGGTATGAGCTCCTGTATTACATGAAAAAGAGCATCCCCTGCATTTAGATTATGGTAGTGTACTCTTGTTATGTGTGCCTAGAGATATATTAAATAAACATAGCACTTCTGTTTATTAGTTCTTTATGTATGATGTAACTGGGAAAAAAAAAAAAAGCTGTTTTAGAAAATTTGGCTGACAGCATATCCATATAGTTACGTGAAAAATATTTGCTGCATAGCTGGAGATCACCTCAGATGAGGAATAGCCTTTTGACATAAGTTTAAAAAAAAAGGCAGGTCAAGAAAGGTATGAAGACAATGTCCACACTGTGAAACTCCCTTTGGGTACATAAAAAAGAGCACTGTATAGTCTGGGTTCAGACTTAGGTTAAATTAGTTGAAGGCCACTAAATAGCTTTGGGTGTATTTATTGCATTTTTTTTCACCACTTGCATGAAGGTAAAATGGTCTTAGAACAAGGACTAAGTTGGACTCAGGCCTTTTTTGGTTTTCAAATGCGGTTTGGGCCAACAAGAAAAGAAACCTACAAGACTAACAACAACAGAGACCCAAAGAAAAATGAAAAGTTTGTGCTGCAATTCCACAGATGAGCTGAAGTCTTTCCTGCGGGTGGCAAAAACCAGTTGCACAGTGGCACAATGAATCTACATTTTACACGATCTCTATAAAGTCCTAAGTAGCACACTGCTGGGTTAGAATTGGTGGCTATTCTTCTCCAGAAATTTTCTATCCTTTCTGCTCCTAAAACTTCTTTTAAGTTTCCATAACAAATTTTATTGCTGTTATTGTTGTTACTGTTATTTCTACTAGTATTATTATTACTACATTTCAATATCTCTGTTTTATGAGAAATAAATTGATATTTTTGTATGGGTTAAACCATACAGACAGTGGATTTTCCTTTTTGACCTTTTTTTTTCAGTTTTGAGGAGATTTTGTAGATGAAAATTTAGTTATTTACATGACACTATGGACTATTTTCTTCAGACTTTCAATATAATTTTTAAAAAATCTTATTCATATGCATGGAGTCTTACATACATAAAGTATACTCCACAGAGAGAATGCTGATATCCAGCTGAAAGGGTACATGGGTTACAGTCACAACTTACACTGTTGGGAATCTGCAGGCTGAACAAGGCAGAACACAAACTCATCAAGATGAAAACAATTATGGGAAGTGATGCAATTCCCCTGGCTTTTAGTACTACAAAACCTTTTGAAATGGAAAAAGTCAGAATCCTAAACTAGCTCTGTAAACCCTTATTTGTGGTGAGATTTCCCAAACAGGAAAAAGCAGGATTTCATAGATCCTGCTTGACAAATCTGTAATTATGGAGCTAAAGTCAGAACTTGTTTGGTTTCAAAAAGGAATTAAATTCAGGCAACTTTTTGGAATGCAGTTTCTAGCAGGAATGGTCACCTGCTTGTAGATGGACAGTGATGCTGCTGCAGCTGCTTCTATTCATTATACTGTATTTTGTGTTTTCTTCACTCTCAACCTTTTATACGTTGAATCAATCGTGTTAGGGAAGGACTTGTGCACTACAGAAGCCCCATTCTGAGCTTCTCTGGGCTTACAGCTATGCACATGAAGGCAGAATCTCTCCTCATGAAACACAGGAGAATTTACTGAAAGAATTCTTCTGTTTGTCCTTCTCCTGATTTCATTTCTTCTTTTCCTCACTTATCAAATGAAGCAATATCTTTCTTCCATAACTTCGGTAGGGAGTTAATTCCCAAGATTCCCACTTTGATACTTCCAAGTTCCTGGGAACTCACATTCCTGCCAAGAGCAAAACCATTTAGTAAATCTCTAAGAGCTTTTGTAAATAGGATGCCACACAGCAGATTAATCAGACATTCAAAGCAAATAGCTGAGAGGTTTGGTAAACAAGATTTATAATAATGCAGACTGTTGAGATATAGATACATACACACACAGACACACACACACACACACATATATATATATATATATATATATATATATTTATATATTTATATATATATGCACTTGCATTACAGGCAGGAAACTATTCATGCCTGGGACGACTGCATTATTAGTCACAGCACTGTGACCTCTCACCCCAAGTGATAAAGTACACAGGTCAGAATTGACAATACCTACTCATGGCTGATCATGGCTGCCAGTTATTGATCCAAAGAGGGGAAAAAAAGAAAACTTTGCAGGAAAAAACATTGCTCTGAATTACAAACATGCATTCTCCTGAGACTCAGCAACTCTCTGGGTTTTTCCCACTGGAGCTGGAAAGCAAAAAGTGAGTTCAGCCAGTATTTAATATCAAGTGAATGTGGTGTTTAATCAATACTATTCTGCTTTTGTTCCACGATGTGGAAAGCAGTGTCTATTCATTCAGTAAAGGTTAATGCCAAGGGTCAAGTGATTTCACACTCTCTGTAGGATCCACAACATTTCAGTAGTTCAGATGCCTTGGACAATGATGACTCAGTTGGACTGATTTATTGCCACTCTAAGGTCCTGCTTAATACAGAAGGGCTATCTTATGATAATACCTCAGAAAATAGCACTGATAGAAAAAGAGGCTATAATTACCTACATTTTGAAGTAATGTCTTCATCTCTAACATCCGATAAAGATGTAAGGTCCATTTAAAATGATATGCTCCTTGTATTAGCAAGTCAGTTAAATCAGCTATTATCAGTGTGCTCTGGTTTATGAAATGCTATCTATGCAAAAGAAATCTGGCTGATGTATTGAGAAAAATGCAAATTGCAAGCAATCTAATACTGCCCAAATAAAAAAACACTCTTCTTAGAAGACTGATTAAAAATACAAAAAGGGGGGAAAATTAAAGACAATGTGGAATAAAAATATAACAAACACAGATATTCTAATTGGGCTTTTGTATGTGAGACCACATAAGCAATAGTATGCAAAATCCCTTGTATTTTTCTTCCTCTAAAATTTCTAACTTAAGGGTTGATAGGCAAAAAGGGGAAGACTAAAAACTCCCCCTCAATAGGATACACTGAAAGTGACATTAGGTGAGGTCATTGTCTAAATGAGAATGCATTTGACTTTGTCAGGGGTTCTAATTTTGAACATGTTAGGATCCCTGCTTATTATTCAGCAATGTCTTATTCAAGATGTGTTTTATATAATGAAAGAAGTTCAGATGTCACTAGAAAAATAGTGTGAGAAGAATTAATTGGAAGGCTTATCAGACAAAAGTAATTTAGAATCCAAATCTATCTAATATATCATTGAATGATGAATATACCAATCAATTAGCAAAATAAGATAAATTCTGCAAATTTCACTGAAGACATCCTATTATTATAAGTGGGAGGATATTTGGAACAGTTAATTACTCCTTATTTTAGGTTCTAAGTATGCAAAAATCCTTTATGTGAATTTTCAACATCCTTCTCTCCCCCAAATTACAGATATTTAGAAATTTTTTTCAGACTTGTTTTAAATAATAGTGTCATGTTTTCAATAACACTGTGGCAGATATAGAAGAAAGACATTTTAATGTGAATTAAAAAGAAAAATCCTTCATTCTTACATCTGTGGGATACTGTGTTGTTTTACAAAAAAGAATAATCAGTGCAAAAAAAAAGACAAAATGTTCATTGCTATATTTATTGAAAATGGGCTAGTTTCTACAAAAAATATACATTACATGGCAACCAGTTCCCTCTCTTTGATGGAATAAATTGTTACTGATAATATTAAATGTTTAGTTAGTAAATTTCTTTCCACCCTTTGATTTCTCTGAATAGAAGATATCAAAAATATCATAGAGGGCTAAGAATGACACTGAAATAATACACTTAAAGACCCAAACAGTCCCTCTCCCACAAAGACCCTGTGCTTTATTTTATAGAATTGAAAAGCTCTAAATAGTTCACAGTTCAAATCAAGAGATTTAAAATATCTGACATCTGTTGAGTTTTTCCTTTCCCAACAAGGTTTCCAAGTCACAATCTGAAGTATAAACCCCTACCACCCTTCTAGTTAAAATTTCATACAGAAGTTGCAATGGCAGTAGCTATCATACTTCAGAGATATAAAAAAAAAATCCAAAGATATCTAGAAGAGAAAAATAAAAGTTTACCTACTTGAAAATAACAGAAATTTAAAAATAAGATTATTTGTGTTAGAAAGGAAAGTGTCTTTTTACTTGTACAAGAAGCTTTCTTTAATTTATTTAAAATAAGAATGCCTTGGATTATCTCAGTTTGTGATAACAAAGACTTTGTCACACTAAATCAGACCACTACACCGTTAAGTTCAGAATCTTGCCCGCAGGCTCAGTGGGTGCCCAGTCTGTCAGACAACAGGACCATCTATTCTTGCTGACCCTGTTGAATGAGAGTCTCCACGTTGAAGAAGGAACTTAATGAATTTTTTTTTTACACAAATTAATATTTGATATTTTTTTTGCTGCTAGAGCTTTACAAGTTAGCATTCATCAATTTTATATACAGAAGTGTACAAAATGCTACCTGTCTTAATCCTAAATAGTATTATCATGACTACGTACAGGCCCATCTCATACACGATATAGAGCTTTGCTCTGAACAGGAATAGCTATATATTTCTGCAATATCCCAAAATCATAACAAAGAACCAGATTTTTTGCACCACTTAATGAAATAAGCAGTCTGGGAAATATGAAGATGAAAAATTGAGCCAAAAAATGTTGCTAGAAAATTTTTGCATAACTGTATGATCTAATGATTCAAATATTTCAGCTTTGATCCAGCAACAGGACTGCATATTCTCTCTCTTTTGGACATGGCAGTGGAATTCTAGTACAGCAAGCTTTTTGTTAATTTAAGTTTTTAGAAATAATAAGTTTTAGAGAGAAGAGAATGGCCATTCTGACCAAGATCCCTGTAATATCTAGAATTTAAAAAAAAAGGAAGAAAAAAAGACTTGCCTAAAATTAGACTTCTGAATCCATATTTAGGCAATCAAAAAAAAGGCCTAATTATGAAGACTGCTAAGCAGCCAGGAGCACCTATTTTACTTGGTGTTATCCTATTGCAGTGAGGGCAGTGAATTAGCTGTCTCCTGAAAAATGTAGCTGAGTTTCCATGCTAATTATGCAAAATACTTGCTTTGTTACAGAGTGCAACATCAGTGAGATTTATACAAGCAGATTTAGCTGCCTTTTATATACTGAGTGGTACAGAATGATTTTGGCTCTCCACGTGCAAGTTATATATGATATGAATGAACACATTAATCAATCATGGATAAAGTGTTTATTACAGCTCCATTACTAGTTTTGATTTATGCTCTTCTATTCTGTTTTCTTCCATTTTCATAACTTTTTTTTTTGTTTAATCTTCATCTGTGCATGACTTTGGGGTTTGGCAGGGACTTGAAGTTTAGTCATGAAACATTATCAGAGCACAAGTAATTAAAATATTACAAATACATTTTTTCCAAATATTAAAAAATATTAAAATGATTATATAAGAAAACACAAGTACTTATTTCATATTACCATGCCACTTGAAAAGGACAGTCAAAAGAATGGAAAAGTAAATCTTATTTATTTTTATGAAAAGTAGCACATTATTATAGATGGTTCTGTTTAAGAAACTGTACTAAATACATGCATAAATAAAAAACAAAACAAAAAAAAACCCAAAAAACCAAACACAAACCTAAGAACACTCCAAACCAAAGTCACCTGAATTCTGTTCGAATAGCTGTCAAGTACAAGACAGTAAAAGAAACCTGTCAAGGCTCAGAGTTCTTATGGGACAGGTTTCACTGCAGGACTGAAACATTGATTTCTGGGAAACTTAAAAAAAAATCTTTTCTAAATGAGGCTATCACCAAACCTTGACGTGAAATATTTTCTTCTAGAATCGTTGTTGCACTTTCACTGAAGTGTGCAATGGATTTCATGCACTCAGGTGCAACCTGTTGAGAACACATATGTGCATTTCTAATCTCTTAAAATTATCAATTTGAAGTCTCTAACTGCTTAAGGTTGACTTCTAGTAACCTAAGATTCAATTCAGCATATTGAGCAAGACTGGAATCCTCACTGAATTCATTGAGTGACTTTGGAAAGACAAGACAGTTTACGCTCCCAGCTGCATAAAAAACAGTAGAGTAAATGTGGCTTTTCATAACACTATGAGTTGCAATGGACACCACAGCAGGCTGAAAGGGATAAGCAAGCTCTCAGAAATTACTCAGGTGATATCATGCTGTAACTCATTCAGTTAGAAGAACTGAAACCAAGACAGATTTACAAACCTAAGCAAAAAAATCAGACTTGTAAAGAGTATATATTGCTTACTCTCTTATTTTCTTTCTTTCAGTAATTTCTGCAAGCGTTTATTTATTTGGGAAGTGCAGATCACCATGAAGGAGACTGTAGAAAAGAAGAATTTCCTGTTATTTTCAGTTCTAATGAAAATTCTCATCTAGTTTAAAACTCTCATCCCATTTTTAAAGTGTTATTATTCTCTACATCGTGTTCACTGTCCACAATGTCTGAAACAGGAATTTACAGACCTGTAAGCCAAATCCCCTCTTTTACTCATAGTTGTAATATCATATCTCTCTAGAATGTACCCAGGACTTGCTACACTGTATACCTCCAGTCTTTGCTCAGTTCCCTATAATTTCAGTTGCTGTCCTCCTTCCATCCTGCTGGCCTTGACAAAGCATCCCTCAAAGCATGGTACCTGTGGCTGTCCCTCTCTGCTATACATGACAGGGCTCACCAGAGAGTGCAGCATCCTGAATCCAGACCTCAAGAACATTCAACATCCTTGCAAATTTTCCTCACCTGTGAAGTAGAGGGGGAAAAATACATCACATGCAGTTGTTTTAACATGCAGCCTTGGTCTGGTTTTAATATCTGCAGTTTTTGAATTGAAATGGTGTACAAATATGTCATTCTTTATGACAAAAGCCAAATAAGTGCAAATACTGTCATTAAACAGAAAGTTGAGTCTGGGGTGTAATGGGGAGGTCAAATTAGAGATGCAGTAGCCTTTGCTCAAGGACAGCAAATGTAAGCACTCTGTCTTTAAAAGTCATGCCACTGCAGCACACCGTTTGGGTTACACTGATCTGGGTGCTACATAGCATAAATACTCCAAACCAGGTCCCCAGCAACTATCACTAAGCACAAGAAAAGTGATTAATCCCCAGACAGAAACAATACACTGGCTAGCTGCTGTGATAAATTTCTTATTTCTGCTGGAGCCTGGACTTGCCTGACCACATTCTGCAAAAAAGCCCCCAACTGCCCCTCAGAGTGAGACATGTGCACACAGTCTTTTTGATACAAAATGCATAGTTATAAAATACAATTTTTACCTGTGATATAGATACATGTCCTATGAGTGAGGCCTCACAACTTCGTTTCTTGACTGTGATTATCAAATAACACATACTTAAACTAGATGACAAGAGGAACCAGAACTCTCTGTGAGTCAATCAAAGACAGTGTGGTTTGTCTAGCTTGGATAAAAAAGCCTTTCATCTTAACATGCACATTATTTGTTCTGCCATTGCACAATGCCCACCATGGTGAAACCCTCATCCAGAGCTAGAGCAAATAGACAGTATAAAATGGAGAAGCTCTTACCTCCTTTCATAACTGATGATTTATCATCTTCTCAGGCATCTAAATACTGTGCTTGTTCATAATGCTGACTGAAGATCAAACGGACACATAGACAGCCTACCTCCACAACCTCCCATCCCTCTCCCCACACAGCTGTTCACGTCATATTTGAGGTCAGTCCAGTCAAAGTTACCTCAGCTTTCCTACAATTTCTGACAATCCTGTAGGTTTTGTCTGCCAGTGCAAACAACCTGCCATCACATCCCCAGGATCAGGGAAGATTTTAAATTTCAGTCAGCTTGGTCTTATTTGTTTACCTTAGCTAAAGATGAGGAGTTGTCAAACTACAAAATTTACATAGCTGTCAAGGATGTTTTTGAACATGCAAATCTGCAGTACCTTTTATCGCAAACATTGCAAAAAGCTTTAAAACCAGGACATATGAAATATGTATACTTTTTTTTTTGTTTAAAAAAAATCTATGTCAGCATATAGGCCTTCACCCTGCATATCAATGTATTGCTGTCTCTTTTGTTTTGTAGCCAAATGGAAACAATAAAGCATCAACAGCATTGTCAGCTCCTTCAATATATCTTGTTTCAGCCTTTTATTATATACAGGCATGAAGAATGTTATTCTTACTCAGTTCTTATTTTGCTTGGAAGCCTTGAAATTTTCTGACGATGTGATCTAATCTCATATACCAGGCCTAATTTACCCTATCAAGGAGGTATCCAAGAAAGGAGGGTGTACAAGACAGCTGCTTGTCTAACATCCTGAGGGATGATGAGCAGTCTGGAAGGTACTGGGTTCATTTATCAGTTGTCAGATAAACACTAGTCTTCCTCACTTGTGATCACACTGTCAACCCACAATCCAGAAAACACCTGGCTATGGCGTGTGCAGGACCTTAAAAGTGAGTAAAAGATGTCACCATCTCAGCACTTAATGCATGAGAAACTGTTTCAAATAACTAGATCATTATAGCAAACTCTTTCCAACAGCTATCACCACTAATTAAAGTAAGTTCATTTGGGCAAACAAGCACATTTAATATTAATGAACTTATAATAAAATGTTTTTAGGAAATGTGTGTGCAAGTGCCAAATTAATTTCATCTTTGGTGTTGTGAAACAAAGATGTATAAATGCATACAAAGTTTAAACTGATTTGGTTTACTTTAGGCTCACAGGCATCTTTAGCTTTTTTACCCAATGCTGTGCCCTCCTCTTTCTACACAGACCTCAGTGGCTTCTGATGCACACAGGGGCAGATGTGGTGCTGATTCTGTCAAGTCTGATGCTGAACTTTGAATTCTTCCAGCTGTGTTATAAACCACACATAAAATGGGTTTTGCACTCACAACAAAATTGTGCCTTTTTAATGAGAAAACACTCTTTGAGTTTTACCTGCCTAGGAGTTTTCTTGGTTAGAATTGGAGGTTTCATGGTAAATGGCCTACAAGAACAAGGGAAGATTTGAAATGGTAATGAAAGATCCAGACAAAAGAGGCTGAAGAATCTGTTGGAGAAACTGTGAATCAACCAAGATGCAGAGAAAGACAGTGAAAAGAGTACAAAATTTATCTCTACTGTGGTGTATTGCCTTCATCAGGCAGAAATGTTGAAGACTATTCCCTGCTTTCGAGCCTTTAGTTTAAGTTCATTTTAAGACATTTATTTTGAATAAGTGAGATCACTGTTCTAGTTCCAGGACCCCTATACAAAATACCATGCTTCACCACTTCCCACATGAAATAAACATACAGGAGCAAAACAGACAAGATTTCTTATTATATTTGGCAGTTAGTCTTATGACTCATTGCCAATATACATTTTTTCTAGAAACACATTGGTTATAGTATATATAGAATGTTAAAACTTTTAAATCCTAGAATATTGTAAGACTAAGATGAGCACAGCTATTTCCAGTACAGAAATACAGTTGTCAAAAAATAAGAGTGCCCTTTTACTTTTTTTTTAAGGACAAGAATCCTCTGTGCTCCGTCAGACATCTTCAAGTGGTTGTTGAAATGTATTATTCTGCATGTTTAATACCACATAGGACTCTGAAGAGATGAAGTTATACAATGCCTTAGGCAATTATGAACAAGGATTTTAGGGAAAAAGAAGGCTGCAATGTAGAGAATAAGCAGCATGATATAAGCAGAATATTCGATATTTAGGGCAACAAAATGAATAACATGCTGTCTTGACTAGCACAATACAAGACATCATATCTTTTCTATGCATCTCAGATCTATTTATCTGAACCAGAAATGTTCAAATTCATTTATGAAGCTATTATTGATTTGTAGAATGTGACTTAAAATCTCAACAAACACTGAACAATCTGTGAGAAGCTCTTAAATACTGAACGTATGTAACTAGACATCTCAATTTAACAACCAGACATACATTTAACAGCATTAATAGCTAGGCACTTAATGGATCAATTCCCACTGTTTGTGTAATGTGAAAATAAAAAAGGCTTATTAAATGACAAGCTTTCCCTGGTTTGTGCTAATTAATTATATACTGCATCTGACTGGTAATTTAGTGGGAAAATGCAGCCCAAAACTATGGTTTCTGCTTGAACTTTGCCTCAGCACCACCTAATTCTGCTCAGAGTGCAGCTGCGACCTGCCTCTGAACGACAGCAGTATTAAATTAGAGCACAAGGCCATCAATTTAATAAGTACTGTAGCAGGTAATTTGAATAAGGACAGTATTAGTATTCTGACAGTGCACAACTAAAAGCAGCTGACCTTTCAGACCAGAGAAGATCCTTGAACACATCTAGCTGAATCGGTGAACACAATAATAATCTGACCATGTTAAGAGTGCCAAGAGAGACTTTTACAGCTCTGCACCCATTACTATATATCAGCTATTCTACAGTATATAAGAACACTTTATGTACAGAAAAACAAGGTTATAAATAGAACAAAGGCAATGTGAGAGATATATTTCAAGTGGCACATTTGAAAATTTTCCTTATTACCTTGATTTATGGTGTAAAGAATGTAAAATTAATCAATGCACATAAAAATGCACTATGAACACCCACATAACAACCCAGTGACTTTTTACCACAAATTTAGTACCAGGAAGAACACAGGTATGTGTTGTACAGTACAAGTAAAAGCACAAAAAATTATTTTGTCATTATATCTGTTCTAAAAACAGAAATATAAGAAGAATATAGCATTTTGTCAGGAGAAAGTGAATGCTTTTCAGCTAATTGACAAGGTTTTTTTGCGATTTATAACTACAGTAAAAAGTCCCTAACAACAGACTGTTGGTCAGTTGTCACAGTTCTAAGTGAAATTCCCTTAAATTCAGTGAATCCACTCTGAAAGGAATAAGGAGGCTTTTTTGCAAGGGTCTGCTTATAAAAATTAAAGATCACACATTGATAGCAACAGAAGAAACATCATGATCATACCCATATGACTGAGGGAAGAACAATCTATATGAAAAACAGAATAATGGTTTTTCTGGTTTGTTTATTTTGTGAGGAATTGGTGGCAGAGGGAGTTATTTTCTTTAACCATGTGAAGGGAAGGTTTTTAAAGAGTAGATAATACCAATCAATCAGAGATGTCTTCTAGAAGATCTTTTTAAATAGGGGTAGGGTTTTCCATACGGTCCTAACACCTATTAGTCAAAATGTCCCTTTAAGTAATTCTCAGAATTATATAGTGGAAAAGCACAGTATGGTACTAAAATGTCTCCAGAAGCTGGGACACACAGTAAAATCTGTCTTTTATTTCCTTCCTGAATTATACAGTTTAGGCCCTCAGGTCTGCCATATCCACCACTTATTTCAGAAATGGTCATGCACTCATGTACTGTCAGTGATCATACAAAAAACTGTTTACCAATGCATGACTGAAATGTTTAGCAATACTTGATGCCCCTCAAACTGGCAGGCCATTTATTTTAAATGACATAAACCTGTTTAACATGATTTTCCTAGATCTTAACATAGAACTGCACAAAAAAAAAGATTGAAGTTTAAAGGCAACTGTTCTGTGGACATATGAATTGCTAAATAGGTATGAAAGAATTGATATTTCTTTTGTGTCACAGTGCCCATTGGTTTTTGTAGCATTGCTTGCAAATATTTGACACAGTCTGAGCTTTTAAACCTGTCATCACAGCAAACAGATATAAGTTCATTTTGGACGTTTACCTTTTATCCTCCCAAGCTGGAGCTAATGAGAGCCACCCATTCAGGTTGGAAGTAAGACTCAGTAGAAGAGTTATGCATATTTATGCAGACTCCTGGAAACTGACAGAGTTTTTCACATCTCCTCAGAAACCAGTTCAGAGTTTCAGACCATTTTTACTTTCCTTAGTACTGCAGGAAAATGGACCGAATTTGGAGGGACAATTGATATTTCAGTACTACTACAATACTGAACACTTTTTTCATGGCAGTAACCAGGCATACATCATATTGACAGACAATTTACAAAATGGTATTGTTCAGTTAAAATATGCATAAAGCATTGTGGGCTATATGAAATATTTATGTACAGATGCAAATAGCAGGTTAGAGGACCCCTCTGGGGCAGAGGGAGTCCGGTCTGGAAGGAACACAAAAACAACATGGAGGATAAAAAAGCTGATATGAAACCGGGGAGGTGACTTGCTGACTATAAAATAATGCAATCCTCACCTGTGGTTTCACAAAGTCCCACAGTATTCCCACCATGAATTTTTTTCATCTATACATATTTCAGATTAAAACAAGGATATTGTCCCAGATTGCAAGTTTAACAAGTATGAAAGTGAACTCTTTGGTGGGAGGAAAAAAGGCTCAATATTAGAACAAAATATTTAAAAAGAGACCAAGACTGAATGACAAGCAGGACCATGTGACTCCAGGTTTGTTTGCTTGTCCATCCTAAATTCTAGTCTAATTCATGCCTTTACTTAGTAAGAGGTTAAATGCAATGGATATATCTGTACCCAGCCTATCTGTAATGAAAAGATCCATGAAAATAAGGATTGATAATATTAGAATAAAGGAGGAAGATGAGAAAGAATGAGATATGTAGGGGATTGAGATATCTAAGGAAAAAAATATTCCTTTCGTCGCCCATCTCTTTCAGCCTGTGCAGATTCTGCAGTTGCCCAACATCAGACAAGATTTCTCTCAGTTTCCAGGGCTAAATTAATGCTGGAAACTTTAAATCATGAAGTAGACTTGTAAATCAGCATTTTTCAGAAAAAAAAAAGTTTTACAAACTCATTTGAGTTTCCTCTCTAATATACTCATCCTTCATACCTCTTTACTTTTGTCTTTTCTTATTTCCTACAGTTTTAAAAAAAGGTATTATTACATGCTTAAGCCACAGAGGACTGAGTGCAATTTAAAATGTTACACAAAAGACACACCGCAAGGTATTTCCAATAAACTTACACTATATAAAAATGGAGGGTAAATGGGACATGATTCATTCACAAATAGAGCCTTTAGTCTGATTTGTGGTGGTAAGCATGCTGTCATACGCTAAGAATACATTAAATTACCTTTTCTGCAATTATTAAAATTCCTTCTCCACCTTACAAGTGAAATTAATTTCAAGTGCAAATAAACTCCCCAGTGAGCTTTCCCATCAAATATTTCATAACTAAAAAGTTTAAATACATCTGCTAAAAGGGGACAAGTAATAGTATAATCCATTTTATTTTAAAAAGGCATGCGATTTCAGAAAGTACTAATACTAATAATATAACCACCTTGTTTAAGTGTGATGCTGTAAAATACCTTATCTGCCAGTTTACATATCTAACGTCTACAGTAGCTGTACATACAGATGGTATTGCTTAACAGAAACTGCTTAATTTTAGAACTGTAGTGTTTGAGATCAGTTTTAAAACATCCAAGCAGGAAATGATAATTACTGCAATAAATACTGATTTTCTTCAGGGCATCCATGTCACGTTAGAAAAACATTCAGTGTCTTAGCTGTGCTTAATTAGGCAACTCATGTTTTCACTAACTGAAATGGGGAAAAAGTAGTCTATAAATTTGTTAATTAACTAAATGTATTCTGGCATTTCTGATATAGCTACAGTTCTGGAGAGAAGGAACCTAAAGGGTGAAATCCCACTATATAGTATAGTAGAAATATAATGATGAACCTATCTTTCCAGACAAATATATTATTTTTCATTGCTAAACCTGAAGCTCTCACAAAATATACAATGACAACCAGATCTTCTTCTCCACTAGCAATATATCTTTTAGAAATATTTTTAAGGATGAGATTACTGGCTGCAAGGGTAAAAGGTGTTGAAGTAGGAACAGTTTCAGAATGTTTCAGTATAAAGCAAGTTTTGCATCCATTCCTGAATATAGCAGAAATAGTAATTTTGGTGGCTGGCTTTTTGGCTGGCTGGTTCTTTTGGTCTCACTCCCTTGTCATTGAATTCCAGACACTTTGGATGTGAGTGCTTTGAAGATTTCAGCTCTGGCACTACTGCTGTATTGACAGGACTTTTTATTGCTTCAGCTGACTTCTGCAAAGGAAGGCTGTGACTGGAAAAACTTCCTGTTGGTGTAAGGACTAGTCCCGCACCAGGACTTGTAGGTCACAAGTTTGAATGGATCTGTGTTCAGTGGAAAGCCAGTACTATATCACAGTATGGTATTTTTATAAGGACAGTAAAACAATTTAATTGTTTTTGTTTCTGCACTTAAGCAAATAAGAGAATCCCATTCCCTTTACTTCTTACAGTAAATGACCTCTCATTCCTGCTTCTGTGCTAAGGAAATTTAATGAGGTTTTTACATTCATTGTATAATAGAATTAATCTTATCTGAATCCAGCCTTGATAGTCCCAGTCATGCTTGCACCTTAGTAGGAGCTCTGCTAGTCTTTAATTATCTTTTCCTCTTCATCCATATTCCTTTTCACACAATAAATATCTTTAATGCCATCAATGACAGACTCTCTTTGGCCCTCTTATTTCTGTGACTCACCACAGGAGGAAAAAGCTAATCCTCATATACATCCCTATTCCTTGGCTCTACATTAGTGCTTCTTGGGAAAGAGCTCTCTAAAAATGCTGAAAGGCATTAAAAGTGTTAAAAATTAAGACTAGACTGAGAATCAAGTAGAAAATGGCTAACATAACAGAAAACTATTAATGAAATCCTGAAAAAACTCACATCTTGAATATGACTTAAAATCTAGTCACCATGACTCAGAAAACCATCAAAAAGCAAGGTAGGACTATGGACAAAGAAAAGATCCAATGCAGGGAAAATTTTCAGTGGGGAAACGCATAGTAGGTTAGGAATGTATCAGGAAAAAAGAACCTAAAAGTAACAAGATGGGGGATCATACAACAAAAATCACTGAAGTCAATAAGAGTACACTGAGATGTTTAGAGAATAATTAATAGCTATTTCATCCTGAGAACTACTAGGCATTTAGAGAACCAGTATTAGCACAAATGGAAGTAACCAAGTGCATTATGCAAACAAACAGAACCAATCTTTGGCTCAGGATACAGTCAAGTACAAACAGATTCCAAAAGGTTCCCCAGGGCATAAGACCGGGTTTGCATCCTTCTGGATGTCCAGTTCTCAACATAACATTACCATGGTCAAATAAAACTGCGAGGAAAATCTGTCCACATGGCTGTGCCATAATTTACCAATACATGGTCAAACACAATAAATGATTGGAATTTTCTCTAGAAATTAAAATGTCAGGTTTTAATGACTATTGTTTATGTTTTATTGCAAAGTATGAATTAATGGAATTATCTTTCTTCAAATACTTGAAGTTTTCTTTTCTCAAATACTTGAAGTTTATAATCATGATCCAGGTCTCAAACTCATTTTATTAATTCACAATAAAACAAAACAACAAGCCACAAACATTGTATGTGCTTGAATTCAGACCTTGGATTTATCATTCAGTGACTGTTGAAATCATCCTATTATATGTGCTTGAATTCAGACCTTGGATTTATCACTCAGTGACTGTTGAAATCATCCCAGTCCTGCCATCATACTAATAACTCTGGCATCATTTTTCATTAGGTCCTCTTCCTATGGCTTCAATTCTAAACTTTAACTAAGTGTGCTGATTTTTCCTGCCTAAGGAAAAATCTCCAATATACTGTCTAATCTATTCATCCTCATAAACCATCTCACATCCTGATTACTGGGACATCTTCTTCCATCACACTGTTAAATAAAACCTTGTCCCCTTCATATCCTCCAGGATGCCACTGGAAAGATACAATGTATTGCTTTTTACATGTGATCTTTGTCTTTTTATAATACAAACAACCCATAGTATTATTGCTAATAAAAAATAATAATAATATCATGGTAAATATAAGAATAATACTCAAAAATAATTACATAGAACACACTACAACGCACAAATCTCAAACAAATATCTACTCTCCTTTCAGTTTTATTAAGGTAGACCCAAAAAATTACTTGAATATCTTTCCCGCTGACAATGGTTCTCACAAGAGGAGAAGCCCCTATCTTCCAATCTTGACTGGCCCAAAGACCCTATAACAGGCAATTAAAAAGTGTGTAAGGATTTTCCTAAGGATTGCCTTATGCTGTTCTAGTTCTTGGGTTTAACTGAAGCCCTCAGACCAATAAAAGACAAATATTCATTGAAAAGGGAATACTTTTTATTTTGGTATTTCTTCTTGCTTTTAAGAATGGTTTTAGAACTAAAGAGTCAAAGAACATTTTGGATTGTAAGGGATGTTTAAAGGTCCTTTAATGCAACTCCACTGCCATGGGCAGGAACACGTTCCACCAGATCGGGTTGCTCAAAACCCCATCCTGCCTGGGCTTGAACACTTCCAGCCAGGGCAGCCACAGCTTCTCTGGGTAACTTGTTTTACTGCCTCACCACCCACACAAAGAATTTCATACTACACTTTAATATAAACCCTCCCTCTTTCAGTTTAAAGCCATTACCCCTTATCCTATCACTCCATGCACTTCACAATAGTCCCTTTTCTGGTCTCCTGTAGTGTCTCTAGGCACTGGAAAGGGCTAAGGTGACACCAGAGCCTTCCCTTCTCCACCTGAACCCCAATTCTCTCAGCTTGTCTTCATAGCAGTGGTGCTCCAGTCTTCTGATCACCTTTGTGTCCTACTCTGGACTAATTCCAACAGACCCTTATGCTGCAGAGGTGGATGTAGTATTCCAGATGGGGTCTCAGAGTAGAGGAGCAGAGTAAAGAATCACCTGTCTGGCCCCACTGTCCATGCTTCTTTTGATGCACACATTTGGCTTTTTGGGCTGCAGGTGCACCTTGATACCTCATGTCCTGTCTCTCGTCCACCAGTAGCCTCAACTCCTTCATCTCAGGGCTGCTCTTGATTTGTACATCCCCTGGCTGTTACTGGAAATCTCCCTGACCCATGTGCAGGACCTTGCATTTGGTCTTGTTGAGCTTCATGAGGCTCACATAGATCCACTTCTCCATCTTGTTAAGGTCTTTCTGAAGTCCTTCCACCACAGCAGCAGCACCCTTCATCTTAGTGCTGTCTGCTGAAGCTTTCTGAGAGTGTGCTCAATCCCACTTTGTATGCAATTGATGAAGATATTAGAAAGTATTGGTCCCAGTACAGAATCTTGAAGGCCTATTTGTTCTTGAAAGACTATTTGTTCCTGATTTCTACGTGAACACTGAGCCATTGACTGCAACATATTAGAAAAGGCCATCCAACCAGTATCTTATTTTTCTAGCAGTCCATCCATTAAACCCATATTTCTCCTATTTATAGGTATGCATGGTCCATGGGAGCATACCAAAGCTTTACAGAAGTCTAGGTAAATGACATCCACAGCTGTCTCCTTGTCCACTGATGCAGTCATTTCATTGTAGAAGACCTGTAGATTAATAAGGCACAACTTGACCTTGGTGAAACCATGTTGGCTGTCTCTAATCAGCTACTTTTCTTTCAGCATATCTACCATGAGGATCTGTTGCATGATCCTACTGGGCATGGAGGTAAAAATGACTAGTCACTTTTAATATTTCTAAGGGTTCTCCTTTTTAAACTCTTTTTAAAATGAACATGATTTTCCCCTGTTTTCAGTCATGGGTGACTTCACCTGATTGCCACAAGTTTTCTAATATGATAAGGAACTTGGCAACTACATCATCAGGACTCTAGGATGCACCTCATCGGGTGCCGTGGACTTCTGTATTCCTCAGGTGGTCTTGAATCTCATTCCACTTACAGTGGGAAGGAATTAATCCCCCAAATCCCTGCCTTGACATTCAAGGGTTTGAGGGCTGTGGGAAGAGAGATTATCACTGAAGACTGAGGTAAAATATTTTTGAGTACCTTGTCCTTCTTTTTGTCAGGTCTTACTATTTCTTCTGTCTTACTTAGCAGTGGGATACATTTACTTAAGCTGCATAAACCAGTAATGGAGGGAAAGATCTTAAATCAAGTGCACTAAGAAAGAGAACACAATAAATGATAGTGAACACAATTTACAACTTTTCAACTAGTAAATTGCATTTCTTAAACTAGGCAATACACACATCTTTGTCTCTAAGCATATAACTAAATGAAGAGTAAAATTATATGTAATGAATTGATAACATTGTAAGTCACTGAAAATTAGAGGTTTAAAGTGTAGCTGGTTGAACAGCTCTGAGATCTTATCACTTTGTAATTTTAAAAATCGAAGTAATAAAGCTTCTTAGGCTACCTGAAAAAAATAGTTTTGGGGAAATTTAATGCACTGGTGTGAGACAGCGACAATTATGAAAAAAAGAAGTATGAAAAAAAGAAGTGTAAAATTAGCTTAGGTAAACCTGTGGGCAAGATGCTTTCCATGGAACAAAAATGCCTTTAACAAAGCCATTTTTAAAACTATTCATATGTGGCTATTTCTGTTCAGAATTAGATAAAAGCAAAAAATGAGGTGCTAAATAGGAATAATATAAAAAAAATCATAATATATTAAAACCAGAATTTTCATAATAACCTTTTCTAGTATTGTATTCCAGGTGTTGGGATGCAGGTCATATAGCACCAAGAGACATAACTGGTAAACCAACAAGTCAACAGAAAGGTTACAAAATTATCTTAGATCCTTATGATACCTAAACCAAGAATAGAAACAGGAAATGATCCTATAAAAATTTTGTTTATTTCATTATTGAGATAAATTTTTGATGTCTCTAAATTAACTCTTTCCATTCTAAATGTCTTAGACAGATCAGTCATTTCCTAGGAACTATCAGAAGCTTTACTTCATACAATTTTTCACAACAGCTGTGATTAAAAAAATAAACCTCAGAAGACATGAAAAGAAAAAAATCACCATAACAGGTCAGACCAAAGTTGTCTCTATCACAAAAACATGTCCCTAGTACCACCTCTAGAGGAGGAAGGGTACATGAGGAAGTGTACGTGAAACAGGAGATTAATGGAGAAACCCTGGTATGCCATTGCATCTTTCAGCAGTTGCATCTTCTTAACTGAGAGTTACATTCCAATCATATTTACTAGCCATGAGGATTCGTAAACTTAACCAAATCTAACCTATCACTACCTTTGTCTCCATGATAGCCCATGGCAATGAGTTGCACTACACATTTCAGAGATACATGAAAATTACTTCCTTTGTTAATTTTCAACCTGCTACCTGAATACTTCTTTCAATAAAAGAAGCAGAAAAACACAATTAAACTGAAAATAATTTTTTGTGTACCCTACTAGTCTTCTGCAGCAGTAATAACCTTCAGCTGCTAGAACAACAGCAGATGTACAGTAGATGTGTTTTATCATGTTGTAGTTACCTGGGGACTATCACCTTCCAGATTAGTAACAATACACCACATCACAAGATGGAGACTTTAGAAACAAATGATAAAACCAAAACCAACTAAAACAACTCTCTACTATAAAGACTTCAAGACACAATAAGTTGTTTCAGCGCTTTCCTAATTCCAATAGGAGGACTGCTTTCCAGCTACAGAGAGAATTTTGAGTTCATAAGCATGAAAAAGGATAGTGAAGTGAAGTATCCCCACCAGCCTCAAATCCTGCACTTAATTCCAGACCAGCACAGCACCTCTGTTATCCCAACCCCTGCACTATGACAGAGAGAGGATGGACAGCTGTGTGAGGCAGTGCAGTGGTTTTCATTTTGTGAACAAATGGGGCAAGAGGGAGAGCAAAACTATTTCTAATTGACACCTGTATGTGGAATTGGGGCTTAGAGGTGAAAGGCTAGTGTGGTAATTCTCTATTGCAGTCCGGCTCCAGCTACTCTTATTTCTGGATCTAGATGGATAATGACAGGGCTATGGGAAGGAAAAAATGATGAGGTCTGAGCTATACTATTAAACATGGGAAAATAATCCCTTTTAGCTAGTGAAAAAGTACAAGGAGAAAAACAGGGCAAGAAAAAAATAATTATTTTATCCAGTAATCACATGATGGCATGCATTGCTCCAGGTCCAAACTACTTCATCAGAGTACAAAAATAACCTTTTCAAAATCAGAAGGACTAAAGAAGCAAAAACATCACCCATTCAAATATACTAAAAGGCAACAAGACTTATTTGAAATAGACACCATAAAAAAAAAAAAAAAAAAAAAAAAAAATATATATATATATATACCCTCTTGAGTGAGAAACAAAACCCAAACTGAGTTGCCCTGACTCTGCTCATCAGAGTGGTTACTGTTTCTACATCACATATTTCTTTACCAGATAAGATTAAGATTATATTCCACATAAGCTTATGTTAGGTTGTCAAGTGGCATTCCTCATGATGATAGTACGTAATGGAGTAGAAAACTAGTGTATAAAAATTGACAGCATCTTAAAAAAGTCGCAGAAAGCAAGCTACCTTGTAACAGACAGAAAATTTTCTTGTCTCAGATGAAGAATTCTGAAAAGAGAGTCTGATACATGGAACAGACTGTCCCTGGAAGTGGTGGAATTACCACCCCTAGAAGTGTTCCAAAGGCTTGTGGATGTGTCACATGGAGTCATAGTTTATTTGGTGAACATGGACGAGCTGGGTTAACAGACTTAATTTTATATGGGGCAGATAAAGAAAATAAATTAATAAATTGTTTATTTATTAATAAATTAATAATTATTTCTTTATTAATAAATTCATTTATATGAACCAAACTTCAGAACTTCATTTACTACAGTTACAACAGAGTGATTTTGTATGCTACTGCAGCAGCTGTCTAAGTTTACTTATGATATTCTAAACACTAACCATGGTTTTTGTTCAGTTTGTTATCCATGTCCAAACAAAATTTTGTCAAAACACAGCATACCATCTACTAGCAGAGAGGCAAAAATTTTTCAGGAAAGGAGGGATTGTTAGGATTTGGAAGGAAATCTGTGAGCTGGCAAAAATTATGTTGTACTTTGTTGCCTCACTGGAGTAATGCATTTCTCAGGTGTTTAGAACAGAAACAAGTTTTACAACTCTGTGGCCTGAAGAGTTTCTAAAGGCAAAGTATATGTAGATCTAACCACAGGCTACCAACAGCTATCAACAGGAGTCAAATTACAATCCCCTCGGAAAGGTAGCTATAAAATCTATCATTTTACAAGGGAATTCAGTATAGGAAGAGAGGAAAAGAGACCAGGAAGCTGCATCATCCCATAGCTGCTGTACAGCACCTGGCCTGTAACAGCAGGTCCTGCTTTCCACGCTGTTTATAGCTGAGCAGCTAAACCATTAATTAAATTTATACAGTGTAATGGAGGAAAAAAAATGGTCAACAGCAAGTTCATTCAGAGTAGGGTTTCTTATGAGGACCAGATTCTAAGGGAAAGAGGCTGAAGAGACATACTGTAGTATTGTACTTCCCTGGCACTGCCAGCTACCACAGGTACTCAGGAAGTGTTTATATACATGCCTTCATGTACATTTTAAAGCCTTAAATACACTAAAAAGCCATTTATCATTTCTCCACTGCATGAGAATTTGAGCTGTAAACTTAATCATGTCAGAAAAAGTGAGGGGTTTTGTCTGTTTTGACCCTGGTGCCTCTGAATGCCAACAAGAATAGCTATCCTCTCTTAGTCAGTTTAGCTCCTCTGGGATTAGCCTTTACATGCCACAAAATCCCATGCAGCCTACCACACTCATTGTGCACTCTGCTGAGTACCACAGGGAAGAAGTTCTGCTTGTTCACCCATTTGTTATCAAATACTGACCAGGGTAAGATTTCTTACGTATCCCATATCCCATATCTTTTGGTTTTTTGTGGTTTATTTTCTATGGGTGTTTTTTAAATTTTTGTGGCATGGTTTTTTTTGTATTTTGGTTTGTTTGTTTGTTTGGTTTTTTTTGTGGCTGGTTGGTTGGATTGTTTGTTTGTTTTGTGGCAGGGGAGGGGGGGATGTTGGTTGGTTTTGGTTTTGGTTTTGATTTTGATTTTTTGATTTGTGATTTTGGGGCCTTTGGGAGATTTTTTAGGGTTTTTTGGGTTTTTTTTAGTTTTTAGGGTTTTTTGGTGCTTTATCTTGGGATTTTTTGGCAGTGATGGAGGGCCAGGCGGTGTTGAGCAAACCTACAAATGTTAGAAAATTTTCTCCTTGGTATAGATGAAAAGCTTGTATTTCATTCCAAATGTACAGTAGACATTGATGTAAACATCTCTTGGTGAAATCACAATGTGATCTAGCTAGGATTAGCTATCATTCCATATACATGTCTTTGTTGCTATACATTTCTGTCCAGAAAAGAAAGATTAAGTTTGAGAGAGTCCTGGATCACCTCAACGTTCTTTCCATCTCTCTCTTGTGGCCACAAGAATGCAATTTCCCTATCTATCTATCATATTAAGATCTAGTTTTAGTATTTAGAGTGTATGCATAAATACTTAATAAATAGTTCTAAATTTTTTTTTATTATAAACCAGGTAAATAAATTTTTTGGCATAGAAATTCTTCAGAAATGGTTGATCTTGCATTGCTAACAAAATATAATAACATATTTACCAAACACTAAGATATATCTTAACTTACTAAATTTCTCTAAGTTATTTCTATCTGCTCTCAAGCATGAATAAGTTTGTACACATTCTTAGCTGGTCCTATTTGCATACACTGTTTCTGGGGAAGGGTTAATTACTGCTCATTGTGAATCAGAATGGAATATCCTTACCATTATATTGAATGTCAAAAGTAATTTAAGAAAGTGAACTGGGAAGAAAAATTTGTCTTCTAGATGAAATATATAATCTATTTATAAATGAAAATCTGAAAAATATGAGTTAAATTCTAAATACAATATACCTAGAATCAGCTATCCTCCTTCACAGTTTAACCAAATGAAATCATAAAAACACCTATATTCTTATGAAATATTTGCAAGACTATGAGAGTAGTGTATGCCTTATACTAATGCTAAAGAGAATATCTCTAAATTGGTTCACTTGGTTTCTGCATTAAAAAAAAAAAAAAGAAAAAATAAATCAGCATGTTTGTGTGCAGAAATTAGACTTGTACAAAGAAATCAGATTCTTAGCTAGTCCTACACCTGTTGGCATTCATTTATTTGAATACATGAATTTTGTTATTTGGTGCAGATATGCTCACAATATACCACTCCCAGTGATATTCTCATCTCTCATTAAACAACAAAAGAAACAGTGTTCAGATTTAACTCATTATTTCTTATTATTGTAAGAAATAGTACTATTGTACTATTTCTGTACTATTGTAATATGACTTATTTCACAAATACTAACATTAATTATTAAGGAGTTATACTACTGTTTTTGTTTTGAAACATCTCAGGTACACAGGTATGAGTCAAGAAATCCACAATGTTTTCCAGAGTATTAGAAGTTTTTTCCTAATCTCTTTATAAAACATTTTTTGTGTATCACCTTTTCTGAAAACATTGTGGTATCAAATATTTCCAGTAAAGCTTCTTCTCAGAGTGACTTTTGCCCAAAGAATTAAAAGATGATGTGAAGAAAATGGCACAATAACCAATAGAGATAGAGCATTTGGTCACATGAGGAGACTGAGCCGATAAATAGAAATTCACTACAATTCACTAGGTTACTAATAAATATGCAGGCACTAGTATTTACTGGGCAATGCTAAATATGTAAGTTTCATAACATTGACCAACAGAAAAAGATTTAAGTTGAAAACAGAGTTTTTAGGCAATAAACAAGAAGAAGCAGTTTTTTAATGCCACAATGTATAAACAATCAAAATCTTACTACAAATGTGAGAGGTTAATCTCACTCTTAAAGGTTGCACATTGTCTATGGTCCTTGGAATCTACTACCGTATATGCATTTGACAGAGTGAATTCCCCAAAGAAAGTATTTTTACGAGTTAGGAAGATTTCAACAAAAGGGTCTCAATGCAAAGATGGGAAGTTTGTAGTTAAACTTCTGGGAGAACAGCTCTGGTCCATCCTGAAAGGGCTGCAGCACCCAGGAGGCCCCTGCAGAGGGGACACAGTGCATGTCTAATCCAGAGGTTGTGGCACCTCCAGAGGTCACAGAGTAGCAGACACAGGTCAGTAGGAGGTTGTTCTCTAAGCACATTGCCACAGGCCATTTTAACCATCATTTTCCTTTCTACCTGTTTGTATCTATGCACAGGCCAAATATATCTTATGAGTCATGAAGTGCACATATTTTTAAGCATGTACCTTGGGGTGCAAAGGAGAGCTGAGGGAACAGCAATAACAGTAAAACCTGCAGCAACAAGTATGTGTTAGTCTGACACTAATGGGTACAGTATGGATTTTGTGTCATTTTGCCAGAATGGAGTAGGAGTGTCAAGGTAAAATTCAATTTACTGCTATACTCTTGCAAGAATATCTGCATAACAAAAAGGTCAAGTGGCCCAAAAGAATATCTTTTAAAGTATTAGAGCTGAATGGCTGTGCACGATCTACCTAGCAAAACTCACTATATCCCATCCAGTCTACCCCCGCATTAAATAAAATGGACTATATTCTGCTTCTCTGATCTTTTAAGTTACTCTTTCTTTTATTAGAAAATTAGAAGTGAAAATGGATCTAGAAGAGATGATTTGTGACAGCCGTGGCAGATTGTGCATCTGACAAGTGTAAGCTCTAAGAATAAAAGAGCTTTTGATAATTTTATTCTAAGTGACATTCAATGGGATTTAGGTTTCTACATTACTCAGACACTTTTGAAATTTTTCTCCATAAAAGGAAAAATTCCTTTTATGAAGAAGAGAATATTTAAATCCTAGCTCCAAGCTGCAACAGTTGTCTCAGGGAGGCTTCAAGATGTAACAGTGGCTCATACCAGAAATGACACAGCAAAAAAGCCTGCCAAGCCAAGGCAAAACCTTCCCTACTTCTGCCGCTCAGATAAAGACACTCATTCAGACTATGAGATGTTTGGGATCCTCAGTTTTGATGGCTGATTCACCCTCCTACTGAATGTTAATGAAGCATAGATCAGAACTATATTGTCTCCTTTTAGACCTGGAAGTTGGAATGAAACTAATAAATGTGGAGGAAGAAACAATAAAATCATGAAGACATGAAAATTACTGAAAAAAAATCAGTGTGCTGACATTAGTGCATAAGTGGATGATATGTTGTTACGTTGTTAGTTTATTTTTAAAATACCTAAATAAATTGCAATCCACTCTGACCTTTCTTCAAGGATTAAAAACATGCTTATTTCCTGCTGGCAACTTCCAGAATAAAAGTGCTGTAGAAAAAAGTCAGGTGGTGCAATCACATTTAGATAAGATGCATAAACAAAAACATTTATGCTACCCATAAAAATCTTAATCTTCTCAGGTCCCTTTGGAACTGTTTCTTGTTGCTCTTTGCCCTGTAAAGCTACTTACGCAAGTATAGAGATGTTGTAAGGTTTGGACAAAGTCTCTTTAACCAGAGATGAAAGTCTGTGCAGGTGGAAACATGGTAGATATTTTCAAACTAAAGTGTTTAGCCACACAGTTCCCATTGAAATTAATTAGAAGTGAGCAGATTATTCTCTCACCTTGCTTAAAGAAGCCTCAAGCACATAGCATTAATGAGTAAAGGGATAGGAGGAGAAGAAGAAAGTGAAAGCCCCATAAACTTTTTAAAAAGAAATAG
This sequence comes from Molothrus aeneus, assembly GCF_037042795.1. NCBI lineage: Eukaryota > Metazoa > Chordata > Aves > Passeriformes > Icteridae > Molothrus > Molothrus aeneus. The sequence goes on along the minus strand of NC_089680.1, from coordinate 58,998,420 downwards.
TATAAGCTGAATGTGTGTTGTAGGAGCCAAAAGATTTGTATGTTTTCTGTAATTTAATGCATACCAATACACAAAGCTTATTAAGGGTACTCAAGCCTCTTGGGTTACTTTAGAAGCATGAATTATTTCATAAACATACCCTGTAGCTCAAGGTGTATGAAGGCACACAAGAGGGAAAATAAAGGAAGGCAATAAACAGCAAAAAACTTGCAAATTGAAATTTAAGGCTGTAATATCTCCTAATTTTTCTCTCAGAGACTGGTATAAAGCCAAGTATTAAATATCAGCTTTATTACTTGCAGTATAAGTTAAATACAGATATACAATGGTATTCCCTTTCTTGGAAATTCAATGCCAGTCATATTGAATATATTTGCAGTTCAAAGCTATGAAGATCAGGTTCCCGAAAAATGCCTTACCCATTAATTGGCCAGTCAAAAGGCTGCCTTTTGGTAATTTCCTATTTCCATTGGGATATACTGCTATATTTTCATATTTAAAAGATTTAGTTATAAATCAAAGGATCATCATCCTCATCTTTAAAAATAACCTATTTCCCAAAAGGAGTATCATTGCCACTGGATTATCTCTGGAAGCATTGCCTTACACATGGCTTTCTATGGAAACAGATGATCTCTTTCCAGCAGCCACCTCAGGTAAGGAGCAAACTGATGGATATTGCACTCATATTCCCTGTTACTTTGAAACTCATGCAGAAACTTTAAGTCCCAAGCCTTTCAATTACCCCAGTTTGCTTTGAAATAAATAATGTTGAATGGTCAATCAGAAGTCAAGTAAGATATTAATTTCTGTTTTGTGTAAAGAAAAAAGCAACAACCTCTGGTACTAGAATATTTTTTACTAAACATATATTTTTTACTAAACATATATTTTTTACCTAATTGTTCACAGCAATAAAAATGAATGTGTTTTTCCTCTTAAAATTTATAAGTGCATCTAACCAAAAGAGGGGAGACCTTATCAAGCAGTAGAGAATGTAACAGTGTATTCATTTAAGGTATTTTTAAGTTTTTTTCTATTAAAAAAGGATTCTTCCAAAATAAGGCAGGGCCTCAAATTTTCTTCTTCCTTTCTTGTTTTCCTTCTTTTCTGGAAAGTTGACTTTATTTTTGGAAATCCAGCGCTCACAAAAAAAAAAAACAAAAAACCTGAAATAAGTCTTATGGCTTTCTATGTCAAGTTCTATGATGATATGTATTATTTTCATTGGTAGAAGCAGGAGGCACTTCAGACCCTCCTTCAGAAACATGACACTGTCTTGATCTCTGTGTCCATGCTATTGTTTTTATTCACCTTTTGCCTGATAATCACAGCATCACGAAGGATGGCTATCTAACTAAAAGATAAACAAATTTACTTTAAGGAGCCAGACATTCAGTCTACCATGGCAGGTTCTGATGATGCAAATACAGAATGGCTTTTTGCAGGCTTTTAAGTTAATACAGAGCTCCTTATAACCATCAGTCTATGGGGCCACACTTTCACGGATCAGACCTATATTCTTGGTTATGCTTTATGCACTACTGTAGTTGGTTATGCTAATGAATTCCAAAATAATGTACAAGGAAAATGAGCAGAAATATGTAAGAAAAAGGAGGTAGTCCTTTCCAATTTGTTGTTCTAAATTCCCCTAGTTTCTTGGCTCAGGGTGACCGCCTGTCCTAACCTGCATATGTAGAGAGGGGAAAAGTTCAAATATACCCGGGACAAGATTAAGACACAAAAGAGGCCAAATGTTGGTAAGCAAAATGATAATTCACTTTTATTTACTCTTAAGAAAGAGAGCAAGGAGTAAAGATAAGAAAGTAGAGAAAATCAAAAGATTACAGAAAGCAAATGACCATTGCCAGCCCTGGTCAGAGTCCTCCCACGCACCTGTTCTCCCCACTCTATGGGTGAGGAGAGCTCAGTCAGACTTGCTGTGCACCCAATTACACAATGTCTAAGTGCTGCTTTGTGGCAGAAATTATCATGTCCCATTATCTTCAACTGCAGATCTTACTGACAGTAGGGCAGTCCTGAAACAAGTTGCTCTTTAACACTTCTCTACACAGCCTTCTTTAGAATAAAGGGCATGGATCGAGTGAACGTGAACGGGTGAGAAGTCATTTTTATTTTTTAGCATTTCAGTTTCTTTTTGCTATAAACAAAATTTGTTACACGTGTTTTGTATTGTAAGAACAAACTACTAAGGTCTATCTACTACAGAAAAGATTTCTGTAAAGTCCAAAACCAATGGCAATTGCTACAACACAATGACATTTATAGATAAGTCTAAAGGTAAGGAAAGCAAAGTTAATAGATGGAATTTCACTGCCAGTTGAAAACTGGAAGCTAAAATACAATTTGATGTTATTCATTATTCTTTTCAAAGTTTATTTAAAAGAAAAAAGAAATTTTATATGTTTAATGGTATGGTTCTTTACATGCTGTGCTAGGTGCATTAAAGCACAAATAAAAGATACCCCCTCTGCCAAGAAGAATTTGTAATCCAATTTTATGTCTCCCAGATGAAAAAAAAGGTGGAACTGGGCAAGAAGAAAAGACTTTACAACTCCAAACTTATGCAATATATTGGAACCATTCATGTTTCCTGTTATCTCACCTACATATTGTTTGGTTCTCTTGCCTGGATACCTTTCTCATTTAGTGTTTGATGCAGTCGTGTGGCAAAGAAAAATTGACTGATAAAACTTGTATTAAAATGGGTTTGTGTTTTCTGAAAAAGGGAGGCTTTGTTTTACAGAACCATGGAATACTTTGGGGGGTGGGGGAGAGGGCGAGTGGGAGAGACACAAGACCCAGAGAAACTTCAAAGGACCCAAAGAATAACTGAAAACATTAAGGGAGACTAGAAATAGAAGGTAAGCAAGGACATCTGATAGGTAGGTCTGAGAAATACTGTGCAGAAACTTTTAAAAAATACACTTAATAGCCGGAAGAATAACTGGAGGATTTCATTACATGAAAAGGTCAGTAAAAGGATAGACTTGATGAAGTGGAAGAAAGTGTGAACAGAAATGAGGGGGGTGAGTATCCTGTGGTGAAAATTACTGTACCCAAATAATGATCACATTATTTTGATAATTTATTTGATCAAAATGGCAGCGGTAGGTGGATTTACAAATGGAATCACCAAGGAAAAATCAGAACTCCTCCAAGACTGACAAAAATCTATAGCAAATTGTCACTGATGTCATCCTTAGGAATAAAAAGGCCTTCGTATTTTTATCTATTTAGATAAAATTTTTAACATTAACACATTAAATTTGATCTTGAGCCTGGTTGTGAATACAAAAAAAAAAAGAATGAAAGCAGGAGAAAGCATGGCACTCTAGGTAGCTGTTACACAGAGAGGCTGTATGAATTTGCCACTTTCTAGAATGTTTATATATTCTGAACATGCAGAGCAGACTGCTCCAGTTTCCACACTACACAAGCTTGCTTTTTGACCTCCATATGACCTTGCTTAAGTACTTTTTTCTTAAAGAAAGACATCTGGATGCTTACTTCGAGTATGTTTAGTGGAAAAGAATTATGTAACTTCTTGGCTCATCAGAATTCAGAGCTGTATGGTTATTTGCAACTCTTTGTCATAGGCTTACTGTTTTACCTTTGGGCAACATGGAGTTTCCCTTTGTCTCTGAAACCCAGTTTTTAAAAGGGAACAGATCCTCTAGTGAAGTTGTTGGTGAAACAAAAACCACTAGATACCTTGAAATACCTTTTAAAATGCTTCAGAAGTGCCTAACTGTGGTAAAAATATACATTTTACTTGACAACAAAGGGATAAGGATGGGTAGAGGAGTAGAGATTAAAAGAGTGTGCTCAGCCAAAGACAAAAAGAAAAATTTGCTAATTCATGTATACATTTTGCAATTTGCATTGACATTTATATTTTCTCAGCCTCTCATGTATTTGAAATCTCTTGCTCATCCAATAATCAAAGCATTCCTTTGTCTCTCTATAGGTTGTCTTGACCTTTCTTCTGCTTCTCACTTGTATGTCAAGTGCTAGGAAAAACATCACAGGCTCTAGAAGACTTCTGGACTCTTTTCCCATCTCATGGTACGATTTGCTGAAAAATAACAGAAAATAGTTTAAAAACAGCAGGAACAACATAAACTACAAAGGAAGGGTAGTGAAAGTAGGTACAGAGAGACATTAAGGGTACACTGGTGGCTGGACAAGAGTGCTGGGTCCACATCTGGGGTTCCCAGAATGGTAAAGAAATGGTAGTTTTCAAAAAAGTTGAACAAATATCCACTGAGATGAGTAAGGAGATGGAGCATTTCTCCTGTGAGGAAAAGTTGAGAAAACTGTGACTGTTATAAGGTTCAGGGGAATTTTAATCATGAGTACTAATACCTGAAGAGAGGGTGTGACACAGAAATAGCCAGGCTTTGCTAAGTGGTATTCAGAGGAAGGCCCAGAGGCAAACACTGAAGCACCACACGAGCTCCAGATGGTTGTCACTACACACTTTCTTATTCTTAGTTACCAAATGCTGTCACAGGTTGCTTGGAGAGCTTATGAAGTGTCTACTTTTGGAACGATTCAAAAGCCACCTGAACACAGTCCTGAGCAATAGTCTCAAAATGGCTTCCTTGAGTAGGGGACTTTGACCACATGACCTCAAGTGGTCCCTTCTAATCTCAGCCACTCTGGAATTCTGGGACTAAGGAAATTAGGAGGAAGTCTGGATGTCAAATGAAATTTAAAAAACTCTAGCAGAACTCCTGCACAGAAGATGTACAATTTGTGAAGTCCATAGATTTTGTACAGAGACAAAGCAAATGTTTGGACTAAGATTAAGGGACCTCAAAGAGGTCAGATATTGAAATTTTATATGATCCCATCAGTGCTTCAATCAAAAAACCCAAAACCACCAAAAACAAAAAACCAAGACCCAAAAATATAAAACAAACAAAAACCCAAACAAACAAAAAACCCCCACCCAAACCCAAAAACAAACATACAAAGAAAAAACACAAAAAACCACAAAAACTAAACAAGAAAACCAACAAAAAAAAAACCCACAACCTATGCAAACCTATAAACAAAAAAAACAAACAAAAAAAATGACACAACCCCCCCCCCCGCAAAAACTAAACAACCAACCAACCAACGAAAAAAAATTAAAATAACTACAAAGAAGATATAAAGTGTAGCTGTCAGACTCACAAATAGTCTCATGCAGTTAAAATTAGTAGGGTATCAAATGAAGTGGAAAATGACTGTTGCTAAGTGTTATTACTGCTCATAGCAAATAGGATTTTAAATTAATAAACATTAACATATTACTCCACTGTACATTGTGAAATAATGAGGAATGCTGATATTACACATGCATCAAATGTCACATCATGGTGTGACAGAACAATTCCTAGCAAAGCAGAGCAATATGCAGAAGCCCAGAAGACCTCCACTGAAGAAGTCGTCCAATGTGAAATCCAAATGATCCCATCTAAACTGTTTTTTCTAAAAGGTATTGTAAAATCTGAACTTGCAAAAATAAAAAAGACTGTAACTACAAAATAGAACTTAATCTTCCTCATCTCCTCCTCTTATAGAAAGACAAGTGCTTTGTGACTCTCAGAGAAATGCTTCCCTGTGTTTTCAGTATGAAGATACCAAATCTTGTCCATTCACTGCTCTTCCAGGGTAGTAAGGAAGCTTATTAGAGTGAGTCACATCCACAGTACCAAGAAGATAAATACTGTCTATTTTTAACAGGTGAAGGAAAACCTCCAGTACCACATAGCATGTAAGTTCTTAATCTATTTTCCTTATCTGGAGCCATCATTTGGCCCCAGTCATGCAAGCAGCAGGAAGTTTGATGATTTTAATTAGACCTTAGCACAATATTAGCCTCAATTTTTATGAATCTGAAAACAAGAGAAGCACCCATTTTGGAGCTTTGAACTCATTCATACAATTTAGTCCCTTCCAAAATTTCATTTTCAAAAAGTGCAAAAAATTAACACTTAAAATAGTATGTAGGGATGTTTCAGTTTTTAATCTATCTAGAGAAGTCTAATCTAATATCCAACATCACTAGACTGAAGCTTCTATGTGATGTGCTGTAACTAAATACATGTACTAGTTTGCATCAATTTGTGTTGCAAGCCAATTGAATTTGGAAATTATTTGCATCTACATACTAACATAATTTGACAACTTTGCCTGTTCTCAACTAGCTTATTTTTTAACTGGGTTCAGCGATTAAGAAATGGTAAATAATTACTGCTTACACTGCATTAGTGTGCAGGGTCTACTGCATTCAACTTTGCACGTGAGACTGAGTCACCATTGGAGACTCCATACTGTGAGTTCTTTGCTCCAAAGAAGTTTAAACATGAAAGGATGAACAGAAATGACAGCACTTGCAGTAACTTGCCTCATTCATCATATTCATGTCCTCTCTGTTAGGCTCATAATGCCTCTCAAGTGTTGAACATTTTTTCCCCTTAACTTTTGCATTTAACTTTCCTCAGCTCATTTTGTGAAATTTCTTTTTAACTTTTAAAATATCATTTGACAAATTTTGAGGATCTAAACGTTTTTCCAACAGACACGTTTGTTAAATTAATTTCTAATTCAAAATGTCATGCTTTTGCACTTCATGCATTCAAAATGTCATATACAAGTGCCGTGGCAGCAGACTATGGAAATCTTGGCTTGTGGAGGGAGGATGGGAAGGAATATAGTAACAGATGCTCACACATATTTATAGATTATTGTACATAGAGACAGACACACAGCAGGTAAGGCTAGGACAGAAAGGGATGCAGTTCTTCTCTAGAGCCCCTGCATGATCATTTAGAACTGCTGAAATACTGCTGGTTACAATATGACTTTAAGCTTATTTTCCAGTATGGCTGGAAGTTTCCAGTTCTAGTCAGACATTCAACTTTCTGCACCTTTCTAATACTAGGTCTGCTGTCTCCTAATGGTGCAGCCAACCCTGCTGCAAAGTATCCTACAGTGCTGTGCTGTTACCAGCAGAGCTGCTGATCTGCAGCCAGCTGAGCAGAGGAGGCCAGGGAAACAGCATGAAACAGCATCTATTACTTATGGAGCTCAAGGCCATTTATTTGGCTTTCTCCAGCTTCTTCACATAGCTCAGTGGTCCAAAATAGCCATAAAAATGCTCTCATACTTATGCATTTGGCAATCCTGGAGGTATTCTCAGTTTTCATCTCTTCCTCCACTCCATGCTCCTCCTTACTTCTCCAGACTGGAAAGCGAAACTTCTCAATAACAACAGGAATAGTCTTTGGTTGTTGCTGGCAGGTGGCAAATACCATGAAGTATCTCTAAGACTGATCTGCAGTCTGCTGGTCTTTACCTGCTTCAGTTGCCAGCTTCTTCAGGTAAGCTTCTAGAGTCTTCAGAGAGTATTTTAACATTATGCTAATGCTGCTTTTTAATTTAACTAGTCACAGGTGCCACAAGGAACTGCATTAAGTTTTTATTCCTGGGATTGTGTGAAACAAATATTTTCAGGTTACACAAAAAAGACCACAACCCATGGCTGAAGAGCAAAGAGTAGATTTATTCCATCTCACTGGCTGGAGGATTCCAAAAAAACAAGTGGAGACACATGCCCTGCTAAATTCATTTTAGCCAGGGGCAAAAAGGACAAGGCCAGAGCCCTGTGTATCCAAGAGCCTGGAGCATGCAAAAATCTTCACCAGGCTGCCTTCTACAATCTCAGGACACTCTTATCTCCCTTCCCCACCTACAATGAGGCCCCAGTCTGTAGGAAAGGCATTTAAGTCTTTAACAACATCATCTTATCTACTCTGAGAAAATTCCTTTTCTTTTTCAGCAGACAGAAAACAAACCAAAGCAAACACAAGTACTCAGTTTTCTCACTGAGTATTTTCTAACATCTCCCAGGTGCAGAGTTGGTCTTTAAAAGAAAACAATTCTAAAAACAATCCATTTTTCTCTCTCCTTACCAACCTTCAGTTTTTCAACCCTGTCCTCCCCCCGGGGATAATTTTTAACAAAAAGAGTGTATGTATTAAAATGCTAAGAAGCTATTGTCTACGTGGTTTCAGTAACCTTCATGAGGAGGTTTCGTTTTCAATACTCTCAGTCTGAAAGAGAATCCTAATATGTTTACTACTCACAATCTAACTGAGGATTTCCGAAAACCTATTATAGAAACAAAGATACCTGTACACTTTTTTTAGTTGTATAGCAGTATTGCAATTTTTTTCTCTAGAAACTGGAGTTTTTAAACCAACAAAGAGGCAAAAATCCAGAAACTGAGGTATTCCATTTCATCACAGCCTTGAGTGAAAATAGAATTTAGCACCCTTCCCCTTAAATACAACTTCATGGTGACAGAGAACAATAATGCGGACAGACAAAAAGTGACAACCTTTCCCACCTTGGGGCATTGCAAGACTGTATTTCACAAGATACAAAAAGATGAGAGAAAAGGTCATTTTTTGCTGCCCTTTTTTTCCCCCCTTTTTTAAATGTTTCTAGTCCTGAAATTCATCTAAAAAGCAAGAGAGTTGTACAAAAAAAGAGGTCAAACACAAGAAAGAAAAGGAGAACCTTGCTTTACACACTACTCCCATAATTTTCATTATATTAGAGTTTAGATGCTAGCAAAACCACTATTTTGCAAAACAAATTGATACTGAATCACTCAATATTACCACTATAATGGCCCCTAGTAAATAGTAGGGCCATCATAGCTGTGATTTCTCCATGAATGCTTATAGTAATTCAAGGTATAGCTGGTGAAAGCAGTTTATGGAACAAACGCAACAACAACAACAAGCAGGAAAAACAAACCACAATGATCACAATTCCTTCTGAAATATTTAAGATAGTTGTCTAGTATGTATCTTTTTATTATACATATATGCACTATAATTCCATATTTTTGTAACATCACAAGTCAAGACTGTATTGTGACAGGCACATAAAAAGAAATTCATATATCTTTCCTGGACTCCAGACCTCATCTGGCTCTCACATACTCCCCATCAGTTATATGCCAGAACTTGTCCCAGCCACAAAAGAAGGGACCTGTCTAAATTAAAATTGAAGAACTATATTGAAAAAAAAGCTCAAGAGTAATATCTAAAAGCAAATGGTTATGTAATTCCATCTGTAATTAAGGTGATTTATAATAAATACACATTTTGTATACATGTACACACATACTTGCACCTTTGCACCCTTGCACATATGCGCACACACATATTTCTGTATGTTGACATCTACATGCATTTAGCTGAAAATCTCCCTGTCCAATAGAAAGTAAAGAATAAACTAAGCTAAAACTCAAGAGGAAGAACTGAATCTCTTGTGGTATTGTAGTGTTAAGGCTAAATAAAACTCTTAGGCACAAACTGATATTCCAGCTATACTTTTGTAAGACACACACACAAGACATTTTTCCTCTCAGTTCACGAAGAGTATAAACCTGAAAATCCTTAGGATACTACAAAGGTTCTCTTAGTCTTGGCCTGGAGTATTGTTTTTGAAGCTACTTCTGTTGATTATAGAAGCCAAATAGAGATGTAAGATGCCAGCCCAAATGGAGAATACAAATCACTGCTGCCATCACAGACACAGAAATAAATGTTTAGGGTTTGAATGTGGCCCAGTCTCTAATGTAAAGGAACTGAGAATTCTGTGGGGTACCTGCCTTTACCATCAGATTTGTTACCACTTAATTAAATTACTTTCTGATTCTCCTGATGTTTTGATATAAATAAGCATCCATACATGGAAAACAAAACAAAAGATGGACGAAAAAAGTCTCTTGTCTTTTTATACCAAATGCTTCAAGACAAAAGGTATAGGCATAAATGTTTAAGAAAGAAAGGGGAGGGGGAGAAAACACAAAATGGAAAATGAACCATACCTTTGCAGTGAGAGGTTTTTGAAGCTTATAGCTAAATCTGCTTCTTGTGGTTTACTGAATTCTGATAATTTTTCTTGAAGGATTAGTGGCAATTATCATTAAGGCTCAAGCATTTAACTCTGACTGCTGCAATAAATCTTATTAAAATAACTGAAACATACTTTTTTTGCATGTGGCAACCTGTCTCTGAATTACAACCATCTGTACAGAGTTATTGCCTGGTGCACACAGATGGCAGTAAAACAACTATAAAGCTATACCATTCTTTAATCATAACTTCTAACACAACTAAACAAAGTGAAATTTGAATCAGACCATTAGCATTTGAAAGACTATATGATGACTGTAATTAACAGGTACACTTTAGAATCCCTTTATAAAATGTTTTATTGGTTTCTGATTGAAAAATAGTTAACAACATGTACACTGGGCAAATGTTTCCATCTTTGACAGCTGACTTAGAGAAATCATATGTTAACAATAGAATCTCAGTCTTAAAGTTTTTGTACTGTACAGCTCCCTTACAGATTTAAAATGACAGTGAAAGGTAGTAGAATAATTTATTCCTTCTTGCTTAAGGCACAGAATCATGAATGCTTCAGGTCAGTAACTGCAGGGCTACACTAAACCCCTGTCACTCCAAATCAGTTACAAAGTGAGCATCTGTACTCTCTGTAGCCCTCAAGGAGGAAAAAATACCCAAAAACAAAACCAAAAAACCTACCCCTCAAACAAAAATCAAAAAACAAACTCGCCCCACCAAAAATACAAAAAAAAACCCCACAAACCCACAAACCGTCCTCCCAAAAAATTCCACAAAAAACAACAAAAAAAACCCCACAAAACAAAGCAAAAAACCAAAATAAAACAAAGCAAAAAAACCCAAAACCAAACAACAATACCACAAAAACCCCTGCACAATACATACAAATTCTGGGGCTCTGAATGTGAACAGCTCCTAAAGGAAGCCAACAGACAGCTTCACAAATTTCTCTCTTCTGCATAATACTGTAATACCTGCTACATTCAGTATTATCTATTAGATAGAAGGCACCTGAACATTTCTACTTTAGATACCTGAATTCATACTGTAATTTTGGTTGGAGGTGATATGGGAATTTATACTTGTGGCTGTTCACCCATTCAAGATCTTAAAAACACAATCGCTGGACAGGTTTTGAGACCTATAACACTATTACCAAAATGTGGTCTCCCACAGAGACATATTAATATTTCCACCATAACATGTCTTTGCTTTACCTAATGAAGCTTACTTTTTAAAAAATTAAATCCTTCATCTCCTGTTCACTTCCAAAGAATCTATGGGCACCAAACTTCCTTCAATTTTATTGCCCCACTTTTATCTAAAATAACATGGAGAAGAACAGGGAATCACAAACAAATGTTTCCATGGCTTAAAAATTTATTCATCATCTGACCTGCATCAACTAATAACCAAATGCTTTGACTCATTACAGAAGCAAAACTAAAGGCAAATCTTGTATTTAAAATGAACTAGAAGCCTGCACATGGTTAGTTGCTAGTTCATGTGAAGAAAGGGGGCTTGTCAAGCCATGGTGACTTGCTGCAAAACCATTAATATTTCAGAAAGCATTTTACAGCATCCTCTGGTTGGTTCATTGTGAAGAGAGCTCTCAGAAAAGTCAAAAAAGAAATGAAGAAGGCAGCAGGTCCCCAGATAAAGGCTGCTTGTGCTATGTTATGAGATTGTCAGAGCAGCAGATGAAAATGAACCAATTTAGATTTAAAGTATTTGAATAAGCTAGCTTGATATTTCAATAGATAACTTGGTCTAGTAAAGTATGGATTAGCTACAAAAACATTTCACAGAATATACAAAAGATGTTTCATTAGGAAGTTATTCACCAAAATATCTACAATGTTTTTCTCTTACAAACATCTTGCTCTTCTACAGTATTAAACAGGCACATGTTTATCTCAGTCCTTTGTCAGTTCTGAGTACAAATAAAGGAGACAGATGTGGTGAATGTATATGTATCTTGTGAAGCATAATAGCAATTCCTTGATGGGCTTTGGGTAAGCACTTGCCCTCCCTGGGGCATGTTTGAACTGTTTGTGATTCTTTGCTGCCAGCTACACAGCTTGCTACCTGTCAGGAACTGGAATTGGCAGAAAACAGCTGGTAGAAATCAATGGATATGCCAGTTCTGGTTCATCCAGCAGAGATACTATGGAACAGTGCCGCAATTCTGATTGGAATTAGGCAGCAGAGACAGGCTTTATTTGCTCATAGCTTCAGTGCCTTCTCAGTCAGGGAATATTCAGGTTCAGATGATGTTAAGTGATTATCAAATTTTAAAACCTGAAATTCACATAACAAATAATATAAGAAATCAGCTGTAAACTAGGAAAAAGCCAGTTGCTGTATAAGTTACACCACAAATCCCATTGTGAGTGTCAGAAATGTCAGCACTCCTATTGGATGTGTCGGTCCTGGGAACATGAAAGAGCAGCTCAGGGAAACTGTAGAGCTTTAAGGATGGCAGCCTTCAAATGCAAGAAAAATCTAACCTAATACTCTGTGAAAAGGTAGGAAAATAAGGAGACCAGTCTGCCTTGGCAGATAACTCATGATAGAGCAAGGGTGGTAGAATGATGCAGGGACAGCCTATAGCAAAAAATTGGACAGCCTATAGCAAAAATTTGCCTGAGCATGGCATTAGGATGCTAGCTTAATTGGACATTTCAAAAGTAAAATGAGCTTTTGTTTTTCATCAACCATAAAGGTCTGAACAAAGAAAAAATAGAGACATTGTTGAAGAATGTGGGTGATTTCCAAGAGCAGACACGGATGAGGATGAGTTACTCCATACCTTCTTTGCCACAGATACCCCCATCAACTTCTCCCAAGTCTCCATGCTTAGGGGGAAGATTCACGGGGAAAGACTAAGACCAGGGGACAAGCATCAAGCCAGTGATTGCCAAAGGCAACTTTATCCATAAAAGTCCACGAGTCTAGACAAACAGCATTCAAGAAAAAGCAGAAAGGGGCTGATTTTCTTGCAGGGTCATCCTCCACCATCTCTGAAAGACGATGGTGATCATGGAAGATCCCTGACAATGGGAAATGGGGAAACATCACAGCCATCTTCAGAAAAGGCCCAAGGGGGAGCTTTTTTAAACATGAGGTTGAACTAATAACACCTTAAGATCCTTTCCAACCTGAATAATCCCAAGTAAGTCATGGTGATGAATGTAAAAAAAAAAAAGAAAAAGGACTGAAACACCTTTACAACATATCTAAATAGATAGATAGATAGATAAATAGATAGATAGATAGATACCAACTGTCTGTTTAGATAAAATACACATGTACATATAACATATAACCCTCTCTGTCAGATTTTATAGTTACAAGTTGGTTTAGCATTGCAGACTTATCTTTTAAAAGCGAGGGAAGAATATCTGGAGAGAGGGGGTAAATAAATGTTAAAATTCTTCTATTACATCATCCCCTTTTAGATGTCCACACTGCATAAGCCCCCTACTTAAGTACTCTAGAGCTTAAAATGCCATTTTCACACAGGATAAAATAAGAAAAACAACATCTGCACATTGAAGGAGGAAAACAAAAAAACTACATGAAATTGGAAATTGGAAAAGTCGATTGGATCAGATTGGAATTAAATGTATTTTAATCTTTTTATCACAGAAGTTATAAGTTTAAATAAACTTGCCCAGGCCAAGCAAAAACTAGAAAGGAGAAATTAGGAACAAAAAGAGGACCTAGAGACAGCATAGCTCAGTTTGGAAGCAGAAGGCCATGTTAAAAATTTCTAAGTGTGAAATGAAGTGGCTGCCTTTCAGAGACAAACAGGGTGAAATGACCTGATGCTAGTGTGATGGGTTGACCCTGGGCAGACTCCAGGTGTCCATCATTTCCCTTCTCAATAGGACAGCAGAGAGAAAGTATAACAAAAGACTCAAAGGTCAGGACAAAGGCAAGGAGGAATCAGTCACTAGTTACCATCATGGGTAAAGCAGATTGACTTTGAGAAATTAATTTAATGTATTACTGATCAAGTAGAACAGGATAATGAGAAATAAACACAAATCTTAAAACACCTTCCCCCACCCCTCCCTTCCTCCTGGGCTCAACTTCACTCCTCAGTCTGTCCCTTCTCATCCTTGAGGGGCATAGTGGAATGGAGAATGGGTGTTGTGGTCTGTCCATCACAAGTTTTTTCTTTTGTTCCCTCCTCCTCATGGGGATGATTTCTCACTCTTTTGCCCTGCTTTAGGATGGAGTCACTCCCATAGGAGAGCAGGGTACAATCCTCCACAAACTGTTCCAATATGAATCTCTCCCACAGACTGCAGTGGTGGGAGAGCTGATGCAGACTAGTTTTCCCTCCCACACGGTACAGTCCTGAAGGAACAGATTGCTCTAGTACAGACCTCTTCAATGGGGTGCAGTCTGTCAAGAACTTGTTTCTCCAGCATGGTTCCCCCCAGAGTCACAAATACTGCCAGCAGGCCTGCTCCAGTTGTGGCATTTTTTTTCCTGCTTCTGATATATAATATCTCAGAGATTATACCACCATCATTGATGGATTTGGGCTTGGCCTTGGCCAGGTCTGTCTTGGAGTTTGCTGGCCTTGTCTCTGTTAGATGTAAAGGATGCTTCCAATACCTTCTCATGGAAGCCATCCTGGTAACCCCACAGCTACAAAACCTTGCCCTGCAAACCCAGTACAACTAGTGGGTTGAATGTACAACTTTGGTTGAATGGCACCAATTCTCCATGCATGCACATGTGCACAAACACATGTACATGCCCAAGGAAAATAAAATTATGAAAGATACAGGCTTTTGTAAGTGGAACATGGAAATGTGAAAACAGCAATTTATACTCTTACAGAACCTCCTTGTTTCATTGTCAGCACTATGATTCTAAGGTGTTAACTCTGAGGGATTCTTCTGTTGCCGATGCTAAACATACAGTACCTATGCATTTCATTTCATCTATGAAGAATGCAGGTCAGATGCAGTCTAACTCACACACACACAAATTCACATTAAGTATTGCAAATGCCCACAGGGAATTCAGAATCAGCCTAGGTTAGACTACTGGTTTTGTAGTGACTTTTACTTTTAACAATACTTAGCAGACATCTGGCAGCTAGAGCATGTACTCACTTAAAATGGAGCCCTAAGCTTGACTTGGGTATAATTAATGACTTGGCATTCATTAATTACTAATTCATTATTTTTATTTATATTTTTAAAAATTTCTATACTTTTTATATAAATTTGTACTTAATAATGAATTACATTATTGAAATAAAATAATTTGTTGAAGAGAACATATCACAAGTGTTGTCTCCCAACCATATGATCAGTAATTTTGTAAAGACCATTGAAAACTGATACCAGGTGAAAGAGAGATGTGGTCAATTTGCCAATATCTATTTTATGGTTATTGACAGACAAACAAATCTCTATTCTTTCATGTATGTCTTTAATAAAACAAAGCTTTCAATGCCAACCAAGCTGTAAAGAGCTATTTTCAAGATACAATTAAGAAACAACAAAAACTTTGTATAGGCAAAAGCAGGTTTTTTATATAACTGTTCCCTGGTGAGAGACTTGAGATGAAATCAAGGTGGTACTATTTCCCAATTATCCCAGGCCTAAGGAAAAGGATGTGGGAGAGACTGGGATGACTGGAACAATTAGGGGGCAGGATGCCCTCATGCACAGTAACCCAGGTGCAGAGGGAGAGAACATGCACCAGCTCAGGGGACAAACTGGGTGTTGAGTAAGATAAGAAAAGAGGCAAACTCTGTGAGGCAGAATACTGTCTCCTTGTCTTTACTCAGTGAACTCAGCTGTGATAACTCCCCTATTATGGCCCCATAATAGGCTATAATTGACTCAACTGCACTGATGTAGTAGTCAGCTGTAATGTATCAGAAGGTGTCAGACTCCTGAAATTTCTCATCATCCAGTATTATATCATTCAGTGTAAAACTTTTCACTCCAGGTGTGGTACCCGGGTGTTTTCACCTAGTCTAAGCATAAGAAACCTCAATGGACTCTGTGGTTTTTGTCACTGTGTGACTTCCTCCACCACCCCCAATGAATCAAGAGCACCACTACAGCCAATGCACAACTAAATGGCAACAATAAACTCTTGTTGCAAGTTCTGTGGGTGATATGTTTTTACTCCTTCCTTTGTTTCTTTGTTCCTTCCTTCCTGTAATATTTTTGTGCTTTCATACTGCTATAATACTATAGATAATAGTAAAAAAATGGCTACATACTTACTTCCCATTGCAGCCGTATTGTTCTAAAATAAACCCTATATAAATATATTTACAAACACCCATCCATTTTGTTTTGCTCTAACCTACCCCAAGGGATCTGTTAACAAGAACCTGGGTTACCCTTGCCTTCTGGGGTAGGTCATAACACCTGGTCTTCAGAGATCTCTGAAATACTTTCCCAGTTGGAGGACAAACCACAGAATCTTCTAACTTGTCACAATGTGGACAACATAATAACAAAATCAAAACTATGATGGTTCAATAGAAAACGGGACTCTCCTTTTTAAAAGACTGTAAGGGACACCAGTAAGAATAACCTGATGAAAATCAATGTTCTGTGACATACAAGATGTAACAGAACTTAACTACAAGCCTCAAAACCTATGAAGATATAAAAACTTTTCCCTACTTGAAACAAAATATTGATTCAGTACAGCAAAAGACCAAGGTTTTCATTTAGGTTTTGGTAATATGAATTACTGAAAATCCAGCAGTATTTATGATCAGGGTCTATTCCATGTTTCTATCTGAAACGTGTTATATTTAATACTAAAGTGCCTACCAGTCTCCATGCCAACGCTTCTCTGCTTTTACATCCTTTGATACTTGTTATTCTACCATGACCTCCACAGTCAGTCCAGCCTAATTATGCTTCTGCCCTCCTATGCCTTCTTTTATCAAGATACTTATCTCCTTCTGAAACTATGTATCACATCTTTTTCCCTTCCTCCATTAACACAACATTTTTCTACAAATAATAACACCAATTAAAGTGAAAATTCATACTTACTCAAAAAAAATATGGGTGTGCAGATGTGTTTGCTAGTTCCTAAGGTAACCATGCAAACTTAGAGGCCTTTCCTTTGTCTCTTTATCAACACATTACTCTCTGCAGCTACTGTTTTATATCAGGATGGTAGAACGATTCGCAACAAAACCAGTTTCTTGTGTACTAGTGGTGTTATTTGAAACCATGTGAAATCACAAGAGCTATGCTCATTATTCTAACTGGTGGTCTGGCCCTAAAATGCAGAGTGGATTTTTTGCTTTTTCAGACAGAGATGTATGACAAATCAAATCATATACTCCAGTATTTACTTCATTCAGTGCAATGAAGAATATCTTTGCAGAGGTTGTATCTTCTAATGTAAGGAATAATTAATTCACTAAAGAATGGGAAAGAAAAATACACACCAGTTCTTCGCATTTTACGAGTTTTAGAATGAATTGATGGCAAGAACTAGAATACAAAGCTCAGTAATCATGCAAGCTGAAGTTACTAGACTGTGGTTGGGGGAAAAAATAATTATGTGAGGCACTTAAGCTTATAGAGAGTATCTCTTGACTGGTTTATATATGGGACTGTATACATCATTGTTTAGTAAATCTAACCACTGCAGGCTAGGTATGCAGAAATAGTTTTCTTTCTATTAGTTCATGAAGTCAACAATGTGTGTCTGTAAAGTGAACTGCTAGGCAGCTCATCTATGAATTCTCTACTAATAAATATATAATACAAGCTTTTCATGAACGTTCTTATCTTGGAAACAAAAAGACAGGGTTTACCATTTTAAATTTCATGCTTTTCTGGATAAATCTTTCTTATGTTAAAAAGAATTTCAGATACTTTTTCTGATGCTGAAATGCCATAATTCAAATATTCCAGGAATCATGTAATCTATTCTCTGCAAGAAACAAGTTCCTCTATGAAAGCAAACCTTTTCCTTCAGACATCCACTGCCCAATCAGAGTGTGGTCAAAAAGTTTGAATGACAGAAATTTGAAGTTCTTGAAAAGTTTTTCCTCTTCCACATTTTTTTTAAATTCCTACTAAGTTTGCTTCCTACTATGCATATTCTGTGAATTTATGTGAAGTTCTTATTTCTAAATCTGACCCTTTCTAGGCTGGCTAGAGATATATTCAAAGGCTTGCAGCCTCTGCATCACTAGTGATGTCACTGCACTAAAGATATTCACATTAACTCTTGCCATAGTAATAATCATGGCAAAAATGGCAGCTCTAGTTTTCATTACTGTCAAAGTGAACAGTTCTTTTGTTGTTTTTTGCCAAGAAGAAAAATTTTTGTAACAGCTACTGCATATTAGCAGCTGCAACATATGCAAGCTGTTCCAGATTACTCTCCCTGGTCACTTCAATTGAAGCCAGTCAGTTCTCAAATAAGAAGGTTCTTTACCAGAAGGTCAGACTAACTTCAAATATCTTTGGTAATATCTTCTTTATATTCTTATTTCTTCGAAAAGAGTAAAATAAAACTATTATTTTCAGGGAACACTTGGAGGAAAATAAATTTGAGGCTAATATCCTCTATATTTTTAACTCCTAATCCCTCTAAGGTGTTCTTACAAGTCAAAGGGGTTCTGTTACACATCTACCCATTCTTTCATTCTTTGTTCTTGTTGTTGTTTTGGTTTTTTCGGTTTGCTTGTTTGTTTTTTTGTTGTTGTTGGGTTTTTTGTCAAGGTACCATAATGGATGCCAAGAGTATCTGGTTTTGGGTAGTCATCTGACCACACTGCACACACCTCCATGATTCACTATCTATTGTATCACACATTCAAAGCCATTAACCAGAAATTGCAGAATTTACCCTACTTAAATTTTGAAATTATCAACATATTCTGTACTACCTTTACATTATAACAATTGCAGGGAGAAATTGCAGCCTTCCATTCTCCCTTCTTCCACAAACACTGTCATGAAATCGGAGACTAAATGAGCTAATGAAATTACTAAGTTTTAAAGGCATTAAATTTTTTTTTTGAATGCTGTGAAACATAGCAATTTTCCTTAACTAAAGGTTGATGAAGGATTTACTGAATTTCTAAGTGGAAAGCAGACTACAGCTTCCAGCTTTCGGGACTCTTGGGGCAGATAGTCAGCTCAAAGCCAGCCAGTTCTGAAAGTACCCTCCAAGCAGACTGGGTACACAAATCTGTGCTTCTCCTGCTCTCAGTGGAATGGGATCAGCTGTTTCAATTCCTGGTCAGAAAGTCACCCACCATGCAGGAATAGCAGAAGTAATTATATATCTGAATAACATACACTTCTTCCTTCAAAACTCTCCTAGTCACCAGCTGTAATTTCCCTTGTACTTCTAAATAGCTTTAGCATGTCTCATAGAGCAAATGTGCTCCACCAGAACTACCCAACAGGTCTGTGTAGCTGAAGGAAGTTGAACTTCCTTCAGGAGCTGAGGGTTCTTTGGATCCAACTCACTGAAGTCAGCAGTGCTATCAAAGCAGCCTGCACAGAAGTCTTTAAGCTAACTAAGGCAAATTCTCACCATTTCCCTGGGAAGCACAAGGGAATGCATGCATGCAGTTCCACAAGTCATTTCTCATACTGAAAACTGTTTTCTTTTCTTGTTTCACCTTATTCTATTTGAATAGCCAGACCAAAGACATGATGAAGTACCATTTGTACATGAACACCTTACTTCAGAAATACCTTAAACTAATCAATGATGCTCCTCTGAAAAAGGCAACAGGTTTTCTAACCTCTTTGCTTGAGTAATTTTTCATTCCAAAAAAGCTGGGTGCATTTTTAGGGGGGCTAGCAGGAAAAAATTTGATGTATTACATCTCCAGAAGCACTCCTACATTTCTCTGACGTAGAAAGTAAGGTACAAATAAAGTAGAAAGTAATGTACAAATACATGCAAAATCATTTTGGTTTTTGGTAATGAGCTGAGGTCCCCTGGGATTTATTTATTTATTTCATTGTGAGAATATAAAAGACCATTACAAATAACTACTTTGACATAATTGAAGGTGATGAAAGTTGGCGTCTTTTTCCACTCCTAATATTTTAGTTATCTCTATCTTACTTTTATTCCATTATTTATTTTCAATTCTTGGTCTTCAATTAATTTAAGCAAGGATGATTGTTTATGATCAGAAAGCAATTTTTTTTTTATTACATAACTTTTTGCGATTCCTTAAAATTTCTGTCCTTCTTTGATCCATAATCTCCTGAAGTTTATTCTTGGAAAACAGCAAATTATCAATCTGCAAAATTACTGTAGATCTCCATTGAGTTACATGTCTTTAGAAGCAAAAGAAATACCTAAATGAGATAATTTTGGTCATTTCATTAACCTTGCCCAGTAGAGATTATGAGATTCTAAACAAGACTAATTAAGCTAAACCACTGACCATATTCTCTGCATCAATAAATCTAATTTTTATAGTATGTGTTGTATATGTTAACAAAGAATTTTGAAACTGTTAAATAAGACAATGAAAATAGACAGTATTAGACTACATATTGTTTAGCAAAATAATTCAGAAGACATATATTAGTATTTATTTCACCCGCACAAATTTTGCAGGTTGGAGAATGGACATAAGCATCCATTTTTTTCACAAAGATATCTGGTTCTCCAGGTAGAGCTTAACTGTTGTATAATACTTTGAATCAGGTACACTAAAATCAGTCTTGTGGACTGCTAAAGGGCTGAACCAAGAACAGCATTTATTTCCATACATTTCACCTTCACTCATGGGCTAAAATGTAACTTGAAAATGTTCTTGAAAATGTTAGGCATATTTCTGCATTAGGAAGAATAATTATTCTTGGGATCAAGAATTCTTGGTGTCAAGTATGTCCTATATATTCATGTTTCCTTACCTGGCAGGAAGGAAGGGTAAGAACACAACATAAAAAATGTAGGCATGAAGTTCCCTGATGAGGGCTGAATATGGATATTCTGCTAGTCTTCCCCACCTCAACTTACAAAAAGGCAGGAGAAGGCTCCAGAAAAGGAAAGGCAGAGTTATTCTGCCTTATATCACTGCTGAATCCTACTGTATATCAGCATTATGGATTTGACATCAGAGGAGATGGAGAGGATGGAGCACCTTCCCACATTGGAGCATGGAACTCTGACATTGATTCTGAGTGTTGGTTGTACAGATCCAGTATAGATGATTGTAGTACAGTAGTTGCAGTGTTTGTACCCTTATAACTTCCATTTTATGCATGGGAAAAAGGTTTAGTTGCTCTAGCTGAGGAAGGATTTCTGTGATCAAAGGGTGCAACTGGATTTTCATTGACAACTCTGTCTCCCATTCATATAATGCATTAGAGTTTTCACAAAATTATTCTATTTCATCAGACAATCTTATTCCTATCCAGATGGCAGAACTAATTCAAACTGCACAGCTTCAAAGAAAGCAGATGGACAGAGAGGCTCTTAAACCTCTGGAATTACCCCACATATACTGACACACCTGGCCAAAAATGAAAAAGAAAAACAAAACAAACAATGAAACAAAAACCCCAAAAAGTCAACCAGCCAACCAATCAACCAACCAACTAACCAAAACCCCTAAAATGTTATCTGACATAACTACAGATGACCCAAGAGAACTGAATTCAGCCACAGAATGTAAAGTCATCCCAAAGCTTAAAATAAAATAATTAAAATATAAAGCCCATACTTCCCTGTGCTGATAAAGCAGTCATGTTTTTGATAAGTTTGCAATGTTGAGGAAATGAGAAAGAATAAGATACTTAAGGTGGTTTAGAGGATAGTTACCTCACAGAGTACAAAGCACCTTGCAAACATAAGCAGTTAGTTCTAGGTTTTTGGTCTGATTTTCTAAACTCTTAATTTACTAGAATGTTGGGTGAGAACATTTTGATTATTGTTAAATCTTAATAAAAGTCAGAATGCTCTGCCTGGCACTCTGCCACCCCATTTGTCTGGTCTAGTGGCCACCCATTAGGCAGGCTGTTGCAGAAACCATGACCTCAAGCTGTTTGCCCCCCAGCACTCCAGGAACATTGCATGAAAAAGGACCCCCAAATGCTCGGGTTTCTACCTGGCAGACGATTAGAGATGACCCAAGAAGCCCCAGAAACGCTCTCAGTATTTCACAATGAAATGTCACTCTGACCTTCTCTAAGCAAAATGTCAGAATTTTCATTACATGGAAAATTTCAAAATGTCATTTTTGTTGCAGTTCTGAATGGTACTATTTTTAATTTCCACAGGACAGGAATTATGGTGTCTGTTTAACTCTTGTCAGTACACATTCACCTTTCTACAGCATTCTAGGCTTGATAACTTTTCATCTAATGTTTTAATTTTTTTTAAACCAAGAGAGTGAATCAGAAGTCAGGCATACAATTCCTATTTTTATGCTTAAAATGTAGTTCCACCCCTAACACTTTATTTGTGTCCAGAATAATTTTCCAAAACTTTCCTAACATTGCCTGAGACCACAATAGCTTTGTTAGCACAACTGTGTGAGTTCCTGAGGAAGCAAATTCTAGTAGCAGTTCAAAATTATTCCAGCAAAAATTTCAGGATACTAAAAAAGTAAAACAGCACCCATTTTCTCTACTCATGATTAGAAAATACATTGCATCCATGTCTTCATTCTAGAGTGTAACCAAAACACTGTGCTCAAACTGTGTTAAAAATTGCCTGTTTAACTGAGTAAATTAACATAAAAATGGTAATTTCTGAGATGCAAAGTTAGTTAATTGGCAGATTCAAGGGCTGAAAGCAAGCTGATGAGAAGGCATAGAAAGTGATTATTTGACCTCTCTGGCCACACACACACTATCTGCTTGATGCAGTCTTGTCTTGGGAGATACAGCATCTTAGACACCAGACCTGATCTAAAAGACAAGGACAGCTTAGTGCCTGAAGAATATTAATTCTTGGAAAGACTGCCACATTATCATTTGTTGGCATATCTCCAGCAGAACTCAGCTATTTTAGCATTCACAGCTCTTCCAGTTAATATTCTTTGACATCTATACTGAACAGATGTTATTACCGAGGTTATCTGTACTTCTGTCTTCTCTGCTGATGGACTGGGATGGTTTGGAAGGATGAGTCTTTTTAGGCAAGAGGAACTCTTATTTTAGTTTATTCAGGCCTTAATCAGTTTTATTCCTCATCATCTCCTTCCTGCATTACCTTTCTAGCTGCTGCTAGCTTATATTTCTCTTTAAAAATATAAAAGGTTCGTTATGACCATCACTTGGCCTATTTTTTTCCATCTAAACTTCCAGTCTTAAAAAATGCTATGGTGCCTTTGCTATCCTTCTCTGTTTAAGCTACTCCTACTCAACCCCTCCAGTTTCATCAGTGGTGTAGAGATAATAGGCAAGGGAGGGACCACATACTGTTCAAAAGAGCTCTGTATGAGGTTACATTCATGCAATAGAAGCAATAGAAAAAGACGAGTTGACAAGGAAAAGATGTGGAAGATTGCTGGGGATAGAAGAAAAACCACTAGAATGAGCCTAAGAGTGTAAGGAAGTATTTTGTCACTGCTCTGATATAAACCTTCTAAAGCAGAATAAAAAACCTGTATTTATGAACTGTAACTAACAATAACATCGATCAATAACTTCTAAACCACAGAAGAGGGAGAGACAGAAGACAGCTTTGCAAAAATGTAATTGTACAGTTATAAGTTTGCACCTATCAATCATACAAAGGCATAAGTAAATAGCCAAGTAACTAAAAAGGCTTCTGAATGAAAATCATTTTCACATTCACCTGCAGCAGATATTTGACCCACGGCAAATGTAATGCCTGACTTTTTACAGATTTGTTTCATGCTTTCCTTTAAAATAAAGATGTAAGAAATGTGTGTGTTCACAGAAATCTAGGTTCAGCACCAACACTACAACTTGAATGGATAAAGCATCAATTTTTACTGTAACCTGTCAAATATGTACTCCTGAGGTATATATATTTCTCTTCCTTTTTTTCTGTGCTAACAATTCAATCAACAGTGAGAAAAACTAGCAGGCTGTTTTCTGCCTAATCCCCCCTTTTCTGTCTCCAAATACAGTCTCATAGAAAGCACCAGAATTTACTATCATTTCTAGCCTTAATCGTACCAAAATATACTAAAAAAAAGACTCTTCCCCTGTTAATTTTTGATGAGATTTCTAAGACTTAAAAATCCCCAGTAACCTTGTTTTGGCATGTATGCATTGCAGGTTTCCAGTAACCAAATGCTTTCTGACTGAGATTTCCTAGTACAGAGGATACTCATTCTGTACAGCAAATTTCCGTATTTTGTTTATCCACCCCTAAAAGAAAATTATATTTTGATTGCATAGCATTTGAGCCAATGTCTGCTGGGTTCAGAGGGCACTGACAGCCTTATCTCTCAGAATTTGCTTTTTTCTCAAAGGGTCTAGGTCAGCATTGGACTTTTGCTGCTAAATTTAACTTATATCTCACATGTATTTTGAAGACAGGGAAGGATTACATAGGTTCATATAAAAGGCAATTACACCTCTAATTTCTCATGTGCAGATCATATGTACAGCTGGGACACTTAAGTGATAAATTAAAGCGTCTTCAATAAATGAACATGAAGTTAAGAAAAAAAGATAAATGTAAATTTTTTAAATGTGTGGCTGTGTCTGAGCTATATTCCAATTTCCATTCCTGAAAGAGAAATTTTAATTTATATGACAATCTAAAACACACCCAGTAGAAGATTTTCAGGGATCTTATTACTTAATTCTAAGTATTTATTGCATCCCTAGCTGCCAAGATATGCATGTATACACTGAACACTACATAAATGTTACACTGGCTCTGATGCATTCCAAATTAATAAATAACCAATGAGAAGTAATTTGCATTAATTATGTATTATGAAATAAACAGATCTTTAAAAATTTAGACAGAGCCAGTAAATAAAGCTGCTATTATAAAACCATAAATATGCTTAGCCTATGATTAACCTTGCAACCAAGTGCAAAAATTGACCACTCAACATGCATCTTAAAATGAACCACAAAAAGAAAGAAAGAAAAATTCTGTGTTTTGGGTAGCCTTTTCCCCACTCTGTGCTAGAAATACTACAAATACAAAGTGGATTTTTCCTTTGGTATTTGATGTCTAAACTGCATTTTACTTTTCTTTCTCTCTTTCTCATTCTCTGTATAAGACATATTTAAAAAAAAAATTCTATGAGAAAATATACATTTTCTTAAACTGAGAAGTGACATTGCAATCCTGCCTTTTCAAATCCAGATGTTGCCTTACATGTAATACTCTCTGCTGTTCTAGAAACCCAGCAGACACCAGTGTAGAAGTTCAATTATACTAACATTTTGTATTTTTAATAATTTTCTCCTATTTTCACTTTTACTTTATGAGCTGCAGAATTGTTTTTGTGACTCACCTGTATTGCACAGACAACAGCATTCACCAGCTCTTTAACACCTGCAGCTTTACCAAGCTGAATTAAGAGATATCAGGCAATGTCTGTGATGTGATGTCTAGTCCATTAATACACATGCTTCTACAAACCCTAATTACTTTTGATCGGAAACATATTATTTTTTATTGCCCACACTGCCAGCGGTGCAACACTGTGGGAGAGGGTGCCTGCAGCAGCTCAGCTCCCTGCAGTGTGAGAGGGGGGGAAGCTCTACCTGTCCCCAGCTTTACCCTGCATATCAAGGGTTCACAGTAAAACAGTCCTGACACTGACCTCTCAGAGACCCAGCAGCTGAAACAGCCTTAACAATGCATTAACACAGCTATGTGCCCCGTAAACTATTACCAGCTGCAGGCTGGGGTGGGGACCTGGAGCAAGAATGAGAGAGGAAGGGAGAAGAAAAAGGAGAGAATGGATAAGAGGAGGAATTATTTGAAAATGGGATGATTATCAGCTAGGGTGGTATTGGCATATTCTTTTAACCTCGTTTCTGAATTTACCTTGTAGTTGCACAGCAATATGTCCTGAGCTAAGGGTCAGCTTATATCTTGCCATGCCTGAACTGGTTTCTCTGTTGAGTCCCACCAAACCACACCATATTGCTTTAGCAACAACAAACATAATCAAAACAACTTCAGGGAAAGTAGAGTTTATTCGCCTCAATTTATGTGGCTAGCAGCTTACTGAGCAAAGAGAGAGAGCAGCAACTGGAAATACACCATCCCCTGTAGAGTCTCATAGCATTTTATGATCTAGTACATCAAATACTATGCTTCCAGTGCAATCCAAATTTACAGGTGGTCTACCTGCAATATATTAATTAAGATAGACTTACTTCATTGGTGATTTTTTGGGACTTTGGGCAACAACACTGCACTAATAGGAAGCAGCTTAAAATATGGAACCTCAATGTAATTTTTAATCCAGCTGAGCACATGTACTATTTGCCATGGTTGTTGCTACAGTGCCCAAAACCAGAGTTCAGTGGCAGACTGCCTGTCACAGCTGTACCACTGAACTCCAAGAATAACCCACCCAGAAGCTCCAGCTGCTTGAATAGTGACACAAGATGTTACCAGAATTCAAAAAGTTATTATTTCAGTGGTTTATAAAAGTTGACATTTAAATGGTTTATAAAAATATCAAGAGCTACTGCAATAAACATCAAGGGAAAGAGTGTTGGATGGAGAAAAGACCTTGGGTTTCAGGTCAGAAGTTTGACACTATTTTGGCCTGAGAGGGCATTTTATTTGCTACTGCAGTTTGTACCCTGATACAGCTGATTCTAGTTTCTGGCTGGTCCAGTATCTCCACTATAACAAAGGCTCTTCTGACCCACTCTGGCAATGCCAAAAACACTCCTCCTTTGAAATAAAAACATTTACATGAATAACAAGTAGCTGAATAGCTGCAGTGCTTTTTATCAAGAGGTATGGCACCCATTAAGTCTTCAAACAGGACAAGAATGGAGATCTATCATTATGTGTTGCAACTCACTCATTCACTCTAAGAGCACAGCTGAATTATTTGTATACATTATCTTTCATTGTCTGATCATTTGTCTGGAGGTTAGGCAAAACCCATGCCTTGTGCTAGAGGCTAATCAGCAATCCCAATTAATAAAGGAAAAGATAGCTAAAATTAAAATTTCATTTAAGAGTCCATAGTCATAAAATATGAATAATATTTAATATAAAGAAATATAAATTATTATGATCAAATATTATGCAAAGTTATAAATAAGCAAATATTAGTGATATTGTAGCAATTATACCCTGAACAGAAGATAGCATAGGTAGTAGGGGAATTTGGCCAAATTATTTGCTGCAGTTAGAAACAATGTGCAATAATTAGGGCTTGAATCAGATGTGATAAGAAACAGTAAAATCTCTATCAGTTGTGAAAAGAATCAGTAATATCCTTGCTGGATAGATGTTAAAAATAATTTTATTAATTTAGACTAGTGTTTATAACAATGGTTAATCAGCTTGAAAGAAAATTATTTAGTCCTCCCACCACAAAAAGATGTTAGCAAGGGAAAAGTTCTTTGTATATGTAAGAGTCTGTAAAGTCAAGGTTTTATTTACTCACATAGTTAATTTCCATTTGAGTTTGACATTTCATGCTTCAAAGCTTAGGTCTTTTGAAGATATTTTACATGTCTTAAATAAAGCTCAGAATTCAGCAGTCAGTTCTGGATGAGTGGTATGAAACATTTTAAATAAGTATTTTTCCACTTATAACCAGGTGTGTCTGTGCTTATCACCTATCTGTGTTTCATATGTTCTCTCTAATGTCTACAGATTTTTCAGTTTCAACCACTTAAAGTGGATTAAATATTTGTGCATATATGATGTCTGTTCCTATACAGAGTCCATGGTTATCAATTAAGAATAATTACGTTTTTGAGAGAAAAATGGAATTGACCTATAAAGCAAGTTAATAATCCAGGAAGACTGAATTCACAATCTTGTAAGTTGTACGACATTATTTTACTAGAAACCAAAACTCTGCAGACAAAGTCAAATCTGACTGCAGTGGCAGAAATGTTGGCCAGGAAGTGGTCTGTCATTGTTTGTCCTTTACCCCTAGTCCCTGAACTGACAAGAAAAATTAAAGAGTCAAAATTTCTGTTTTTTCAGAAATATATAGTAAGAATGGAGAGAATTCAGCTGACTGGGATAGAAGAAGAAAATAACAAAACAGATAAGGAAAAAATAATGAGAAAAGATGACATTCAAAGGGAACATATAACAGGAACACCACAGGAAAGGAAAAGCAAAGTGGGAGGAAGAGAAAGGGCGATAGCTGTTGGAAGAACTATGTAGAAAAGGTGGGCAGAGGAAAATGTTTAACATAACGGAGTGAAGAGGAGCATGACATAAAGAGAATATGACTGAAAGAAACCAAAGTGTAAAGGTCGTGTGTAGAAACAAAACATAGAGGGGGAAAAAAAGCAGAGGTGGGAAGAAAGTGAAGAGGATTTTTTACAAAAACACTGAAAATTTACATAAAAAATGAATGAAAGTGAGTTTTGATGGGATGTATATCGAGGAAAGGTATGCGAAGGCATAGGAAGTGAAAGGAAGAGAATATACATAAAAATATGAAACAAGTAAATAGCCTGATATCAGCTTGTTTTACTTTTTGGGGGAAAAAAAAGTATATTAAATTTAAAAATTAGCAAAGCCCCAGGTCTTCTATTTGACTGTATTAAACACAATAGTAAATAATCACATGAGCATCCCATAATCTGTAGTTTTGACTTTACCTGAACAAGCTCTGTAAAAGGCTTCAGGACCTAAAAACCCAGTATCTTACAATTGTAATCGCAAAGATTCTTTCTACAGCGAGGTTGGTTTTGTTGCATGTTCCACGTCCTGGAATTCATCAGTTCCAAGAGAGAAAGACACATTGCACCTCCCCGTTACTTGCAGGCAGCGCCAGCATCTCAGACCCCGTTCCGGCTGCGTCTCGCTGCGGAGGCGGGGGAACCCTGGGGACGATACTCCGTGCTGGCTCCGCTCCTCCGCGTCCCCGGTCCTGCAGTGACATCCAGCGTCCAGGCTCGGCACAGCCTCACCGAGAGCAGCCCTTGCCCTTCCTCGCTGCCGCCCTTACAAAACCTCATCGCCTGATACAGCCAAACTCATTTTTCTCCTTGAATAAGGTACAACAGGGTACAGCCAGAGACCCTCGGGATAAAACTTTGTAAAATATGAGAGAACTAAAAACTGGCTTAGGGGATGCACCAGAGGTAAAAAGCAATTTATATAATATCATCAGAAGAAAAAAGAGAAATACCTTTGAGTAACTAAAAAAGGGCAAAATTTATGGACTGTAAATTCATGAGCAAAAGACCTAACTTCTTCCCTTTTAAAATTTTTTCTTTTAAAGCTATGGAATAAGTGGAACTGATTGTAGTGAAAATTCTGGAATTTCCTTTCCTTTCTTTTCCTTTCTTTTCCTTTCTTTTCCTTTCTTTTCCTTTCCTTTCCTTTCCTTTCCTTTCCTTTCCTTTCCTTTCCTTTCCTTTCCTTTCCTTTCCTTTCCTTTCCTTTCCTTTCCTTTCCTTTCCTTTCCTTTCCTTTCCTTTCCTTTCCTTTCCTTTCCTTTCCTTTCCTTTCCTTTCCTTTCCTTTCCTTTCCTTTCCTTTCCTTTCCTTCCCTTCCCTTCCCTTCCCTTCCCTTCCCTTCCCTTCCCTTCCCTTCCCTTCCCTTCCCGAACCTTTCCTTTTCAAACCTTTCCTTTCCGAACCTTTCCTTTCCTTTCCGAACCTTTCTGAACCTTTCCTTTTCTTTCCGAACCTTTCCTTTTCCTTCCCAGAACCTTCCCAGAACCTTCCCTTTCCTCTCCCTTTTGTGATTCTGAATAAAATCATGGAATCATACACTCATACATTCATGTTGGAAGGGACCTTAAAAAGCATCACACCGTAGGCAAGGAATAAAATTATAAAATCACCAGGAGAGAGAGAGTTGAAGAAATAGCCTCATAGCAGTCCCTTACAAAAAGATATTGGGTTTTTTTCCTCCTTCTTTTTTTTTTTTTAATTTAAAAATTATCTTTTTTGCAGTGCTCGTGGGGTGAATGCACTGTATAAATACAAAATGCTCTAGTCGCAATAGACAAAGTATACGCAGATCACCAGAATGCTCAAACCCCCTTTATTCTTGCTACAGGATCACAAAGACCTCTATCGCAGCCTTCCAAAAATAGGCCTGTAACAACCTAGAAGAAAGATTGTGAAAAACAAGCTTTTAGAATAATCAGATTGTATAGGAGGAGAAGAAAACTTCTATGAAACAAGACAGCTTTCCAGCCTCCCACTCTTCTACTCTTCCTACAAAAAATGCTAGCCCTCTAAAGCTGCTTGCAAAAATAAAAATTTCTGGAGGTGTGGTTGTAATTTTAAAATTTTATGGCCCCTATGAGAAATTTGAATATTTTTTTGGTACTCTGTACTGCATAGCCCAGTGATTTTGATTATAAGTTGCTCTACTTTTTTTTCCCTTTTTATGCAGTGTTGTATCTGTGTACATCTACCAGAAATGTGAGAAATGAAAGAAGACTGTAAGAGAGAAGCTACCTTTCAGCCAGAATTTCCATGGATTTAGGCTGATGAGGTACCTTAAAGAAGGCCTAAATAATCTGCCACAATTCACAAACTCTTAGTTTTTTAAGATGACGGCTACCCTGCTCTTCTGTGATTAGCAGACACGATTTGCAAGGGCTCTATTCATTCAAAACAATCTGCAACCTTTGATGTCAAAGAAGCTGTGGAGTGCCTGACTGCAAGCTGCAGAGGGTCACAGATCTCTGCTCTGCACACGGCCTTATCTATTCATCAGAAATTCATCCCGGCCATGGAAACTTTTTCATTTTCACTGCACAGGCCTCAGAAAGCCAAATGGCATGGGAAATTTAATGTAAGTCAGTCTCACATTCCCTGACCATGAATGTGAAAAAATTAATCCTCTGCAGCTAAATACTTTTGTAGTCATTTGGTATAAAAGGCAATGGTCTGTCACTTATATCCTACACTAAACCAGTAATGAAATCTTGAAAGAGAAGGCGGGGGGTGGAGGAGGCAGTAGTTTCACTGCCACAGTGAAGCCAAAATTAAGCCATTGCCTTACTACTCTGAAGCAATTTGGGAGGTTGCATAATTGAATGCACAGTGTTATTCCCAGTAGCACAGGATGCAAGCAGACCTTCAGAAGTCAGGTGTGATGGCAGATGTTTTCAGTGACATCTGCAGAGCTTTTGCCCTTGCTTCTTTTTAAGCATTTCCACCACTGACTGGAGTTCTGCAGCAATATTTAACATTTGTGTTCTTTTCCTTTGGTCTCACGCCCCAAATAATAACATTAAAAGGAAGTGAAACCTCAGGGGTCTCCATCAGACACACAAAACCAACACTTGATTATGATGTCTCTTCTTGCTTTACAAGCTCCTTGGGGAACACAGTTCAGGAGAAGGTCAAATTATAGAACCACAGAATGGTTTGAGTTGGAAGGGATCTTAAAGATCACCTGGTCCAACCTGCCTGCCAAGAGCTGGTACATTTTCATTAAGTTGCTCAAAGTCTGTCCAACATGGCCTTGAACACTTCCAGGGATGGAGCACCCACAGCTTCTCTGGGCAACCTGTGCCACCCTCACAGTGAAGAACTTCTTCCTAATATCTGACTTAAACTTGCTGTCAATCGGTTTGAAACAATCACCCTTGTCCTGTCATCACATGCCCTTTTCAAAATTCCCTCTCCAGGTCTCTTAGAATCCCTTTAGCTACTGGAAGGGGCTCTAAGATCCCCTTGGAGTTATCTTTTCTCCAGGCTTAACAGCTCCCTCAGGCTGACTCCATGGCAAAGGTATTCCAGCCCCCTAAGAATCTTCATGGCATCCTCTGACCTCCCTCCAGACAAAAGAAACAGGTGACAAAGGCAGGTGTTACAGAGATCTTCCAGTTGCAAATATACACAGTAAATACAATAATGACATGAGAAAAAGTTTAATACATCAGTGGTAGGAAATTGGAGCATATGAGCAGTGATGTTTCTGTGACTGCTGCTTCATAAAACATACTAATGATGACTGTCCTTAGCATTCATGACACAAATTATGTCTATAAATGGTCATGAACATCAGAAGGAATGGGATCTTGTAAATACTATGCACTTCGTAATAAAAAAAATAAATATGCTGAGAATATACTTTATGAAAAATAATAAATAATTTTTGTCCTTTTAATTTAAAAAAGAGAAATATTTTGCTGCTCTTATGAAATAGGGGAGGTTAGCTTCTGATGAAAAATCTAAATGTTTTTTAAAATTCACAAAGATCAGAAACATTTATCAAAAGAATTCGCGTTTCTGATAAATATTAAAGTGTGCAAGGCAGAACCACCGAGAACAGTAAATACTTTATAGCTGGCACTTTGTCAAAACTATAAGTGGTTCTGCCTTTGAATTTTACATCATCACTAAATTTACAGTCATTTTATAAGTGGCACAAGACAAGAATTACTTCTTTCTAAATCTAAACCAAGCAATAAATCTAACATCAGGATTCCTCTTATTGTCTGTTATCATCTGATGACAATGCCTTTTACCTTCATTGTCTTGACAGAAATATGATATGTAAAATCATGATGTCACATCACTCACTATGATTTAACACTAACCAGCCCATACCATTTTAATCAATCAACATTGTCGCTTTTTAGTGTAATGATTTTCTGGTGAATTCCTTGTGTTTAATATGATATATATGTCTTATCAGCAGTTGATTTACTATTTCATTTGGGAGTCTAACAGCTTGGAAGGCCATTCTTGCCTCCTTCAGACACCACTGGAATTGGAAAACAAGCATTGATTCAAATATTACTCAAGAAGTAATTGTGGAAATTAACTGGAAGATATGAAATTACTTTTACCACAAGCTCGGTGCTTGTGGAAAAGAAGGACAGGAAAATGCTGTGAAATAAAGGAACTAAGCAGTACAGCACAAGGAGGAGCATTTTTTTTTTCTTCACTGATATGGACTGATATGGACACAGGCATCCCTAACTGGACAATGTGATTGCTGAGTTCCACAGTTTTGTTTTACAACATACTGAACTGTGCAGAAGGTTTCTCTGAGGAAAGGAGCTCTTTCCATTATGTTTCTCTGTATATTATATAGTCTTTTTTATATACTATTCACAGGAGGCTACTGCATTTATTTCTTAGAAAATTTCAAGAAAAATAAGTTTTGCTTGTAAAGCACTCTCAAACACAACACAGTATATGCCTGGAATAACCCACCTACATTTGAACATGTCTTTACATTAGGCTGTAGCAAAGCACAAGTGTTTAGAGCTGTCAAAGAATGCTAAAACAACAAGTTTAACAGGAAAATTTTGCTTTTACATTCTATTGCAGAATACTGAGAAGTCTATACATTCATGCATGGAAAAATACACATGTTCAGGTAACAAAGGAATGGCTGGAAACTGTTGTATTTCAGAGTAACAAGTTCCTTTTAAGAGTCCTCAGTCAGTTATGTTTGACAACCTATAAGATGTAAAATTTCAAGTTACAAAATCACTCTAAACTCACTAAATATAGCACTTTTCATTCTTCAGGACCAATTAGCCCTCTCTTAGTGACAGATAAAGAAACAAAGGTAAGATAAATGGTGAAACAAATAGTGTTCATGGG
Organism: Molothrus aeneus; assembly: GCF_037042795.1. NCBI lineage: Eukaryota > Metazoa > Chordata > Aves > Passeriformes > Icteridae > Molothrus > Molothrus aeneus. Next base: position 58,964,750 of record NC_089680.1, on the reverse strand, counting down.
GAAAAGTGACATTTAAGTTGCATCACAGATCATACAGCTAACTGAGAAGACATGAAGGCTCTTTCATCAGTTTATAAGTGGGTAAATTCTAAATATCCTACTAAAGATCAGAGAAATTGAAACATCATTTGTTTTCCTGTGAAAGAACAAAAATATTTAGCATTTTTTTTACCATAAAGCTCATTTTTTCACAATAAGAAAGCATGTAAAATGCCATGTTCAGTGTACTTTTAATTGTTTCATAAATTCTTCTTTCTTCTAAACATAAAATGTGACCTACTCAGATTAGGACATTGCAAATTTTTAGAACAGTAACCAAAAAGCGATTGATCTGCCAGTAAAGTCCCAGCTATGTCTTTCAGGGCAATGTTGAAATTTTATTTACTTTTACTGTAAATCTCTACTTTTACAGTGTCTGGAGGCAACTGAATTCCTTCATCAATCCTTCCTTTTTTATTTTTCATTCCTTCCTTCCTTTTTTTATTTTTATTTTCTTTATAAGGCATCACAACCAATGGGACAAAAGCTAAAAATTACTGAGATAATTTTCCCAGGTGCAGGAAAAATGTACTGAGAACTTTTTAGGTCTTTTCACAAAAGAAAGTCCACCTTTCTTTTGTGAAAAGATCTTTTGTCTTCCACCATGAAAAGGCACTCATCAGCCATTAAATACAATTATGTTTTGCATTTTTTATTTTATTTTGCTTAAAATACTCTGTATCAAGAGTATGTCTTCATTCTGTCTAAGTTCTATCTCTGGCCCTCAGGAATAACTATCTAGTCCTTTTTTCTTCAGTCTCCAAGTTCTCTGCAAACCTAGTAGTGGAAAAAAACTCATCTGTGGTGCCACAGTGGCCTTCTGATACCACAGACTTGGTTCTTACATATTGGACCCCAGCAATATAGAAAAAGGACTGCAAGAACCTTGATTAATCTCTCATAAATACAAATTCCCCCTTTCCTTCTGTATTTTATGCCTCTTGCAACAAAGTTTCAAAAAGGGAAAAGGAAGTCATATTCAGCTGCAGAATGACTTAGCTGTTGGAGCTTTGGGAGACAGGGGAGTAAATGGAATGATAAGGCAATATAGGAAGAAAATAAAAGGAAATACTAAGAAAATAATGGGAAATTTAGTGAATTTAATTGCAAATCTTGAGAAGACAGATGTTTTTTCCTTGTAGTCAAGCATTCAGTCAAACCATAATTTATAGCTGCTGCATGCAAGTACCTGGATGCCCATGAATGCAGGGCATTCATGTGAAGAGCACCCTAACCTTCAGCACATTGTTACCTTTCACAGTCACCAGATATTGGTATTTGATGCTGGTGTACCTTTTCCAATCACCTATGGAAAAACAGATTTGGAAAAACATTACAAGCCATAACAGAAGCCTGTGGAGTATCTCCTTCAATAATTCTTGTTTTTTCTTGTTCTTTTAGAATGATAATATTTCACAGTAGGAATCATTTTACTTCATACACAGTCTATACTTTTAGCTACCCATCACACAGAAAGAGAAAAAACAGAGTCAACTTAAGAGGCATATTTTATATGATCAGGTTATTGTCTAATCTTCTGTAGTAGACTTCCTTATCTTTCTCCAGAGTCTTTAGTCCACCCATAGTCTCAGTCATGACAGAAGCCTATCTGGTACAGCAATTCCTACTATAAACAGCACACTGCCATACCTCAGACATAATTACTAGACATGACTTGGGAATGCAGAAGCCAGTCGCTTCTCCCTTCATCCTAAGGATAAATCTAATGTTGTAACACTCATCATTTTCTCAAGAAAGAGGCCTACTGCAAATTTTTAATTAAAACATTTCAGAAATAAAGTAGCTTCTGAAAACACCTACCCCACAGCTCAATACATTACAATTAGTCTGTAGCACTCAGATCTAAATACACCCACAACACAATTCAGTACAATACTATCAGTCTGTAGAGGACACACTCCCACATCACAATTTCCAAAATACCTTCTGATTAAAGAGGAGAAGACACTATATGTCATACCCAAGCTTTCATTAATTTTTTGCGAGGCACAGTTTCAACTCTGAAGTTGTGATAATTTAACACTGCTCTTCCTTGTTATTATCGTATTGTTATGTTCTTAATTTTTTAGGTTATTGCTCTTCATGTACTTTTCTCTAGAAATACTTGCTTCAGAGAAGAAGTTTGGCCTAATTTGCACACACCTTTCAGAGCTTTTTGCAGATATAACCCCTCAGAACAAAAAATATACATTAGGAAAAATATAGCAGATTATTTTCTCAGCAAGTGGATTTTATTACATTAAAAAAAAAGAAAGCAGTAGATTTGAATTTGATTTTAATAAACCTTTGGCACTTTGCCCTTATGAAGAGCTGAAATAAGCTTAGTCTCTGTACCTTTTTCCTCTAATTCTTTGATCCAAGGGTTTTTCTTACATGGTACATAATAAAAGTACTTTAAAATCACGAATACAATTAAAAGCGCTAGATATAGCTGAAAACCCATTCAAGCTCTCATACTCATGTCAGTGGGAAAACAGGATTTTTAAATAACTTGTTAGATCCACTAATTTCACTCATAAAAAAACAGATTGCATTCTGTGTTATCTGTGGCAAGCACAGAGATTCCCTCTTGCTGTCTGAATTCCATGATACCATCTCAACTATTAAAAGACTGAACTATAGTAACTAAACCAAAAATTCTGTTACTGTTTTTAAAATAAAATTGAGGCAGTCATATAACTCTCTTTCCAGAGTATCAGTTTGGAGTTGCAGGAGCACTGTCCCTTGGAAGAGTTATATTATAGCCCATTGTTCTTAAAAATATTTTGCTAAATAGTGTTTTGAGTTTCTGGCTTTTTTCAGAAATTTGGTCCTCCAAATTAAAATCAGATTTCGATTCCTGCAAATAAACAATGAAGGTCATTTAACAGTCCAGTAATAGGGAAAAAAAATCAAAAAATCTTTTTTTTTTCTAAACCCATTGCTCCAGCTGTCATACAACATCTGAAGATCAGGTGATAGCTTTGGGATTAACTTGGAAAATGTAGATGAGTATGCAACACTACTTTCTTTAATAACATTCTGCAGGGCAGATCAGTCATTGAATATCTAGGGCTCAGCAATCCTGCAAGTAAAAATTACTATTAACAGAAAACAATTCTCCATGCAAAGCACTTCAGCTCACACAAATCAAGTGACACAAAGAGAGTTTCATCTGCTTAGCCAAGATCAGGTTGATAACCATGATCAGGTTGATATTGGTTTTAAACACATTCTTCCCTGATAAAATTGAACTGCTAGAAACAGTTTGCCTTATACTGGATTACATCCATTATAGTTGCTAATGTCATTATTTCTTTCCACAAGATTCCTTTATAGCCACCAGAAAGTCACATTTTATGAACAAATAAAGTTGAATCTCCTTCTTTCTTTCTAGAGAAAAGGTTTCAGGCCTGAATGGAAAGACCAAGTTTGGGTCTGTACCATTAGGCTTGGCTTGACAGTTATAACCATACTCAGACTGAATTAAAAAAATCAAAACAAAACAAAAACAACAAACAAACAAAACAAACAAACAAAAAAAACCCAGCAAAAACAAACAAACTAAAAACCCCACAGTCAGTATGAGGCTAGTGTCATTTGGGGAAAAATATTGAGGAATTTCATCTCCCATAGGCACATCACACTGTTTCAGATTTGGAACTTGTTTGTGATAAACAGACAGTAAAAGCAACAGCCAAATACTTTAATCAGATTATTCAAATTCAGAAGCAGTTTGAATGGGATGAATTTTGATAGAAATAAAAATAACCCTATTCATACCCATGAAGAGAACAGAAGGTGATCCTTAGAAAAATACCCTTTCTGGAATAAAAAAGATGAAAAAGCTCAACTTTATAGCTCAGCTTTAAAGCACACAGAAAATGCAAGTTCATGACCCATACCCTAGTACATGCAACTCCTGATTCTTTAGAGAGTACAACAGTAATATTTCTTCAGGAGTATTACAGGGTAGAAGACATTTCCAAAAGGGGATAAAGCCACAGCCTCATATGTTACATGACTGAGCCATCCATGTCTCTAAAAAGACATGAATTCTACTGAATTAAATCATAAGTAATCTTCTCTGTGCAGAAACAAAACATTCGCATATGCCTTTCATTCTTAAAAATGTGAAAAAAACTCAGAATTGACAGCTAATAAAGCATCATATAAACTTTTCAAATATCTAAAATAATAGAGGGCTGATGGATATAGTACAGGAAACTATGGTTGTCCCTCAAACTGTATTTCTGTAAATACAGTACAGCATCTTACAATATATTACACTTAAAATACCTAGATTTTCTTTGCTTACACTAAACAAAATTAAGTAGTGGACAATAGCTGGTTTGTACATATGCCACAGTACTTTTTCCACAGTATGACATCCATCAGGCACTTATAAGTAGACTGCCTTTAGCAAATTAGAGGTTTCTTGTCAAATTAACCTGCAGCTGCTCTGCTGCCTGTGCTCAGCTCAAAATACCTCAGAAGCATAAATGAGACACTAAACTCAGTAACAGCCATCACTCCAGGAGAAAGCACCTCTTTAAGTATAAAACCAAGTTATTACTAACTTATTATTACTTGATTGTATTTTTTTAATATTTGTAATTAATTCATAATATATTTTTAAGTGGAAAGATAAATACAGTGTACAAGCATGCAAAGCCTTTATGAAATATTTTATTTCCTTCCTACGAACCACTTCAGAAAATATTGTATTTACAATGTAAATACAGAACATTTCAAAAAGCTTTAAAAAGTTTTGTAAAGCTTTAAAAATCTGGGCACCTAACTTGCTTTCAGGTTTTATTTAGGTGCCAATACAAAGTCAGGAGGAAAAAGAGAAGCTCAGCTTGTCTGTGGCACACCATCAATACACTGAATTAATTTGCTCAACTTATGCTTGACATAGATGCTGGAAGATTGAGACATTCTCCCATAAATTTTATCCTGTAAATAATGGAACTAGATCCTCTTTAAAAAAGACCACAGCTCCATTAACTCCACTGTCAGGAAAGTTTCAGAGAATTACATTGATATTGTCCATTATAATTTTGCCTGTGATTACATCAAACCAATATCACATATTTGCTCAAATATTTGCTCAAACGGATATGGAAATGCTCATTGCAAGAGATAAAGAATTAATTCTGATGCAAGCCATTAGAGGTATCAAAGGTTAACTTCTGTGTGATTATCTTCTCCTGATGGTAAGTTATGGCATTGTGAATTCAAGTATTGTCACATAACTTATGAATGCAACATAGTCAACATGTATTACCTTCCCTGAACTATTCATGTTTGGCAGAAGGCACCAACCACATTAATATGAAAATATAGGAATTTGAAATATTGAGGTTTATCCAAAACAAAGTCATTAGTACTTTAACTAAGTAGGGGACAGCAAAGTCACATCCATTTCAATATTAGATAATAGAAAATGCATGTTTAGATTTAGATGCATCCTGCACTAAGGTATTCTGATCAGGGCAACATGGCAGTAAAACATGGATAAGGATATAAGGAAGGTGACCTCAATCTATATACTGTCAGCACTCCAGTACTACTTCATGTTTGAAACCAGTAAAAGCAAAGAATCTTTAGCCTAACATTCATACTATGTTTTAAAAGTTTAAGGAGGATATCATATTCCCTTGATTCTTCCTGAATAAAGTATAAAGCTGTTGCTATAGGAGTCAGTTCCACTATTGCCACCTCTTTTTCTGTAGCCATCCCTGCCTTTCCCAGCTGTATAATGCACATCACAAGTCCTGTATCTCCAACAAGATCCCCAGACATGAAATATGCTAGACATGGCATTCAGGGCAATCAGTGGGCTCTACAAGAACTCAGTACAACTCCCAGAGTTACACAATGTGCTGGTGCAATAAGGGAAAAAAAGTTTAAAAATAATTATGTTTTTTTACTGCTTGTCAGGTCCTGTTCATTTCAGTTATATTGGAGGGTTTGGAAAAGCATGTTTCTGCTAAAAACATATTTGACTCTTTCCACTGAAAACAATGCCACAGTACTTTCCATATCACCTGAGTATCTGACAAAATCTAAAGATACAGGCTATCTATTGCCACAGACTGTAGTTGATCCCTTTCTTCTTTCCAAATGAGCTAGTGATGTGCTATTTGATAGAAATACACCATCAAGGAATGCATTTCATTACTTTTTCTGAAATGCTAGCTATCAGAAGCAACTTTTTTTGCTTTTCTGACAATGTCTATGAAACATCTTGTGAAATGATAAACCCTTATTACTGACAAACCAATGAAAAGCAACAAATATCCAAAGCAATTTTCCAAGCTCATCCTTTGTGAGTGTGTGGGTCTGTGTGTAAAACATCTATTAGTTTAATATAAAAAGGTGTGGACTCTGTTTTTTCATAGTCAAAATACTCATACAATTAAAAATTTAAGCAACATGAAAACAGAAAACAATCTAAGCTTGTATGCAGCAAGGTTCTAGGCCTGCAACAGCTGTAATGCTGTCAGCCTGGATTAACAATGAGCTTTGAATTAAATCAGTGGCCAGAACAGCCAAAGAGGCAAGGGCAATTTCTGGTGGAAATCTTCAGCAATACTCATTGCTGACCAGACACAGTTCCTGCCAAAGTCCATGGAAGTTTTACTAAAGATACTAGTTTTACGAAAAATATTATCAAAAGGGTATTTGGACAACTATTGAATAATCTGGGAAATGCTGACCAAAAATCACACTATTTTGTGAAGGTCAGCAGTATGGGGAATGTAAACTGAGAAAGCTGAAGGTCCTGTAACAAAAACAGTGTGCCAGAGGCTTGTTCTAATCACATATGTTACAATCTTGACCTAAAAATAATTTAAAATTGATGTTTACAGTACAATACAGCCATATTTAAACCTACTGTTTTCATATAAAGAAGAAAGCTGACAAGGTTACAGTCTAATTTCATGACCATATATTTGTCAGCAAAATGTCTAATTGAAAAGAGCAATCTAATACTTACTTATTATAAAAATATTTTAGTCAATACCTAATTTCTTAATATTGATTACTATTTAGACATTTAAAATGTACTCTACAGCAGCATTTGCCATAAAATCCTTACCTGTGCTTGTAAGCATTTAATATAATAACTAAAAGCAGTATGTTAAAACACATTTTATAGAATTTGATTAGCAAGCAATTTAAACACTCAATAGTTACATATGTCATTTAAATAATGCAGATTTCTGTTACAAAATACATTTAAACCTAGACTTGATTAGACATTATGAGTTCTGATTTCTCTTTCAGGGACATATTACCTGAGGGGAAAATGGCCAGGGTTGGTTTTGCTGGGTTTTGGAGGTTTTCTTTATTTTGGGGGGTTTGGTAGTTTTATTGTTGATTTTTTTTTCCTTTTAGTGGCAAGGGACATTTGTCTCTTTAATGCCAAACTTCCAAAAAACTACCAAGATTCATTCAATTAAAAGGGTCCTTTAGTGTCTCATTTTAAATTACTGGCATCATGCCATATGAAACTCACCTATATTTCATTATGCTCTGTGGTGGGTATTCAGAAATATAAGATCATTAGCTTAGTGAATGAAGGCAAACATTCAAGCAAGTCTGAAACCTTGCATTTTTCTATGAGTTTGTGTCTCTCTTATGTAAATATTGGGCTGTATACTGTGCACAACCCTTGGCAAACCAATCTAATGCAGAAATTAAGATAACTATGAGAATAGATTTTTAATTATTAATTTTCAATAATGACCTCAAAGAGTAGGTATTGAAACAGTAGCTTGAAATACTATCAGACTGGAAGTCTACATAGCTGTGTATTGGTCCTCTTCCTTTTAACTATTCAGCCTATTTTAACAATTGAGCCTATCTTAACTATGCAAGTTGGGTCTTCTCTGTAGGCATAGAACACACTCTTTTTTTTTTTTTCCTTAAAAAAAAGAGACCTCTTCTCCTACAAAATTACAGAAGTACAAATAAGCCCAAAGACAAGGGTTTGCGGAGAATATGGTGTGCATAGGGGAAGGAAGAGAGAGGGGGAGATTTCTGTTCATGGGCCATTGAGTGTCACTGCATGACTGATAAAATTACATCATCCCATTGGGACATGCTCTGCCCAGGGGGAGGAGCCAAGCATTCCTACCTGGATATAATCTGAAATTTGGAACAGCACAGGCAGCCTTTTCCCACTGAGTTCCCAAAGGATCAGCCTTTTCCCTCTGGATTCCCAGAGGAGCAGCTCTTTTTTTCATTTGATTCTCAGAGGAAGACCAGGCCCATCTACTCCACCACTGGACCTTCAGAGGAAAACTACATCCTTTCTAGAGGCTTATTGTTTCAACAGAACCACATCTGTGACTTCAGGAGGACTGCAGCCACCATTGAATTGGACTGCTACCAACACCCTGACCAACAGGATGTCAGGTCATATTCTGACTCTGTCAGTGTTGTTTTGTATTATTGCATTTGTATTTTTATTGTATTTTTATTTTTTCCCAAGAATGAAGTGTTATTCCTGCTCCCATATCTTTGCCTGAGAGCCCCTTAATTTCAAAATTATAATAATTTGTAGAGAGGGGGTTTACATTTTCCATTTCAAGAGAGGCTCCTGCTTTCCCTAGCAGACACCTGTCTTTTCAAACCAAGTTGGAAGGGACCTTAAAGATCGTCCTGTTCCAGCTCCCTTTTCATGGACAGGGACACATTTTACTAGACCAGGCGGCTCAGACCAGGCCTTGACAGTTCCAGGGATGGAGCATGCACAGCTTCTCTTCACAACCTGTTCCAGTACCTCAGCACTCTCAAAGTAAAGAGTTTCTTCCTAACATCTGACCTAAACCTGTCTTCTTCCACTTTTAAGCCATTATCCCTTCTCTATCACTCCATAAAAATTTCCCTTCCAATATTCTCTCTCCAGCTCCTTGGGAGCCCCTTAGGTATTGGAAGGGTTCTAAGGCCTCAGGCCTTCATCTTCTCCAAGCTGAACAGCCCCAGATCTCTCAGCTTGTCTCCAAAGCAGTTGTGCTCTAGCCCTGTAATCATCTTCATGACTCTCTGGAGTTGCACTAACAGGTCTATGTCCTTCCTATGTTGGAGGCCCTATAGGTCCAAGATCTCCAGGTGGAGTCTCAGCAGAGCAGAGCATTAGAGCAGAATCACCTCTCTCGCCCTACTGGTCATGCTGTTTTTGATGCAGCCTGAGACACAAAGGGCTTTCTGAGTACACACTGCCAACTCATGTTGACCTTCTCATTCACCAAAACACCCAAATCCTTCTCCTCAGAGCTGCTCTCAATCTATTCTCTGCCCAGTCTGTTCTTATGCTTGGGGATTGCCCTGACGCAGGTGCAGGACCTTGCATTTGGCCTTATTGAACTCCTATGAGTTTTTTACATATCCAAGTCTCAAGCCTGTCTAGGTCCCTCTAGATGGCATCTCTTCCCATAGAGATGCAATCATCCAGCATGTGATAGCACTACAGCTTGGTTTTGTCAGTAAACTTGCTGAGTGTGCACTCAATCCCACTATCCAGGTCACCAACAAAGATGTTAAAGGCCTGGTCCCAATACCAACCCCTGAGGACAAACACCACTGGTTGCTACTTGAGTATGATGCTTTGAGTGTGACCGTCCAGCCAATTCCTCACCCACTGAGTGATCTATCTCTCAAATCCATACTTCTCCATTTCAGAGGCAGGGATGTTGTGCAGAACTGTGTCAAATGTTTTGCACAAGTCCAGATAGGTCACTCTTTCCTCATTCACCTCTGCTGAGGCACCGTCATAGAAATTGTCAGCAAATTTGTCAGGCATATTTTGCCCTTGGTGACGCCGTGTCAGCTGCCATCAATCACCTCCTTATTTCTGTGTGCCTTAACATACCTTTCAGGAGAGTTTCCTCAAACTGTGTCATTGTTCACAAGAGTGCGGAGATCAGTCCCTATCCCTACACTTTCCCTACTGAAGGTGGTGAAGACACGATGAGATCTCTGCTCAGTCTTCTGTTCTCCAGCTTGAACAGACCAAGTGACTTCATCCACTCTTCATACAGTTTCACCTCAAGGCAATTCACCATCCTCATGTCTCTCCTTTGAAAAGTCTCTAAGAACTTAATTTCTTTGTTATATTGCTGTGCCCAAAACTGGATGCAATGTTCAAGGTGAGGCTGCCCCAGAGCAGAGCAGGACAATCCCCTTCCTTGCCCAGATGGTGATGCTGGGCCTGATGTACCCTCAGGACACACTTGGCCCTTCTGGCTGCCAGGGTACTGCTGGCTCACGTTCAACTTGCCACTGACCAGGACCCTCATATCCATTTCCTTTCCATGGCACTGTTTTCCAGCCTCTCATTCTCCAGTCTACACACACAACCAGTGTCACACAACCTTGTCCCAGTTTAGTACTGGCAAACTCAGTATTCCCTTAAGTCCTCTGTCCAAATTGTTAATGAGGAGCTGAAGTGCACAGGGGTGAGGATGGAGCCCTTTTGGAGCCCCATTAGTGACCAGTTGCCAGTCTGATGACACCCCATTCACTATAATCATTTGCACCCAATCTCTGACCCACTTGCTCACCCATCAATTAACAGGGTTATTGAGGTGATATCTTGTCCAGAAGGAGACTGTGAGAGCAGTTATGAACCCTGAAATTAGCACAGTTGGTTAAAGTGTGGTATTAAGAATGCCAGGGTTGTGGGTTTGATCCACATTCACTGTGTAGAACTCAATGGTCTTTGTTAGTCCCTTCCAACTCAGAAGATTCTGTGGTGGCAAATTCTGTGATAGATCATTTTCTGTTCTTGTTTCAGCAAGTCAAATGCATGTACATAGGGTACAAGAATGTCATCATGTAAGTACTGGGTCTCCAAAGGCCATAGTCATAAAAACCAAGCCTTTTATGAAAGACATATCTTTAAAAATACACTTCATAGAAAATACATATATATGTTGTGCAAAGAAATCTAATGCATATTTGGCAAACATGAATTTTGCTTGATATGTGCTAATACTAACCCAAAAAATTCTAAATGCTTATTCTTGTGTATCAAAGTGAAAAGTCATATTACCAGACTCATTTTAATCAGCTAAATATATCTTTATGTTTTGACATGGTACCTCATTCTCTCAGATACTTTTATAAATAGGTTCATTTGATTGCATTATATGCAGAACACAAGGAAGATTCACAAATATTCAAACAGTTGTTTCATATAAAATAGCACACATAGTTGGAAAGGAATTTGTATTCTTTTCAGGATGCCATGTTTTATTTCCAATTACTGCTCATATGAATTTATGTGTCTCATTATAGAGAATATCCTCAAATACCATCAGAATGACTCTATAATGAGTCATTCTGATGGTATTTGGGGATATTGAACTGTCATCATTAGTGATTTCTTCAGATGAGACCAACTGCAACCCAAAAATTCAGGCTGTAAGTAATAACTTTATTTTTTATATATATTCAATGTTTTATTTACAAGAAATTATTCTACTTATCTATTAAATCGATCTTTTTGAATCTGATAATTTTCAAAATATTGACCTAATACTGGTTGTCGAAGTTTGAATAAATCATGACAAGATTTGGGAAACTTGGCAAATACACAAATGATTTTATATCTGGCATCCTACACCAACTACATATTGACGGAATGAAAAAATTTTCAATTTCTTTACCTTGTCTCATTAGTCATTATGTGGTGATGGATGCATAACCAAGTACATGCAGTCTGCATCTCCCTTCCCAGCTAGAAATCCAAAATTCTCATAAAATTCATTAATTGTTTGCTGCAGTGATGATTATCTTGTGCAAAATCTAATAAGATTTTTATCTCTGTTGGAAAGTGTATTTATAAATTTCTGTCAGTGAGAATATTAACTTGTACTCTGTCAGCAGAACCTTTTGAACAGGTTAATGTAGGGGTAAACTTCAATTGTTATAAGCACTCTGCCAACCCTAAAATCAAGGCACAGAAGGCATCAACAGTTATTTTGCCAGTTCTGTGTCAACAGGTGTTTTTCAATTCGCTGTCAGAAAATGCTGCATAATAAAAAGTCATCTGGTAAACTGAGTTAGATGGATTTGATGTTTCCTTATAAAGTCACAGAACAAGTCTTCTTAGTATAATTAATGACCTAGGGTCTTAAATTACTGCAAAGTTAAAGGTTACTTTTCCAGTTGTAAGTTAAAAGGGTTATCATGGATTATTATTTTCAAACTGTAAATTTGAAAATAATTTTTACATATACTGTGTTAATCAGATAATTTGTAAGCACAGAGTTCACTGAAATCAACCAATATCTTTGAATGCCTTCCCACAAGTTGAATCATAGAATGTTAAGTGGTTGGAATGGACCTTAAAGCTCATCTAGTTTCAACCCCCATTGCCATGGGCAGGGACACCTCCACCTAAACCAGGTTTTGCAGAGCTCAAACCAACCTGGCTTTGAACTCTACCACAAATAGGGCATTCACAACCTCCCTGAGCAACCTGCTTCAGTGTCCTGTCTCTCCCATAGCAAAGGATTTCTTCCTAAAATCTAAACTAAATTTTCCCTCTTTCAGTTTGTACCCATTATTCCTTGTCCTAATAAGAGTTCCACTACAGTTCCTAATAAAGAGTTCCACTCCAGCTTTCCAGTAGGCCCTCCTCAGTTACTGGAAGGTTGCTAGGAGGTCTCTATACAACCTTCTCTTTTCCAGGCTGAACAGCCCTAACTTTCTCAACCTGTCTTCTTAGGAGAGATGCTCCAGTCCTCTTATCAACTTTTTGGCCCTCCTCTGGACTTGCTCCAACAGTTCCACATCCTCCTTCTGTTAGGACACCAGAACTGTACACAGCGCTCCAGGTGGGGTCCCACAAGAGCAGAGCAGAGGGGCAGAATCACCTCCTTCCTCCTGCTGCCCACACTCCTTTGGATCCAGCCCAGAACACGTTTGGCTCGCTGGGCTGTGAGCTCACACTGCCAGCTCATGTTGAACTTTTCATCAACCATCACCACCAAGTCTTTCTCCTCAGGGCTGCTCTCACTCACTTCTCTGCCCAACCTGTAGGTGTGTTTGGGATTGCCACGACCCAAGTGTAGGACCTTGCAGTTTGCTTTGTTGAACTCCATGAGGTTTGCATGGACCCAGTCTCAAGCATGCCAAGATCCCTCTGGATGGCATTGCTTCCTTCCAGCATGTCAACTGCAACCCATGGCTTGGTGTTGCCAGCAAACTTGCTTCGGGTGCACATGACATTCTGCTAATATCCATCTGCTAGAGTCACAGTCTAATGTGTTTCAGCTCATAATTCATTAATAACATGCATGAAAGTGCTGTCAGCTGGCAGTGGGTGGGGATGGAGGGGATGCTTTCTTGGACTCCTGGGAAATTCAGCTCATGCTGAAATTCTGCAGTATCAAAGTATGAGACTACTTATTTTCTCTCTTGTTTAACTCATATGGTTTCTTCTAATTTAACTCTGTCAGTGATTGCTTAACACTGAAGCTAATAAAATACTGCAGAAGTTTAACATTTTAAACTTCAACAAAATAAATTGCAATGAAAAGATTGTCAAATGAAATCCTTTTGTTCCTTTCCTGTCTCTCCTTTCTGGGCTGAACTGGACAATCACCGAAATATTCTATCCACAGTCATTGCTTAAAAGTAAGCTGTCGAACATGATATTAGGTGTTTACATATAGTCACTTTAGAAAGCAGGTTCAAAATTCATATATCTCTCATGAATTAATTTAACCAATGGAAATTTTTAAATATTTTTTTTTAACAAAATGAATGCTGGAAAGAAATCTTAAAAATGTACAATTGATGAGGAGAAAGAAAATGAGTTTTTTTAGCATTGTTTTTGCTCAAAGACCAATCTTGTGCATGGGAGATGCTAAAATATTCAATGTGGAAATTTCATGTATTTGTGTTTGCTTTGCATTGTTTTCTGTCTGCTGAAAGAAAGGGAATTCTGTCAAAGAAGATAACAGGATGTTGCTAAAGACTTAAAAGCATTTTCCTATAGGGAAAAATGGGTCTCCTTCTAGGGGTGAAAGAGAGATAAGAAGCTTGGACATTGTAAAACACAGCCTTATGAAGGATTGTGCCTGCCCCAGGCCTTTCTGATATGTGAGGCCGGGAACTGCCTGAGTGCTCTTTGCCCATGCTAAGATAGAATAAGCTTAGTAGTGTATGTGTCGTCCTTTTGCCAGCATGGTGATGGAATAAATCTATTCTTGATATTCAGCTGTGGATTTTGGCCATCTTCATTACCTGTATACATTTCTATTCACACAATAACATATTTTAATCTCTTCAGTATGGTGGAATTGCTCCTTTTTCTCCTTTAAATAAAAAACATATGTTTATTAATATATGTATAATGTATTAACAAGTATAATTAACATTTTTTATCATTAACACTTATTTAATTCCTACCTAACATTAAAAGGAAAAGACAAAAAATAAGCTTTCTTCATTATTCCCATAACAATTTAATAAAGTATCCTCTCCCTCAATTTTGAGAGAGAATATTTTTATATGAAAATTAAGGAATAGGTTACTTAATTCCTTTTTACTTCCATTTGATAGTAGTATGGGTGGTTTACAGGGCTTTGAGAAGATAACTGATTTTTATTAATGCAAGGTCAGAACAAAATCTATCTGTGTATTTAGTGACAATTTCAGGTTAAAGAAAGAAATACTTAGTATGATAAATGGCAATAACTACTATCAATAATGAGGGAAAAGACAGATTTTTAAACCCTACATTTAATGTTCTTGTGGCACTTAAGTCAGTCATCAGTATTCAAATCCATTGATGTCTGTGGGAGCTCAGAGCGCTCAGCAACTTGTATAAGTACAGAATAAATTGCTAGATTAAGCCTTAATCCTACAGACAATGTTATGGGTGAGAGGAAAATCTAATTGCGGTAAGATTTTTTTCATGTTTATTTACCATATGAGTTCAAAGCAACATCGCACCATTGATTTCGACCTATAATATAATCAAATTCAAGAAGGAACTACAAATTGCTTTGTAGGTCTGATCTTCATAAAAGCCTTTTATGAGTCAAGAAGATATAATGAACATTTACACACCTCTGAGGATTTAAAAAAAACATTTTTCAAAATAAACTTGCACAATTGTGATTAGTGAGACCATTGTCACACCCACTAGCTGAATGCAGGAATGGAGTTGGCTAAATTTCCATGATTCACAGGTGTGACATTGTGGCAATGCTGGTTGTAGTCTGTCACACAGATTGAAGCCAGCTGGTTCATACTGCTTGAGCAGTGAGTTTTCCACGCAGTTTCACAGGCTAGGTCCTACTAAACTGAGTCAGCAGTTGTGCAAAACTCATCTGTGCTAGATGTTTTCTTTTGCAACAGTAAAAATAAGAGGACCTTATTGCTGAGTAAAAAACACATATAATGATGCTCCTAGTTGTGTGTGCTGAAATGAAGCCTGCTCTTAAGACTTTTAGCCACTTCACTGAAAGGAAGCTTCCGGTGGAATGTGAAGCAACTTGTCATGGTGCAATTGGATTTTCAAATAATACAAACATCTGGTAGTTTGCCTAACAGAATGAATTAATTAGACACAAACACAAAGGTTAAAGTACTACTAGAAGGAGCAGAATTTATATATGATTTTTTTTTGTTTGGCATGCAAACAGTAACAAATAAACTGAGGGCCTGATTCAGTTACTTTCTTAACCATATGAATATTCTTCTATTATCAAAACCTGAAAAAAAAACCCATTGAGATGAATATAGTGTTTCTTTTTACTTACTTAGCAGCAGTGCAAAATTTTCTTACTGAAACTACTATCAGAAGCTTCACTTCGAAATTTGAAAGAATAACACTTTTTGAGGAAAAAAGCAGTCAAATGGATAATGGCTTTTAAGAATAGATTTTATTTTTTTAAAGTTCTTGCTAGTAAGTCGAAATCCTTACACGAGGCTGAGAGTTTTTTGTTGGTCATTGTTTTTTTTTTAATTTTCTATACATGGCTTCATTTTTTTTCTTCTATAGTATCCCAAATTTTAATGGCATAAACTCAGAATGAACTAGTAATCTATGAACCAAAATCTCCTTAGAATATAAAACAGTTTTTCTTTTCAGTCTTTGAAGAATTCCATTCAAAGATCCATAGTATGGTTTGGGTTGGAAGGGACTTTACGGATCATTTAGTAAGTTCCATCCTCCTCTGCCATGGGCAAGAATACTTTCCACTAGACCAGTTTGCTCAAAGCCTCATCCAAACTCGCCTTAAGCACTTCCAGAGACGGAGCAGCCACACCTTCTCTGGGAAGTCTCTGACAGTTGATTGAGAACACAGATATTTAAAAACATTAATGTAGACCTGAGAAATGAAATTTAAATGCAAATAAAAAACAACTAGCCAAATTCTACCATAATTTAATATAACTTAGAGAAGAAAAGCTTCTCTTTTAGTTCACAGTTTGGAAAACATCACATCTCTTCTAAACAAGTACTACAGAATTTAACACGGTAATCTAGTTGGTTTTTAAGTTTCTTATTTTCAATGGACTTTCACACTGACTAGGTTGAAGTATGTCATATATGATAATCAAAATGAGATCTTCAAAAAGTATCAGTGCTCAGTGACATCCTTCTGACATGTGGCTATTAAAAAGCACCTGAAAAAAGTGGAAACCCAAGATATTCCCAGGTCACTGAAAGCAGCTTACATTTTTTGCAAGCAGGTTTTGTCTACACCATTTTTCAGGGTTTCAGGAATCAAAATATGAATTAAACATGACAATAGGTACTCTCAACCAGCAGGGATGGCCACCAGAGATTTTGCAACCTGTTTCTCAATCCATTTCTCCTGCTTCTAAAAAGCATGAGAGTTACGGCAACGAAAGAGGCAGTAATGTTTCAAAAGAAATCCCTTTAGAGACTTTAATCTGAGGAGAAGTTATTCAAGGTCTGTTGTCAGTGGTAGGAGATAATCTGGTAGGGTTGCAGGAAAAAAATTGCCTGAGCTGTAGATAACAGACTAACTCCTGCTACAGAACATCATACAAATGCTGAAGATGCTGAAAAGATGCCAGAGCTCCCTGGTGATGGAGACTGGAGACATGAGGTACACACCGCTGTTCTACAAGCAGCAAAGGAAAACAATTGCAGGATTCAATCAAGCACAGCTACAGCAAGTGTCAGAGAGGACCTTTCCTCTACAGAACTGTCAGAAAGCCTAGCCATTTGTAGAGACCCTTCACTACAGTGATCCCTCCTTTGTTTATCAAGACTGAGGATAACTTAGAAGGGGAAGAAATACAGGGAAGAGAAATAACAAGACAGTATCTGTTTTTTTGTAAATCATCGGACTAAAGAGTGAACTTAGCCCATCAAAAATAATTCTGTAGCCACAGTTCAGAGAGTAAGTCACCATCAGCTTTGCTCAGAAACATTTACCATAACTCATAGATAAATGAAGAGGTGTAAAACATCACACATTTAGAGGGCAATGCTGAATGAAGAAGCCATTTACAATTGTCTAATACAGGTAAAAGACAATTATGTATAATAAATTTGCAGATAAGCAAACAAAATAGGTAATATGAATTGATCAGAAAATGGAAGAAAGTGACACAGAAATTGTTTTAGTAATAGTTTGCTAGCTTTTTAGATGTTCTGCCCTTTCAACCTTGTGCTAGTCAATGTGCCAGAAAAACAAAAATGGAAGAAAAACATGGAAAATGTACTAACCTCTAGAAATCTCAGAAGATTCATAACATTAAGACTTTGTGCTCCAAATGAATCAAAATAACTGTGAGTTTATTTTAAAAAAAAAGGTACCATTGAAATAAGGTAAGGCTCGGATTTGGGGATGGGATGAGACTGGCAGTAAACAGTTATGCTGGTGAATATAGGGAGATGTTAATTATATTTATCGTCACAGAAAACAAATGTGTGCTAATATGTTTCATATATGGATGAAATAAACTCTTTAAAAAATCCCAAAATCCAACCAAAACCAGAAAATACAATGCCTGCCAACACAATCTCCTTCAACATCATAGTGCTTAGCAAGGCCAAGCACTAAAATCAATATATATCTTCATCTTCTTTATTACTATGCCAGTAGTAATCAACAGTACCTATGGCTCCAGCAAGTGTTTCAGCTTTGTCAGAAATTGCATAGAGAAGCAAAAGATACGATACTGAAATATGCATGAAATATTCATCAAATATGCATGAACATGATATGGAAAAGCTTTTATATGAATTTTAAAATCACATTCATTTACAATACTGTAAAATCCATTTAGACTCAAACACCTCATTGTTTCAAGCCGTAGCGGTGTTGCTGTTGAAACATTAACTCCACTTGAGCACAAACAGCCGTTCTCTGGGCAGTTCATTAAAACCTACCCTTTCTTAAGCTCAAAAGGGACTTCTGAGTGTTTAGTTCCCATGGGAAAAAATTACAAAACCCACGAACAAACAAACAAAACAAAACAAAAAAACTACAGAGAAAATCATAGCATGTCACAATACTTAATAATAGCTACAAATGCAGTAATTTTAAATAGTTTGCATTAGCTTGGTGGGATAAATATTCTGAGGTACTCAACACCCTCAGGGAGAAGTGTCACAGTGACAAGTCATAGTATGAAATTGCTATTTGAGTGCTGAATACCAATTATTTTTTATGTACTGTAATTTACTTTTAAACCCAGGAGTTTACCCAAAGTAATCAGTATATGTTTTAAATGATGCTTCAAAGGACTTGAGATGTGAAATATCCAGGAGCAGCAAGAGAAAGAGAAACACCTTCAGACAATGTTCTAGTTAATTCACCTATGTAAATCCACCTAGTTAAATCCACCATATGTAAAAAAAATAAGGAGGAAGAATGAAGAAAGAGGCACTGAGCATGACACGTACCCAGATAATTCTGCATCCAGGAAATTGCATTTCTGCAAACTAATAAAACTGCATTAATTATTTTTGAGTGAGTTTACACTTGCAAAGAGCTGAAGTACAGGTGGAATGAGACCCCACTCAGTCATGTTCACTACATGATTGTTGCATGTAGTCAAGAAGATAAATTTTGTCTTGCAAAATGGAACTGAAAACAGAGAATCTGGTTTTGGGAACAGTCTTATGCTTGGACCTCTTCATGTCATTGCATCATGGCCTTTACCAGCATTCTCATGCATGTGGGCCAACCACTCCCCCTCCTCCAATCAACTTCCTGAACAAGGAACTTCAGCATAGCTGTCTTGCTGTCTCTCACTTTTGGAGAGCAAACATTATCTTAGAGTGGGATACAGTGCACCCAGCTTCAGTCACCTGAACATTAAATTATGCAGCCAAAACTGGCTGCTATAGGCACCCAACACCATCGGCAATGAGAGAGGGATATCAACAAGAAGTGATGCACTGCAGCTCCTGATTATAAGCTAGAAGAAAATATGCCTTTCTCCATAAATTATGAAAATGCATCAAGAGTTTTTGCTGGTAATCACTTGATATATAGTTGTTTCACTGATTTGAAGTTAATCTAAAGCACATCAATCTAAAGCACAATTACATGTTTCCATGGTGGAGGCAAACCAACTCAAAAAACAGGGTATTACTTTTTTAGAATACACATACCTGTTATGTAACAGGCTGTATTTGCAAAATTTCTCCATGAAGATATGAATAGTTTAAGGCTAAATCCACACTGCACTCCAAATAGAAATTTCTACCTATGACAAGTCCAAATCTATTCTGCTCCCGTGCTATAAGACAAGTTGGAGTCAATCCCTACGCATCCTTCCAACTTGGCATAATATGAGATTCTGTAAGTCTTACACCTGGTCCTTTGTACGATATAGTAATGCCCTTTGCAGGTGCAGATCAAAAGCTACAATGTTATTTGTTCCCATCCTACAAGCTCTTGCTCTGGTTGTGGCCCCAAATTCTTTCTCAAGTAAAATTCTCTCATGCACAACTCCATACGCTTTCTGCAGCCACTGAGCTAATCAGTGTTTTTTCAGTACTGCTTGTCTGCATTGAAAAAGTAAATACTTGCAGAAGTTACCCAACACAGACTTTGTGTTATGAGAAAAGCATCTTTTACCTGATCTATAATGTCAATAAGAGTATTGTAGGTATTATAGTTAGCTTTGCTGGTTCTTTGTAACAACCAGCAAAGCTAACTATAATACCTACAATACTTGTACAGAAGATCCTGAAAGTCTTACAAAGCTTGCTTTCATACCGCACTATTACACGTTGGTATCTTCTTTTATCTACAATGCCAGTTGACAAGTCCTGTAAAAATAAATGTCCTCTGAGTGATTTTAAATACGCAGTGCTGGAAACTAGAGTTATTGTGATGGAAGAACTTCACTTTAACAAGTTCAAGGAGCTCATGCTACATTTTTAAAGTAATGGAAATTTTGAACTGCTAGCCATAAAGCAAAATTATTTAAAAATAACTGGATGAGTGAGTGAACAAGATGAACCAAGCCATCCACCTGTTGCTGCAAACAAGACCACACGTGACAGGGGTTGTCAATCATTGGAGCAGGCTGGCCAGCACAGTGGCAGAGTCACCGTCTCCGGAGGGATTTAGGAAGCATGCCAATGTATCACTTGGGAACATGATTTAGTGGTGGGCTTTGCAGTGTTAGCTGGACGCAATGACTTTGCAGGTATTTTCCAACCTAAAAACTCTAATGATTCTATGTATTACTGAGGTGGAGGGAGGGAGGGAGGGGTGGATGGATGGATGGATGGATGGATGGATGGATGGATGGATGGATGGATGGATGGAAGATGCATGTGAAACATGGCGTCTTCTTTTGCACTTCCCAAGTACAAGATAGAAACTGACATCTTGGAGAATTCTGGGGGAGGTGAGCCACTAAGACAGGGTGCTGGAGTAGAGGGACCATGAGTAAAGGCTAAAGGATCTGAAACAGCTTACCTAAATATCCTGGTTACAGGAGTAGGGTGCTAGTTTAGCCAGCATTCCACCCCATCCCACCCCACCCCTGTCCTTTCTGGTGACCTGCCTAGTGCACACCTGACACCTCAGGCTACAAGCTGGGTATTAGATGAGGTAAAGAAAAAGAGGCAACCCTTTGAGGCAGTGTAGACTTTCTTTTTTCTTCACATCAATGACTCAGCTGTGACAACTCTCCTCCGAGGAAGTATAGGCATATTTACACCCAGTATAAATAATAACTCCCCTCTGGGGAAGTATAGACATATTTATACCCTGAGGAGTCATCTCTACTAATGGGCCATAATAGAGTCAATGACACTAGCTTGATAGGTAGCTACAATGACTTAGACCATCAGAGATTCCCAAAAATATCCCATGACTCACAGAATTATTACACCATCAATTGTGAAACATCCCACCCAGGGAAAGTACTGAGCAGTCCCACCTGAACCTGAACATATATAATCTCAGACATCCCTACTTGACAGATCCAGAGGAGGAAAGAACTTCAACAAGATTGTGACCACAACTTTCACAAGACTGTGAGCACTGCTTTTGCAAGACTGCAACCATCATGACTGCAACCATTTGCAATCATCACTCTGACCAACGGGGTGCCAGGTTGTAATCAGTCTTTGTAGGTTAGAACCAGTTTACTTGGTATCATTGTGTTTATTGTAATCTTTCATGTAAATTGTAATTCTGACCTGTAATCTCTCTTGAGATAGTTGAGTGGAGTTCATTTCTCGTGGTAGTTTGCTTTTAAAACAGAACACTGGAGAAGAGAAGGCTTGAGGAGCACCTCTCTGCTATATTCCAAAACCAAAAGTGGAGTGACAGAGAAGATAAATCCCTGCCAGAGGTCCACCAAAAACAGGCAAAAGTCACTAGTCACATGTTACAAAAGAAGTAATTCAAGTTGTACACCAGAAAAAACCTCTTCCCCTTGTGTGTGGTTAAGCATTGCAACAGGTTGCCTAAGGTGGCTGGAGATTCTTTGTCCCTGGATAAAATATAATGTGAAAAAACCCTGGTACCTTGGATCTACTGTTGAAATAGAAAAGGAGATTGGAATCAACAGCTGACAGTGATTTGTTTCAAGCTGAACTTTTAAAGTTATTGTTTATTTATATTGTCTTTATGTCAAAAAATTAGCACATGTTTGTATCTCCCCTCAGTTCTTACATATATTTTTCAATTTCTAACTAATTTTGTCTAAAACAAAAGACACATTCCTGTCATCACAAACTTTACTTGCCCTCTGGTTTCAACATGCCATTAGTATTTCCTCACATTTTGGAATAGAGGACACAAAATTCAGGTTGTGAGAAGAATAATCTTCCTGAACACACTGTCCTGCTAGTAAAAGAGGAGACTTAACCTGAGGAATCACCATAAGCCTTTTCTGGAGGAGCTTCTTTAGCTGCACTTGGCAAAATACCTTTCAAAATGTTATCTTTAGGTTATATAACAATGAAAAGATACAAACAGGATTTTACAATCATTTTCATGTAGCTTTGACTAATTGTAATAGGAATGGTGGAGTAGGAGTTATTTGGTAGGGCACTTCTAGCTTCTACTGCAACAGTATATGAGATAAGAAGTTAATACTTTTCCCTGCCAGATTAAGTATGAAATGCAAAAATTAATATTAAAGTTTTATAAATTTCACTAATTCTTTTTGCCTCTTATAGTGGAAGCTTGAGCAGATTTTTGATCTACTTCTTTTGATTCAACCAACAGGCCAGAAGTTCTCCCATTCCACATTTTTCTTTAAAATTTTTCTATCCTATGTATGAGCAAATACATTTTCCCCTACAAAAATAAGAGAAACACAGAATCACAGAATATACTCAGGTGGAAGTGATTCACAAGGATCATTGAGCCCAACTCCAGACCCTGCACAGCACCATCTCCAAAAATCACATGTGCTATTGAGCATTGTCCAAACACTTCTTGAACTCTTTCAGGCTTGCTGCTGTGACCATTTCCTGGGAAACCTGCTCCAGTGCCCAACCACCCTCTGGATGAAAAACCTTTTCCTAATGTCTAACCTATACCTTCTCTGACAAAACTTTAGGCCATTCCCCCAGATCGTGTCTCAGATCACCACAGAGAAGAGATCTGTATCTGCCCTCCTTTTCCATACACAAGGAAGTTCCAGACTGCAATGAAGTCTCCCCTCAGTCTACTCTTCTCCAAGCTGAACGGACCAAGTGACCTCAGCTTCCCCTCAAGGACATTCACTGCCCTCATGGCCCTTCTTTGGACACTCTGTAACAGCTTAATTTCTTTGTTATATTGTGGTGCCCAAAACTGCCCTCAGCACTGGAGGTGAGGCTGCCCCAGGGCAGAGCAGAGCAGAGCAGAGCAGAGCAGGACAATCTCCTCCCTTGCCTGGTGTGCAATGCTGGGCCTGATGCACCCCAGGACATGCTTGGCCCTCCTGGCTGCCAGGGAACTGCTGGCTCATGTTTAACTTGCCACTGACCAGGACACCCAGGTTTCTTTCCATGCCACTGCTTTCCAGCATCTCATTCCCCAGACTGTCCATCCATCCATGGCTGCCCCATCCAAGAAGCAGAATCTGGCATGTTTCCCTGTTGAATGAATTTAATATGACCAGTGATTGCTCAGTCCTCTAATTTTTCAGGATTGCTCTGCAGGACCTCACTGCCTTCGAGGGAGACAACAGCTCATCCCAATTTTGTATCATCTGTGAACTTGCTTAGTATCCTGTGGTGGTTTGACAGGAAATGTGGTTTTTGGGATGCTGTGTTTTTGGCCAATGGATATTCAGACTTTAATATTGGCATTTAACCTGGCCATTAGGACATGGATCCGCCTCTGAGAACACGGGGTTAAAAGCAGAGCTCTCCCCTGGGAGGGTCTTCTTGGGTTTCCGGCGGGAAAGAGTTTGGGTCTCTGCCCCGGCCCAGCTGCTGGCTGGGCAGGGAGAGGGGAAAGCCATGTGGCCAGGAGAGATAGGCCTGACCCCGGGGGTGGAAGGGTGGAAGAGAGAGAGAGAGAGAGAGAGAGAGACACCGGGAGCCATCGGGCAGCTCCCCCTGAGAGACACAGAGAGAAAGAGAGAGAGAGCCGCTGCCTGGGACTGTAACCTTGAAGCTTGATAAACATGGGCCTGTGCTGGCAGCACGGCTGGGACGGAGAAGAAGGGGGGGTTCAGGTGGCCGCTTGTAGGAGCTTTTAACCCCTTTTCGGAGAATGAGAACTTTACAGAACATTGACCTTTCCTAGAAGATAGAGTGGAAGATGAGGAAGGAATGTGCAAGTGTGAGAGAGGTCTGGGCAAGTGAGAAATAGTGGAAGAATAGAGAAGAACCCTAGTGAGAAGAGATGATGGAGTGGCTTTTGCTGGACTCTTTTTGTACAGCCATGGACAGAACCATGTTCCTTGTGACACAGAGACTGCATTCTAGGGGAGGCAATGGCCACAGAACCAAGAAGGTTCAGTGTTGGTGCCCCTCAGCCCCAGGGGGTGAAAAAATATGGGGGGGACAAGTGTCCCAAAGGAGAGATTGTGGGGACAAGTGTCCCAAAGGAGAGACTGTGCCTTTTTTGGATTGGGACAGAGCATCCCTAAAAAAGACAACCCTAGAAGCAGCTCTGGTCCATGTTCAGTGGTGAGAGCACTGGACATGAGAGGAAGAGGTGACGACGGCAGATGTACTCCGGGCGGTGCCACGAGTGACACGGAAACACACGAGGCTTCAGCTTTGTTTCCAGGGGAAGCCCATGGTACAAGAAGGACTCCTCTCCTCTTGATGAACTGAAGATTGATTGTCTAAAAGGTGGTGCTAGACCAAGAGTTGGTGATTTGAGGAATAGATGTATTGTGTTGGAAATTTGGTGAGGGGAGGAGGAAATGCATTTGTGAGGTTTTCATTTTCCCTGTGTGTGTGTGTTCCTTTTTATCTGTAGTTGTAGTGTAGTTAATAAAGTTTTGTTTTCTTTCTTCCCTAAGTAGGAGCCTGCTTTGCTTATTCCTGGTCACATCTCACAGCAGAAACCAGAGAGAAGGTATCTTCATGGGGGCACTGGCATTGTGCCAGTGTCAAACCATGACATATCCCTTCCAGACCTGTGTCCCATATCCAAGCCATTTATGAAGATGTTGAAGAGCATAGGGCTAAGATGGAGCTCTGTGGAACCCCACTGATGACAGGTCACCAGTCTGATGTAACCCCACTCACCATTTGTGCCAAATCCATCTGAGCCAGTTGCCCACCCATGATGTGTTTATCTAGTTGTGTGCTGCACATTTTATCCATAAGGATACTATGAGAGAGAGCACTGAAAGCTTTTCTGAAATCCAAAAGGATTACTTCCACTGGCTTCCCTTGATCAGTGAGGTAGGTTACCTTTTCATAAAAAGAAATCAGGTTTGATAAGCAGGACTCTCCTCTCATGAAGATGTGCTGGTCATGACTGATGACTGTGTTGCCTTTGAGGTGTTTTTCAATACCTCCCTAAATTATCTTCTCCATAAGTTTACCAGGCTCTAAAGTGAGACAGACAGACCTGTAGTTTCAGGTCCTCTTGCTTGCCCTTCTTGAAAATTGGGATAATATTGACCCACTTCCGATCAGCTGGACATCTCCAGATTCCCAAGATCTATCAAAAAGCAACTAGAGAAGTTTTGCTATGTCAGATAGCTAGATCTGAGGATACTTGGATAAATCCTATCAGGCCTCATAGATTTGTAGGTATGCAGCTGATCCCACACCATTTCAGAGTCGACTGAGCATTTATCATTCTCACAGCCATGGTTCTCCAGCTGAGGGTACTGAAACACCCTTGCTTCATCATCTGTGCTGAAGACAGAGGTAAAGACTGCATTGAATACCTTTGCCTTGTCCGTGCCCCTGTTTGTAAGGTGACCATCCTCATCCTGTAGTGGGCTGAAGTTATTTTTACACTGCCTTTCGCCATTATAATAGTTGAAAAATCTCTTTTTATTTTCCCCTATGCTTCTGGCCAGCTTTAATTCCAGCTAAGCTTTGGGTATATGAATTTTCTCCCTACAGTGTCAACAGCATCTCTGTATTTTTCCCATTTCACCTCACCTTGCTTCCACTGGGCATACACCTTACTTTTTGCCATATGTCCAAGAGAATACTTCTCTTCAGCCAAGCTGGCATTTGCCTCACCACTAGCTCCTTCACCTCATGACACAGCTCCTCAACCACAGCACACTTCCTGCACAAGAACAGCTTGTCAGCTGCAGCCTCCTGAAAAGGCATCAGGCACTCCTGGCAGCCATTGAGAGGGCCACTCCTGGCACTCTCTGATCAGCAAATTTGTCTATTTGTCTGTCTGGAGGCCTCTAACATGACTGGTTCAGTGACCCAGGAAGCTACAGGGCATTGGGTATTGGGTTTTACAGTGTGTCAGCAGCACCATAACTGATGAAGCTTACTGCAGTACTCTAATAAGACAGCAGCTAGCAGATCTCTTTCTCTTTCTTACCAGCTACTGAGTCTCTCTGTTGCCTCCATTGGATGGTCAGAGACGAGACCTTCCCGCTTGATCCACCTGAAAAAATTCATGACCTCACTGCTGTACCATGCCCCTGTTTGTCATGCTCCAAGCGGCTCCCTGGAGCTGTTGTTCCATCACCTTCAGTTGCTCCCAGCACTACCACCTTCTTGCCTGTTTGGTTGTCCAGGGCTTCTGGTACCTATAATACATAAACTGATCTTCAGCCTGTGAAAATTTCTCTCAATTTTCTCAGAAAAAAAATTCTAAAATATTTTTAAATGTATTTTTTTAAAATTTCAGCACTTTTTCTCATCTTTCCACCTTATTTAAAAGGCCATTTTTATTTTAAAAATGAAATTCAGCTGCAATATCTTCACTGAAATAAGTTAACCAAGAAAGAAAGAAAGAAAGAAAGAAAGAAAGAAAAAGAGTACTTATTTAAAGAAAAAGTTTGTCTTGTAGGACAGAAATATATTTTTTTAGGATTTGTCCCTGCTCCAACTGGGTATAAAAATTCAATGCTGTATCAATTAATTACTCTAGCACCTTCACTACTTGTATCTCTAGAAATCAACAGGCCCAGCCAGTACTCAATTCCTCTTACTCTTTTTGTAGATGATCATATTATATTTTATCATTCCTTTGGAGGAAAAACCAGCAACTCCATGAGACATCCTAATTTTCTCTGCTTTGTACAGTCTTCTAGAGTTCACAGTTGCAACATCTCTAGGTCTTAATCTGTGATAATAATTTTTAATGGCAAATTACTCATATTTTTAAAAAAATAGCTCAAGTAGTCATACAAAGATTTACAATTACCACAAATGGA
The DNA here is from genome assembly GCF_037042795.1 of Molothrus aeneus. NCBI lineage: Eukaryota > Metazoa > Chordata > Aves > Passeriformes > Icteridae > Molothrus > Molothrus aeneus. The sequence continues at coordinate 58,937,402 of NC_089680.1, read as the reverse complement.
GTTGATGAAGGGTCTTTTAAATGTTGCTGTGCCACATTCATTAATAGAAAACTCAGATTTAGATGTGTTTGACCTTTGCAAACTGTATCACCATTTTCCACAGCATAAGTAACATACTTGCTATAAAAATCTTCTTCTAAGACATTTAAAATCACAGTAAACAAAAAGCTTTAGCTTATTATCTGTTTCTTGTTTATTATCTGTTATTACTGTAGCTGTTATGTAAGACTGTTATGTAAGCTGTTATGTTATATAATACCAGTGAGATGCATATGAAAACAATATTTTGATTCTCTACTGATGCACTTTAATTTTATTCCAGAACCAGTGTTCAGTGGTCTATCATGGTTTAGGAATGGTATTCCTCAATTTAATGCTCCAAATAAAACACTCTAGTTCATGAGCCACTTGCTCCTCTCCATACCTCCTTCCCTCCATCTCTCCTTCCCTCCTTTCCTCCTTCCCTCCCTTTTCTCCTGTGGTGGGATGGAGAAGAGAATTGGAATGACAAACAGTAAAGGTCATGGGCTGAGATAAGAGCAATTTATTGGAAACAGCAATGGAATAGGGCAACAAACTGTAACATCAACAATACTAATGACAGAATGTACAAAAATGTGTACAGAGTGTACAGCTTGTACTGAAGCTCCAACATGTTCACCATGGCACCACTCAGGGATGGTGTGACTTCATCCAGATCATGATAGCTCACTGTCTGTCTCCACTCTCCACTGCACTTGCACACAGGCCATAAAGGGCCACCAAAGGGTAGGTGAGCCTTGCTGGCCACTTCCTGGCTCTCCAGAACCCACTCAAGGCTGGGGTTCACAGAGTCCTGGCTGACGTGGTGCTATCAATGGTGCACTGCTGTGGTGGTGATTGGTACCTGCTGTTCTTCAACCCTCAGCAGATTCTTCAGCTCTCCCAGAGTCCCATAGCAGAAGGGTCCTCTGAGAGACCAGGCAAGGTATTCAGCTGTTTAATTTCCTTTGTCTCCACAGCAGCTCTCCCAAAAGCCCAACAATGCCCTTTCTGGATACTTTAAATACCTGAGGTAATCTCTGCCAAGGAAGCACAGGGCCTCTGGGCCAGTCACAGTGGGGGTGTTTGCCATTCATTCCCAGACAGGGTCACTTCAGCTTCTGGTACAATCAGCTGTCCAGTTCTCCCTATCACCCCAGGAATAGAAATGGATCCTGCCCCTACATGTCTTGATGGCATCAGGTAAATTGTGCTCTGGGGTCAACTAAAGCTTTACACTCCTGTGGGTCTGGTGTACCAAGTCATTGGATCCACACAGTCCAATAGATTTGATTGTTCCTTTCCTCCATCTGGCTGGAGGCAGGGCCTCTCTAGTTCTGGTCATGGTATTCATTGATATTTCTTGTAAATATGAACTGATGATCCTTTCAATTGGACCAGAAGAAACATCAGCTCTCTATTCTGTCTGAGGACTCACCCACTGGAAACTGGAGCTGCATTTATCCTTGAAGAGCTTCCTCTGATGTTTGTTCTTCCTCTCAACTCACGTACCTGTGCTGCCAGCACAGAGGTGGGGCTTCCATCCTACTTCCTTACATCCTCTCTGGAGTCACACAGCAAAAGCCACAGGTCACCTAGTGGTTTGTACCCTCTCTCTTGAGCAGAGGGTACTATTGCTCCCAATAGTTTAGACTCTGGTCCACACTGGAGGGGCAAGGGACATTTCCTTTCTAATCTGCTGAAGTTTTTGAGTCTGTCCTCAGTCTTGGACAGTCTTTCCACAGACAAGGTGCAGGTCAGTAGGCAGGAAAAAAGATGTTGCTAGGTAATCACCTAAAGCACTTTGTTCTCCTCCTGTCACAGACATGGATGCCAGCGAGTTGGTGTACGATGATCATGTGCTCTGTACAAACTTCTGCCACGTGGATTGCGCACTCTGGACCTCATCCAGATCTACAGGGGACTGCACCTTATTTGAATCCCTAGAGACTACCTCCAGAACACTCATTCTCCCAGATACTGGATAGCTTTGTCCATGGTGCCCCACCTGCCTGGGTGCACTACTACATCATCCCTGAGAGAGAACCTTTCTCTCACGCTTGACAGGAGTCACCTCCAAAGGCTGAGAGCTTCTGTCCTCTTCCCAATGCCCTTGTCAGTGCCAGATCCTGGGACAGGGATCCCAGCTCCTCAGCCTCATTACCATCTAGTTTCATATCATGGGCCATGATATGGCAGGATTGGAGCAGCCAAGTCAGACTGACAGCTCAAATCTTCTTGCACATCCTGCAGCTCACCCAGGGACAAGGATCAGTAATTATCTCTGGACCTGCCTTTTCCTCCTGTTCTATCGGCATGGGCTGTTCCTGCAGTTCAGCTGCAGCTTGAGTGGCCACAGTTGGTCTGATTTCCTCTTTCTCCCCCTGAAGGTGCTATCAAGTGTCTGATAAACAGCAGTGTCTGATAAACAGTAGCCAGGGCCCAGCTATAGGCCACAGATCATCTAGATCTACTTCTACCTAGAACTTGTGAAATATTGAAATACTTTTTGTTGCACTAGTTGGTTTCATAAAGGAACAATTTCCTTTTTCAGAGTTAACTAAATGATCTGCAAAATACTTATAGAATTTTTATTCCTTTAGAGTTCTTACTTTCTCCATAATTTTTAGCTACCATCTTCTGGTTCTATTTTCCTTTCTAGTATCATGAACTAACAGTTAATGAGGTTACGATTGAAATTCTTTTTGTGAGGATCAAGAGGAGTGTTAGACATTAATGCTGATTAGAGGAAAAAGTTGGTGAAAGCCCAGATCTAAGTCTCTCTCCAAGGTTAGCTAAATAATTGACAACCGATATTTAAAACTGATTGATTTAGACTCTCCAGGGAATACCTCATTGTAAGAAAGTCACTTAGGGGTATTACCATACCCTTAGAAATTGTGGCCATGAAAAAATATTGCATTGAAGATATATTTTGTAAGACCCTATGTGTACTTCTGATTCCTCTCAAAGAGGTTGCACTCTAAGTTAGCATATTAAGAAAGGAAAACTCTACATGCCTTGACACTTTAAAGACTTAGTGGTAGTCATTAGATTATCAGGAACTGGTTTGGTTTTAAATTACAGCTAGAAACACAGCAATGTAACTCTGAAGTCAATAGACAGCAATTTCTTACTTTAAAATCATAAATATTTCAAAGTCATTTATAGCACAGTACTGTAAGATTTAAAAACATAATCCTTAGGAAAATATACTGCTGTACTGAAATTCCACTTACATCATACCCTAGTCTTTAAATGCCACATATCTAAAATTTTACTTTCAGCTCAATAAAAAAATCAGATTGATGATGCATGTTGTCACGAGTCCCACATTTTTCTAAAGCTTAATAGAAATGAATTGTCTTCATAGCAGATCTCTTCAACAGCAACTGTGTTGGCACGTTTATCAACCGTTACCTTCAGCATAAGGGATGGGAGTTAACTCTGAAGGTCTGAAAAGGACCTGTCTTGGACATATGGGAGGCATGACTGTCATACAGCTGGCTAGCGTATTCCTACATCCTGTCAAATTTTTAAGGTGAGAAGAAAGAATTGCCAACTTTGTAAATAATTTAAATCTTTGGCTCTTTTTTCTGATCCTGTGGAGGGGGAAAGTACATACATGTGTCTGGTATCAATCTGACATGCCCTGTTCTACATAAAGAAAAACAAAACTCCAGCTCACAATTTGAATGCCCTCTGCTGAACCTTCACACAGATGGTTCCTGATTATCAGTGTTCACTGCACACCTTATTTTTGGTGAAGAATGACAAACCTAACTTGGTAATGGACAAAAGGTCTGTGAACAGCTGACTGTGGTTGCTTCTTGCCAAAGGAAAAAAGGGAAAAAAATTGCAGAGCTCTGTTACACAAGCTTGATGCATCATGTTTGGATCAGATTCTGGCACAGAGGTGGCTCTGTAAGTATCACAGTCCGTGTATAATATCTAGAGTTAGGATTATATTTTGAAATTTCTGAAATTCTGACACACAGAGTGGTGACTGGGGGAAGAGAAAAAAGTATGTAAATGCAATCTGCAACATGGTCTCCCCTGCCTGCTCATGTCAGAAACCATTCTCCTTCTCAATCTAAGCTAAGGATTCCTTTATTCATATACTGCTACCTCAGAAATGACTATCAGAACTACTTCCCTACACTATTGTTTGTAAAAACTCCTCTGGCCCCGAAAATCTTGAATATCATACTCAGATGAAAAAAAAAACTGGAACAGAAGACAACTTCTCACAGCAATTGGTAAATGGAGCCTTTTTTTTTCCCAACAGGAGAGATGCAATTTTTGCCATTCTTTGGTGTGGAGAGTACTGTGGTGAAGGCAAGTGGCACGTGCTCTAAAAAGGCAATTAAATAGGTGGAAAATCTACTCATTATGAGCAAATGTAAAGACTGAACTCTGCTATGTTTCCGAAACTTATACACAAATTTCAGAACGCATATACAAAATGCATTTTAATATGCTTGCTGTGTCTCAAATCCTATCCCTTTCTATGTCAGTCATTCTTTGCTGCAGGCAAATAAAAATTTTAGAAGTTACAAATCTTTCACAGAAGCTTGCTCTACACTCCTGGATTTTACAAAGACTTGGTTTTTGTCTCCTGTAGAGGCATGAAGAAGTTAAACATTGCATTGCTGGGGTATCACAATAATTCTTTTGGATTTAGTCCAGATACAACATATGTGGAGATGAAGAGTAGCAGCGGATGGGCAGAGAGACAAACCATATTGTTGAGACAGGAGGAAATGGAAAAGATGAAGACAAAAGTAATGCTAACAAAAATACAGAAATACAGTGGCAGCACAGGAAAAAAGCCACAAAGGAAATCCCATTTCAGTAATAAATAAAAGAGAAAAGTGAATGGAAAAAACCAGAAAACTATACGATAGCAGTAAAAATACATAGACACTGAAATGTGTCACAAGGGACAGTGTGGGTAGAAAACACTACAACCTAAAAAAAGGAAAACAGGGTAAAAAAAACCATGAACCATGTCAGCATTCATGGGAAAATCACGCTGACAGGTGGAAGAATTGTTGAACATTGTTAGCTGTAAAATAAAAATAACACATACACCAAGAAGTAAACTTTCTTCCATTTCCACTACTAGACCAGGACTGGCAGTGTGAAGCTATATACATACAAGATGAATCACAGCCTCTTTCTCTGATGAGCTTTCTGTTTAATTGACTTGAAAGAAGCATAACATGACAGAGACAACTGTGGCTAGAAATAAAAAAGTATCTGTTTTCCTGCCTTCTGTAGTGTACTTATACACTTCCACCTCTGCATATTTAAGGCTACTGCTATGGGCTGTACTGAAGTTTCAATCCCTCAATGAGGTATTTCTGGTACCTCTTCTCCCTGTCTTCTGAACACTTTTAAATTCAGGAGCCAGCTGCAGTTCTTGTGCAAGGACCTGCTCAGCAAGGTCTTGCTATTGGAGAAGAATTTTAGATCTTTCCAGATAAAAACTACTGCACCACACTTGCAGCTTGCGAGTTTCAATAATTCAAAAGGAACCTTTTTTAACTTTCTGAGATGCAAAATTATCCTGCATATAGAGGTGACATCCACAGCTTAAATTAGGCAAAGCAGCAACCTGATGCTGTAATTCCTTTCATTCTTTCTCTTCTATGACATCATCTAACTCAGCACAATCTCTATGGTACCCCTTATAGGCCTTTAAAAACCTTTTTTGTTGGCCTCTCTTTATGAAATGAAACATATCAGTTTAGGACAAGGAGTAATGGGTAAAAGTCCTTAATGGCTAAAAGACCTTAATCAAAGACCTTTTTGAAATATGTTTCTTATCTTTTATCTGGCTTATAGGTGGCAATTTCTGTTACAAACACTGTCTTTTATTGAACCTAGACAGCAATAAAAAAATGAATGCACTCAATATATCTCAATTTTTTAGCTGATACCTAGTAAATAAATTGTGGAGACATGAAGACAACTTCAAAAAAACCCCAGTTATTGTTGAAACTCAGGTGTGCCATAAACAGCTGTAGCAAATTGGACTTGTTCAGAAAGCATTTGCTTAGAAAAGCAACCTGTTCCTCTGCCTCACAGGAATCATCAGGGATTTCCTTCAGATAAGGCTCCATAACAGTGCAGCCTGAGAACACATTTAAACTGAAGTGCTAACAGTAGGAAGAGTGTCTGAAACCAAAATAAAATAAATGCTTACAAATCATGAAATATAAAAAGTAAATGAGTATACAATAACACATCAGAAGTAGCTAAACAAATGAGAACAGCATGTATAGGAAAGAATCTGAAAAAGTTTTAACTAAATGATTCATACTCCGATATGCAAATAGCAGAACTACTATTACACATTTTCTGAAGGATTCACCCAGAGCTTTGTGGTACTAGCTACCTAACTGCTGCTACTGACAAATGCCAAATATGGGGCAAGAAGGCTTTGCATATATTAAAATATATATGCCTACAAATTTCCTTTTTCCTTCACACTTGTACAAGTTAAGCTGCTCCTGAGGAATTAGCTTTTTTGAGGCATAGCATTTAAAAATCAGCAACTGATGTCATCAGCTCCAGCGTAGAATATTACTAGGGTTTACTAGTTTTAAATAAGTAGGGTATTCTTAATTACAGTAAAAATACAGACATGATTTTTACTAAAGAGCTACGCCGATATATAATTACATAATGAAATTTATTTGGGTGCATTTCATCACAAAATAATCCTTATCATGAAGTGAGGGACAACCTTAACCATTTAAGGCAGAATCCAGTTTGCTTCTATGTAATATTTTTCATGTTTTTATAAACTCATTTTGGAAAAATTAGACAATTATCCCAGATCATCACAATAGAGATGAGTACAAAATCAAAAGAATGCAAGAAATGTTTACTGAATCATTCGGCTGAAGATTCAACAGAAGAAGAAAGAACTGGCCAGACAAGTTGATAAGGAATGGCCGAGAAGATACCATTTGCACAGTGTGAGAAAAATCAGTTCCTGAAATGGTTACATAAAGATCATGCAGAAAACTAAGTCCTCAGGAAGGACAGAAAATGTTTTTGTCCATTGGAGTTACTGACCCTTTAGAGTAGAGAGCAAGTCAATAACTGTTTGGACAGAACCCTGCAAGCATTGGACTAGGAGGGCAACTAAAAATTTCTTTGTGCTTTGGGCTTTGATGCACTGTTTGCTCAAAAACTGGACCAGTTTTATTTGCTTTTTCCTTTATATTTTATCTTCCATTCAAAGGACACAATGGACTTTACAAACACTTGTTTCACTTCAAGTATAAGTCCCACCACAGGTTATTTGCTTTTGCATTTTTATTGTGGCTTCCATGCATGTGACATGTGTTTCGCAAACATGTTTCATTACACCCACAGATTGACTGTCAGTCATTACTTAGGTTCATAAAAGTTCAAGAAACACCAAGTAAGCTTGATGTTTTGCCCAGGGCTTTTACTGTCCCTATCATGAAAAAAGTAACGTTGACTAGAAATATCATGACCTATAAGAATTTGCTAACTTTTTTGCCAAGCTAATTTCTTGCTCATTTTTCATAGCTAGAAGACTAGAAAAACTGATAAAATTTTGTTTTAATATCACAGGGCTCCATTTTAATACTGATGTATTTTTCCTACAGAGTCTATACTGAGAAATCTACTGTAAGCACTTTGAGGTTGCACAAAGGCAACCACCTATTTTCATTGACAACAGTATTTGGAAGTTTATCTTCATTCTCTAAATTGCACATCTATGAAATGCCTCTAAAGAACTGAGTATCAATGTAACAAAGCTACAGGGCAATCCAATGTAACAAACAGAATAAATCAAAGTAGCACAATAAGATCAAGAAAGACCTTTGCCCCATATGGGTTTCTGCAGGGAAATTAGACAAAATGTGCTTTGGCAGAAAAACCTGTGTGTGCATGTGGGTAATTTTCATGGATTCTGACGACAACAAAAAAATTTACATTGACTTAGTTTATGAGATCATTAGGGAGGATCTGCAATTAAGGAAAGGACTTAATGATCATCCAGTCCAAATTTCCCCTGCCAGGACACCTCTCACTAGGCCTCTCACTAGGTTGTTCCAAGCCTTATCCAACCTAGCCTTGAACACTTCCAGATTTGGGGCATTGACAACCTCCCTGAGCAACGTTTTTCAAGGTCCCACCACCACCACAGCAAAAATTTCTAATACCTAACCTAAATCTCCCCTATTTCAATTTTTACCCATTACTCCCTGTCCTATCTCTACAGCTCCTATTGAAGAGTCCCTCTCTGGCTTCCCAGCAGGCCCCCTTCAGACACTGGAAGGTACTATGAGGTTTTCATGCTCCTCAGTAAATCTGAAGATTTCCATTACACCACAGCATTCTATATATTTGCCTATTTTGGAAAGTTAAGACTTAGAGGCTTCTTTGTTCTCTGTAGAACTTCAGTCTCTCTCAGGAGTGCTGCAGTTTATTGCAGCCCTGAGATATGTGAAAAGTGTCTGTTTCGGCCCGCACATTCGAAGAATGAGTTGGAGTTCTTCAGTTTTTGGTCTCAGAGTGTTTATTGTATCTTATCTATAAAAATTTTTCTTCTGTCCAGCTGAGGTCTACTCAGCAGGACAGCCAGCAGCACTCTGACCCTCCTTGGGGTGGTGCTGTCTCTTTATACTACAAACTACGTATAAAATGTTTACAATTACTTTCCAATACCTATCACCTATGTTAGACAGTGAGTTTCTATTCTAAATCAACCTCAAAGTGCCAGCATCACAGCAGAAGATGGAGGTAGAGAAGAAGAAGAAGAAAGGCTGGACATGCCCAAGTCCCTCCATCTTGTCCCCAAAACCCCTATTCTAAAAATCCCAAAATCTACTTTTTCACCCAGTGATAATTTTGTTCTTACACTACTTAAACTTCTGTGGCTTTCAGGTCTTCATACAAAGCTGGTAATTTGCTCCACGGGTCATAATCAAACCCACAGGTGTTCTGGGCTGCGTGCCAGGGTCTCCAAGCCCCCCGGCAGGAGTCCCAGCAACTCTGGACACCCAGAGGGCTGTACTGAGTTCTGACAAGTCTCTCTGAGTATTTTAATAAATTTTATTTTCAAACAAGGACTCAAATACCATTAGTTAAATTATTATACGCCATTTTAATTCTGCTATGGTCTCTTTACTGATACCTTGCAGCAGATAGTTTTGTCACCTACAGTAAAGACATTTTCTCAATAAAACTCTTTCTTCAACAGGATTGGCACTGGAAAATTCTTTCATACCACCTTCAGTTATCTAAGGATTTTTTTTCCTTCAATCTTACATTGTAAGTACTATAAATTAAGGGGTTTACATAAACTCATATTCAAACTCCCTTGTTCCACTTAACTTCACACTACCACCCATTTCCAAGAACAGCAATTCTTCCTTGGGCCTACAATTCTTCTTTGAGTTTTTAGTACACATCCATGTTTTTTAATCCCTGAATGAATGGTGGAATCAGGAAGCTTCTTCTGGTCCTCAGAGAGAAGCAGGCATCTGGATCATTCCATGCTGCACTTTACAACCTCTTTAGTACCCACAACTTCTGTCATCATTGTTTGGGTAACAGTCTCTAGTGTTATCCTAATTATCCTAAATGGTTTTAGTCTATCTATTTATCTATCCATCATCTCTCCTATATATCCCAGTGTACATCCTAGTCTTCAGGAATAAAAAACCCCCCAAACCTGAACATTATGAATTAATCCATATACCCATGTTTGTTCCCTTGGCTAAAACTCCTAAGAAGCTCACTTTCAAATGGCAAGCAAGGTCTTACTATATTTTGTTCAAAATGTGTCTGCTAGCATTAATGCTCCTGCAGATGTTCTACCAGCTGGCTGATGGTGACTGAGTCAGCTCCTCTGCTGAGGAGCAGCATGACCTCTAGGTATTAAAGGCTATAGCAGCATGAAAGTCTTGCTTTTCACTATGATGAAAGAGGGTACTGGTTTAGCCCCCATTGTGCTGGTAAATGGGACTACCATATGTCTACAGAGTCAAGCTGGGAGATACACAACTACCCACTTATTAAGGTCCAACACATTAATTAATACTTTAACATTTAATTAATTACTTATACTGCCAATACCCAGTGATGGACTAATTAACTTAATGTGTCACTTTCGGCACCAGTTCAAATATTTATGTAATGTGTCATGATTGTACTTTGGGCTGTCTGCTCTGACAGTTTTTTATCTCATATCATTTATGAGAGAAATTATATTTTTATTCTCTCCCCCACAAGTTATTAGAGTGACTCATTACTCTTGTGGGCAGAACCTGGACATAGAAATGTAGAGCCTGACATAGCAGGTACTCAGTCCTGCTCCTGGTTTTGGTTAGGGAACATTCCAGGTAAAAGCTGAAATGCAAGGGCATTTTGCACATTTCTTTGTTTTTAGCAGAAAAAGGGACCATCCCTAGTATAAACACAAAAGGACCACAATTACCAATAATCCTACTGCTTTCTCCAAAAGTAAAAACAATAGGAGCCCAGAGGCATTTCATCAAGCAATAAAAAGAGATCTTTTTTAAGGATGAACAACATACACAATGAGCTATACAAATAAATTCTGAGGTGTCAATCAATCTCTGACATGTTGAGGGAGGCAGAGTTGAGTGGAATCCAGCTGGGAGAGGCAGTCCTAGCGATGATCCCACATCTAGCTGCCACCAAGTTCCCCACTCAGCTGAGATTGTGCTGAAGGTACTGCACTTGGAGGTTACAAGATATTGACCCTTCTGTAAAATACATAGGAGTGAAAGGCTGGGCTTTAAACCAGTCATTTTTTCTACATTTAGAGAAATGCAGACACTGTCTTTAACCCCATCTTTATGACTAGAATGAGATGCATAAAGGGAAATTCATAGTAGAGAAGAAGATAGCAATTTTGCTGGCACTGCTGTGTAATAGGAAGGTGTATGCTTTAAAAAAATTAGCAGGAAAAGGCCTGTTAGAAAATATTTCAAATCTTCCATTGTTCTGGTAATAAATTATTAGGAAACACCAAGATACATGGTTTTAAAGGTTTTGATTTAATAACAGCATCGGATATGCATCAGTTTGGAAATAAAACAGAGACCACTGCTTCTTTTAGCAGGTTACATCTTTATTACTTTCTTAAAAACAAAATGGCCACACCACCAGGCACCAGCAGAGCAGATGTTTCTGCCCTTATCAGTCATTCACTCAAACATGCCACAGCCCAGCGTTCCAGGTAAAAGAAAACATTCACACATGGTGTTTATGGCTGGAATCAATCCTTTGGTATGCACCTTTCCCAAGAGAACAGAGAGCTTTTATCAAAGTAGAGATAAACACGACAGGCTGCTGCTTCTACATAGAGCTCTCATCAAGGTTGGGACGGCAGCAGCAGGCTGCTGCTTCTATAGCATTCCTTTTATTCCAGTATAGACTGAAGATGGATGACAGTCAAGAAGACAAAACCAAAAGACTACAGCTACTGATGTTCACGGTACCAAACAGTTCAGACAGCAGCAGAAATAAAGATGGAAGTTTGCACAAAGGAAAACCTGGCAGACAATAACTTCAGTGCCAGAGCTGGGAGATTTGAAAAACCCAACAAAAAATATATCACAAGCCAAAGCAAGAGCACAGCAAGAATGGTAGACATGGCAACAGCCCTATAACTGAAGAGGAAATTACCTTTATTTATTTCCTACTGTCCAAACATAGATGCATGTCATGGGGCAGGCATAGGGAATAAAAATAACATATAAATTTGTAAACATACTTTTAGATTTGTCACTTTGAGAAGGGTCTTCCCCTTTTGTTATCTTCCTACTGTCAGGATGCTTACTTTTTTTGTTGAATCAAGGATCATGTTAAAATTTCATCCAAAAGTTTCTGTCAATAGAAATGGGTACAATTGTTTTCTGGGTTTTCACTGAGACTTCTTTTCCTTCTGCTCTCTAAAATACACTTGCATAAAACTTTATCATGATGATGATTTAAACATTTTCCTGAAGGATTTTCCCTGACAAACACATAGAGTAAATAAGGTGGACTACAAATAAGCTGTCAATTATTACATTTAACAAGCCACGAAAAAATCACAAATATTACATATGAGTTACTTATTTCTGCCTATGAAGAATGAAACTGAAATCTCAAGGTGATACCTTTAGTTACACTGAAACTTACACTTTTGATGGAAATATCACCATGTATAAAAGTAATAGGCATAGTAAAAGAAACAAATGTATCAATGAGATTTAAAAAATAGCATCTCTTACTAGCACTTAAGTGCAGGAGACAGGCTAGCAAACAAACACGTTGAATTAGAAACACCAGTTGAGTTTTAGGAATAATGTACCATATATAATCATACATTCATTAAGGTTCCACAAGCCCTTTAAGACCATCAAGTACAACCATTAACCAGGTCCAGTACCCTCATATAGAAAAGAACTAATTCAAAGAGCACGTCAAGATTTCAATTACCTTCTTTCACTTTATGATCACTGAAAATTACTTTTGGCTCTTATGCTACAATTCTAGAGAATTGTAAATATCCAAAGCTGCACTTTGTATTTTGATGACTATGGACAGGACTTTTAGGCTGCCTTTGTTTATGTGTATCCTTGTCTCATAGCACCTAAATCCTACGTGTTAATAGAGGATATTTTTAATAGACCATTTTACATAGGTAATATCAGAATATTTTTAAATGTACTCAATACTTTTTATACAGCTGCTGATTTTATACCATCTTTTTTGAAATCATATGAATACTAGTACACAAAATGAGAATGTATCTGCACTGTCTGAAATACACAAAATAGCCACCAGATGGCAATAAAACCCAACTAATGCATGAAACTGTGGCTTCACTCAATATTCAAAATCACTTAATTGTTGCCTTCCATTCTTACAGCCATTGGATATGTTAAAAAAAACAACTCACTTTACTCAAGGCCTATTCAAAATTTATAAGTATCTGAAATGAAAACTGACAGTTTCAGCAATATTACAAGATTGCCTCAATATGAATGAGCTCAGTGAAACAGCAGTTTACTACAGCACACCATTGGATGAATGTGGCCTGGAAATTATAAGTATTAGCACCATATCATCATTAATTTTCTTCTTCTGTCATTCTCCTTTAAGTATTTGCTGAAATGTAATTAATAAAGACAGTAGCTGTTTTTCCTTTAAAGACAGTTGCTCTTTGTCCCTATTACCTGTAATAACATCAAACATTTTAGTTATTTAGTGGTCTTACTCAGGTACATATGCTGGGATTTATTCTTGGTGGATGTATTGTCGTGTATATAAGAAATTTCCTTCAGATTAATAAGAGGAGAAAAATCCATCTATCAAAAAAAAGAAAAAAGGCTGGGATAAGAAAAACTTTAGAATTTTCTCAGACTCACTCAATTAAGCCACAATTGCTAACGGAAAGAAACTAAGCTTAAAGCCCCTGCTGAGTGCTCATGGTCCCGTAAAGGCTGTCACTTAACTAACCAATGTCGCTCCAAGTATGAGTCTGAAGGTCGCCTGATCCAGGGAAACAGGAACTGGAGCGCAGGATGGCAACGCATGCAGACACAAATGCCTCAGCCATCACCACAGACCCTCAGTGGAGGGTCTCCTCTAGTCTTCACCCAGCAACCACAGCCAGCACCAGACTGGACCAGACAACTTCTGTCACAGTCACATTGCTTGATTCTTCTGTTCATTTACTCCCTACTGGAATTTTTGGACCACCAAGGCCCCAGAAAAGTGCTTTACTGTTGGGGAGATCTTCAAATACCCTTTAAGGACTTTTTGCTCTCCCCAGGGTCATAGACTCAGACTCTAATGATGAAATTAAGATTATGGCTTGGACCCCTTTTCCACCTTGTACTGTCCCTCAAAGGACCCCTATCCTCTAATTGATTCCTTTCCCATGTATTTTACCTTCCCCTGCAGAAAAATGCAAAAGAAGGCTGGGAGGATTTGGCTCTACAGGAACCCCACAAATATTATGGGTACAAACAATTTCTGATAAATGCCCTACCCGTAAATGTACCCTGTCATTATGGGGATAACAGATAACACTCACCAGCATTTTAGATACTGGAGCTGATGTGACTGTTATCTCTCAAGCTAAATGGCCTACCACATGGGCCCTCATAGAGACCCTCACTGGGACTGGGGGAAGCAGTCGCAGTTATCAGAGTCACCATCTAATTCAGGTGATGTGACCAGAAGGCCACATAACTTCTGTAAACCTGTTTGTTTTACCTCCACCCATGTTATGGGGAATGAGATGTACTTTCTCAATGGGGTTTCAAGTTCAGTCAGATTTTTGAGAGGAGCCATTGCGATGCATGACACCCTGAAATTGACCTAGAAAACTGATATGGACCCTGCCACTACCTATGGTGCGCATTCACTGAACTTGTCCAAGAACAGCTTCAAAAGGGGCATTTAGTCCCCTTCTCCAGTCCTTGGAATTTGTCCGTGTTTGTTATTAAAAAACAAACTGCCAAGTGACACTTGCTCCGAGACCTCCACAAAATTAATTCTGTAATGGAAGACATGGGAGCCCTGCAGCCTGATCTCCCGTCTCCTACTATGATCCCTCAAGATTGGCATTTGACAGTCATTGACCTAAAGGACTGATTTTTCGACATTCCTTTGCATCCTGATGATGCTCCTAAATTTGCCTTTTCTGTCCCAAGCACCACTATGCAAGCACCCTTGCAAAGATATCACTGAGTTGTCCTCCCACAAGGAATGAAAAATGGCCCTACTATTTTTCAGTGGTTTGTTGCAAGGGTCCCATTTGACAGAAAATGACTGATGTCCTCTTATATCATTACATGGATAATAACCTTGTAGCAGCAGAAAGACAAGAGGTTATAGCGGAAGCCTTAGCCCTTGTCGTTGCTGCTGTAACCCAAGCAGGACTTTCTGTACACCAATTTGGCAGTCTGCTTCCTGGAAAAGCAGAGAGAAACTCTAACTACATGTTTCTCTTAAATGTCTAGTTCCATAATTGAATCCAGGCATCTCTGCTAGGTCTAAACACAGCATGTATGGGGAAGTAAACAGCTGTGAATGAGACTCCTAAGCAATGTTACTCTGCATCCCCAGCTATCTGTGGTAGCCCACAAACCATCCTGAAGACAGAGGAAAGTATTTTCTTGCTGATGCATAACTGCTGAGTTGATGCAGCAGGGAAATGAATCTTCTTGCTTTGTATCCAAAGCCTGGAAAGGGGAATGTTTTAGATAGGCTGAAAAAAAAAAAAACCAAAAGGCATTTTCTGACATATCAGGTTTCATGAAAAGATGAGTTGCACACACGTTTTATCACACAAATGGAATTGTACAAATATTGCTGCACAAATGACATTTGTTGCAATTTTACTTGTCTGCCTAGACCATCTCCTGTTGTTATATGATCCTTATATGAAAAGAATCCCACACATATGTAAAAAATACCCCAAAAACCAAAACAAAAAAACAACTCTATGAAACCTTCCAAAGTACTATAAAGGCTGATCTCTTGCTTTTTAAAAACAGAACACTTGAGAGGAACCCTGAAGTAATTTTGTCAACTACAATAGCCTACAGACATATGCATGCATATAGCATGCATACAGCATGCAAAAGTCCCTTCTGTGGACCATACTGTGCATCGCTGCACAGTGATGCCTGAACCCCATGAGCACCCAGAACTCTCCACGAGCTGCCTCCTGTGTGGAAAGCACTGATGAAGTGCTGTCATCTGCCAGACATTTGCTATGAATTCAGCAGAGGAGTAGCCTTGCCCTTCAAACTGTCCTCAACAGATCTGACACGTGCCCATGGACACTCAAATCATATAAACGGAATGCCATCAAGGCATAATTGCGATATGTTTTCAACTTCTGTCGCATGGGCTGGTTGGTAGCCAACAAATGATGGTTGGTAGCTGGAATAAGGAAAAAGGATGTTTTGAAAAAGGCATATATTGATAGGCTTCAAATTGGTTGACATAGGTTTGGATTGGATATTAAGAAAAAATTCTTCCATGTGAATGGATAAGGATTTGACACTAAACATTCTCAAAACAGTCAGCAGACCATCTTGCACTGTCCTGTTGTGTTTGAGCACCGTCACACCGGCTGTCACTTCTCCTAAAATTTTGGTTTTGGTCTGGGCATGAAGGCTGACTTGAAGTAGTGACTACCCTGCATATCACTGCATGCCATGTAAACCACCACCCACACAGTTGCTGAGTGAAGAAAGTGCCCATGTCCTCATCTTCTAACAGCACACACCAGCAAAAAGGAGAGAGGCATTGCTTCCACTTTGTTTAAGGGAACAGGAATAAAGCAAGAAGTATGGCTATGCCATCTGTATTTCAATCTCTCTTCTTGTTGAAATGCTTATCTCACTAATAAGGCAGGTTAGATGTGTTTATTAGTTTAGCTCAGAAAGATGAAGTAAAAGAGATGGCCTGAAACAGAACCCATCTTGCTTCACAGTCACTTTATTTCTAAAATACTGTTCTAATATAGGTGGGAAACCAAGCTAAGGAAGAGTTGGTGTACTGAATGCTGGCCTGTTCTTTTTCCAGACTACAAATTAGTCCAATAAGAGATCTCAGCTCTCCTTGCTTAGTAAAAAGAATAACAGCTTATTTCTGGATATAAAAATCACAGTATATATCTTATCATTTTGAAATATAGCACTAAAGCATAAACCTTTGATAAACCAGAAGAAAGTATAATGAAAAAAATTCTTAGTTTTCTTAGAAAACTCCATTTCAAATACTTTAAACCTCTTTCTAGTGTTTTTGCTGGGTCACAGAACGACACAATAGTATAAGCTGGAGGGAGTACAGAAGGATAATTGACTAATAATTGATAATTGACTAATAATTGATAATTGACAGCTCTCTGACCAGGCTGTCACTTGTGGATGTGACAGCCTGGTCAGAGAGCAAGAAAACTTCATAAGTTTTCCCAGAATCAGCCTGGGAGGTTTAAGGGAGTCGGAGATAAACAATTATATCCAATTATTAAAAACAACCCACAGGGGTTGTCTGACTAATATCTGTTTTCTTGTTATTCTCATAAGATTGTTTATAAATAGGCATCTTGTTAATTAGCCAATCAGGTGAAATTTATTGATTAAATGACCAATCAGGTCCACCTGTATTGGATCAGAATATAAAAGAAGCAGTTCCAAGTAAAGATGTGCGCTTATGCCACTCAGCCTTCTGACTGACTCTTTGTCATTTCTTACTAATCAGTGAAACCAACTCTTAAGTTAATGGCCCATACGAGGATTGAACCCACTATCTTGTCATTATTAGCACCATAATCTGACTAACAGAGCTAATGTCATGGCATGTTGGAAAGTTCCTGTAACAAAAACACATACTTTGCACAAAAAAGGGACTTTATATAGCCACAAATATCACAGGATTTCTCTGCGAACTGCTAGTAAGAAGGAGAGATAAACATGGAAAGAGGGGATGCAGAAGTGTAATGAGGGCATATTCCTCAGTACCACTGTGAACCAAGCACAATGCCAAGTCCTTTTTCTTCTGGCAGGATATGGTCAAACCTCATTGGAAAAATTGCATAACATGTTTGCTCCTAGGCTCCCAGTACAGTTCATGGCCTACTTTATTTTTTAGCTTAATGACTCCTAAGTCATTTGAATTTCCTAATCCTGCATTTTCTCTTAACCTTTACAACGGCAGTGACCATCCCACATTTTTAAACATGACCATGTACCTGAGCCAGGTATGGAGGCTCTGCAGCTATGCAATGGACTAAATGCCACCTGGCTTCAAGGCAGGCCTGCCACTGGCCAAGGCCAAGCCTATCAGTGATAATCATGCTGACTCTGAGATACTGTATTCAAGAAGGGGCAAAACTTGCAATAGCAACTGCAGACAGGGAGAGGAATGAAAATCTGAGCAAGTAACCGCTCTGCAGAAACCAAGCTCAGTGAAGAAGTAAAGGTTCTGCCTGCTCCTCACACTGGTGCAGAGATTTCCCTCTATCCTATGATGAAGAGCATGATGAGGCAGACTGCCTCCCCACTGTCCATGGAGGTACACAGCAGAGCAGGGGGATGACCAAAGGAGGCTGTGACCCTGTGGAAAACCTGCAGTGGAGAAGGTTCCTAGCAGGGTGAGTGGCCCTGTAGAGAAAGGAGCCAAAGCAGGAGCCGCTTTGCTGGAAGGACTTGTGTTTGGTTTGAAAGACAGGTGTCTGCTAAGGAAGGAAGGAGCCTCTCTAGAAATGGAAAATGTAAACCTCCTCCCTCCAAATTGTTATAATTTTGAAATTAAGGGGCTCTCAGATATGGGAGTAGGAATAACAATTCTTTATTAGGAAAAATAACAGTAAAAATAAAAATAAAAATAAAAAATGTAGTAATACAAAACAACAACGACAGAATACGACCTGACACCCTGTAGGTCAAGGTGTTGATAGCAGTCTCATTAAATGTTGGCTGCAGTCCTCCTGGAGTGACAGCTGTGGTACTGTTGAAGCAGTGATCCTGTAGAAGGATGTAGTTTTCCTCTGAAGGTCCAGTGGTGGTATAGATGGGCCTGATCTTCCTCCGGGAATCCAGTGGAGAAGAAAGCTGCTCTTCTGGGAATCCAGTGGGGAAAAAAAGCTGTTCATGGTGTTCCAAATTTCAGATTATATCCAGGTAGGAATGCTTGGCTCCTCCCCCTGGGCAGAGCATCTCCCAATGGGATGATGTAATTTTATCAGTCATGGAGTGACACTCAGTGGCCCATGAACAGAAGATATCTCCCCTGAGAGAGGATGGGTCACAGAAGAGATAAAGAAAACTGCCCTACCTGGTTTTAACAAGTGGCCCAATTAACAGAAGATAACTACCCCACCTCTAAGAGATGGCAATAGAATACACAGCCCCAGCCACATCTTGCATTTGCAACCTAAGACAACTTGTGACCCCACAGGGGACCTGCACTGGAGCAGCCTGCTCCTGAAAGACTGACCCAGTGGAAAAGACACACACTGGAGCAGTTCATGAAGAACTGTAGCTCTTGAGAAGGACTTACATTGTAGAAGCTTATGGAGGTCTGTTTCCCATGAGAAAGACCCTTACAGTGAAGGGAAGAGCATAAGGGTCCTCACTAAGGAAGAAGGAGCAGCAGAGATGTTTCCTCAAGTCAAGCCTGTTTTGCCTGTGACAGTACTTAGTGTGTGATCCCTTCTTGTTCTTACGTTCCCATGTGAGCCTTTTGTTATATTTTGTCTCCCCTGTTCAGCTGAGGAGTGATAGAGTGTCTTTGCTGGACATCTGCTATCTGCCCAGGGTTCAACACTGCTGAATACTGAATGGCTTTGAATCAACTCAAGACTGGCTTAGGCACACTCCTCAGCTTAATCACAGTGCCAGCCCTTTTGGCACAAGGTGAAGGACTTGGGAGGAGCCTACAGATAAAGTAGCCGCGAGGCAAGAAGGGGGAAAAGCCTTAAGGGGAGAAGAGAGTTACAACAGGGACAACCAAACCCAGTGCAGATCACGGCCACATACCTTCTAAATGTTTTTACCTCTGCTCTTTGTTTCACTCTACATCATCATTTCCAAAGCACATGCTTAGATATTACTGATTGCAGCCATAAACTCGTCCTTTGGTCATGCTGTCCAGGAGAGATTTCTTCAAGTATGTGTTTAACTGTTTTCTCAGTTTAACAGCACTAGCAGTTATTTTTCAAACCAAACATGCAGTTTACCATAATTAATAGTTATATGATCTGATTTTAATTGCAAATATGTCCCAGAACTCAACTTCGTCTACAGTAATTTAAAGAAAAAAAACCAAACTAATAAACATTTCACACAACATTTGAGTTTTGAGACTGAACACTTTTTTTACAGTATGCATGTTCTGAAAGCAGAATCATCAAGAATTACAGCACATTCTTTCTCAATAATAAATGCATACAGATAATACCAGAAAAAAGCTGCTCCCAAATCCTGGATTTTTCAAATCCAGGAAACAGTTTCACAAACTCCAAGTTTCTTTCCATTGCTGACAATTTCTCCATTAAAAAACAAGACCAAAGGAAGCCTATTTAGCAAAATTTTCTCTTCTTTCTATAGGTCTGACAGCTGAACAACTGTTCCAATGGAGATAGTCCAAAAGAAAGGTCTGTAGACATCCTTCTGAACCCAGGATTTTGGAAACAATTCCTCAGTACACAGATCTACTATATGCTCAACATTTTTATCTCACCGCTCTACATTTTAATGTGACAATATTTCACAAATGTAGCCTCACAACCGGTATGATGAGGGCATTTCTCTTATTTTTTATGAATGGATTTGGGATCAGACACAACAAGGACGAATAGAAATGAGTCCATTAGGAGAACATTTCACATTTATCATTCATTCACTGCACAAAATACAGAAAACCATCCTGGAGCATGTGTTTACTTTTCAGAATTGTCCCTTTGATAAGGACACATTAACTTTCAGAAAATACATAGCTTCTCTTCTAACACTCACTCTAGCCCATTCTCTGCTGTACAAGGAAACAGCTTCACAGGAAGGGTAAACACTGTCTTCACACCAAACCAGGCCTAGTCTCAAACCAGATGGTCTGTAAGACGGGATCAAAGCCTGGATCTTCCTACTAACAGTAGTTTATTAATGAGTCAGAACATTCCAAGCTTTTCTGGCTTTGCTTTTAGAAAAATGTAATGACTATTGTCAAGATCATCATGCATTACACCCACCCTTGCAGATTTATCAAGTGCACAGTGAGAAGGCTGATTAGCTACAAAGATGCTAAATGGACTTAACCTCTGAATTTTTAATGGTCTTCAGCATGAATGTACCATTAGGTCACATGGAGGTTGGGAGAGTTCTAGGCATGTACAAAGGTGCAAAACTAGACACTCAACAAACTTTAAAAAATATTTATTTTTTAAAAAAATAAGAAAATCATTTTAAAAAGATAAATAATTTTAAAAGTTCCAAGAAAAAAATGAAAGAACAGACAAACAAGGGAGAGCTTGTCAGTTTCAAGAAAGGGTTTGTAAAGTGAGGTATAATCTTTATGGATTAGCCTTTATGGAGGCTGTAATATTGCCATCTTCCTTGGAGCTACTGACTCCAATAGCAGACAGCATCATCTTCATGAGTTTTGCCAGTTAAAAAAAATCGAATTAATTAATTAATTTAATAAATAATTTTCTAAACTTTATGTGAATTTTTGTGGACTGCATCATGCATAAGGCCTGTAAAAGGTTAGTGAAGGCTCCCGATACTTGACATGTTTACAAAGTCTTCACTGTGTATTGTTGATCTAAGGTGGTAAGAACTAATCATCTTTGCAACCAATTTTTAAAATCCTGAATCAGAATCGATAAAACTTTTAACATTTAACTAGAAGATAGCTCATTTGACAAATGCAAAAACTTAAATCCTGAAAAATAACTAATATTTGGTTAACTAAACATCTGAAAAAACCCTACTAAATATTTTTTGGCTAAACCTCATAGTATGTTCTCCATTTAAATAAAACCAAAATTAAAGTATTAAATTTTTTTCATTTTAAAATTATTTGATTCTGACAAAAAGACTTCACAGAAAAATGTCAGTTTTGCAGAAATGCAGAGGCCAGAGACTAGTGGAAGACAGTGTTGGCACTTTACCCCCTTTGCCCACAGGGTGGCATGAAGTGTATACTTTAGGAACACAAAAGTAAAATGAATACACTATGAGAAGTATTAAAAAGAGCAACAGAGGTTGAATGAATATGTGTTTTGGTAGGATGTGGGAAATGCATACATACACATACATTCTTCTGCAGAACTGTCCATCTGAAGTTTAGTATGCATAACACATGATTAACTAAATTATGTCAGCCTAAATTATGTTCAGTGGTCCAGATTTAAATCACATATAACCATACACAAAGCGTGGTGATCTAGGAGATGGCTGGTGAAAGGGAAGTTAAGACAGGGCTAGGAGGTCTGCAGGGTATATACAGAGGATGATTTGCAGCAACTTAGCAAAGTATTTTATTCTTCCTCAACCAGTCTGGAACAGGTAAATGCAAGTAGGATGATTCTGTTCCTTACCGATCTAGATCTTTAAAAATTTTAAAATCCAGATGAATATCCACTGGAATAACAGATTAATATCTTCAGCTTCCTCGAAAATGCAATTGCTCTTTCTCATGTCTGCAGATTTGTCCTTGGGCAGGTGAACATTAAGAACCAGCCCAGAACTGGCAGGACAGGAGGTATGACCCAAGCCTTGTGGATGAAAGCTGCATCCCACCTGGCTGCCAGCTTTCTCAAGTCCTATAGCAACTAGAGACCATGGAATTGTGGCTTCTATGACTCATGGAAGACACAATTATCTTTTAAATTACAGAATAGAAGAAAAATGTGCAAATAAACACATGCAAGAGACCACTTGAGTCTGAAAGCATGAGAGCAAAAGGAAAAGTATTGTCAGAAGAGGAATTCAATCACCTCTGCTTCTCTTGCAAGTATTCTTTTTATGGTTGGATTTCAGGATTTTGAAGGTCTTTTCCAGCCTCAATGATTCATTCTATGATGTTGTGAGCTAAGGAAGTATGAGTGCTTACCACGAGATGGTGCAAAAGTGCAGAAAGTCCTAATTTACCCATAAGAGACTTGAACCCCTTTGGCCACAAAAATGCATGAGAATATCCACCAGGCCAAGGAAAATGTGACTTTCTTTACTTGAGAAAAAAGCAGCAAAAATAGGCAAACATTTTCAAAACTGAACTGTTGGCATGAAATGTTAGCAGTGTATCTCAGTTTAGGGTCCCCAAAGCACAGTGTCTTGGGGGATGTCATCCACCACCATTATACTTCTCACTGAAATTTTGTGTCAGCGGGGAAGTGTGCAAGAATTAGCTAATGTAGCATTAAATAACCAAACCCAGAGTGTTTACCAAAGAAACAGAACTACCAAAGTAATAATAATAATAAAAAAAAAAATCAACAGTTGGAAACATTTCCAGGGAGGATTTGCAGCAATGTAATTTGTATTACTGGGACAATCATTGATACTACAATATTTAAATTCAGATGAATCAGTACTCATTTTCAAAAGTTTACAGAGAAGATTCTCACGTAGTATAATACATACTACCCCAAAAGCCAGGACTGCTTTTTATTTTTTACCATGTTTTTCTATAATTTTTTCTATAATTCCCTATCAAGCTTTGCTTAATTCTTAATTCTTTCCCATCTTTAGATACACACGGACAGAGGAAAAAGCCAACCCCCCCCCAAACTTAACCAAACAAACGCAAAAAACCCCAAAGCAGCAAAATCCTACCAACTGAACAAAACCAAAGCCAACGAAACAAAACCAAAACCCAATAACCAAGAGAAGGGAGAATTTGCTAGTTTCAGAAGAAGGTCTGTTAAGTGAAGTATAACTTTCATCTCTTCGCGGAGGCTGGAATACTGCCATCTTCCTTGGGGCCGCCGACCGCAGTAACACAGCATCCACCTGCGGCGCGCGCACGGCCCGCTCCGCGCGCCCGAGGAGCGGCGCTCCCTAGAGGCGGCGGCAGCGCCGCGGGGCCGAAGCAGCCCCGGCGGGGCGGGGCGGCGCATGCGCGTCCGCGTTTGTTTGTCACACGGCTTATAAGGCGGGGCCGGCGGCGGCGCGGCAGCGCCTTTGTGGGGAGACGCCGCTTCGGCACCAGCGCCGCCCGCGCCGGGGCCGGGGCTCCCCGCCGCCCCCATGAGCCGCCTGTAGGGTCCGCGCCGCCGCACCCCTGCGCCCCAGGGGCTCGGGGTTGGTTGTTTTTGGCTTCCCTCTTCCCTTTTTTTTTTTTTTCTTACAGTCTATTTTTGTACACTTTGCTATAAAACCATGGTGCTGGGGAAGGTGAAGAGTCTGACGATAAGCTTTGACTGTCTGAATGACAGCAATGTCCCTGTGTACTCTAGCGGGGATACAGTCTCAGGAAGGGTCAGTCTAGAAGTAACTGGGGAAATTAGAGTGAAATCCCTTAAAATCCATGCGAGGGGGCACGCTAAAGTACGTTGGACTGAATCGAGGAATGCTGGATCCAACACTGCCTATACACAGAACTACACCGAAGAAGTGGAATATTTCAACCATAAAGACATCCTGATAGGCCATGAGAGAGGTAAGGGCTGCGATGCTTTATTTTTTTATGGAAAAAAAGCATGCATCTCTGTGTCACCCCGGTTTAGCCCTGTCTTTTAATGGGTGCATTGGAGAACAGGACATGCCCAGGGTTATGTCTTGGCGATGGAGTTACATATAGGAGATGTATTTGCAAAGTACCTGCAACCAGGAAAACTCTCTTGCCCTTCAATACGGTCATATATTAAAATATGGGGGCTTTTTGAGTGTTTTACCTTTTTTTTTCCCCCGGTGATATTTAGTACGATTTGCCGTACCGTGGGGAAAAACAGCTATAAAATCACGGCCAGATGGGCAGCGGACTTTATTGGCAGAATCCTAGTTGAAACACAGTGAAAGCATAAAAAACATCCTTTCTGACACGTGCGGGGTTCTGCTGATGCTGTTGGGGTGATAATACAATGAATTTTTTAGGATGGCTGATTATTGGCAGATAAAAAAGTCTCCCTGGCTTATTTTGACATATCACCACCCCACGTGTAATTTTTTCCTCATTTCAGTATTGCCCTCGCCCTGGTAAAAAGCTTTCATTTCCTTGGGATGTCCCTACACCCCCCTCGGCAGCGGGGGTCACCGCGGAGTAAGGATGTGTCCGAAAAGCCCTTGATGAGGAGCAAAAGGAGGGGGAGGAGAGAGAGAGGGGGGAGTGGTGTTGCGTAATGGAAGCATCTCTCCCAAAACTGGGGAGATGAGGACCTCCTGCTCCCCACTTCCCACTCGAGCCGCCCTGGTGTCCCCACGAAGTGCGGACCCCTTTGCTGGGGGGGTGGAAGCGCTGGGCCCCGGGGTTGTCTGTGGTTTTTTATTTCTTTTTCCTCCGAACTTCACAGCCTTTGTTCGAAGCGGTTCAATCCTGTTTGGGACCGGCTTTGGAGAAGGGGGGTGGGCCGCCCGCTCCGCGCAGATTGGTCGCACGCGTCAGGTGGTGGCGATGACTTAATTCCCCAGCGCAAGAAAATAATGTTAAAAACCGGTTATGTAATTTTTTGTGCTGCTTGTCGCCTTTTTTTTTTCCCTGAATTTGCATCATATACACTGCAGTGATGCGATATTTCTCGTTCTTTCCGGAAAAAAATAATAAGTGTTATTTTTTAACAACTCCGGGCGGCACCGAGCCCTTCATATAGTATACTCGAGCTCAAAGCTGTAGCAGAACTCGGGACTTTTTTTATTTGCTTCAGGTATCGCGCACACCGCGCTAACGAGGTTACTTGCGGCTCCCACCCATCTCCTGCCACCGCCTCACGAATCACTCGCCCGAGCCTAACTTCCCGCACCTCTGGACGGCGGGTTCCAAGAGCTTGTGGACGGGAGTCTACAGCCGCGCAGGAGCCGCCCGTGGCGGAGGGAGCACGCGTGGGAGCGGGTGGGACAGGGGCCCCGCGGAGCCGCTGCCGGCGGCCACCTTTCAATGACTGCCCCGAGCGCAGACCCGCTGCCCGGCCTCGCCCCCTGATTGGCCGGCCGTGGTTTGTTGCCCTGTTGCTAAGGCGATGCCCGCCGCTGATTGGCGGGGCGCTGGCGGCGGGGGTGAGGGAGCAGGTTTCGCTGCCTGCCCCCGGCGGGTAGGGGCCTCTCCCCGAGCCTCTGGCTCCGTGCAAAGCACCTCACAGAGAGAGGACTGGGGGATGCGCTGCCCTCAGTCTCGTCCTTGCCGCCTCCCGTCGTCGGTCCCATCACCTGAGGGGTCTAGGCCCGGCGCGGTGGCGGAAGGGTGCGCCCTCGGTGCGGAGCCGGCGGGCGCAGCGCACGCAGCGTGTGAGAGCGGCGGGGCTGGCGGCGCTCCGCGCGCGCCGGTTCAGGCCGGTCGGCTCCTGCTCCAGCCCGCGCTGATTGACAGCTCAGCACTTGTTTACCGCGGCGCGGCGGGACTGCTGAGCTGGCAGGAAGGGGGGGCCGGGCCGAGAGCAGCGCAGCCACAGCCGAAAGCAGCGCTCCCTTCCTCGGAACAGAATTAAACAAAAAATAAATAAATCATAGTTATTGAAAAAAAACCCCAAACGCAGAACGACATTATAGAAGCCCACCCTCACGCCGACGCATTGTCTCGCTTTTTCACATTTTCCTGACCTACGGGAAATGTTGCGTGCTGAAGGTGTATTTATTTCCACATCTTGCTGCTAGGAGGGTTTTTTTTTTTTTGCTTGTTTTGTTAATTTGTTTTTAAATTTTCGGTATTTACACTGTAGGAAGTAGAGCATCGGCTCTTCTATAGGACAATAGAGACTTAGAACCCTTCTGCATGCCTCCATTAATGCTTCAGCGAGTCACACATAAGCTGTTCCCTTACACTTTGTCTCGCTATAACCCCTTTTATAATTCCAGCCGTTTTTGTCTGCGAGGTGCTCAGTAATTTTTCACTCAACTTTTATTTTAACCAAGTCAGTGTTTGTCTGGTTTGATGTCAGAATAAAGTACAATTTTCTTGTGGCATTTGAAGCTGGACAAATAATTGTGACTGTAAACAAGGGTTAGCATTCCTGGCATAAAACCAGAAAGTATCTATGCTCTGTCTGAGCAAGATCAAGTTAATCTATTAAAGAAATTAAAGGTTTAAGCTCTAGATAGCATTAGTTGGGCAACTTGCCATTTCCTATGCCCCTGAATCTGTCGGGTACTTTCTGGGTGTTGCTCGTATACTCTTACTCCTTTCTCACACGGTTTTTTTTTGTGTGTGTGATTAATGTCCGGACACTGTTGCCAGGCAGGAGATACAAAGAACCTGAATTTCTAAATTTAATCTTAAGCAGCAGACTTGGTACTGTTAATGCTGGAAAAAGCCAGCTCTAGTTCATTCTGACTAGTAACTGCAGTGGAAAGCAGCATGATTTCCTTTACAGACCTTGAATGGAGGCCTTGAAAAGGCAGCAGTTGAAACTGTGTCACTGTTCAGAGGCAAGATTCTATTAAAACATTAACCTCTGCTTCTCTCTAAGGCCGACAGTCTTGCCTATGTTTCTGTCAATCAGAGTTGGCCCTGAATTCCAGCAGTTAATAACTAATGGACTGGGAGACCCTTGTTCCTGGGACATCACATTCTTTAGGTCTTGTAATGTGTGAGCAAATTGGTTTTTCTGGGAGAGAAGCCTAAACAAGGTATAACGTGTGCAGCCAGATTAGCATGTTGGTTTTTTTTCTCTTTTAGATGATGACAATTCAGAAGAAGGCCTTCACACCATCCATTCAGGAAGGCATGAATATGCATTCAGCTTTGAGCTTCCACAGACGTAAGAACTCCCTCACAGTCCTCCTCCACACAGGGCTCTGCTGCCCACCCACCTGACCAAAACTCCTGCTGTGGGTGGAGGGAAAACCTTCAATGGTAGTAGGAATTGTGCTTGTAACATGCAGTAGAGAACATAATCTCATTAAACTGAAGAGGTTGCTTTTACACTGATATACCCATCCTTTTTTAAAAAAATTTTCCACAAAAAAGGGGCTCACTGCTGCCCAGTTGCTCACTTTCTTTTTACCAAGTCTTACTGACTGACTAGACATTCCAGTCTATTTCCCCTTCTCAAGAGGAGGGAGAGGAATTTGAAATGTCGCTGAAGTCCTGCAGAGTGGCTGAAATACCTTCTAACTCAACTATTTACTGGAGTTATGCAGACCAGCAGAACTATCGATAAGATCACAATGGAATTGAGCCTTGTTTGGGCTCAAGTCTGGAACAGATGTGGCTAGTTTACTTAGATTTCAACAAAAGAGGAGGTTGTTCTTATTCAGATAGGATGTATGTACCCAGGGTGGCTATTTATGCAGAAAGCCTTGGTAGAAACAAACTTAAGAATGAGTGGTTAGACTAAGAAGAATTTTCTTACCAAATCCCATTTGGGTTAGAAAACAAAGGCAAAGCAAGAGTAAGAGCAGAAGTTTGTTCTGGTAAGATAAAAATTGTTGCCCCACTCCTCTTTGAAATATGTAATGTAGGCACTGTGGATGTAAGATTGGACATAATAGAGTTGGAAATACGGAAATGAGCTAAAAACACAAGTTCCAGTAAAATCAAATACACAGGAAAAGAGGGAGTATGAATATGGATAAAAAATGAGCCTTTTGCTGTAAAAGGCAAGTTTAATTAAATTAAATTAAAAACTTTAAAGTCGCTGAAAATTTGGCAATTTTCTGTGAATAACCTCACTGCCTAATATTAAGGTTGTTTATTAGAGGTGCTGGTTTTAGCAAAATGTGCAGGTGGCAAACACTTCTATGGTTTCAAAGTGAATGGCACAGGACTTCTACATAGTTTCAGTAAGATTTTCTGGGAAGACCTGTGAACATGGAGATTTTTAAAGACAATTTAGCATTTTGTAAAAATCTCAACAGTAAGGCCAGTACTGATTTTTCCCTTGAGTTTAAAGGGGCATTAAAAAAAAAAAACAACAAAAAATATCAAATTCAAAACATGACCATGAAATGCTTAGCTTGAAGTGAAACAGACAGATAACAGGCATTGGTCAAATCATTGGTTCTTTCTAAGTGCCATGAGGGAATAGCTGTTAAGCCAGTTTTAATAATACTGGAAAAACAAAGAGTGATATTAAAAGCCTGAACTTTGACACTGCCTACTTACTTGCTATTTTGTGTCCATAGGATATTTCCAAAACTGACTAAAACTTCAGAGCAACAGGGAAAAGATGTGCATCATCCTTACTGATTTTTCCTTTACAGAATATGGGACAGAATGAAAAACTGAAGTTCTAATTGCATTATTAGGGGAAAAAACTAAACATTTCAAATGTGCAAATAGTGAAGTCAAACCTGTAACTGAAAGAATAATTCTAGTTAAGCACTAGCATGCCTAGTATTACTCTCTGTGGAAAATATGAAAATGTTACAAATACCTTATTTTAGTGTATATATAAGTATGTATTCAGAACATAGTAAAATACAAAAATATTTTAAATTATTTATTAAAAAAAATAAAAAAAAATAATAAGCTACAAAAACTACTGTTAATTGGAAATAATTGTACTTTAAAGATACTTTATGATACTACAGTAAAAAAGGCAGTGTTCACAGGTCTGGAAATACTACCTGCATCATCTTTCTTCCAGCTTCTAAATAGGCTTCCTTCTTTTGACAAATTTCAGAGTAGTCTTCATGATTTTATGTGTTTGTGTGTATATAAATACATATATGGGTATATGTGGACATTCTTAAGTATTATAAATGTTTTAAGCTGTCTCATCAGGGTAGAGAAAGATTAGAAGGTGCTCAAAATAGCCTCTCTTCAGAACTCCATGTTGTAATATTTACTCTGCTTAAGGTGAACCTAACTATGGAAGTGCTGAGTTACAGCTAAAATTAAC
The DNA here is from genome assembly GCF_037042795.1 of Molothrus aeneus. Lineage (NCBI taxonomy): Eukaryota > Metazoa > Chordata > Aves > Passeriformes > Icteridae > Molothrus > Molothrus aeneus. The sequence continues at coordinate 58,907,854 of NC_089680.1, read as the reverse complement.
CTGATGTTGAGCTACTGACCAAGTAAATAATACACAATGGCAACATCCAAAACTATAACTGGTTGGTGCTAATGGTAATTCTAAATTGGTAGTCAAAAGGGCATACTTTACCCCAGATGTGGAAGTGGCCTCTTAAGCTTAAAGAAAATCTGTGCTCTCCTGGCATTTTTCTAGTACAATTCTCTAATTGATTCCTAAAATCTATGAAAAACTATAGTAGGATAAATTGGAGATGATTTTTTCTCCCATCTTTAATTATTGAATTTTTCTGAGATACTCTGCATTAAGTACTATAGTGCATTAAAAATGCAGTTCTATATACTAATCACTGACTTGATCAATTGTATCATTATTAGACAGAGAGACTTTACTCAGTTTTGACCTTTGTGTCCTGCACAGACCACTTGCTACCTCATTCGAAGGCAGACATGGCAGTGTGCGCTATTGGGTGAAAGCCGAATTGCATAGGCCTTGGTTTCTACCAGTAAAATTAAAGAAGGAATTTACAGTCTTTGAACATATAGATATCAACACTCCTTCATTACTGGTAAGAATTGACAGAATTATTCATTTTTTGTTTCTGGCATAAAAAAATAACAAAGTTTAAGAACTGAACAATATCCATATCTAATTTTACCTAATACATTACTTAATACTTCCTTGATACTTAGTTACAGCCAATCTTTTAAGTATTACATTAGTTCTGCAACTCGGTAAGTTCTTCCAATTTGAAAGCTACGTTTTCCTGTACTTGGAGTTGCTTTACTTTTAAGATATGTAAAATGGTTTTGTCAGATTAAATTAATACTAAATTGTTAAATGTGAGTAAGAAGGAAAATTTCGAGAACTGTTCTTCTTTGATTCTGAAGAAAAAACAGTGACACTTAAAAGAACACTTAAATTAGTGTGATAGACTGCAAACTTAAAAATGCAAAGTAAATAATGTACTGGTGTGCATAATTGATATTTTCATATGGATTATTTTCTACCAATGGAGAGAAATTATCGCAATGTGCTATAATCTTTTTCTGAAGTATCATTTCATTAAAATAATTTCAATGTCACAATTCCTTTCAACGAGGATTTGAATTCAATCAGACCTAAAATTCCATTCCCCGCCACTCTTCTTCAAATTCACCCCCCATGGAGAAGGGAAAAAAATTCTCAAAATCCATTGAAATAGGTTTCTTGTGTGTGTGGGTGAAAAATCACCCATGGGGACATTGGCCTTGCACAAATTCCATTAAAATCAAAAGACTCTCATTTGACTTTAATGGGCTTTGGATCAAGCCCTAAATCCTGGTGTCATGTAAAATAACAAAGTCTGTTTAATACAGATGAAACAGAATCATTTTGAAACAGGAAATAGCAGGAGTCAAGGTTACAGTACTTTTACCTTAGTTACTGTTTCTGAAATACTATACTGCATAGAGATAGACGTTTTAGTTTACTGGTAAATTAAAAGCTCTTCAGCAATATGGTGGGACATGTAGGCTTTAAAGCCTTTCTTAAGCTGTGCTAAATTTATTTATGTATAAAAACTTGTTTTAACTGTAAGTGCAGTATGAAGTGTAGCAAAAAAGCAGTGTTAATGAGTATGGAATTAGACTAAAGCTTATAGTTTGCATGGTGCAATTTGCCTGAGGTTTTTCCCTCTAAATAAAACTAGATATGCTTATCAAAATGCATAGAATGTATATAATACATACTTTTTATGTTAATTAGAACAGATTAAAAGAGTCATGGAGCACTTTATTAAATGGAAAATGTTGTTGTTTTCTTGCAGTCACCCCAAGCAGGCACAAAAGAAAAAACTCTCTGTTGTTGGTTTTGTACCTCAGGCCCAATATCCTTAAGTGCCAAAATTGAAAGGAAGGGCTACACCCCAGGTACGTAACAGAAGTAATTATAGGAAATGTTTTTCCTTCCCTTTTAAAATGACAGTGTGCACTTAGCTGCTGTTATAGATAAAAGAAATACTTAAACTATTCTTACCATTTTGGTTTGCATTCATCTGTCTTGCAATTTTAAATGACTGATTTTGTTAGCTTGCTCTGTCTCCATATTGTTAAAGGACATTGCTTTTATTGGGCCTGTGCATTTTTCTGTTAGATTTACCTCATGGTGACCTTACTCCTGCTAGCATCAGTGGGTATTGTTCAAAGTGTGGAGCATTGCTAGCAGCATCCAGTGCCTTATAACAGTACACAGTATGTGCCAATTTGCTTCAGTTGCCTTGCAAATACATAGAAAAAATGAAATGTTGCTTTGTTTCAGGTGAATCAATTCAGATCTTTGCTGAGATTGAGAACTGCTCTTCCCGTGTGGTGGTGCCAAAGGCAGCCATTTACCAAACACAGGCATTTTATGCCAAAGGGAAAATGAAGGAAGTCAAGCAGCTTGTTGCTAGCCTGCGTGGGGAATCCTTGTCATCTGGCAAAACAGAAACTTGGAATGGCAAACAGTTAAAAATTCCACCTGTTTCTCCTTCAATTCTTGACTGTAGTATAATTCGTGTGGAGTATTCACTGATGGTATGTTGGGTCGTTTAATTGGAGCATGAGTAGTTTCCATGATTCCTTGCAAATTGTTAACAAAGCATTGTGAACTGCTAACTAGTTACAAAAGAAGTACATAGGCTAGCATTAGGTGTCCTAACAGGAATTCTGTAAGTAAATTCAGTTTAAATCTTGCATGTTCTAAGGAAGTATGTTACAAGTATATGACATTTCCATGTGAGGACTTGTATTAAGAGTACAGAACTGCCTTTGTCTTGGAGGGCTATTTGTCTCCATAGGGACGTTGGTTCTAAAATGACCAAATGACATTTCAGCCACTTGTGAAAAATTGGCTGGAGATTTTAGTCTAATAATTAGGAAGTGCTCATACAAACCTATTTTTAATCTATACTTTTTTATTGTTCTTTAGGTATATGTGGATATTCCTGGCGCCATGGATTTATTCCTTAACTTACCACTGGTCATTGGCACCATTCCTCTACACCCATTTGGTAGCAGAACATCAAGTGTAAGCAGCCAGTGTAGCATGAACATGAATTGGCTTGGTCTGACACTGCCTGAAAGACCAGAAGGTAACCTGACAAAACAAGTCTGTTTCAATTTTTGTGTGCTTTATTCATTGCTGTCATGCAAACAGACAAAAATTGCGTTCTTCGTAATAAGGTCCATAGGAGGTCTTTTGTGGATGCTTCCTTGCTTACCTGCTTGCTCTGTGTAGAAGAATGGAGTTCCCCCCTTTGCCTTCTTCTCTCAGATGTACAAGCAGTGGAATTCAGCTGCTTGGAAGCTGGTACAAGTGAAAGCACAGAGTGCCATTTTACCTGGGCAGAATTAATTATGTGCCTCCAGTATCCAGCTGTATCCTTGGTTGTAAGTCAGTGTAACCTGTCAGAATAGCAGTTAAGGTGATCTTTATCATCCTTAGTAGCCAAGACATTGTGAAAGGATAGTGTAATCCATTTCAGTGGGAATCTCTTTTGTCAAAGGAGAAGCTCTGTAGCTTCTCTCTTTTTGCATATAAACATATGGGGGTTTAATGTACACATTCCAGACTGATAATGGAGTCCAGAGAAGTGCAAAGTTCTGTCATTCCTGCCTGTAACAGAAATTCAGTGTTCTGAGTATGCTTTAAATTTGAAGGTGATAATTAAGCCACAATGAACAATGGTCAGTCTGCTGTTGGATTTGAGCATAGCTGTAAAATAAACTATAGCAACCTACCCTCTTTTTCGTGTTCAATAACTGTGTAAAAATCACAGAAGTAATTTATCTAAATGCTGGTGCATTTTACAGTATAAAAGTTTAATATTTATCATATTATGTGTTTTGACATGCATAAGAACTTGTTGTTCGAACTGCGTGTGCCTTTTCCCTGCAGCACCTCCCAGCTATGCAGAAGTGGTTACGGAGGAACAACGGCAGTCCAGCCTTGCACCCTTAGGTGTTTGTGATGACTTTGAGAGAGCGCTTCCAGGACCACTGTTTGCATACATCCAGGAGTTTCGTTTTCTGCCTCCACCCCTCTATTCAGAAGTAGGTACCTCAAAATACAATTATGAATGTACTGTTGCTTTGAATTCTGTCATGTGGAATAAATGTAAGAACTGTTTCTATTGTAAGAAAACCAGGACAAATAGGCAAAAATATGAAAAGGTAACTTAGTTTTAGCAAAGTGCAGGTAAATTGCATAAAAAATTTTCCAGGATTCTTCACTATTGTAATGCTTTATAGAGATTCTGAAATTGTTTTGCACTCTCTCAGCAACTTTATTAAGTTATATTGCATTATATATGTAATACATGACATTAGCGAATACCAATGTTTTGAATATATAGATGCACAACAAACTGTTTTTCACCTCTACTCTCTAAAAGTACTCTGTATTTTTAGCTCTTTGTATGTATTGCTTTCAGAATTTCCATGCAGAGAAGATATAGAGGTGTTCTTTCTGGCTCAGGTTTCTCTAAATGCACAGCTCAAATATTTCTGTCTGCAAGTTAAGTTCTGTGAAAGTCACTCAATAACTGGGACACAAGTTCAGGCTTCAAAACCTTCAAAAGCCATGTTCATATTTTTCAAAGAAAAGCAGTGGTATAGGACAAAATAAAATGGTGGCCTTTGGCTAAATCTTGCCTGAATCCACCCACTCTTGATTGTTTCTTTTCCTCTTGAAGCACTTAATCTGCTAGTGAGTGAGTGAGTGGCATGTTTTTTGTGTCTCTTCTATAACATAAGCCTAGAATACAACTCTGGGGCTTTTCATTTTAGGTGCCCTAAATATTTAGAAGTAAGCTTTTCCTTTGTTCTAAATAATGTATTTTTTAAATAACTGACCAAATTATGTAATGTCCACTTAAACTATACTTCCTATTGGAGACCTAAGTTAGAGACCATGTTCTTCACCTCCTTCCTTTTGTTGAAAAGGAGGAAATGAGTGGTACACATGAACTTCTGAAATATTTTATGGGGTTTTTCAGGATTAATTACTTAAAAATTAGATAGAAGAACTTTTTACTAATTATTTTGTGCCTTTTTAAGTCAAATGTCTTCCAAAATCAATTTAGTATTTAAAGTTACATGTCAAAGTGCTGAGTCCAGTTGTCTTCTTACTATGCAATAAATAATTTAAAATATTTGTGCTACTAGCAGGATTTTTACTATTTTTTATTCCATGTTTGTGCTTATTCTTAAGCTACCATCAACATGCAGTTTAAAGTGTTTCACTGTACTTAGTAATATTCAATTCAAAGTTTTATCTAATTTTTAGAGATACTTCAGTTACCTGAGTAACTTTTGGATTAGGAATACCATTTATCTCTGACTGTCTTGGACTTAAGAATTTTGGTGTTTGGATTGATGTATTTTCTAGCAATCAGTTCTAAAAATACCTTAGGTTGTTTTGGTTTTTTTCTCTTTTGTTTAGATTGATCCAAACCCAGATCAACACACAGACGACAGACCATCTTGCCCTTCTCGTTGAAAGAATTCATAAGACTGACTTGACTTGGCTTTGGAATCATACCTGCTGTGTTGAAGGTCAAGGCATCATAGTGGAGACACACTTTCAGAGCAAGTGGGTTTGCTCTTGCCTGTGTGGTGAATAAATGAAAACAACCTGTGATCATGCTTTGAAGCCTACAGTAACATTGTAGGACTGCTCCACATGCTTGAAGAACTGAGCTTTCCCCCCTCCCTCTTAAATACTGGCACATACTAGGAGCAGCCTTACTAACCTACAGTTATGTGTGTCCAAACACTCAAACCACATTAAGAGAGGTTTGGCTTCCTCTTACAATTTGGAAATTTGCACATGCTTATTGCTTACCTTGTGCGGTTCAGTGTCACTACAGCTTTTTCTCATTTACGCCGGACAGTTGTTACCCCTTTCTTATGTCTTGTGGTCCGCACAATAAGGAGCAAAAGAAAGCTTTGACAAAAAAGAAACAAACAAACAAAAAACCCAACAGTAACAGACTTTGACAAATGCACTGACTTTTCTTTTTTTTTAATTTAATGTAGCCTGGACTTTACCTGCATATGCACATGCTCAGAATTGTCCTAGTAGGCTGATCATGTATCACCTCTTCAGCTTGGATCCTCTTGTGGATTTATTTTACAAACATCAAATGCCTTCAAGCCAATCCTTCTTGCTGTATGTTTTGCAGCCTACTGTAGTAGATAAGCAACAGATATGGGGATAGGGAGGGAGGGTGAAGAGTTAATAGAAAGAAACTAATAGACTTTGTCAAGATTGTATACTTTCTTGATTTCTTTTAAGAATTTGTTGCCTTTCTACTATTATCGCAAAGCAGCATTTTGTTACAGACTGCCTAAAAATCACTTAATCTCAGGTGAACTCATCACTTGCCAAACTGTTGGAATGCTATTTGTTTTTTTACGTTGCACTGTTGAGTTAGTTCTTTTTTTTGTGTTTGTGTTTTGTTTTTTTGTTCTTTACTTGAGAGGGAGATCTGGAATAAGGACATACACAAAAGTTACAAAATCCTCCTCATTCCCATTTCTCTTTCTTCATTACAAAAAAAAATGTTCAAGTTGTGAAGCTCTAAAAAAAAAAAGGCATAAATGAAAGCAGCACCAGCAGACACCAGCTGTTCTTCAAAAGAGTATTAGAAGGAAGTGGTCATACACTGTCTAGGATTCACAGACAGATCAATATCTCAAGTAGTAGGGATAGGAAGGGAAAGTAAATTTATTTTTATATATAGCTACTTAATCACCAAAAATTCTATATGTAATAAGTCTAGTAGAAAGTATATTTCAAAATGCAGGAAAAGCTTCTTTTATGCTAAGAGCTCAGTTTGTGCACTTTGTATTACCTTCAGGGTTTATGATACTGTACAAGATTAGAAGTGTAATTAAAGCAAGAAAGATCAATGTTACCAGCCATACTTAAATATGAGTTAGCTGGAAGTGCTTTGATAACTGCATCTTCTGTGGCACTCTCAAGAACTTTAAAACAAATAGAACACTGAATTATACCATGTAGTCACGCAGAATGCAAGAAACCATATGGAAAGAGCACTTGTCCTTGAGTGTGCCACAGGAAAAAGGGTGCAATGGAGCCATTACCTGTGCTAACAAATGCCAGCGCTTACATGCTAGAGATGTACAATTAAAGTCAACTTTGCTCTTCAGGAACCATGGAACACAGATCACTGACAAAGGGACACTATTCTGGTCTTGACTATTTGAACAAATAAGATCTAATCCATCAAATACCTGTCTCCCTGTGCAATAAAAAAGCTCCGAAGAGAGTCGGAGAGGGGAGGCTGGTGTTTCTGCATGGTGCTCATTTTTAAAAACCTTTGCCTTGTTTTTAAGGCTTCATAAATGTGACAAAATAGGCTTTTCCATAAGTGGCCTTTATGAGAACATGAAAGATCATTCATGTTTCAAAAATGACAACAGGGTGATAAAATACAAATGAGTCGCGTTTTAAGTGATTCAGTTAAAAGGCTTGGGCTTTGAGTGGGAATATTGGCAAGAAGGAAATTGGATGATGTTACTAAGCCAATTTTGTGGATGTCCCTTCCCTCTACCCTCTCCAACCAGACAATTTTTAAAGCTAATGGGATTGTTGGTATAAAAGGGCATTTGGTGGTTTTACTTTTTTTTTCCTTTTTTGTTCTTTTTACAGACTAGGGAACAATTGCTGATACATATAGCATTAAAGTACTTACTGCAATACAATGGAAAATTGCATATGAGGCAGGATTGACCAATATCATAGTAATTGACATTTCAGCCTTTTTGATTAGAATGAAAAATTGTATAAGGTTATCAAATAAAGACTTCTGGTTTAAATTTCTCAGAGGCATTACTCTCCCACAAATAATGGTCAATTCTCAGCATTATAAAACTTCAGGTTCACAGTTGAAACCCAGTATTTGATAGAGAATTCTGATCTGAATTAGGAAAAAGTAAGTAAAATCCAAACGTTAGAGAAACAAAGTGCAATATTAAATGTTTGCTTTATAGATTATATTCTATGGCTGTTTGTACTTTCTTTTTGTTTGTTTTTAGTTTTGGTGCTGAATATGTCCTTGTAGACTCTTGTTTTAAGAAAACAATATGTGGAGAACAGTTTAATTTTTCCTATTGCTCTTCCTTGTGGAAAATAAACTTTTGTAAAAAAGAGGTTTTAAATGTTGTATCTGTGTGTAAAATAAAAAAACACAAGTATCACATAATACAGGAACTTACTGCAGGAAAACATGTATTGCTTTCTCAAAAAACCAGAAGAACTATTTCTAGAACTATACCGCTGAGTACCTCTGGAGTCTAGTTTTGGGATCCTGTCTCTTTTATTTACATCACTGAGCTTATGGGGCCAGGTCCCAGATGGGAAATGCCTTTTTAGGACTCTGTATCACATTACAGCTGCAGTGACCCTATTTTGAGGTTTCTGGTCCTTTGCCTGAGAAGATGACACAAATTTTGGGGGAATAGGAGGAAAGAGGGGAGTGACTTCAAAGGTCTAGTTTGCAGATGGAACTTTGACGTGAAGTTTGTTGTCTTGGGGTGTAGAAAATATCCTTTGCTGTTCCCTTGCAAGTGACTAGGCAGATGTGGAAATGTGTGCCCTGTGCAGTGTTGTTGAGTCTCCCCTGTGTGCCAGCAGCGTAGCAGTGCTGCAGCATGTCTTGTATGCTGCGCAAAATGGATTGTCATCGTCCTTCAGGATCAGCATGTCATTTCACCTGTGAGAAGATCAGGGGCTTGAATGGCCGGCCTGGCCTGTGCACCTCTGTTGGTGGTTGGGGTACTGGGCCACAATGTTCCCACAGTACTCTTATCTTCAGGGAGGCAGCTGCTGACATGGGTGACACAAACATTGATCCGACACCCTACGTAATACAAACCATAGGACCTCCTTTCTAAGGAGAGCATTTCAGCTTAATTTTGAGTTTGTTTTTGGTGAAGAATTCAGACAGACTTAAGAGTTAATTCCCTCCTTATTAATAGCACTGTTAATAATATTTGCCTAAGTTCAGGTTAAAACCAATAAGAAATGTGAGGGTTGTCATTTTGCTAATCTGCTAGGAGACGTGTTACTGTGTATAACTTCTACTAGCAAAGAAGGACTGCGCAGCTTCTCCCTAACTGCCCCACCAGTGGGTTGGGGAGAAGAGTCAAGTGACAAAACTCATAAGTGGAGATAAAAACAGTTTAATAAAGCAAAAGCCACAGACACAAAGCAAACCAAGGAATTCATTCCCCATTTCCAGTGGACAGCCATCTCCAGGAAAGCAGAACTCCATCATACCTTAATGGTGACTTGGGAAGACAAACTCTATCATTCTGAATGTTCTCCCACTTCTTCCCCCACCTCTATATGCTGAGCAAGATACCATGTATCCTAGAATATCCCTGTGATCAGCTGGGATAGCTGGTCCCCTCCCAAGCATACTTGCTGATGAGCTGATTCAAGAAGCAGGAAAAGACCTATATACATTGTGAACTCTGCCCAGCAGTAACTAGAACACCTCTGTGTTGTCAGTGCTGCTTTCTGTGCAAATCTGAAACACATCCCTGTAATTGCTACTGTGACAGAAATTAACTACTCCAGTCAAAATCAGAACAAATTCCTTCATAGCTAAGTGACTATGTATGTATATATACATATATATATATATATATAGTTCTTTTTTTTTATACCTAGACAAACCTTCTAGAGCTACATGACAGAGTTAGAATTTAAATTAGCACCATTAAAGGGACACTCTGCTAGCAGTTCTGTGTAACGTGCAGCATCTTGAAATACTACATTTTCAGACCAGTACACCAGTACATCTCCTAACAAACTTAGCTGTACTGTCAATGTTATAAATTTGAAAATTATCAAAGTTTTGTTATTTGAGACCTTGAGAATTTTAAAATGCAGATGGTTATCTCTTTATATAAATAGTATAAATGTAAATATATAAATATGTACAAAATCATGTTACACCAGGATGTAAAACTAGCCTCTCTTTCACCTCAGCCATCCATTAAAGTGCACAGAACAGCAGCAAGTTACAACTGCTTAAGCACTTGAGCTTTGAACGGCAATGCTGCAATATGGATCAAGATATTTTCTGGGAATTAGTTTGTTAAAACATGTACTGAGTACTTTTTAACCCCTTGCTAGATTTAAGCCTTCCCTTGTTTTACAGAAATGGACCACTACCTTGCTGTGATCTTCATCTACCTTACCTTTCCACAGCACAGCTACAAAACATGAAGTCCAGCTACTGCAGTGATGAAGGGTCTTCAGAAGTAGTTTGTGAAGCTGGGCAGCAGCACAGCAATGCTTTTCCACAGGAAAACATATTTGCCTGGGCTGATGCTGCTGATCTGAACCAATTCTTGCAACTACTTGCAAAGGCACATTGTCAAGCACATTTCACCTTGACCTCCAGATCATATCCTGGAAATAGCAGAAAAGTAGCCTATATCTTCTCCCAGCAGTCATTCACTCCTGGAACTCCACCTGGATACAGCATGCTATTTCTAGAGCTGGATCTCCCTACCTAGTGGATGTTATGACAGAGCAGTATCTACTGAGTAGAGTCCAAGTGCTGCCCTGAAATCCAATTCGAACAGTGCACCTTTCACCTAGTAATGCTCCTAATGGGGGATTCAGAGTTCAGAAGGACACTGCCTGTTGAGTTTTCTTCAGGCACCTTGCCTGAAATGTTTCTCATACTTGGATGAACATAAAAATTGAATTAGTTAGATGTATTTTAAGGGGGAGAGGAATGTACAAATAAAATATTAAAAATCACATCCAGAAAGTTAGCCTGGCACTATGTGATAATTCTCCTGTGTTTTACACAGGAATAACTCAACTCTCTCTCTAAGGCAGTGCATTTGCAGTGCATTCCATTTACCATGCAGCTCCCTGCATGATCTTCTGTTGGGGCTCTGAGGGGAATAACCAAGCACACATGCATTCCTCTTGCTCCCATATGTCACTACCAAGAGTCTGTCACCTTCTATCACGAGTCTTTCCAGGCTAAACCATGCCTTTGACTCACCAACTCTCCACCAAATGCTTTGTAATGGTGAGGCCAAGATCTGTTACCTGTTTATTGGTGTAGTTAATGTTATTTCTGAAATGAACTGATGAAAGTGATGCATTCAATCTTTCTCAAAGGAGATGTGATACTTTTGTTTTCAGCTAAATAGTAGGTTGGAGCATAGGAGGAGGGGAAAAATTATTTTAAAACCTGGTTATTATTTATCTGGAAATTAATGCAATTTCCCAGAGCTTAAAAAGACCTTGCTGTGATTGAACTGCCTTGAATTAAAATTAAACTCCCCACCGCAGATGGTGAGTATTCAAGGCAAAGCTGTCATCATTGCCCATCAGCTAAGAAACAGAATTTAAGAATACCTTCTGTAAAAGGTGTCAAGTATTCATCAGGTAATGACTTTTAATTAATAAATTGCTTTTTTATTATTTACACTCTTGCTTGGGGTGTCTATCCTAAGTCATTTGAAGTCTGTTGAAACTGGTCCTTCTTACTGTAAGTAGCCCATTTTTCCTAGTTAAGAATGCCAAGAAAATAGATCATGATAACAACTGCTCTAATTAAAAAAAATATTTCAGCATTAAATATGCAATATAAACAAAGAGAAGCCTGCAGCAATCTTTTACAGCTATATAATTATCTCCTATAAATTAAACTAAATGGTCCCCTTCCGTTTCATTTAGCAACAGGATAAGATAGGAATGCCAGTTTTACTTTGGCCATTATTTTTTAGTCCATCAACACTCTTTATGTTGACAGAGTTGCACAGCTGTAAAGTAACAGAGCTTCAGTTGTACCATGTAAAACTGACCTCCCAAACAAAACAAAGGAAGAAAACAATACCTGGTAATTAAAATGTAAAGCCACAAAACTTCTACTTTTTTCCTGATTTTCCTTCTTTTCCTCCTAATACTTCAAAGTAATTCAAAGGAAGTAATAATCTTCTCTTAATCTTAACAATTTGTCTTAATTTATGTCTTCCTCTTCCTATATTTTATTCAAACTTTTTAATGCTTCAAAATATCCCACTTCTTTTCTGTGCATATAACTTATGCTACCATAAAGCCTCATATAAGCCTGTATTTCCTCAAAGGAAACCCATTTCATCCAACTTTTTGAGCCAAAATCCCTTCTCAGAATAAGCTTGTAAATACACTATAGTCTTTCTCCCCCAGTAATATTTTATGGAACAAAAACTTAGAAGTACTAACTGGATAGACTTTTGAATTACTTGTATTAAACTGACTTTTTATTCATGGTATGAACAACTAAAGAAGCAGTTGCAATATGGGAAATATTTAAGGTGTTTCAGTATTATTATCGTGAATTATCTCACAATGAATGCAAACTGACTTACCTTGAAGGTGATTTTATCACAGGTTAAAAGCATTCAGAGGAACCACTAATATTAGAGAGGTGCAGTGGTTCACTGCAGTTCACTGCAGTGGACTTGTATCTTTTTACCTGAGAGATAACAGATCCTACCTCTTTCTCACAATTACCCTTCCACCCCAAATGAAAACCAAAAAAACCAAAGTACTACAAACCACAAACAAATTAATCTTTAAAAAGGTTTATAAGCAGCATTTTCAAGTACCTAACATAGGGAAACACTGTTCTGATGAAAGCAATACTACCCTACACTTGTTCTCATATTTTTTTGCTTCCCATATGCAATTAGAAAGTAATTTTAAATTACATTAATTTTTTTGGCATATATTTGGTACTCTTCTATGACTGTATGACTGAATCTCACTAGGTTTCTGGTACAGGAAGGAGAAACAAGAAATATTGCGCTTGACAGCATGGTTAGGGTTGAAACAAGGTTACAAGCAGCATGTTTTATTTACTACAGTGAAAGGCAAGCTCTGCTGTGCCAAACCTTATTCTCTTGGCAACTAGTTGATAAACACAAAATACTCCAACAAATCATTTTTTTACCCTTTACTCAAAGTGAGCAGATCTGAAAGGGACAAAAAGTTGCTATTATTACAATTAAAGAGCAGTGCAGAGGGAAGGAAGAAACCCAAATTTTGCAACTGGCAACTGGCCCCTTATCCAGTATCCAAGCAGCCACCAAGAGAGAAGCCAGACATCTCACCTCTGACGAACACACAGATATTTTTAGCTCAGTAGTGCAATCTGAAATTTTTAAGTGCATTGCAACAGGCAAGTCCCTTGCTGAATGCAGTGAGAGCCCTTCAGGAGCCTCTGACAGAGCAAATTCCCAGTCAACATGCATCTATCTCCATCACCTGCGTGAGTCCACAGGGATGACATGCACAGCCCCAAACACAGGCAGACCTGGACAAAAGGGACTGTGGGTAAGGAACAGCTTTGATTTATGTGATCCAGAGATCTGTTGACTGATTACACAAAACAGAGATCTGTCCAGTTCAGACAAGGACAGTTTAGACTTGGAAGCACTGTTTTGTTTTCCAGCTTAATAAGAAGGTGTTTTTTTTCTGCAACCCATTGGTCTTTCTAAACATGGTGACAGTTTTAAAAAGGGGTTTCAAAATGCTGTTACTGGATTATTCTGTGGTGCTCTGGATTGTACCCAGGAACTGAACCAAACACTTTTTTCCCCTCTGGGGAAAAAAGATGGTTGCCCTCTTGCAAGGCAAGTTGTTGACAGGAGGAGCAACAACTTGTGACCTTTAAAAAGTTTCACATTCATAAATTGTAACCCAGACCCCCAAGAAGCCTAAAGGCTAGCGTTATTACAAGACAAAGAGTGGAAAAAACCTAAGAGCAGTGGAGCATGCTGAAAACTAAATGTTACTGGGATTTTCAGTGGAAGCAATGTATGCCATGGACATAGCACGATATAGCAAGAAAACTTGTTGTGATGCCCTACTTAATTTCCTCAGAGGCAATGGGTGCCATCTGTTTGCTTAAGTTTATGTCACTCAGCAAACTTTGAATGTTGTGGGTGAGCACAGAACACTCCACACTGAGCAATGCAAACATGAGCAACCACCCTAATAGGTGTGCTGTGGGAATACTGAGTCTCGTCAGCAGGGTCCAGGCACCATCCTCTCCGAGCAGGGATAGCGAAAGTGCAGCCTCATCCTCAGCAAGGGCTGTCTGACTCTCAGGAGCAGCTGCAGGGAAAATCAGTCCCTTGGCTCCTAGTCTAAAAGTTCCTTGGCTCCTGTCTCTAAAAGGTGCTGCTGACAACAGGCTGTCCAGGGCGAGGAAAAGGGACTGTGTCACCATGTTCCCAGTGAGGGTAAGATCTGTCCACATGCATTTTATATTCTTGGCTTCTCCTTCAGAATTCACAGCTGACACTAGTTATTTCTAGGAGTTGTTTCTCTCCAAAAGGAAAAAGCAAGGGTGGGGGAAGAAGATAGTTGCAATTATTTAAATAAATAGCCTATAAGCAATTGGTCTTATTAAAGAAATAGAAATAGTAGGCTCAGCCTTCTCACATCTTGTGTACTTATATGGATTAAGATAAGCTCAGTTCTGTACAAATAATTTCATGAATGTACAATTTGCTTCTACATGATAGTACATATACCTAACTTGTTTCCTTTCTTTATTTTTTTTGAGGGGATTTTATTGCATAAACACAGTATAGAGAGAAGGCAAAAATGATCATCAAAAGTAGGATTTGTGGCTCACTGACAATGTTTACTGAGTTAAAAGGATGAAATTTCTTCCATTCTGTCGATTTCCTTGTAGTTCATAGATTTTAACTACTTTTGTCTCTAACTGAGCTCATCTAGCTCTGATTCATGACTGCTGCATAACTAAACCTGCAGAAAAAGAAATTTTCAGCCTTCCCAGTCACCTTCCTTTTATGGAAAAAAACTAATAAAGGAGTATTTGTTTTAATCCACACAAGGTGAACACAAACAAAGACAAGCAGAAAAAGACAATTCTGAGGGAATGACTGGACACAGATTTGTGAAGAACATGATGCCCTGCACCAACATCTAAACAGTCACTGGCAACTCACCTAGATATTTTGTATGCTAGATGTCTGTCAAATAAATCAAAGATGTAGACGTAGAATCTGGTAATGATGACATTCTGCTAGTGTCTTTCAACTGGTCAGCTCATGATTAGGATACAGAGAAGTATGAATATAATAGTTTTTAATCAGGTATGTTTTTTCAGGCACTGTTTTATTTATCAGAAAATTGACATATATTTTCCCCTGTTCATCAAAACAATATTTCAAAAACTTATTTTCTTTTCATTCTTTTTAGAGGAAAGTTTCTAAGGGGAAACTTCTCTCTTAAATCATGAAGAATAGTCATTCAATTGTGGCATCAGCCTTCCCAATATCATTTCCATAGAACAATGAGGAGGAAATTGCTAAAAGTTTTACATGAATTCAGGTTATGAAATTTAAATTCTTATATCTGAAGTGAAAGCAACAAAGCATTCTATATGGTAGGTACACCATAAAATTTAAGGGACAAAGCTTATTGCAGGCAACTTACTAAAGATAAATTATATTGGTGCATTCTTGTGTTTTGCTTCACAATTTCCTCATCCCAAGCCTAAAGTCCTGCAACCAAAACTGCAGAATGCTCCACTGGGCTTGCACCTTCAGAGATCCATCATGGTACAAGTAGTGCACTCACAACTGCTCTGCATGTCTAATAGATGGCAGGCTGACAGCACACTGGTTATGTCATTGAGCTCACAGATTAATTTTGCAGAGACTTGGACAGGTTCAGAGGAGCTTCTCTGATTCATTGGTAACATATTAGGTAACATTAAGCAATTTTTTTTTTTTTTTTACAGCAAAACATATTTTGCAATTGCAGAAAAATATACTATATGCAGTTTTGTCCTGTAAGTCCCTGTGTGTTTCAGAGAGCTGAAAGTCTTACCAGACAGCCTATGCTCAGTTTTCTGACACTCACATTGTCTCCTAATAGACACTGCTATAATTTCCATTGCTCTCTAAAGCAACTGATGCTCTCACCAATGAGCTATTTGTCCTGTCACTCTGGAAGGGCACCAGTGATGTCCACCACCCCCAGCTTAGCAGTTGGATAGAGAAAAGTAGGTGATTTAATGCAGCTAAGGCATAGGCAACACTGAGGATTGCTGCGCTTTTCCTGCAAGCCTCAGACACTGCTGTGCACAGAAACACTCCTATGTTTACTTAAGAGGCGGCTGCTGAAGCAAGGAAGGCAAGTCTCCAGTATGCCCTGTGTTCATGCAACTTGTTTTCTCAAGGTGCTGAAATTTCCTGTTGAGTTACCTAAAACAGTGGTCATAGAACAGATGACAACTAAATCTTACAATGTGCGAGGACATTGTTATGTTTCTAATACAATTTTTTGATGCCTTTCTCTTTGGAGCCATGAGTGGAGTGTGTACTGCCCATGTATGAAAGAGAGAGACAGATGCTCCAAAGCTCCATCCTAATACCTCTTAATGCCTTCATGAGGAAAGTTTAGCTATGGTTCGCTCTTACAACAAATATGACTTCACCTTTTTAACCTAACAAAAACTATAGTTGTAGTCTTCCCTTTAGTAGGGACACATTGGTGCCCATATTTTCCTTTGAGTCCTTCTTGTATTTTTCTCTTTGATTCCTTCCTTCTTCTCTCTTCTTAGAAAAGATCTCTAATTAGTTCTTCTAAGAAATATTTATGGTATTCATTGGAAACCCACTTTTCAACAAAAAATATGCCTAAGAATATCTCTCTTACTGAGAGTATTCTGTGTGCATTGGACACAAATAGAAACAAGCTAGAACTCAAAATCTATAATTTGCTCTCTGAGTTTGCTCCAGGTAACCAGTGTCTTTGAAGACCACATTTATAAGCAACACTTATAGCCAGATGCAGTTTAAATGTCATTATCCAATCTAACTACTGCAGCCATAAGCTACATCAAACAGCTACCAAAAGTTTCACTTTGATCATTTCTGCTAAGTATACATTTTTGCTTGTGAATCCAGAGTAATTCTTCTGCCATGACAGTTGTAGCATGCAGGAGACCTAGTATTTGAAAACTATCTTAGTGAACTCATTTTTCTCTTTGTAATATATTAAGAATTTTGAAGAACACTTTCTCACCTTTACCTTCTCTACTTTTTTCACTATGATGTCAGTAGTCTTCAGGCTTCCAAAGCTGTGCAAGTTTTAAATAGCAATATATTCAACATACTTTCTATCTCCCACATCTTATAGCATGACCATAAATTGTTCAGTAAAGCCTCAGATAGTTCTGCATATGAATGAAGTTATATGTGAATGAAACACATATAGGAGTGCTTGGGAAGGGATTCTTTGCTAGCAAGAGCTACCCAAATTACTTCCTTCAATATGGTTTTTCAAGTCCTTGTGCTTCCTTTTAAATAATGGAAGACCAGGTAATTGGTATATTCAGGAACACATTCCAGCTATTCTAGCCTAAAGCACTATGTCAAGTAGCTTGTCAGGAAAAAAATTAATATTTCATTTTAAGATTACAAAACAAAATGTTTTTCAATCAAATAAAAAAAGACAACAGCAATTTATTTTCCATGTTTAAAATGCTTTGCTTCTTCTTCCATTTATTAATATTATAAACAACCCTCTGAAATCTTAAAACTAAAACTTATTTCTTTATAAAATAATCTTTTCTACATTTTATTTTATGTAGATTTTAATCTATATTTAATCTATTTAAAATAGACTTTTAATATTATTTTATTTTATATTTTTAAAATATCCATTGAAGTGAACCTGGTAGAACACAGGTTTTAGAAGTCAGATTTAAAGGCTGCATGTTAAATTTCCTAGTTTCCTGAGTTTATATATGTACACGTCACTTGGATAAACACTGAAAACAGAATAAACTGATTAATCTATTATTGCAGAGGTACTTATACCTAACAACTGTTTCAACTACTTTAGTATGTGTAAAGGAAATTTTGGGGGTAAACTTGAGAGATTCACATTTTCCTTTATTTTACTATTTGCTTTCTAATGGTATGGCCAGGATTGGTAATTTTTGGTTAATAAATTGCAAAACAAACCTGCACATATATTTTCTCACTTCTTTTTCCTTTACAAAGCTATGTTTGAAAAGTTTCTAAAAGCTACATTATTAAATTAATAATTTTGATGAGCTTAATTTATAAATAAGGAAATGTATTAGAAAACAAAAAGATGCATTAAAAATAATAGACCTTTTAAATGGCACAAGCCTATTTTTGTTTTATGAAGTATTCTGTCTGGGAAAACACTTGGACTGTAGGAGCAGCAACACAGCTGGTATGTGCTTACCAGAGCATACAACTACTGCTGGAGTGAAACTATTGTGTTTATTGTTAAAGACTGGGACAATGCCAGGACATCTCTGGATCTAAATCCTCCAAAAACCTTGCTCTGGCAGGAGCTCCTCTGCAGCCAGGACCCAGTTCTCCAGCTATTCTCAGAAGTTTTTTTCCTAGCCTGGTGTAAACAGGAAATCAGAATGGAGAAGCCATGCACAAAGTACGAAAGCTCCTTCTAAACATGTTGTGTAATGGGCTTGAACAGAGGGCTTACTGAACAGAAGCTGAGTCATGTTTCTGTAACCAGTGCTGGGTTTCCCTTCCCCAGTCCCCTCCCCCACAACATCATTATCATTATCATTATCAATCATTATCATTATCATTATCATTATCATTATCATTATCATTATCATTACTACTACTTTTTTTTTTTTCTGATTCTTTTAATGTCAGCCCTGACATATCCCGTCACTGCCTGGGTGATTGAGAGCAGCTCTTGGTAGAAATCATCCTGATATCACACAAGACTGGACTTCCCACAACTTCTCAGAAACACCTGTACAGAGAAATCACATTTTAAAAACTTGACAATGTCATTGCCATTAAGCAGGAGTCCCCCTTTCCTGGGGGGAAAAGCAGCAGTACAAACTAAATGTGACTGCAACAGGGCACTGTAGAAGCAAATAAGGCAAATAATTCATTATCATACCCTCTTGAGCCTTCAGAGATGATAAGATTGGTCTTATTCTTACTTTGCAGTTGGTGAAGAAGAGATGCACCACAAACTCATTCTGCTGCCTGGAAGAGAAATCAGAAATAGTTACTTGCTGTAAGTCTTAGCAGTCTGCCAGGCAAATAGGTCAGTGCTCCAGACATGATTGGGTTGCTGATGGGAGCAGGGAGGCACGAGTGCCAGGCTGGACTTTGCAGCTTAAACAAACACAGCAGAAGAGACAACTTCTCATCTGGAAGACAGGTGTCTGGGTTTTCTGTCTTAGGTACAATCACGTAAAACAGATACACCTCATGTAATTCATACTTTCCTAAAAAAAAAGTTAAAAGTTAATCGAAACAAAAAAAGGAAAAAAAACCCTAAAATTAAATAAAAAATCCAAAACCAACCAGACAAAAGGACCCAAACCTAAAAAACAAAATATATAAAGTTCTAATTTAAATTACTATCTTTATATCAGAGCACAGAACAGTATTATGAGATTTGATTTTTGATTTCATTGATATTTGAACACTAAAGACCTCTTTCCTCAAGTCAATTGATAAAAAGAAGATCTCCAATGAAAGAAAAATCAGTAAATTCCAAATACATTGTTGAGGAACATTTGAAAACATAACTGGAATGAACTCTGATGTCACAAGCCTGATATTCACACTAATAGACACATGCATACACTTCACCTTCAGACTTATTCCTTTTGAGAAAATCCTCTTCTAGTAGTTTTCTTTTTGAATGGCTAGGGTTGACAATACTGATTTTTTAAAAGAGAAAATTAAAAAAAGCTGGCCTTCTCTTGTTTTCTTGGATTATACTTTGTCACCTTTTACTATTATCTTCATTTCCAAATCAAGTAAAAAAGTAATTATATTTTTCACCAGTGTTGATTTTCTCAGAAAATAGTAGCAAGTGGCAAATAATTAATATTTGCTTGTTTTGCCTTTCATATCTATATCTAAGCCAGTTTTCCCTTTCAACTGCCCCTAAACTTGACCTTGCTCATTTTGATGCAGAAAATAACAGAGGTGGTCTTCAGCTTGAGTCCTTAGCAATACCAACTGAGTTTTAATTAGTATAGATAAAAATTGTCAGTCTTCATTCCAAATTGCTTTGATGGATCATCAGCATTCTTCACTGATTTACAAAGTTCAGCGATAATTTACAAACACCTGGGGACAATGCCGCTATAGCTGCCCAGAGCTGGGTCATCCACCAGCTCTTTCTGATGAGGCCCAATTTACTCCTAAGTCACCCTACCTGTGAAAAACTCAAATATCAGTAAGACTTTGTCCTGCCTAGCACTCCTATCAATTTTTATCAGACAGTGTCAGACAGTTTTTATCTGACAGTTCTCCTTGCCTTCCAATGCTGCTCTAACCCTGCATGGGGGAAAAAAACAACCAAGCACATAACTCAATGTTTAATGAAGAAAGGTGTAAAAGGAGACTAAAAGGATACAGAGGATGAATAGAATGCACCAGACAAGTTTTCAACTCTGTGATGGTGGAGGCAGCTGTGTGTTAACCCTGCCCCAGGGTCACCTACTGGAAGTTTATTCCTCTTTCTCTATCAAGTGGCGCCAAGGGTGTGATTACATCGTGTGCTTTCTAGTACTTCCAGAAGAACTCCAGTCCCTGGAGTGAGGCAATGTGACTCCCACAGTAGTTTTGGAGTTTTGTCTGCAGTAACTTTCTAACCACCTTGTTTTGTGAGAAAAGCTTGAAGCCTAGAAGCTAAAAACTCAAGTTCCAAAGAAAGAACAAAAAAACATCATCAGATACACCCTGAACTGTTTGGAATCTTACCAAAATTGTGCTTAGCTCATTGCTTTCCAAGAAACTCATGTCCTATGCAGTGTCAGAAAGTACATTCTGATCTTTCTTTTTGACCTACATGTTCCTGGCTCTGCCCTGTCCCAGTCCAGCAAGACTGTGTTCTTGTACAAATTCAGGAGATGCAGCTGGGACAAAAAAATTCAGTGATTTACTCCACCATTAATTCATCATTAGGACTGTGCAACTTGCCTAGAATATTAAATTAATACTATTAGTTGTCATTCATTTTCTCAGATGATAAGCAAAAATAGTGTAGCATATGCTGGTCTTACCTTCATACATTAATAAACCTCTAACTCCACTTCTAGAAATGAAAATGGGGAAAGTAATACACTTGGCATTTCCAAAATTCCCAGTTTATCAACATTTTCTCTTGGGTATTCACGACAAATGTAATCTTTCATCCTTCTGTTTGTCTTTGCTTATGTCATAAATAACCTTGCAAGCAATAAAATTTCTTATCTCTAAGGTAAATAAATCTTAGCCTATTTTATAACCTTCACAGAAGGATTTTTCTTTTAAAGGTAAAACAAATGCAAAACCAGACATTAATTTGTGTAAAAGCATCTGTAGATTCATCATTTCATACCCTCTCTTTTCATCCCTGGTTTTTTGTGAAGCAAACCAAAAAAAGTAAGGATGCTCATTGTCAGCAACTCCAGCATGGCTTCTGATGTTGTGCATGTTGGTGTTCCTTTCTCCCCATTATATTCTGAGCCATACAGAGAAGGAAAATATATTTGCAACATAAGATCAGTGTGCGGCCAATGAATAAAGAAAAGGTGTGAGAAAAATATCACCATTAACTCATTTTGGATCCACTCTCATGGTAAGGGAAGACATGATGAGTTCAGAGAGCTCAGCATGAAACGCTGCAGGTGAGAAGATGCAGAGCAGAAGGCAGAAATTATGGGATAGGGACAGAAATGAGGCTTCCAACTCTTTTCCTTTGTCTTCTTATGTATTACCTTGTGAGCAGACAACACGTCTTCAGTTTTCATGTCCCTCTGTTCAAGAAAGACCTCAAGTAGATACTCAGTAATTATGAGAATAAAAGTGGTTCAGAATAAAATCTGAACTACTGCATCAGGATTTGGCCCTAGCTCTTAAGATGGCAATTTAAAAGAACACATCTTTACCACACAAAGAATTTGTCAGTACTATCCTGGTATTTGGATTAGAAGCTACATATTTAATTATCCCAATACACAAATGAGGAAGTAAAATAACCATAAGCCGGTTAACTTCTGTATTACTCAGCAAATGGGAAAGAATTGGAAATTGAAGAAACAATGCAGAGAGAGGGGAGGAGAATTTTTTTCACCTTGGATGAAAGTAGGTAACATAGGTATCTGCAGCGATTTACTGTGTAAAAGGCTTCAGATGGTAAGTTTTAAAAAACATGAGTTGTACAGTCTATGAGAAGCTATAGAGAAAAGCTCAGGGAAAAAAAAAAAACAAACAAAAAAAGATCTTCAGTTTATGTTTAGAAACAGCCACTCAAGAGCTAACAAACAGCTCTTCTTGCAGAAAATTCACACACAAGAGTAAAAGGTTTCAAAATGTGTGATCTAATAGCAATTTTACATTACATGGACTCATACATGCTGTGGAATGCACTGTAGTTAGTTCCCAAAGATGCTGAGATGGTGAAGAATACTTATAGGGCTTTAAAAAACAATGAGTGTATTATTCATTCCCAAAAGACTCATACAAACAGAAATTGAGAAATCCTAAAATAAGGAAATCTGAATCTTATTATTTGCTGATGTATATGCTACAGCTAATAAAAAGTCTGGAACAGCATTTCATTTCATCTTAGCTAGCACATCCTTAGGTTACAAAAATCTAATTACTACCACCATCACAAGTCTTCAATCAGCAACTTTCCCAGCCAAGGAATGATTCCTATATTACCATAAAATAATTAAGACTTCATTACCTCTCACTTTTACCCAGACCCTCACAAATTAAGAAATGTACAAAATACAAACAAGGGGAACTCCCTGTAACTCAAAAACTTCCCAAAATTTTCAAAAAGCCCCTTTCATAGCCAATGTCTTAAATAGGGAATAAGAAATGCCATAATAAGTTACAGTTCTCTCTTGAGTAGTATATCACGGATGGACAGGAAAATGAAAGACATGGAGGAACAGCTCCACAAGAAATCCCTGATTATCGCTGGGTTAGGCTCATGGTGTGACTTATTCTCCCTCAGAAAACAGCTTTGGATTTTAGGAATTTCGACATCCATCTGCAAACCTTGAGAGGTCATTTCATTTCCCTTTAAAATAAACTTTATTGTAAATCAATTATTTCCTTTCTATATGACAAAACAAACCAATTCTACCTGCAGACCTACTAATACTGTTTGAGGGCATGACACACTTTAGAATTGGATAATACAAAGTTAGGATACAAGGACAGCACATAGCCACACAGTTTTGTGACAAGCAGTCTTTTCCATCCTTGGCATGTACTATGATTCAGTTGTTACTCAGAAGGGAGAGAGCATCTAGTGAATGAATCATCAGGCCATATCCTGTAGCAATTTTGTTTTCTCTAGTGGTATTCCAAGGATGGATGACAAGTCTCAACCTCTACAAGTCAGAGGGATCCAGAGGGATACACTGCCAGAAGCAAATGAAAAGGGATGAAAAGAACAAGGCCATACATGACACCATTTACATTTCCCAGCCCTGACTGTATGTAATCAGACATCTTCACACAACCTAAATTGCCACACAGCAGTCAATGAGGTTATTAAGGATGATAAAGTGACATTTGTTTAATAGAAAACAGAATCCTTGGTAAAAGGCATCTTTAGAAATAGAAAAATGTGTTGAACACATGAGTTTCTCACGTAGAAGGTTTCTGTTTTATTTCAGTTATTCAATTCACTTTTCTCTCAATGTGGAGAACTAAAACATAGCTAAATGCATGTGTATGACATATAAAAAATAACATAACTTTAGTCCACTCATAATAATTTCAGTTGAATTGTCAGCCTAAACACAGCATTTTGAAAGAGCTATCATGATCAGATCCTTTCACCTCATTGATGGAAAACTATTTCTCAAAGCCAGAAAAAAATGACATGTCCAGGATTTTCAAATGACAACACATTTGCCAAAGATCTAAGGTGTGTGGGCATACCTTATTTTCTGTTACAGATTTAAAGCTGGAAGTGCCAGAAAAGAGGAAAGTTTTTGCTTTCCTCATCCCAAATAAAATTTCAACTGGTAAAAGAAAAAAGAGGGAAAAAAAAAACACACATGAAAAGCTGCATGTTCACATAAAAGTGTGGTAGGTTCTAAATCAGTCACATTAAAACTTTACGGATTTTTTTTGCCCTTGAATTCATGTTACAGATAAAATTAAGCATGTAACCTTTGCAGCATGTAATCTCAGTTAATCAGCCTTTTCAAAACATATCACAGTCTCAGGAGAAGATCTGTTAGTTCCTGGGTTCAGTCAGATCTGCTTCAAAGCTAATTGAGAAGCTGTGTTCATTTTCTAAAGACAACAAAAGATAAAACATTGGCAAAAATATTCTGGTAGTCCAGAAGTACATCTTTTCACAGCCAAATTAAACAACAGTGTCTTTATTTTTATATGATATCAGCATGAGCAGATGATTTTGTAGATGTATAGATTTCATAATAATGTTATTACAACTCTTTCTTTTATAGTGCAGCATAGTATAATTAATTAATTAATTAATTTTCTGTTAATCAAGAAAATGCAAATACTTTTCTTTAAAAGAATTTTGGATGCATATATCTATACACAAATATCTACATAAAAATATAATAAGAAATGCATACCACACATGCATATATACGTCTCTGTATTTTTAAAAACCCTAGAAAAGTGTGTTTTATGTAATATTCCATTTTATGTCAGAAACAGTGGCAAATGTTATGTGCACCTAGAGAATTAAGAACTTTTTCATGATAAGAAAGAGTTATCAGCAAGATGTCTGTTGTTCAACATACTCATAAAGAATTTAGATAAAAGAATTGATTGTGGTGTAACAGTAACCTCTGATGACACGAAACTACTTGGAAGAGTCAGAATAAAGCCAATAACGAAGTCCTACAGTAAGGTCTCTTTGAATTACACACACATGAAATTCAATATGGTAAATGAATCTCTGATACTCAGAAAGTTATCCCTGTTTCACACACTAAGCCATCTGTATATATCTTCATTTTTATTCTTGTGGGTAGCTTTTCAAAGACACCAAGTAAGACCCCAGCCAGTGGAATCTCCACATGTCTTGAAATGTGGGAGCATTAGGGGCTTTCCAACATGGGAAGCATATAGGAACCATAAAGAAGATGTCTTTTTGCAAGACATAAGAAACATTAAAAAACATACATACTTAAAGCCATTAATGATCATTACTTAAGCATCCTATGATCATTTATGATCATTTGTACACTCCATTCACATCCTTGATATTTAATAGTTAATAACTTTTTCCATTCTTAGAGTCCTTCTAAAATGTCAGCTTTCTCACACTCATGATAACATATTCAGATGTTATGAAACCTCCTGAGGCTGAGAGAAAAGCCAATGACGAAACCTCCCTCTGCCAAATGAGATTTCACAATTTGTTCTTCGGTGTTTGCTTTGACTTCAAAAAATATATACTACATATTTCTACATCCATATTAAGTAGAACTTAGCACTACCGAGAACTTGTTAAAAAGCCTAAGGAAATATTCTCTGAAGGGTGGAGAATTTTGTTAGGCATCTGCCAGCTGTTCTTCATTTTCTTTTATTCTGTGTTTATCATTGGTAGAGATATTAACTCAAACTCCCAAACAACCAGTACTTCAATTTCTAGCCCACAGAAGAGTAACAGCCCACTGATTCTAAACTCACTCCTCTGCTGTCCTGGTGAGGGCAATAAACTCAAAAGACACTGGGGAAAGAGTGCAGAGGGTGTGTCCTGGTTTAAGGCAAATTTGGGACAAAATTCCAAAAGGGTCCCTCCAGAAAGGAAATTCAAGACCCTCCCCCTACTGGTTCAGGTAAGTATTTTCTTGGAGAAAAATGGGAAAAAACTGTTTATTTAACAAGTATTCACAAGCATAAAAAATTAATAACATTGCACAATAAAATCTCTCACTGTTCTGAAAAGACGGAAAAACTCAGAAAGTCCTTTTTGTGGTCTGCAGCTTAGCTCACTCAGTCTCTTATCAGCCCCAGCTGCGCAAGAAATGCTGTGTCCTGGGCCATGGTGGGCCACTGCTGTGAGCTCCCAGTGCTCTTCTGGATTTTCAGTCCGGAGCAGGTTTGAACAGTTCCAAGAAAAAGAAAAACTACAGCCCAGAGAACTTCTCTGCCTCAGCTAGCTAAAAACTAGCTATAAAAGCAAAGGAGAGCTCTGTCCCGCTGTCTGTCCATGCAGCAGACAGCACAGTCCAGGAGCAGGAATGTGTATGAGTGAGTGCAGTGTCTGAAAACAAACTGCACACTTCTTCTCTCCCCCCCTCACTCTCACAACCAGTCTCAAAGGTGCCAAACTTAATATCCAGCATAAACAGAACAGACAAGGGGGATACTACTATCATATAGACACACTAAAACAAGGCGGCACTTGCAAACAAGAAAGCAACTATCATCATTCTCCAGCTCTCAACCTGTGCACGTACACAAATAAAGATCGAATATTAACCCATCTGAAGCTAGGCACTAAACACTACAGAATACCAATTTAATCATACTTTCATTTTTTAATCATACTTTCATTATGTTTCTCCTGTTTGTCATCCTTCTGTGATTTGTTTCAAAGCCAAAATACCTGGAGTACACAGTGGATCTATGACTGAGTAGTAATTGATATAGAGCACCCAGAGTTGAAGGAAATTTCCCTCCTTGTTCCTGAAAGAGGATGACTACATTCCGAGGACATGACATACATCGTGGCTGCAATACCTACCCACACTCCTTTGCTGGCTCCTAAGTGGAATTACCACAATTATGAACACTCAAACAAAAACCCTGAGCTCTCACAAAATAAAACAATCCATATCTACACGTGCCACTTCCTAGGCCAAAATGTTCTGATGATGTCATGAAGCTGTGATGTACATTATTAAAGCTGTACTTTCCAGAAGAGAGTAGTTCTTCAAGGATGAAGAATGTATGAATATTTATGCTGATTAATTTGAACGGTCATTGAATGTTCTGTTTTAATGATGCCCCTCCTAAAAGTTAGGTATTTTGTCAGCTATTTCATCTAAGACCTGCTGTCTTTATTGGTCTCTATGGACTGTTCAGATTCTCAAAAAAATTACTTTTTTTCCATAGTGGTAAAAAGACATTAGGAAAATTTTTAGCCTAAGATCTATGTAGCTATGAGCTCAATCAAGAAACCAAAGAGAATTCTGTTGGGTAGGCATTTTTTCCTACTGCATCCATTATTCCCTGGTCTTAAAGCTATGATCCTTTCAAAAAATTTTAAAAAATTACAAAATTAGGATTACTCAGTTTAAAGGGGATCACTAATACAATAGATACTTCAAAAGAGAAGGTCTCTGGTAATGAAATAAAAATAGTCATATAAACATGAATAATACAGCTTGGACACAGCCTCTGCAAGTCCCAAGTCAAATTCTGTCTCCCTCAGTCACTGATGTAGGCCTACATGGGTACTTTTCCCCATTTATACAGCCTTTGATAACTGCTCCTTTGGTCTGTAGCCACCCCTTAGTATTGCCAGTAACAAACATCCCATTAACTTCTCCAAAAGCAACACTGGGTTATGAAAACAAGCCCCCTTGATATGTCTGTACCTGATTTAGATGTAACATCCAAGCCACAGGCTTTAACATTGAATTTTCGCTTAAAGATTCATATTACAGTGTTTTATTTCCTCAATAGAAACCATGAATATTGCAAGAAATGTTCTTGTTTCATAATATGGAGATTTTAGTGATAAAGAAGCTATTGTGTGAAAACAAAGAACTTGTACATATCAAAGCACACACTGGGAATCTAATTTGTTAGGTAGTCCAATTACTGAGTTTGATCTCCTACAGTGAATTTACATTTGACCTCCCTAGAGTGAGTACGTTAACATCTGTTCCCACTCTTTTGTTTGTCTAATTTCTTTCTTATAAATTTTGAAATGTTATGGTTGAGGTACAGTTTGCATTAGATACAGACCAAAAGAAATAGATTTTGAAAAGTAAAATATTTGTGGACATGTGGGTGCTTATTCAAATTTTCTGTATAATAAGCAAATATCACTGTATAGAAGGCAGTATATCTTAACCCATCATTCTCCAGACTGAAGGTAACATTTTTCCTTCTGTAAAATTTAGTTTCTTAATTTCCAATTCCATACAAGTCAAGGCTCTATGTCTTCTCCCCTCAGTTCACTGAAGGCACCAGAGGACTTTGAATGATGTTTAATTCATGCTAGAAGTTACTTTTTTCTTGGTAATTCATTCAATGCAGCCCACCCAAAACCCAGATGGTAACAGATTTCAATTATTGTTGACATAAATTGGATATGAAACAGATGTGGAAAACCTAAAAGGATTGGGTTCCCTGAAATAGAGTTCAATATTTACTGTAGGATGTATACTTTAGCAGCAAGGTTTTCCTGTTACACTTCCAATATTATTACAAATTCTTACTCATGGATTATATAGAAATCATGTCTATGTTAGTTTTAAGATACTATATGTCACTCTTTTCTACTTGATCCTCTTCAGCTAGCAAAAGACCTTAAATTACAATGAATTTTGAGGTTTTTTTTTTTATGTTTATCAGAGTTTCTCCTGTTTTTTCTGAGATGACTTGCCATTTCTTTGTCAGTAGGAGTTTGTAATTTTTGTCCCTCCCATAATCCTGTCAATTACTCCAGCCCTTGCATTTACTATTTAATATCAAGGAAATCTCATGGGGCTTCATGGTTCAACTTTTGCTGTGTCTATTTTCAGCAGTGGTGCATGTTGTTTTAGCTCTCTGTTTTCACAGAAGATCCTACATGTTTTCCTAAATTTGTCCTAGATGACAACACAGAGTTGCACATATCAGGTACAATAAGCTACAACTTCAGCATACAAATTCATTCACTTTATAACAAAAAGGATATTAACTTTATTTTGTTTCCATTCCAAGTTTCTCTGACAAACACATTTCCAAAATAATTGCAGCCATTATAATTTTCCAGGTGACAGAACTGCACTATAGCAAAATGTTGCATGAAAATTCACAGCAGTTTGCCAACAAATTAATTTTTTGTTATCTTTCACTTCCTCAGTTTGCACTCACTTAGACACAGAGTCATGACTGGAAAATAAAAACCAAAACAAAACAAAACCAAGAACAACTGGTCAGAAACCATCTGATTTCCAGCTTTTCAGAGTTTGAGGGTTTTGTATTTTTGGAGCTTTTGCATGTTCAAAGCTTTGTGTCTATAGACAGCTTCTTCTCTCCATGGACCCTTTGTCCTGTTCCACTCAGCCCCCTGACCCTTAAGGATGAAGATGCTTTCAGGTCTTCAGGATCTTCTCCCAGTTGAGAAAATTTTTTTCTCCAGGTCAGCTTCTTGGTGTTGCTGACTGAGCTGGCAGGGTCTTGTCCTCAGCCTTAAGATATTGCTCCTTTTGACTGTTACACAAGAGCATATGAATGTCAGATGTTCTCAATCAGTTTTGAAGTTTCAAGGAAAATAGAAGGGCAAAACTCTACTGCTACCATTGGGGAAAACAGAAACACAGAAGGGTGGAGGGTTTACTAGAATGTGATCATCAAAACCTCAAACTTTAGCAGCCTTTGACTTTTTTCCCAGGAAATTATTCCGTTTCAACTCTGCCAACTTTCTAATACACTTCTGAAAGCATTCCTTCCTGAGAGAGGGAAAGAAGAAAGAAAGAAATGAGTGAGAATGGTAAGGAGTGGACGCATAAGGGTAAAAGGGAAAACAGCAAAACCAGAGAAGTATATAAAAATCTTGGAGTGGTAGAAAGGAAAGACATAGAGAAAGACTTGCCATTGAACAAGTGAAAAATGTGGATTAAAATTTTGGAAGAAATGTGAGATTTGTTGTTGGAATTCAGGATAAGAAGCAAGTGGCACACAAGGAGGCTGGGAGGGGAAAAGGAGAGGAATGCAAGAAGCAGCCCTTGTCACGCAGGATGAGTTTCTGCCATTGAAATAGTAGCAGGTAACCCTCCAGTGCACAAGTTATACTGCACAAGTTTCTTAAAAAATGACAGGGTGCACTTTGAGAAAAAATTATTTTTTTCCATTTGGTATACATCTTAGTAAATTTTAGAACACATCTAGCAGAAGAAATCTTTCCACTCCCCGCTGACAGTGCTGGAGAGAGTTGGTGTCTATTTTCACTGAAAAAACTTAGTGCCAACCAACCACTAATATCTAAAGCACATGCTCCAAAATCTTGATGACATGAACTCTGCCTGCAGAGTGGGACAGCAGAGAAGTGTGAGAGGCATTTATTATGGATGGTGGGACAGCTTTCACTGTACTGTGATGATTCAAGACCTGCTCCATCAGGTTCTGCCACCATCTCACAGAAACAGAGGAGGAGGAAGCTCTCCATTGCTTTTCACCAGCAGTGGAGAGCAGGAGGAACCAGTGACAGGACGTGCCCCCACCACCTCTCTCTGCCTACACAGGCTAAGTGGTGGCAAGGTCAGCAACACATCCTTGCGATTGGGGCAATGCCAGTCTAAGTCTTCAAGAAACAGAGAAACAAGAAACAGAGAAACAAGAAACAAAGAAAAAGAAACAAAGCTCTTGCATGGGATCCTGGCCTTCCAGCAAGACTAAATCTCTTTGAACAAGAGCAAGATAAGGTTAGAGAGATAAGGAAACACATTCTCTCCTTCACAGTTTACAGTTTATTTATCAAACCCTTAGATCAGTAGTATATTGTGATGTTTCAATACCTTTTCAGTGTCAACACCATTAATGATGTTACACAAAGAACACGGCTGCAAAACAATATGGGAAATTTTTGCAGACCATGCCCCACCTGGAGATCTGAAGGAGGGTGTGTGTGTGTGCTAAATCAATCCTCCACCATGGGCAACTGCAGCGTATTCTTTGCAATTATCACCTAGGCCTCTTATATGACCACAGGCATGAAATGTCCAGGGAAGTGAATTCATGGTGTGTAGCTGGTCTGCAGTTGCACGAAGACCAGTGCCAGAATATTTAGGACCTGGGCTGAAGACATTATCCACTTTTTGTGAATTAAAATATTTAAAATATAACCTTTGGAATAAAGTTGTAATGGAATACAGAATACATTTTATATTTGATCATCTGGTTCACAACATTTTGAAAAGGCTTATAAAATATAATAGATGCTTGAAACAGTGTTCTGAATTTAAATGGTAAAGTATTTGCATTAGTGAGGTCTGTATCTCCCTTACAAATCTGATCTATCTGAATTTCCACTGAAATAAAGAGGATTTGAAGGACCATGCTTCCTCACTAGAAAGACAGTGAATTTTCTGAGATGAAGTGTTTTATTAGGTTGATCTTACTCACTGACTTTTTCAAACACAAGTAAACACTTTAAGAAGGACATTAAGCCACCATGACATAAGACATAGAGTAAACATGAAAAAAATATACCAGTTCAGCAAAGAGTAGGTCAGAAATAAGGCAGTGTTAAGTGTCAGTTTAAATGAGTCCTAATAAAATGTCTCCCATGTTACCCAAAATCTAACCACTATTATATTTTCTGAAAAAGTCTCTTTTTAGAAGTGTTTCCAAAAGAGCTGCTGGAAACAGCTGCCTTCTCCTCCATTTCTCTGCTGCATAAACTAATGAAAACAGTTCACAGTTGGTTTGGAGAGCACTAAGCGATTGCTGTGTTTATGAAATACTATTCCTGTTAGTCAAGGAAATGAGTTTGACTCACCAGCTTGTTTATGAGTTTTGCTGTACGAAAGCTACTGCTGACCTCAGACTGCTATTCCACCAGCACTGCTCATAACTTCTCTGGGGGGATTTGCACAAGTTCCCATTTCTGCAAAGATCTCTTGCTTATTTAGAGGCTGTGAATTTTTAACAGTATTCTTAAGGTATCATAGTGAAAGTGGGTAATGTGTAATAATACAGGCACATAATCACAAAAGTGCAGAGTAGCACCTCTAATATTTTAAATTCATTTACTCTGTGAGAGGATGATTTACTCTCTCTGATTGCTGACTTCCCATGCCAGTAAATATGCAACAGCAGAATTGCTGCCTCCATATTCAAGAGTCCCACCACAGACTTTAAATTTAATCAATGTCTTAACAAATATAAAAGTTAGCTTTTTTTATCCAAGACAGAGAAACTAAAAGGTGAACCCTCAAGGATTTTGAGTAATTAGGATTATTGGCTTGAAACAGACCGAGGTCTCAGTATTGCCACAGTAATAAAGTTAGCTTACTAGAGAAAAGGGAAAAAAATAGTTGAATCACTTGCAGAAATCTTAGTTTGAATGCTTTTTTTCTGGGCTTTACTTTCTCCTTGACACATGCTGAAAAACTTTATAAGACTCCCTTCCAGGAGTTCATAACACATGACTTCATTCACATTCACTTGAGGCTATTGTTCTTCTTTCCTTTGTTTTTGCCTAGCATATCTTGTAAACTGAGGCTGGAAGTTAAGACCATCACAACCCATACAAAATACATTTCAGCATGAGTCAGAGGTTGGTTTTTTTTTCAGCTGAAGGGAAGTCAGAACAGAAGATAAACTACCATCCATCTTCTATCCATAAAATCAACTAATGAAGATATGGTAAGAAATTTGCACATTTGTATATTGGTAATGAATGTACAACTGTGTGGCTTGTTCGCAGATGCAAACTTACACGTTTGAATTTGTTTTGAATTTCAGCTTAGTTTCTGATGCTTCCAGGATTTTAACTTCTTCAGTAAGCATAATGGTAACTCCACTGGAATTATTGAAAGAAGGGAACAAAGAAAAATGAATCAGCAATTGTCAGCTCTTTTTTCTTCCTCCTTTCAGAGGTCTGAAATCTTAATTTCCTTTTTAAAGAATAAAAACTTTCAACCAAATTATATCCATTCTTTTTCATAGAAGGGATGTTCTGTGCTCTGCCAAAAGACATTTAAATATACATTTCTCTTACCCTCTATATACCAGGTTTCTCTTACTCGTACTTTTTGTGCCCCTTGTGATTTCTGTGGGCCTAGTAAGACAGCGATGAACCTCACACGCTTTTGCATGAAAACATCTGAAGTGTGGTTTTCCATCCTGCTGGTGCTCAGCTGGCATTACAGTAAGGCATCTCGGGGAGTTAAACTAGCAAAAAAACCAGCACAAAAAGTAGTTTTGAAAATCAAGAACCACAACATCATGGCTAATATTCAGTAGGTCAATGCAAGGGATATCACCTGGCGATACCCTAAGCCCAGTTATATCAGATCCAGTTTGTTGTGTAACATTCATTTTCTGGGGCTTATGAGCTAGCTTTGAGCATGCTAGAAATGCTTCAAGCACGGCACAGTTCCTAGTGGCTGCCAGCGGCAGTAAATATAGAACGAAGCCAGCCTTTCCACAGTTCATATTGAGGTACTATGTCAACAGCCTGTGATCTGAGGAATGCTTTTTGGACTGCTGTCAAGTTCCTGAAGGACAGTGCAAAAACCAGGTCACAAGTGTGTCATGCTCTCCTGTTTCCAGCTTCTGAATCAAAGGGAAGGAAAGGGAGCAGGACTCAGTTTATCTACTCCTCCTCCTGTGCACCACTGTAGGTGCTGCACAAATATTCTGCAGCTGTAAGCCAGAGTTGACAATGTCCATGTGGTTCCAACTTCAGATGACCTTTTCTCAATACCTCCCCTATTCTGAGTTTGGCCAGGCTTTTAATATGCTAAGAAACTGAAAGGATAAAACAAAATAAACCAAGAGCTCCCTCACATTGCTTGTGTGGGAAACTCATTCTTACCTGAGTTTATAGCAACTTAATGTCAGCCATAAAGTCCTGTTGCCCTTTGGTTTAGGCCTGTATGGCTGTCTACTGCCACACTACTCCACTTCTACTTGCAGCCTTCTGTCCCAGACATAATCAGGTAAGACAGGCTTCTATCATCCTCCTTGTTGGCCATTCAAATAGCATCTCTTTCTCTTCTTCTTCTCCCTTAAAACCAATCTTGTGTCAAACCTATCACCAGCCTTTTTGCTGAGAAACTCTTGATTTATCTCTCATGTGTGCAGATCCAGTGCGGTACCCACAGTCTCAAAAGATGCATTTGGATAGTGAAGTCTGTGGAAACTGGTTTCAGCTGGAAGGACAAAGACATGTGGGGTCATCTTACCCTATAAAGATAATCAGACCATTAAGGGAGGTTTCATTCCTGGTTGGAGATAAGAGAAAACCTGGGCTGAGAGAAAAAAAGCCAGATAAATTAAAAGAAGAAACTGTGAATCACTGACTTTCAATATTAAAGAATGATTAATTCATTCAATTCATTCATTCATTCATTCAGTTCTTTGCAGAGGCAGGTTAATACACGTCTGTGGAGAAAACTCACTGAAGAATTGTAGGTTTAATGAAATGCATCTGCCATTTTTTTTTTAAAACACAGAAATATTTTAATACAAAAAAATCAAAATGGTGAAATGGTCATTTCCAACACACTTTAAAAATATTAAAACCAGATTACTTTCTCAAATTGGAGAGAAGTTGAGTGCTTTGACTTTAAATTTCTTTTATTTTCCACCATCAGTCTAAAGCAATTAATATTTTTTCAGCCAAGCAAATTTTGTAATGTAAATGCTAAGTGAGATTTTCCTTCATTGCCTTAACAGCCACAAAACCCCCCTAAAAAGAAAAAGTTTGCAATTTTTTTTTTTTTATTTTAAAGGAACCTGAATTCTGGTATTGACCTCTGCTTTTGTAATTCAGTTGTTTCACTTCAAACACCCCAAAATTTAATAGTCTAAAACTACGTTTTGATTTTAGAAGTTCTTTCCCTTAAAAAATAACCCCACCTCAGAATGTTTAGATAAAAATGATAAAAGAGTCACGTGCCACTTCATTTCACATCTTGTCATACATATTAACATATAGGAAAAGCCATTATCTAGGTTGAAGTACATCCCTCTTGGGATGTATGCAAGCTATAAGAAGAATTGGAGATAAGCTAAAGATCTGGCCTTACCCATGAAAAGTTGGAAACACTCCCATTAACAAGCTTTTATCCAAGATTTCCTGCAATTCACAGAGCTGAAGTTCACAAAGTGTTTCCAGACTCAGCAGTTGCACTCTGTAGGAACTGAATCTGGGTAAACGTTCTCACCTCCAGACAAAGTGAGTTTCCCCCAACAATGTCAGTCAGTCCAGACCTCTGATCATGTCAATTTAGTGATAATGAGCTGCAGCTGGCTTTAAAACAAGAAAGGGAATCGTGAGACTTGAAAACACAATTATACACAAAACTGATGGCAAAGCCAGGAACTTTTGCAAATTTGTCCAAGAGCTTTGGGTTATTTAGCTAATACTGCAAACAAGGATTCTTTACCTGTCAGAATATGCTTCATCCATAATCAGAAGGCCTGCACATAATTTGGAGGCTTGTGTAAAGGGGCAGGGGGTCAAAGAACAGGAATTGTATTGATGGTTTTTGCAATCTATAGAAATTAAAAAGAAAAAATTCAACAAGTTTTTAATTTAAATAAAAAATCATCACCATTGACACTATACTTTAAATCTATGTTGCTCACTAAGTATTTGCCTTTAGCTTGAATTAAATTATTCCAGAAAACTGTTTAAAACCAAAATGGATGAAAAGAGCTATAATTTTTTTTCTTTTTTTTTTTTTTTTTTTTAATTGGGGAAAGGGATTAGGATGCTTGTTTTGTTTCTGTTTAATTTTTTTTTTTTGCTTGTTTGAAGTTCTTTTTTGGTTTGGTTTTCAGGTGGGTTTTTGTTGGATTTTTTTTTTCCTGTTTCTTTGCTTTTGACACAGTGTTGGGAGCAGAGGAAAAACATTGCTTGCAAATATCCTCCACCCCTCCAACCTCCAAAAAACCAGTGCTCCAGCTTCAGAAGCATCTTCCCACCACTGGGACCCCAGACAGCCACAGACCCATTTACACACAAGTAACAGAGTTAATGATGTTATTACATTATTATTTCCTATTTTATTACTTTGTTATTTTACTATTTCATTGTTTCATTGTTTTATAATTTCACTATTTTACTATTTTGTTGTTCCATGTTAATATTTTATTTTTCTTATTGTTATTGTTGGTTTATTATTATTGTTCTTTTTCACACCACAACTTCCCAAAACAAGAAGCAGAGCCAGTCTAGAGGAGGTCATGATGATGATTAGAGGGCTGAAGCAAATCTGCTATGAAGATAGGCTGAGAAAGTTGGAGCTGTCCAGGCAGGGAAGGGAAGGCTCTGGTGAGACCTTAGACCTCCTGTCAGTGCCTAAAGGGGCTGCAGGAGAGCTAGAGAAGGACTTCTAATAAGAGCGTGGAGGGACAGGACAAGAAGGAATGCTTTGAGCTAAAAAAGAAGAGGATTAGATTAAATATTTAGAAGAAATACTTCCCTGTGAGGGCAGTGAATCCCTGGCACACATTTTCCAGAGAAGTTGTGAATGTACCATGCCTGGAAGAATCAAAGCCAGATCAGACAGAATTGTGAACAACCTTGTCCAGTAAAAGGTGCCCCTATTGATGAATGAGGGAAAAGTTCCCTTCCAACCCAAACCACTCTATGATCTGTGATTTTATGAATATTATTTATTGTTGCTGCTATTGTATTACTATTGGTGTTGTTATTCCCTTTGAAGATTTTTTAAAAGGGTTGAAATGAATGCACATCTATGCCAGAAAAAAGATAACAGGCTAAAGATAATGTCCTCTGATGGACAGCATTTCCATAAATCTATATTGCAGGAAAAAAACCCCATAAAAATCTCATGTCTTGTTTACTTCATCCTTACCTCCCTGTAAGCCCAAGATTTACAAGGTTATCACTGTCATACGTCACAAAATTAGCATAGGGACAAAATCACCGTAGTGGTGTCACAAATCAAGTCTGCACTTGGCACAGGCTGTTGACACTAAGTGGCAAAACAAAGCAACAAAAGACATTTTCAGTCAATAACTGAGTTGCATTTATTCACTTCAGATTGTTATCTAAGTAGATAATATTTCTGCTGTTCTCTTTTCTGAAATACCTCTTGTGTCTCCCTAAACATAATAAGGGAAGACTGACCAAGCAAATTACTTTAAGACTTCTAAATTATTTGCACAGAATTTAACAAGATGTTTGTTAGTAGTTCAGTTAATTAATCTGGGAAGTTATTGCCCTAAGAATGGCTAAAAATCAACTGTAGGTGCTGCTTGGGAAATGCTGATGTCTGAAAAATGCTGGCCTGAATTTCTGGCACAGATAAAGCTCCCCAAAGTCCCTGGCTCTGCATGTCTACTTTAGCAGTTAAAAGTTACTTGATTTTTCATTTGGTGATTTTTCCATCTCTGAAATGGAGCAAATGCTGCAGTGTCTTCCAAAGTGCTTTCAGAAGTGCTGTACAAAACACTGACAGACAATATCTTCCTGGGATGACTGGAAGGACAACTCAGCCAAAGGTCATGTCAGTGGATAATTAAAATATAAACACAACACTGGTTTAAGTACATTCTTTTGGGGTCATTCTTGCAGTGCTGAAAGGAAAGCCGTCTGTTTTTATTCCACCTGCTTTGCCAGGAAGAGGTATGATTTGAAGGACTCATGAAGGAGGAGGAGGGGACAGAAGAGTTGAGCAAGCAAAGAAGAATCATCAGGGCTTCCAAGGGTGGTCAAAGAGGACCATAGCCAGCACTTAATTTTACACAGGAATTCCTTCCCCCAGCAGCAGATCATAACATCATAAAATAATTTAGGTTGGAAAAGACCCTTATCATCATCAAGTCCAGCCATTAACCCAGCCCTACCAAGTCCATCACTGAACCATATCCCTGTGTGGATGTGTCAGATCTATCTTTTGAATACCACCTAGGGTGGTGACTCTATTACTTCCCTGTACAATCTGTTCCAGGACTTGGCAACCCTACTGGTGAACAAATATTTCCTAATATTCAATCTAAACCTACCTGAAGCAACTTGAGGCTGTTTTCTCTCATCCTATTGCTTGTTACCACGGAGCAGAGGCTGACACTCAAGATGAAGCAACTGTTAGAAACTGGAATACATCTTAGTTCTCTCAGCCTCATGGAAATCCAGACGGATGAAGTGCAGAGAGAGTTTCAGCTGCTGGGGAGACATACATTTTGTGGTATGTGTTTGATGGAGGAAGGCAAAGGGACAACATGCATACAGAGCAAAGCGATGAGGGATGCACTCCACAGAGCTGCATGAGTGCAGCATCTGGCTTCCCAGCACAGGGTCACACCTGAGGGACAGGTGCTCCAGCAAACATGAGGTGTGAAGTACTTCAGTTAGGAAGAGGCCATGAAACTGGAAATGGCAGCACCCTTTTCCACATGGCAGGAGAACTGCTGGGCAGATGGGACATTTGTAGGCTCAAGAAAAACAGAACTGTGCTAGGTATAAGGGACTTCCCCCAGCAGCTGACTTGCACTGACTCAGACATTGGGTAAACAGCACTCTAAATTTCCTTCCTGATAAAAATCTCATTCCTCTTCTTTCCCAAGTCACCAAAAAATGTACTGATAAACCTGTTTAGGAGAAAACAAAGCTTTGAAGTATGGTAATTTCCTTGAGGGAAGGACATACATAGTTGTATGTATGCTGGTATCTGCTAGTTGTATCTGCTGGTATCATTTTCTTCACAGTGGCTTTGTAGGGGATGCCATACACCTGTTTTGGATTTGTGCTGAACACAGAGTTGATAATATAGAGGTGTTTCTGCTGTTGCTGAGCAGGGCTTACACAGAGCCAAGGCCTTTCCTGCTGTTCATATTGCCAAATGGAAGTGTGGAGTTCTTGGGAGGGGTCAGAGGAGACATGGCTGGGACGCTGGTGACCCCAACAGACCAGAAGGATATTCTCCACCATGTGGCATCAGGCTCACTATATAAAGTCAGGGAAGGAGGAGGAAGAGGGTGACATTTTGAGTGATAGTGCGTGTCTTCCCAAGCGTCTATTTATGTGGTGGGGTCCCGCTCTCCTGGAGATGTCTGAACACCTGCCTGCCCATGGGAAGTGGTGAATCAAATCCTTGTTTTTCCTTGCTTGTGTGTGCAGCTTTTGATTTCCCTATCAAACAGCTTTTATCTCAGCCCATGAGCTTTTTGGCTTTTATCCCTCCAATCTCTCTGTGATTTCACTTGCGGACAAGTGAGCTAGTGACTGCGTGGGGCTTGGTTGCTGGCTGGGTGAAACAAAAATACCTCTAAAATCTTTCAGCTAAAGAGCATTTAGCAACACATTTTATCAGTTTCACAAGGTGCTTCCATTCTTCCTAATACATATCCCCATGTGAAAATAATCCAAGCCTAGCAAAACACCTCATTCAAGCTCATAAAGACCAGATTAGATTGGTTAGATAATTTGCTTTCTGAGACTCAAAGACTGAGTCACTTTCTCTTCC
Organism: Molothrus aeneus; assembly: GCF_037042795.1. Classification (NCBI taxonomy): domain Eukaryota; kingdom Metazoa; phylum Chordata; class Aves; order Passeriformes; family Icteridae; genus Molothrus; species Molothrus aeneus. Next base: position 58,868,400 of record NC_089680.1, on the reverse strand, counting down.
TGTGCTGCCTTTGTTTTAGATTAGGACATATGAAGCTCATTGCCAGAAGTCATCATTACTGGGAAATGACATACTGGGAAACTACATGTTTTATTATTGGGGATTTTTTGTACTCACATGACCCTTGTTATATAATAGCTACACAAAGGAAAAAGAAAAAACCTACAGATGAGTCTGGTAACTAATGGAAAATGTAGAAACAAGGCAGCCGTTGCATAAGGCTCCTGGTATTGCCTCAAGTTGTTCAGACAAGGAGTTGTCCTCCTGCTCTCTCCCCCTTACAGGATGGTTGTAACAGACTGCCTCCCATGCACTAGCACAGGAGAGGGCAGGAGGCAGGCCTGTGCAGCATGCACAAATCACCTTTTCTCTAACGAAAAGCAATAGAGCAAAGAATACAGCCACTGCTCTGTTAGCTCTCCCCACTGCATCCATCATGAAGCCCAGAGTGGCACTGCTCAGGAGCTGGGGCAGCACAAAGGAGCTTTGCCATCCCAAAGCTGTGGCAGAGGAAAGCGTCTATCTCCACTTGCTCGGCAAACTGCAAGTGTTTTCACTGTGTAATCCAGGATGCTTGTGCAGAAGAGAGATGCTCATCACCCCTCTGCAGTGAAGCATCTAAAAGGAAAATAAAAGGACAAAAAATAGTTGAAATCAAGGTCTGCTTTGCTGATAAGAGTCCATGAATCTCAGTACTGACCCACAATTTCAAAATTTTGTGTGAAAGTTTGAACTTTGTTATTGTTTTCCAACAATTTTGAATTAAAATACTTTCATCTAAGGTGCTGTATATTTTATTTTAAGATAGGAAACTTAGTATTTGCAACATTTACAAAGTTGTTTTAAGTTTTCACAGTTTCAGCTAAGAAACATACCAGTTTACAATGTGTGATGAATCTACATAATTTGCAATTTAATTTCTGCTCTTTAAATCAGATATTTTACCTTTGACTTTCTGATTCAAAAGTTCTTTGTACAGTAATAGTATTTTGGCACTACTAGTGTAAAAAATGGTCTTGCAACATAGTTATGTAATGACATGGCTTTCTTCAAATCACATCCCTCTATAGGATGTAGAATTGCTCCTTTCCACTTTCTTCCCAAGATTTATAGAAATTAAGAATACAGAAGAATGAAACTGAATTACCAAATCCATGATCTACATCCCACATCCAAAAGCACAAAATCACTGTGACATTTCTGCCCACCCAGAACTCAGCTTGCCAGGTAAGGTGCTTTCTTTTTCTAGAGGTCATAGAATTTGAACAAACATTGTAAACTTTTTTTCAAGTAGCAGAACATGTTTCTTAGAAGGATACTAATAAAAAGAGAGAAATAACAGAGGTCAAAGAAAAAGTCTTACTACACCTAGATTTATGTATTCTCTTCTGCATTTTCATTTTAAAAGTGGTGAGTTTTTGAATCCGGGTTACCATGGCACTTGTATTTTCTGTCAAAACCTTATTTTATACTTCAGTAAGTTTATACTTAAGTAAATTTACACTTTAGAGGAATGCATATGATTCATACTTATTATTGACATATAGACTGATTGGTGAATTGTATTTGCACACTAACTCAGCACTAACTAAACTTACCATTATTAACATGGTCATTTCTGGACTTATGTCCAGCACTCCCTGACTTACCTCATCAATATTGTAATTAAAGGTTTAAGGGAGTGTGAAGGTCTGCTTTGAAAACCCTCTACCTTTTCCAGTGAGAATGATATTTGTGATTAATTCTTTAAGTATGTTTTGGTTTTGAAAACCTTATTTTGCCTCTTTTTAAAGTGAAAACAGACCCTACAAGCCAACACTGTGACAGTTTTGACTTTATTTCACAAGAGACAACTTACTTAGTTTGTATTTTTGGCTGTTACATTGAAGCTGAAGTTGTATAAAGTGTAACGAGACTATTCCAAGACCTTTTTGCCTGGAACACAGTAAAAACTCCATTAAGAATGCATCGTATTAAAACTGCCTCTCAGATTGTTGAAAAAAATATTATGTCAACTTTTATTTTTAAATTTCTATCCATGTCTCTATAGAATATTAAGGCTTCTGAATGTTGATTTAGGAAATTTGTCTCAGTGATATTTTTGGGAAGAGGATAGGTAAACATACTATGAAATTTTAATTACTACTTTTACTAACAGCCTCAAAGAAATTCTAAGAAATGGGAGCTTGGTCTTCATGCATTCCACAAAACCCAAATATCATGCTAAAAAATTACTGATTTGGATATAAACTGCTAAAGGAAGTATAATATCAAAGATAATACATAATGTATCATTATATTAGTGTACTTTCCTTTATGTTAGGTGAATTATTGAAGTTTTCAAGAGGAAAACTAACCATGCCACTAGATTACAAAACCATTTCAGGTTTCTGAAGGAACATTTATGACTCAATGTTCTATTCTGCTCAAATATTTTTTGTTTGTGAAGAAGACACAAAAGAATTTAGTGAGATTAGGAATGTGAAGGACTACTATGGTAGTTAAAGGCTATGCAAATGAGGCAACTGAGGGTGTACATGGCATATCACAAAATCATAGAATAGTTTGGGTTGAAAGGGACCTTTAAAGGCATCTAATCCAACCTCCCTGCAACGAGCAGGGACATCTTCAAGTACATCAGTCTGGTCAGAGCCCCATTCAACCTGATCTTGAATGTTTCCAATGATGGGGCATCTACCACTTCTCTGGTCACCACCAGCATCGTAAAACAACTTCTGTCATATATCTAATCTAAATTTACCCTTTGGATTTAAACTATTACTCCGTGTACTATTGCAACAGTCTGGTAGTTGATGCACTTAGCAAATGTCCTTAAAAATTTCATATTTTCTAGCCTTATCTTAGGTGCTTGTTGGTTCATGCTCCTTAACCCAGCTGTAGAGTGGAACAATAGATTCTGGATTTAGGTGACAAGCATTTGAGCCCTATCCGGTCTTTTAAACCTCCCCACCATCTGAGCTAGAAATTTGAATGTATTGATGTTATAGCTCTATGGCAATATTGGACTTGGTGAGAATCCAGCTGTCTTCCTCAGAGGTTGTGGTTTCGCCAAATAATAATATTCACTGTTAGAGATAGGAATGGTTCTCTCCAGATGCTCATGTAATCCTGAGTTAGCAGCACTGAGAGTCTTTGTAAGACACTTTCTAGAGATAATTAGTAACACTAATCTATTTTCAACCTTGCAAGTAAACATGATTGACAGTTCCAACTCTTTCAGCGCTGTTTAATGAACCCTCCACCTACAGAGATTTTTGTTTTGGATGCCCAATGAAGTCCTTAACCTGTAGCAGCGTTTTGACTCCCCCAGAGTGCTCTGTGGAGTCCCCTGCACTCCCTGTCCCTTGCACCAAGCTGATGGCCAGCTGAGTTATACAATAGAGAGTTCATTATCTAAAAGGGGCAAAAACTTCAATTATCTAAATAGCCAAGGGTCTAAAAATAGTTTTCCAGCACCAGCTAACAAAGCCACAGCCAGGATTCTGGCTCTGGTTTACTAACTGCTGAGGTCCACTGTGCCTATATGAATCCAGAAAGAGTCCACATTAAGTCAGTAAAGCACTCAAAACATCTGCTTATTAATTTCTCTACATTATATAAGGCAACTACATGCATTAAATTATAGTTATCAGTGTACTGGGTGCTCAACAAGAAAGGTGTCTTAGAAGCAGTAGCACTGCAAGTGTTTAGTCTTTCCCACAAAGTCTGCTGTGTTTAGCTTCTCAGATAAGGACACCAACAGGTAAGTTAAAATATAACTAGCAGAAAGACAAGAATTCTTATCTCCAGGGAACAATGGAAAAAAAGCAGCCCAGAGTAAATCTCATCAATCCCTTGATAATGAAAATCTAACAGCAGCTGTTTGTCTGGGAACAGTCTCTCAACACATTTTGATTTCACAGAATGAACTAATCTTTTTCAAGAGTGCACAGAAACAGCAGCTCTCCTTGCAGATGGGATGGACCATTCCTCTCTTCTGATACAACTCAGTGGGTGCTGTAGCACTGACACATTTATTTGTGACACAGTGGAATAAGAGAGGAAAAGGATGTCCACAGCTCTAGGAATCTTCAAAGAAGCAAAACATCATGCATACCTACTATTGAAAAGCAAATTTTAAGCTGGTAACAGAACATTTGCTCCCAAAATGGATGATTAACCTATAAAACTTGATTGCCATTGGATTTAAAAGCTGAGTTGAGGGGCAAGAAAGATTATGCATTTATAATCCAGACATCTACAGATACATTAGGGAAAGAAAGACAGCTGCCCTTACACTGCACATTTGTGTATACAAACTGTTTTGTGCTGACAAGTTTAAGTAAGCAGAAAAAGTGATGTCATTAAATCAGTGAAAGTCTTAGGTTGCAGCACTATGAACATGTATGTTTTGGTATAGTACTCCATTGTAATCACAATATCATTGTGCTTTAAGTTGAAAAATCATCCATTCCTGAAATAAAGTGATATGGCATAATGAAATCTTAAAAACTTTGTTATCAGTGCTTCTGTAAGAATGATGGCAAGCATAGATAATAAAGCTTACATATGAAGAAGAACAATAGAAAGCAAATGTAATATACTACACTTTCTCTAAAACACAATGATTTTGTACAAAAAATCTCATTCTTAAAGTAATATTTTTTTTAAATACAGTGATGGTGCTAAATCAGATTGGTGTGTAGGACTGAGGAAAATAACTTCATCACAGTACTTCCCAATTTCTCACAAGTCAGGAAATATGTGCCAGTGTATTTAGTTGTAAAACTACAAAATTTTCTTTACAGATATTTTCAGCATTTTCTGATGAAGGAAAGCAGAAAAAAAATAGCAATTCTGCTATTTCCAAATAATATTATTTGGCAAACTTAGATGGGTTTCACTTTTTTCTCAGAATAGAGTGCATCAATTTCAAGTGGTCACTGTAGGTGCTAGAGATTTGTAGAAGCATTTTAAAGCAAATTTAAGTTTTTTTTCTAACAATCTCAATTATATTTTATGGATTGTAATTACATGAAAATATATTAATAATGAAGTTATAGAATGTAATAACAAAGTGCTCATAAATCCAATGCAATTTGTCAGCTGTCTTGATATCATGGCATTAAAACCTGAAAGGTACTTGTGCAACTCTTAAAAAAAAATGCTACACAGCAAAATAAATATTTCAAAATAGTCCATATTCTATGAAGATAAAAGTTAGTTTCTTATGCAAGGAAAGATTTTATGTAGATGCATCTAACTCTGGAAATCAGCCACATAAGATGCACCTTTAATAGTGATTTTCTTGAATTGTTTAAATTTTTGGTAGTTTAGGCCGACTCACATAAGTGGATTTTAGTTTATTGTTGTAAGCACATAGACACAACAAGGACTGTTTGGTCTTTTTTTAACCTGGATTTTCTACTAGTGATTTTTTATTTGCCAAGATTTTTGCATTACGTGCATATCAGAAAATAATAGTCATTCTCAGACTGACCCTTAATTGTTTAGGAAAGCAAATGCAGACCACTTCTCCTGCCAATAAAAAGCATGAATATCAATTTCCCAGGGTTTTTTTGTGCAGTGAGGATAAAACTGAAGGGAAGCAGCACCCTTAAGTGTCAGCTTTTGCACAGATATTTCTTGCATTCTTTATGGTAGATTATTTTTTTTTAATTTCTGTAGCATTTTTGCCTTCATATATGCATGAAGAAAAATTTGATCAGCTGCATATTAGTCTGCTGTGCAAGAATTACCTTGAGAAAAATATATACTGACATAAAGAATAAATTCCTATTTCTTTCCAGTGAAAGTAGTCCACATTTATCTATTCATCTTAGACACAGCAAATGCTCAGAATTATTAGGGAGATTAATAAAGCGGAGAAAATAATGATGTTCATAATTACAGCTTGAGTGATTTTCCATTTCCATTGTTTGTGCTGTGAAAGACAAAGAGATACAATTTGAAAATTGAAAAATCCTTGCCACTAAGTTACTGAAACACTTGAATCAAGAGTTGAATCATCTGCATATGGATGACTGATCTAAAGTAAACAATTCTGTGATAAATTAAGGACTATTTGTTTTTCACTTACTGCTAAATGAAAGCATGTTATTTTTAAAAGGGACAACCATTACACAAAAGGGTTGCTCTTGTCAATCTGTCAATGTTTAGTACAACAGTTGTGTGTACTTTTGCAACCAAGATCATGATCTTTCTATCTGCTATGCACTTTAATTCAAAGTGTCCAGCTGAGTTTGACTACCAGCTACATACCTCTGGTCAGCCTCAAAATCCCAAAAAGAGATAAAATGCCAATTTTACATGAGAGCAGAACAGAAAAGTTTTAAAATAGGACATTTCTACCTAAAATCTAGGTTCATTTTATAGGCATCTCTCAGCTGCTCCTCCGCTAGTCTACATTGAGCTAGATTGAAGCTTTCAATTTAGTTTGGACATCTGGTTAAAGTCCTCTTGATGACTGGTCAATATCACAGAACAGAAGATGAGAGGAAACCTGGTGAGGACTATTTTCAATCCTTCAGACTAAGGCAGCTTCAATCACACCTGTCATTCCTGAAGAACTTTTGCTTAACCTGTTTTTCACAACTACAACATGACACCAGTGCTCCACACCTTTTCTGCACAGTACTTCCTTATCCCTTAGCTAATAATTAAAGCTCTCTTTTTGCAATGTAAACTCCATGCTTTCTGGTGTGTTTCTTGTCTGTATGTTAGAACAGACTGACTAGCTTTTGCAACTTTTTTTGTGCATTAAAAGGCTTATTTTTCCCTGTTAGACAAATCTCTAAACAATTTTTATCTTCCCTTGGAGACCTTTTATCCTATGTCTTTGACCATTTCTATCATTACTATTGTCTAAAATACAGTACTGCCATGTTAACCAAGTAGTACTGAATGATGAAGAAAGGTTATTTCACCTTATTCACACAGCTCATCTTCTAAATTCTCCTATAGGAAAGCTTATTTTCTCACATGAACACTACTACCATCTCATACAATCCATGGTCCACAATCATTCCTAGGTCCCTTTCTACCAAAATGTTGCTGACTTGGTTTTTTATCATTTTGTCCTTTAGAATTCTAATATTCAATAGTCTGAATACTTCTTGAGGTCTGCTCTCCATTTTCCCACTGAGGTGCAATGCTCTGCACTTGTCCTTGTTGACTTGTATTCACCAGCTTGCTGAGGCCAATTATAAAGTTTAACCTGTCTATACGTTCTTATTCTTTTTCAGTCTAATATTACCTCCAAATTTATTGACCATGCTCTTATTTCATCATCCCATCACTATTATTAACTGTTCCTGAGTGCCACACAGAGGTCATATTCACTAACTTTAAGCTGCTGAATTCTGGAAACAATTTTCCAGCCAGTATTGCACTGAGCCTTCAGCACATACAGCTCAACATGCTTCCTCATCAGAAACTGTTAGGTGAAACAGAACAACAATTTTACAGTAAACCCAGAATGCATAAAATCTGCTGTTTCTACCTGTTGAGAAAGTCTTTCATATTTTCAAAAGCAGAAATTTGATTGTTTAGACATGATTTGTTCTTGACAAATCTTTGTTGGCTGTTTCTCAGTTCTTTCTTTTCTTCAAGATAGTTGTAAACCCTGCTGCAATTGCCAAACATTTCTTCAGAACTTTCTAGTAAGCTAGAGAGACAATTTGCCATCTCACCCTTTTCTCCCTCTGTAAAGTATGATAGACAGCAAGTTTTTCTTTTTATTATTATTTTTTTATTATTTTATTTTAATTTCTATTATTACTTTTATTTCTCCCCACCAGTATTTTGCTCATCCTCCATATATTTTAAAAAGTAGCTGCAAATAAGATACAAATCAAGATCTCCCCTCTGGAGTTCACAAGGAATGCTGTCATGATCTTTCAACTTCACTTAGACCGCACTGAATATGGCCAGTTTTCTCATTTCAGGTTGGATTCTTTCCTCCAGCACTTGTCTGCTGCCAAGGGCCTTGCACACATGCTGGAGCTTGCTGTGCAAGTGCAGTCACAATCAACTGGCTAATAGGTGGTATGAAAAATCAGCACAAGAGTTGTGGCTATGCAACACCTGTAAACAGATTAATATCATAAGAATAACACACCCAATTCTACAATCTTCTCTTTTTAGAATCTCTGGGAGAAAAAAAAAGATAATAAACCAACTCCTCAAACTTCCCCTGTGGCCATGTTCACAGGGGTTCTTGGATGAGGGAAGAGACAAGAATGTTGACTCCATGATCAGAAGGCTTGATTTATTATTTTATGATATATATACTACATTATCACTATACTAAAAAGAAAAAGAAGGGAAAGGTTTCCTCAGAAGGTTGCTAAGCTAAGAATAGAAAAGAAAAGAATGATAACAAAGGCAGCTCTCTCGGACTCTGTCTGAGATAGCCCGGTCCTTGATTGGCCATTAATTATAAACATCCAAGATGGGCCAATCACAGGTGGGACCTGTTGCATTCCACAGCAGCAGATAACCATTGTTTACATTCTGTCTCTGAGGCCTCTTAGCTTCTTAGAAGGAAAAATCCTAAAGAAAGGATTTTTTGTGAAAAGATGTCTGCGACATTCCCCAAGAAGTAAGTTTTATCAGGAAACTGTGTAAGTTTTCTTGCTGTTCAGACTCTATGTTGCATAACTTATGGGAAAGATAGGAATGAAATGAAAATAGGATGTTCATTTCTTAGAGGAGAGAAATCTCTGGCCGCCAATACACCTTGATAACATTTACAAACAGAGATAACAGCTGCTCCCAGTCTCTACCAGTCTCATCACATTCAAAATTCCTCTTTAAGCAATGTCTGCAAGGATTTAATCAAGAATTCAGTGGAAAAGCACAGGACTTTCATGTCATATGGATGGGCCTGGGAAATTCCTTTAATACAAAATTAATGTCACTGGAACCAGTTAGAAGTGAATATATAATCTTTTGAAGGAGGGAGGACTTGGTTCCTCCAGAACATTTTGAGACAACCAAAGGAAATAAATCTACAATTCTTCAGGTAATTTTTACCTCTGTTCACTACATCTCCACTATAATAACTGTTTTCCAACACAGTTATCACGTCACATTTGAGTTTTCCAACACTGCCAACTCAAACTTTCCACATCAATAAGAAACTTAATTTCTGCAAGACTGAGAAAAATGTTTTGGCTGAGAAGGAAAACAGCTCTCCATATAATACCAGTGCATAGTAATCAGGATATCAGTGTTCTCAAATGATGCTGAATGCCAAACCCGCTCCAACTGTAGTAAAATTAAGCCAGGTGCTTGCGGGAGTGTCTTAGGAGGAAGAGGAGATAAAGGAGGAAGGAGGAACGCACAGTAAATATTGCAGGGGTCTTCTTGAAGGAGAGATCAGGTTATCTTCAAACTGATTAAACAGATCTTACAAACCTTGATAGAAGTTGAGGAAAAAGTGTGAGGGCAGAAACCAGTTGCACTCAGAACTTACTTCACTCTTAAATGATCTGGTTATCATGTGATCTTTAAAAGAAGGGAAAGAACATAAAATCACCCCCTTTGAAGCACAGAATGTTATTTCATTATATATCTTGATTTTATTTATGTTTGAAGGGCTGTTGCATAAACACCTATTTTCAGAATGTCAGCAAAATTACTTGGAGTCATTGAACTGTGCAAGCTGTTTGGCAGATAATTGGCACACCCTGCTGCTGAAGATGGGTGATTAACTCTGTTCTGTATTCAGGTGTAATATGAAGACATCATTGGCCAATATCTTTTTATTGTAGTTACATTGAGTCATTGGCTAATGTGAAAAACAAGCAAACAAGAAATCCAGCTACCAAAACAATAAAAATTTTCACCCAGTTGGATTTTTTTTGCCAAAACTGTCAATAGACTCACAACATATTGTCTCTTTTTGCTACTTTAAACAATTTCTGTTAAAATATCTTTTTCCTGAATATGCTTGCGAAAATTTCAGAATTAAGAGAATTGAGTTTCATTTGGCCTTGCTCCTCGTAAAATGTTAGACAATCATCATCATCATATGCTTTTGAAGGGAGGAATTTGATAACAAAAAATTGACATAATTAGCTATTTTTGCTCTCACACCTCCAAGGGAGGGACACAGTTCTGCTCAGAGATTTATATCTGCTCAGGACTCCTACAGCTCACCCAGCCAGACATGTTGTTAGCTTGCTCTGGATCTCACAAGCTCACGAGATCCTTTCCAGGATTCCAGGTGCTCTTTTTCAAATCCAAATGAAAGTAGAACAGGTTGGCAGAAAATTGGACCCTTTGGTTTTTGGGTTTTTTTTTGTGATAGAAGCTCATAATTTCTTCCTCAGTTACAATCAAAACTTTTGATAAAAGCAAGCCACTTGTGCACCAGAAGTGGTTAGTTTTGCATTATTCCTTGAGGATGGACATCTGTCAAGTTAACTATTCCAAAACCAAACTCCTGTCTGTGCATAGCAGGAACAGGGCTCATGTGATTTATAAAGAGCTTAAGGAGAGGCCTGTCAACCTAGGAGGTGATGTGAGCCACGCAAAAACCTGGGTGTTTGCTGTGGGAATTTGGCTGATTAAAGGTGTCCTCTTCACCACTTCTGAGTACAGAGAGGAGAGACCACTTCACTCAAAAAGCACCAGTACATTTCTCTTAGGGGAGATTCCTCCTTGGAGCTGGAGGAGAGCAGCCACTGCTAAACTCCAGGCATTCTAAGGATTTTTCTTGCCTCTCATTTATGGCCAGTGTCCAGTAATACATCTGTGCCTCCTCCTGGTGAAGGGTCAGCTTCTGCCCATTGGATGGGCTCAGGCACAGCAAACTCCAACAACCCCAGTCACCCTTCTTGATAAAATTCCACAAGACCGGATTGTTCCTCAACCTGATCCCTTAACTTCAAACTGAAAACATTTGGCTTCTTAATGAAACATAGACCTCCTATCTGAGCTAGTATCTGTCAATCAGTAGAGCCAACAAGAAAAGAGCTCAAATCAGGACACAGTGTATCTGACAAAGCACCTATGCTCTACCATCATTTTCCCAAGAATAATACTAACCTGACACTACATGGAGCATGAATAGGGTCTTTAGAGTAACAATAGAAGTAACAAGTAACAAAACCCTAATCAAGAAAAGTTGTAGCACATTGTTATAGATAGTGGAACTTAGAGTTCTGATGAATCAGTGCTTAACAGCTCTTTGAAACTAGAGTTGTTTAATCTTGAGTCACCATTGGTCACCATTACTGCAAAGCATAGGGACAGAAAGAGCTACAATCACATTTTCTAGTCAGCACTTTCTTCCTCCTATGCTCTTCTGTACAATCCATTTGTAGCCATAAAGCAGTGACCATAACCTGACAAAATTCTGAAGAAACTCCTTAAAAAAAAAGTCAAAAAAAACTTTGTTGCAATTCAAAATACACTGGCCTTTGAGCCCTGCTTGCGTAAGGTACAGGCTGACACAAGTTTTCTGAATGCTGGCAGCGTAACCACAGTGCAGAAAGGCAGAAGCAGCTATTCTGACTCACAGTTTGGGAAGCATCAAACCATTAATCTGAGCACAAGAAAGAAAGAAATCTTGTGTGCTGCAGCAACAGGGAGATGCTCAGTGCCTTCTGTATTTTTTAAATAGACATCTTAAACAGGTATTAGCTCATCATTAACCTTCAGTAGTGTATAAACTCACCAAAAGTTATGAAACTTGAAAAGGAAGGGTAAGACCTAGTTTTGGTAAGGTCTATATGATTTCAGTTTTGTGGCTTTGAAGTACCTAAATGATGACTGATTTTAAATAAACACAAGAAATGTCAAAGTACTTTTGTAATGAGATATTTGTTTGAACTAAGGAGCCTCATGCTGCACTGTGGTTTCTTAGTTAAATAAGCTGAATATCCCATCCCACTAATTGACAATAACGTCAGATTTTCCACTCTAAGTGACTAATGGAAATTTGAATACCACTCATGCTTGTTTGCCCGAAGTTTTCCTAATGCTGCATGATGCCAAAGTGTTTGTAGGTTTAGCCCTTAATGTATTGATTTTGCTTGTTAGGCTTTGATAATCAAAGTCAGTGAAGTCTTGTTAAAAAATAGTAGTGCCTTAAATGTTACAGAGACCTCACAACTATTAGCTTTGTCATGAGCTAAGGGTTTTTTACTCTTACAAAGGGAGGAATATCAGGATAGAAATCATTTGCTAAATCCCAGCTACCAAGGTCTTGGCAACAAAATATATCAGAAATTTTAAAGAGAAAGTAATTTTTATAATAGCAAAAAATCTGCTATTTATCAGAAAATTTTAAGAAATTAGACTGTTAAGCATATATGAAGGCTAGCTTTTCTTTCAGATAAAGGTTCCAGAATTTTGTTGTATCTTGATATGTTATTTACAATATCTGAGGAGTTTTACAACCTGAAAAAATATAAAAATTCTTGCTGGATAATTCTGCTGCTGGACAAATAATTTTCTCTGTGTTCAGTGAGGGCTAAAATGAGAGAAAGTCTCTTATTTGGAAAAAGATTCTTTCCTGTGGTGCATCAAAATCATGGAGGTAAAATTGATTCTGTTTCTACCTACATTTAGTAGCAGCAGTCCTCATTCATTAGTGGAATTTGTGTGACTAAGTTTTCAGACATCATGGCAGACTGATACATGTTTATATCCCAGTGACTTCATCTCTGGATGGGGTTGACTGTCTCTAAGCAAGTAGTAAAACTTACAGCAGAAATTCCAGAATATCCTCTACTATCTTAGAAAAATTAACAAAACAGAATGAGTTTAGAATATATTTGAAAAAGGTCTGAAAATAAATTTGTCATATACTGGTGGTAAACATATCCAGACTTCTGCTCTAAATGCTGCCTAATATCTAAGATTAATATAGCATTCAAATTTAGATTCCTTAGTTTTGGTCGAGGAAAAAAAGTTCTTCCTTAGCTTTCTGGATCACCCTTGGCATTTCTAAATTACTAAATCTGCGTAATATGGAGAGTGTACTAGGGACAGAAAATATGGCCAACAATATAAATTAACAAAATATATTTCTTGTAAAGCAACAGCTTATGGTAAGCTTGTCCATCAAAATAATGGGGGCAGTCAGATTAAGAAAAGGGCTAAAATTCACTTCTGTACCAAGTGTGTGACAACTGCTCCCTGTGAAGTTTCCCAGAGCTTTATCTTTTGGGAGAGCACACTCTAACTCAGTACATGCTGAGCAGGATGCCACCCTGAGGGTTAAGCTAAAGGGTTAATAAATTTCCTGACCCACTCAGGTTGAAGAGAGGTTAGACAGTGACTGTTCCATGCTCAGCAAAGCAGGAGGAGAGAAGGCTGTTATTGCAGGCATTTTGAAAAAGAGATTCCTAATTCATGCTCCAAGTAAAATGCACTGGCCAAGATGAGGGGTTGGCAGACACCTAAAATAGTGTATTATTGTTGATTAAGGGGATGTTGCCATCTATTGAAACTGTTTAAATAAAGAGTAAACAGGTTTGGCCAGTGCATATTTTCTATGAGACACTCTAGATTAATCCATTCTTTTCTTTTCCTATCTTCTTCCCTGGTCTCTTAAAAAATCCAAAAGAAACCCCAAGAACAACAACAAAAACAAACAAACAAACAAAAAATCCCAAACCAAAACTAAAAAAAAAAAAAAAATCCCACACCAAGAACCTGCCCCCCCTCACTCTCCCCTCAAACCGAAAAGAGAAAAAAGCAAAAAGAAAAAAAGCCACACAAAACCACCAAACCCACACTTGCAGTTTTAGCAGTTTCAAAGAAATAGGCATGTTCTAAACTCCTGAGGACAGATTTTACTCTGCAAGCTGAGAAAAATGCAACACAACTTCAACTGCTATTTCAGCAAAACACCTTAAAAACTGAGAAAAAAACCCAAAACCTCCTACTGTTTTGTAATGCTGAAGAAAAATTTTCGTCTTTGTTGATTCTTCAAAAGTTAAAAGGGAGCTGAGGCTTGTTTCAAAAATTGGTTTCAAAGAAGAAAATTTGAAAGCTGTAATGTCATATGTAAGTCTTGTTAAAGAGTGACATTTAATAGCAAAATCTATCCCTAAATCAAAGCACACTTGTGTTTATCAGACCTCTAGCGTGATATAAAATCCAATATCAATTTATTAATCCCAAGGTGTGATTGCAGTTCATGATTCTGTGGCACCATTCTATTTAGGGTGCAAAATAATAGAATATGTGAGTCCACAACTTCATCTGCTGATTTAAAACCCACACATAGGACTAAACTCTGTAAGCCTTGATCTGTCTTGATTTCCATCATAGCAGTATCTGCCCACATTACTGAAAGCTGTTTTGGGGAAGAAATTGTGCAAAACTAATCCTTCCCTACTGTTTGGGGAAAAAAAATGTAGCAGATATAGGAAGATGTTGAAGAAAAGAAGATCCTGTCCTTGCATGGAAAAGATGTTTTGTTTTGCCATTGATGCCCTATAAAAGGAACAAGGAGGAAGGACTGGCTATTTCTTTAATCAAGAACCAGGCTGATATGCAGTAATAAGTGTGTGACTCAGCATTGCTGTCTGCTGAGGGATGGGACTGAATGTTTCTCTAAACACAAATAAAAAGCCTCAAAAGACTTGTGAACAAGTCCTCTGTCTGCTGAACTTCCTCCTGCCTACATCAGAGTAAAAGCCACAACTCAGTGTATATTTAGATACAGAAATTTTTTTTGACATTGTGTGAAGGCTCCATACACATTATCCATATCACAGCAGAAACCAATTAGGTGTAAGCAAATGATGCAAAGAAGTAAGAGAGCAATTGTGCCATTGGGAACTCAATGGGAAGTGACAATGCCTTAACTGTTTCAAAAACTTCACACTCTCCAGCAAACCTCACAGAGCACTTAAAACCCGTCATTTTTCTCAGACTTTAAGAACAGCAACAACAAAAACAATGATAGGTGCATATTTTCTAAAGAATTTCCCCATATCTTCTCATCATTCATCAGGAAAGGTGTTAAATCTGCATGTAAAATTGTAGCCCAGTCTCAAAGAGCTGCCTATGCAAACTTCCAGTTTCTGCAGCTCCAGGGAAGTAATGTAATACATACCACTATAGTTAACTCACTTCTGCATTTTGCACATAGATTGCACAGTTTTGCCTCAGAGGATGCCACTTTGCATTGTTCCCTCTCTGATTCACAGTGCCAACAGCAGTGCTCAGCACCACACTCCCAGACACAGCTTTTTGCAGAATGTCATGTCACCATGAAGCTTAGTCCAACATTGTCACAGATTGCTATTCTGATTCACCTAATCCTGCACAGACTGAACTTCTGCCTGTGAGTGTCTGGCAGGTCTCCGAACCTGTCAGGAATTATCCTGTCAGCTTTCCCCAAGACCTAGCGCAGACAAGGCGTTGCTTCAAAGAGTGAATGCCTCACTGACATCCTCTCTGCAGTGGAATCAGAACATAGATGTGCTGCCTTTGGTGAAAGCCTGGCACAGAAGTCAGAAGAGGCTGCCTCAGACCACTGAATGGACTAGAGATTTCTGGGGGGGGGCAGTAGGGGTGTGTGTGTGTGCAAAATAAATAGTAATAGTAATAATAAAAATGATGGAAAATATATAAATAAACAAATGGCCATCCTTTTGCATAGAAAAATTAGTGAGAGCGACATTTCATGAAGGCAGTTAGTGATGGAACATGAGGAAAAAGCTCTAAACTGAAAGAGGAGAGATTTAAATTATATCTTAGAATGAAAGTCTTGACTGTGAGAGTGTTTGATGCTGCTGCAGAGAAGCTGTGGGTGCTCCATCTCTGGTGGAAGCGTTCAAGACCAGGTTGGATGGGACTTTACGCAGCCTGGTCCAATGGAAGGTATCCTTGCCCATGGCAAGGGATTGGAACTGGAAGATCTTTAAGATCCGTTCCAACCCAAACCATTCTGGGATTCTATGACTATGCTTTTTTTTTTTTTTAATCAGGCCCAAAGACAGAGCATTCTTTAGTCAGATTATTTCAGTTTCCTCTTTAAGGCTGCAGCCTTATCTTTCTTACGCAGGACGGCAAATGGAAAGACTGAGAGACTAAAACCACCAAAATACTTTGCTATCACCAATCTACTGTTAGGGTAGAAGAAGGTCATGGTCTGCAGGAGGAGTTCATGTTCGGCCAAGACAAGGTCTCACCAAGCAGAAGCCAAACTCACTGAGATTCATGTTTCCTTGCTGAAAGCAACAAAAAGCTACAATAGAAGCGCAAGGGCTCATGCTGTGGCTAAGGGCACAACCACCAGATCTTAAAAGATCTTGAAACACAGCCAATGGTTTGGCAAGGAATATTAGAATGCATAAGGCATTCTTGTGTGACATTTTGAGTGTCTTAACTCATGCCAAAAGATATCCATATAGCATTGAATGCTACTGTGAGTCTATAGATCACTGAGCACTCTGGAAAATCTCTTCAGATTGTACTGGAATGTCACAGTTTGGCTCTGTCCATGTCAATACCAGAGATGTCCTCTCACAACAGTATCCCTCACAGATTTATTTCAAGGTTATAAGCATTGCTACTGTACAAGCATGTGGTGAATACATGATATATTTCACATGGACTGGTTCTGAAAGAAAAAAATACAGATTAATTGTTAACTGCTCCACATGTAAACATACATTTTGTTGAAAATCATAACACATGACATCTGTTGCTGACATGTACCCACATAGTCACCCTGTTTTCTTTTTTGGATACTCTATAATACATTTTTAAAACTCTTTTTCTACCTTCTCCCATGAATTCTATCAGAGATTTTTCCCATGGAAAGGCAAAAAGCTTTCCTGAGGAAAGGTTTTCAGCTGTTCCTTCTCTTCCACAATACCCCAAAGATCTACAACAGTGTCTCAGCCCTTGAACAGTACAAATACTGAATGGATATTAACTGAGGCTTTTAGCAGCTCAGGCATTCAAGGCCAGGTCTAACCTAGGAGACTTCCCAAGGTGGACTCACTTCTTTGGGCACACAGGTAGTTGGGCTATCTGGGGTAGTGGATGCAGGGGCAGGGAGGCTACTGGACTTGTGCCAGGTCGACAGTAAGAGCAGTACTCATTTTGCCCTTGAGTTTAGTGGTGTTTGCCTAACAGGTAGTTTGCACAAGTTCATCCCTAGGTAAGAACTCCCTAGGTAAACTGTATTCTTCCCATGTGTGTGGTCTGAGAGATTTATTGACCAGTGTGTATTTGTTGGGTCTCCTTATCAGTCTTCTGCAGCTTGAAATACAATGATGAACCTGTAATGGCAATGGCACCTCTATTTTCATTGCATCAGCTGATTGCTCTTCTAGTCCACATGTGAAAAATAGATGGAAACAGTGCTCACAGGCACCTTCTCCAAAACCAAAGGCAGGTAAGGTCTAAATAAGGGTTTATAGATTATTTCTAGATGTTGTGGAATTTCAGTAAGATTAAAATAGTTGAGTGAACACTTGCCGATTTTAACTGGAAATCTTCTCCTCAGTTAGACTCGCTGATCCTTGTGGGTCCCTTACAACTCAGCATATTCTGTGATTCTGTGATACTTATTCATTCATGAGTGCAGATTTAGTCTTTATTTTTCATATATAATGCTTCATATCATGTTGATAATTAGAACAGCAAAGAAGCAGTAAATAAACAATGCACTGAAATAACTTTTTCCAGAAATCTTGTTGTTATTATTTCTGTGTTTTGTATTTTCTTTGTTTTCTTTCCTTGAAATGTCTAAACAATATTAACATTCCTGGAAAATATTTATATATTTGTTTTACGCACTTCCTCCTTTTAAGTGTTTCATTCTTGACTGGGAGTTCCCCAGGGCTGGAATACCAGCCTTCCTGTAACACCAGCCAAGGTGTTTACACAAACAGAGCCCTGACACATCTCATCCACAGCACCAGTCTTTTTTCTGCAGTTAAGAAATTTTGATTCTAGCTCACGTGTGCCTAAAGCTAAGACTGCCCTTTTATTTTTCCAAGAGGTCACTTGGACTTCTCAAGGGTGGGAGACACTTCATCTGTTTAGCAGCTGCGGATAATCTGATTCCTTTCTATTCTAGATTTAGTTCTTGTGCTAACTAAGGTACCTAGCACTGTGAAATTATAAATCTTTTGCACTCAGCAGTGGTGAGGACACATCTCAATTTCTGGGCTCAGTTTTGACCTCTCACTACAAGAGAGACATGGAGGGGCTGGATCATGTCCCAAGAAGGAAAACAGAGCTGGAGGAGGGTGTGGAGCACAAGTCCAATGAGAAAAAGCTGAGGGAACTGGGGTCCTCAGGTCGTTTAACCTGGAGAAAGGCTTAGGGGAGACCATCTTTCATTCTTTCTAAAATTACCTGAAAAGAAGGTGTAACCAGGTGACAGTAAGTCTCTGCTCCCAAGTAACAAGTGAGGACTGGAGGAAGTCCTCAACTTCTGCCAGGGGTCATTTAGATTAAACATTAGGAACAAAGTTGTTATTGAAAGTGTCAGTCTCTGGAACAGGCTGCCTAGGGACATGGTGGTCTCATTGTTCCTACAAGTACTTTAAACACTTGTGGTATTTGGGGACATGGGTTAGTAGAGAACTTGGCAGTATTGGGTTAAGATTTGGATTTAATGATTTTAGAGGTCTTTGACGATCTAAATTACTCTATGAACCCATGATTCTATTATTTGGAAGTTGCTTTTATTTTTTTGGTGTAACACACACATATCAAGCTCTTGCACTATCACAGGGACCACTTTAGGACACCTAAAAAAAGAGAAGTGCCACCTAAGCCATTCCAGGAGAGACAGAAGAAACCCTAAGTGTTCAACCAGCGTTTTGAGGTTCACAATAAAATTCCTTAAAAATGCCTTAAAAATCTCAGCCCATACTAAATCCTTTCTAATCCAACTAGGGCCATTGTTCCATAGAACGTGCCCTGTCCTCTTGTGAACATCCATAGCTGTAGGAGTTGAGAGCTGGTGATTTTCCACTACTGACTATTATTGAAATGAGGATAAAGCAGGGAAGAAGCAATGCCAGAAAGCAGCTAATAAGCAGCAAAGAAAAGAGAAGAAAGCTCCAACCCATCTCTGCAATGGCTTCAAAATTATGAGTATGGGAATATTAATTAAAATATTAATTAATAATTAATAATTAATAATTAATAATTAATAATTAATGATTATTAATTTCATTAATAATGAATATTAATGGAAATATTAATGAAAGTTATTAATGGATAAAAATACAGGAATTCTTGTTTTTCCTAATTTATGTAGAATTGGTGGAATGGTTGAAATTGATTATTACTTTCATCAATTTATGTTGAAATATTTACAGAAACACTTAAGAACATTGTCCTTTACAGTCTTGAAAGCAGCAGTCACATTATCAGATTGTTCCACTTGGTATATTTTACTGAAATCAAATGCATTTAAATATGTTCAAGATTATGACTGATTTACTAATTAATAGGCCTAGACAGCCTCCTGAGTTAAAATTTACAATTTTTTTTAAATTACTTAACCCATCTCTGGCTTCTTGCTTTTTTGTTTTACACAGTGTGGTAGAAAAGTGAAGGTGCACAGTACAATTATGATTTATTGATCTATATTGTGGAAGGGTAACAGCCTTCTTGCAAGACTTTACTTTCTTAGTGGCTTGCAAAACGTTATTAGGCAATGACTAATATTATTATAGCTCTAATTCAACATGATTTAATAGTTATATTTTAATTGGCAGTTGCTGGTACAGTTTGCGAAACAAGAAGTATTTAATTACTAGAGTAATTGAGATGAATGTCTTGGAAAGTCTAATTGAGGCAGGTGGGAAGTTTCAATATTTTGTTTCAGTGTGTGTGTAGTGGATGTTGGATAGTTTCCTTCAATGTGGAAATTCATCATGTGGCATTATTAATATTTTAGCTGGAAAAAATAGGTTAAAATAATTTTGATTCACACATTTCAAAAGAACATGGATATAAACACTTAATCATAGATCTATTACCATGCATGACATGCTTTACACAAATTTATCCCAAACATTACTGATACGGCTAAGAATTGGTAGCAGAGTCCAAATTCCTGGAAAGACCAGTATGACCTAATTCAGCATCAATTTGGTTGCTTTTATTGGCTTTCCTCAATCAAAACAAGTTGGTCATCTTCACATCCAGCAGACATATGCTCTCAATTAATAATGCTCTCCTCCTTAAGGAGGAGCATTGGAGCAGAGAAGAGTAGGAGAGCAGAGCAGCACCCTGCTGAAATCCTGGAGGTGTCATGCTGTCCTGCAACAGGTTAGCATTAGGAACTGCCAATGTGTCTTGCTCCCCACTATCAACATCACATCCCTCTAGCACTCTAGAACTTTTACAGCCCAGTGGCACTTGTTCAAAGTGAAAAATATGCAACAAAATGGAAACTGCATCCAAGTGTCATATGGAGTGCTTTTATGAGCACTTGATTCTGGCTACATTTCATTAGATGTATATGGAAGGCACAGAATAAGATCTCTTGAGTTGTTTGTTTTCCAAATTAGTGATTGAATATTCAGACTCCTTCCCATGACAAAAAGCATTTCCCTTCAGTCAAATGTGTGCATAGAAGATAACGTCTTCCTTCTCATCCAATCATTAAGTCTAAACAAATACTACACTATGACCTCCAAGCACAAATATAACCTCAGTCTTTAGATGACATTAAAGGTGACTGTGTTTGTGTAGGAGGGCATGCAGCAGCATTCAGTGCTTACTCCAGTAATAAATTAGATATAAAGGAATCAAAATGAGGTACAGCCACAAAAAAATGCCTCAAAATTAACTATGACTTTTCCTTTAAGAAGCATGTTTGTTTTTAATCAAGTCAGGCATTACAGAATATACTGATCATATATCAAAACAGGGCACTAGAGCAAGACTTAAAGTTAAGCAGACATTAAAAACAGGGTATCTTTCCATCTTGTTGACATATAGAAAAAACCCTCACATTTTTATTGGTTTATAAGCAACAACACAACAAATTTGGTATTACCGGTACTAAAATTGCAATTTGCATGACACATCTTAATTACACATTGTAATATAAACCCATGTCTTTGTATTATTGATAATTTACATTTCAATTTTTATTGGCAACATCAATACTCTGGAAGTCTGAAAAAGGCAAAACTTAAGAAAAATACTGTAGTCCACACACTGATGGTCCAGCATGTATCATAGAGTCCACATACCTCCTTCATAGCCAAAGCTCCCATCAGCTCAATGAAAAGCAGGTGAACACTAAAAATTGCATGTTCTGTGGAAAACCAAAGAAAGAAAATCAAAGTGAAGCAGGGAATCACATTGTCATGGACTATCTGCCCCAAACTGGAAAGTCTGAAACACAACCAGCATCAAGGCTTTCTCCAGACCTCATGTGTTTCTGGAAATCACTTAAGATCAACTCTTGAAAAAAGCAATTCCACATGCCTGAAACAACCTCAGAGTCCAACAGAGCTATTTTTACAGCTTCAGAGACAAATTGACTAAGCAGACATGGGCATACCTTGTATCAACAGACATCATCTGCTGATTAAACCATCATTATTTGACACATAATCAAAGATTGTGAAGGTAGCTTCACACCCATACTCTTCAGGTGGTGCTTACAAGGAAGACAAGACAGGTTTTGTTGGTCCTGGGCTGTGAGTTGTGCTGCTGTGGGCACAGGTGCTCTGTGTTGCGCAGTTCACTCAGAGCCCCAGGTATCCTTGTCATGGGCTAAAGCTAAGACCTGAAAAGATCCGCAGACACCAATAAGGTAGTTTGCTCTCCCTTCATGGTGTGCTGGGCCACAAGAGCCCTGATCAGGAGCTTGCTGCATCCCCTCTCTAAATTTTAGCCAAACTAGATTCCAAAGTTCCTAACAGACTGCTCGTATACAGGCCTCGGGGGTCCAGACAACCACCAGATTTTCTTACAGAACATAGCTGGAGCTTGCATGATCCATTAGACTGCATACACTGAAGCTATAAAGCAGGATTTGATCAGGGGTAACTAGCTCTTTAAGCTCTCCAGCCTCAGGACACCTGAAGTGTGGGGCAAGTGCAATGTTTTTAACTCTGTGCCACCCAGTCCTGCAAACTGTATGGGAGCAATAGTCCTCTGGAAGAAGATCATCCCTAAAGCATGACAATAGAGCTAAAATAAACATGCATGAGGGCTGTCAGAGAGAGAAGTTCTAAGCTGTCACCTGAGCATTGCCCTAAGCTGTCACTGTGGCCACATGCAAGAATCTGGAAAGCAAGAATCTGGGCAAAGGAAGCTGCAGAAACAAGCCCTATTTTGTCTCTGCTGTACACAGATACCTCCTGGGGGGGCTGGGGCTGTGTGCATATCTAGTGTATGTGGGGTGTGGATGGTGAACCTCATGATAATAAAAATCTAGTCAGAAACAAGAGCGATGTTTTCAGATACACACTCTACTTTCTGTAGGGAAAAGCCAAGAGCCAGGAAAGCACTATGCACACTGATGCTGGAACACTGCATAGCATGGCAGGAGGGCAAGTAGAGCCTAAAGCTCTTGTGGCACAACTCAAGGGCTGCAAATGAGCAGTGTCTGCTATCCACATCTTGGTTGTCAGTGCAGGTGACACCTCTGCTCATCAGCTCCTTCTGAGCCTAGGCATCTTCCACTCTCCTCAGTGGGAGGGACAGGTGCCAGGTGTCATATCCCATGAGAGCCACTTTTAACAGGAGTATGTAATAACAAGAAAAGGGGGAATGTCTTTAAGATGAAGAAATGTAGATTGAGATTGCATACTAGGAAGAAATTCTTCCCTGTGGGGGTGGTGAGGCACTGGCACAAATTGGTTAGAGAACCTCTGGCTGCCCTATCCCTGGAATGTCCAAGGACAGGTTGGATAGGCGTTTGAAAAAGTTGGTCTAGTGGAGGTGTCCCTCCCTGCCCATGGCAGGGACATTGAAATGAGATGATTTTAAGGTCCTTTCCAACCCAAACTGTCCTGCGGTTCTGGGGTTTTGTGTTTGGAAGCAGGTGTGTGCCAAAGAACAGGATGGTGGGTAGATGGATGGACATGCTTTAATATCAATTTAAACACATAGTCACAATGGAGTACAGTCTTTCTAAAACTGACAGTCATATCCTGTCACATTTTCTGGGATTGTACAGACCCCAGTTCCACTCTGAATTGAGGAACAGTTGTCTGTTCTGATCACTATAGGAAACCTGGAGATACAGTTTGTCCACCAGCAAGCCAAAGATAACGTTTATACTCACAACATAACTCAGTTAAGGCTAGAGTTTAATGCCTGTAAATGCAAATTCTTATCAGTGAAATCTGATGTTTAGAACTATTGTCTAAGAAGCTGCTAGATCAGGATCTGACCTTAAGAAGCAGTAGAGCAGTCACTGCTGAGTGTATCCTGGCAGAACAAATGAAAACAGTCACCGCAGGCATAATCTTACAGCTGTTACTAGTCAAGCTAAGACAATGACTCCCACTGTCATGAATTTGTTTTCTGTGTATCCAGTTTTGGCCTAGAATGGATCTTAATAGGAAGGCATGCTTCTTCTTCTTTTTCACACTTAATGGGATTAAAGATCCCCAATCTTTTCCTGCTTTCTATATTCTTTCTTTAGAGAAGTAAATATACATTTCAAATCTCCCCTCCAAAATCCAAGAAACATTACTACTTTAGAGGCTTATTTATTTACTTAATTCATAAAATACTGAGCTCACAGCAGAGAAGCTGTCTCTGTCTGGTACAAGGAAATAATTATGCCTTTATTTACCTTTCCCACAGGAAAACTAGAAATTGTGGACTTAATTTTGAGCAAAACATGTATTGCCACCACTAATATAAAAGTCATAAGAAAAATATAATACTTTTATAAGACAAAAAGGGAAAAAAAGACTTTAGTTTCAACATAAGAATTTTCCTTTTGGTAGGGTAGAGTTCAGATTAAATTAAAAGCAGTTCAATTAGCGGTAAAGAGTTCTGACCACTTGTGGTATAGAGGCACTATGAGTCTTATGATCTAAGTGTTAACTTACTTCATATGATATGTAAAACACTACTTTTTGTCGTCTAGTTGTTTTGCAAAAAAAAAAAAAGAATTGTAACAGTATTTCTGAGGGTATAAATATATATAGAAAATGCACATTCTCTTTTTTTGCTAATTCACACAGTTTCACATTTTTAAATCATGCTAGCCCCAATCTTATGAGGAGAAAACCTTAACTTCTGTTTCCTCTGAATAAAACATTGTTTTCATGAATATTCAAGGCTCTTTTTCTGGGTTAGAAGAGCAAGTTTTTCCATTTACTTTCTCCTCTAAAGCATGCTGCTTTCAAAAACAAGGTCTGTATCCCTGGGGTCAGATGGCATAATTGTGTATACTGGCTCCGAGGATTTAGCTGTCCATCTCCTGAAGCTACGTGAGATTCTTTTACGTGCTCCAAGGATTATCTTTAATATTAATCACCCAGTGTTTGTAATGGACCATTCCCATACAAGTCAAAAGGCTTGTTAGTAACTGCCTGACTTTTGCCTGGCTGGTTCTTGCTCTGCACTCTGCATGATTTTTAAGGTAGGCAGGCTGTTTCCTTGCTGGTGACACAGCAGGGGTCCACACGACTGTCATAGGTTAGACTTCATCTTAATCCTTAGTACACTAAAAACCAGGATGTGAGGTATTCTAATCCTAATGCTTAGTCTTTTATGGATCAGGATTAGAGGTCTTCCAATATGCAACAGTGGTCTTCTGCCAGCAATGAATTTAAGGAGTAATACACTCTTAACTCTAAAAAGTCCCTTAGCACTACAAAGTAAAATCATTTTTATTAAGTCTGGCTCTCAAGATGCAAGAACAATGCTCAGAGAAGGATCACAGCACTTGCCTTAAGTACTCTGGGTTGTTACACACTGCTGCATCAGAAGGCAGAACAGTAGGAACGGTAGGAAGCGAGTGGGTGATTAAAAACAAAAGAGAAGCAAGACAAGCACTCAGAAGTTTATCCTCTCTGTTTATGTTCCTCAGCTGCAATCATTATGGCTTCACAATTGACCATGCATGTTTCAAAACTTGCAGGAAGTCCCAGTTAAAATGGGATTTGTTAAATGTACAACAGACAACAGCTGGACACAGGATCTACATAGGTGGAGTCACATCAACCAGTGGGCTGGTTTTGCCACCTGAATAACCAAAATAGACACTTGTTCAACCATGAGGATGGTCTCAAGTGTTATTTTGCTGGAGGAGAATGACATGACTCCTTAGGACATTAACCAACAGAAGGTACAAAACATGGTAATTGCAGAACAATAAAAAATTTAGAAGGAAACCTGCTACTTCTTAGAAGACAGAAACATAGAAGATTCTTAATTGGAATTAAGTCCTTACAATGGTCTGGAAGGAATAAGTGAAAAACTAGTCTCTTTGAGAAATAATGTGGACATGCAGGAGCTCAGGGAAGCAGGTCACCTTTTGCAGAAAAAAGTTAGTCGATGGGGTATTTTTAGATTTCTGCTAAAATGAGCAAAACATATCTGTGATGTGGAGAACAGACTCAAACAGTGCTCATTTAGGCGCTGAAACAGTAGAAACCAAGATCTACTTGAGTAGCTAGTGCAGGTGCTGCTTGTGTGCCGCAGCAGAGGAGGGAGCTAGTGGTGTCATCCTCTTGTGCATACACAAGGACTAACAACTCACTATCTCCCTTTGTCATTCATCAATGATTTGGAGTGAGGTCACTGCCATTCTTTTCCTCTTGCCCTGTCCTGATCTCCAGGACATGCTGTTCTCTCAAACCAAAAAGAATTATGTTCCTGTGTGCACATCAAGCCGGAATCCATTCATCCATCTGTTCCTTGCCAGATGGTAAATCTTTGTTCCTCTGCTTCCCTGTCACGGGGAACAGACAGACCCAAGGCACACAAACAGGCTGTAGGTTGTGCAGCACATCCATCACATAGTTCGTGGGTTATGTGAGGCTAAGAGAAAATGGGCATTTGGGGCATTCCCTTACTTTGCTCCCCTTTTAACAACTGTCTATCCAATGTCTGACTCTTTGCAGTTAGATAACTAGGAAATCACAAGCTTAACTTTGGTTCAGGAATTGCAAAGCAGGAGCCAAGAAGTTCCCAGAGAAACCACATATATGTTTCATAACCACAAAATTTTAGCTCCCAGACTGAAACAGAATTTATTCTTATTATACCTCTATCCATCTATATCTATATATATATGTATCTATATCTATATCTACATATATATCTATATCTCTAGCTATGTCTAGCTATAGCTATATCTATCTACCTATATCAATGGCTGTATCCACATCCGTATCTATCTATCTATCTATCTATCTATCTATCTATCTATCTATCTATCTATCTATCTATCTATTATTGTATCCTAAAATTATTTTTTGTCTGTCTGCACATGGTGGCATGTACTTGTTCATGAAGAGTGAAGGCACACTGAAGATGACAGCTTTTGGAAGTTAGTTTCACTGGATAAAATCACTGTTTGCTCAGATCATTGATGCTATAGCACAGGCATGAACACACTGTCATCAAAGCCTACCTGCTGAGCTGGGGAAAAACAGCTCCAGTCAAAACCCTTCTGTTTTTACCTCAGACATTGTTATGAGACATAGGAATATGTATTTTCCTCTTAATCAGTTCTCCTTGTAAAAATGCTGTATCACGAACACAACTTTGACTTGATTAAAACCAACCAAGCGAAATTATTCTTAGGGTTTTTGGCCTAACTTTTAGGCTGGTTTACACAAGCTGTATTCTCAGTTTCAATATATTATTAGTCTCAGATATAAGATCAATAATGCTTGAGTATTACATTGCAATTATTTCCATTTATTTATTGTGTACCAGAGTGTTACACTGTAATTATTACAATGTATTTATTGTAGAGAAGATAATTCTGAATCATGACATTAGAAGTGGAAATTCTTCTTAAAAGTTTTTCTGTGAAAATTACCAGAATAACATATTGAACAAATAAGCCCAGACTTGCTACTTTCACAAGTGTTACTGTCAGTAGAAGTAACACAGGAGCAAATTTTGCTGCCAGCAAACTTGAAATACATTCTAACTTCTTAGAAATTTCTTACACTAGTGCTGGTGAAACAGAATCTAAAATAGTAGCTCAAGGGCCAGAGAATAAACCAAGCTATAGTGAAATGCATCTGACAGCAGAATACGCCTGAATTTAAGCAATTTTCTAGTCTAACCATGATCCTGACACAATCAATCAATTTAACATAATTTTATGATGAGCACATAGGCATTTTATTGCTGTAAAGCTCCCAATAACATCTAATCCTTTGCAGATCAAAGCTCTCACTGTGGAGTCTTCCGCAGGAAGATTTAGTGTAGAATATTGGAGAGCTATCATTTATATGGTAGAGATGGAACCTCAGCTGGGTTCTAAAAAACTTAGTAATCTGAATAGTTCTGTTCAAGTCACTGACATGTAGCTGTATTTTTGCTATACAGCAAGGAAGGTGAAAGCAGTGGCTTTCTCTAAAACATCACCTAAATGATGTTTGTTGAACTTAGTATTTTTCACCAGTTATGCATTTAAATGTGAAATACATTCAGGCATCTTTCAAAAGAGTTGAATTATATTAGCATGTGAGCAGTAACAAACTCTTGAAACATGTCCTTTCATCTATCTGATCTACATATATATGTAAGTAGTTTTAAGTGAAATTTGTCTGGAAAAGGGACCTCCTTCACACAGTGAACTGCAAAATGTTATATATTAAGTATTATTATATAATATTAAATTATAACAGTATAATATATAAGAGATATAATAAATTATGAACAATTATATAACATTATAGTATTGCATAGAGCATAATATCTTATATTATTAAATAATATTAGAAATGTATTATAGGTGCATTCAATTAAATATTGTAGTAAATGCTTTTATTTAATATAATATTAACTATTAATATTCAATATAGTAAATATTACCTACAGCTCCTTCTACACTCCAAAACACGTAAAATAGCTTCTTGGGGAGAAATTATCTTTTTTTATAAGAAAACAGAAGAGGCAGCAAGTGTTTTTCCCTACAGTGAGGCAAGGCAAAGGCTTGTATGAGTCAGTCAGCATGGCAGGCTGTGTGGTAATACTTGGTTTGAAAGATACTTAGCTGCAGATTATTTCACCTCATAGAAACAAAGAAATGGTTACACTCTCAATTAAATTTTAAATAATTCCTGAGATCAAGGAGCCGCAGGAGGCATTCAGTCTGGTTGGGCTGAGTTATGCCAAGAGTAAGGTACTGGTCCTGCCCAGGTGTGGCTGCTGGGTACACCTGACTCAGAGCAAACAGCTACCCTCTTCCTAGCTCTATCTTTGCCTGTCCAAACAACAGCAAAAAGGGGCTGAGAGAGACTTGTTTTATTAAATCACTGAATCTCCTACAGACAGAACATTTTCTGGTAAAATAGGATTGGTTTTAGAACAATTACAAAATTCATCTCATGACCTTAAACCATGTGAGTACCACATAGAGATGTAAAGTTCAGAAAATGCTGGCCATCCAACAGATCTACTCTGAAAATGCTGATGCATTTACAGTAAATCCCTAAGCAGGCCAGTTGTGCAACAAGTTGAAGTGACATAAAGTATTAACATTTATGGTGATGAGTCAAATCAAACAAACATCCTCTTTATAAGCCTTCTCATGGCATGTAGTAGCATGTACTTCAAGTAATGAAACATCTGTTACAGTCCTGACTTGCTCACAACCGAGCAAGTGTTGCAATAGTTCTGTAGGGCCAGGTTTCACATTAAGCCTTCAGTGGGTAGATGAGAAGGATCAGTACGCACAAGGTTTACTTCATCTCATTTTATTCAGGAAGAATGAGACAGGTTTCTTGTGAGGAAAACAAAAAAACTGCCATATTGCAAAATATCCAAAACTAATATTAACTCCAGGCTCACATACTTTAATGATACTTGCATTTCACTCAAATGATCAGAAAGTCCCTTTTCATCAGGTGTACTTTGGGCAAAAAAGTGAATTACAAAATTTGCTTTGATGGCTCACTTTTGTATAAATTTTCCCACTTTATATATCTGTATGCATCTATGTATGTATTGTGATGTACTGCACTCAATTTTAACAGCTGCCCCTTCTGCTCAGGGTATTCCTGATCACCCTGTGCATTGCCTACAGTAAGGAAAGGCTCATCTACTGTCCCCCACTCCCACCTTCTAACTCACATTAACTTATGACATTTACCAAAAAGACTTTGCTTTGTTTCCTCTATACCATGACCAGTGTAAAGAGACAACAAAATTCCTGTGAGTCAGAAATTTTAGACTCAATATCACAGATCATATATTAGTTATACACAGACATATTCTTATTTCCCAATTCAAACATTTACTTAAAAAGCACTTGTTTAAGAGCTTTCCTGAATAAAAATAGTTTCCTGTGTCTGTCGAGGCTTTTGCAGCATTAGACCTTAAAGTTGGTGTCTGTCTTGGATACAGATGATAACTATAAGTTGTGCAGTCATATTAGCTGTTACAGAACTGTGACGCAGAAGAGTGAGAGATCTTAATATCATGAAACCAGCAAGGTAAAGAACTTAAAAGCACCCAGCTGCCAGTGGTTTCACTCTTGTTCTTCATCTCCCCTTCCCTCTGTGTGTTTCAGATCATTGCATATTTATCATGTCACAATTTAAATTTCAAGCTCTTTGGCTCAAAGCTTGCATCTTTATTTAAATTTGTTCACAGATTTGGGTACTCACAAAAACAGTGAGAAGAGTACAGCTTAGGAAACTTAGAAAAACTGTGCCACTAGAACACTTTCCTATTCAAGAGGGCGTCTACATCATCTTTCATCTTCATAAACAGTAAGGAGAAATAACAGACTGGTGTGTATCAAACAGACTCTATTGCTTTATTAATCAGTGTTAATGTACAGGTTAATTTAAAAAAAAAGCTACAGTTTATGAAATATACCATCTACTTACAAGATACAAATCTAGGCCAATTGCCATGGTATCTATTGATGCTCACGCAGTCTAAAAAATCCACATTTTTTTTCTGATATACAAAACCTCAAGCAAACATTCTGTGTTAAACATTCAGTAAAGATAACAACATTCTACTACAGTTTCATATAGTGTTTTAGTGCAAAAGGAAGTACAAATATAAAAATACTAAGGCTTGAATAAAAAACCACAACAACAAGAAAATCCCAAGCAAGCTGTGGAGTTAGAGGTGAGTGTCAGCTATGGGTATTCTTCTAAGCTCTACAATCTGGGAGTTAGCCATGCTGCCACCATCCTGGCTGCCATGACAAGATTCGTTATCACTGACACTGAGACCTGCACCTGAAATAGAGAAAAAAAACCAAAAATAAGAATCAGTGAGAATGAAATTTTGACAGAGAAATGGGGATACTCTGTCCTACTCTGTTTTATTCTGATTATTGAAATGTTTCCCTACCCCACAACCACGTGGCAAGTTTCCTCATACTAGTCTACCATTCTGAATTCACGGATTATAACATTAGCTGACATAGCTTTGTTCCATCCAGATATGCTTTTTCGTAATTCCACTGTCATTCACTTTATTTGTCCCAGTATGTGGTAAAATAGATATTTAGAGGTTGCCTTGAAATCAGAAAAGCATAAATCAAGGCCTGGCTTGGACTGAGTTAATGATCTGGCTGTTAGCATCTGGTATTTCCAAGGATTTCCTCATAAATAATTGGTTTTTAACGATATAATTTCCAAGTTAAACAATAATTTCAGCTGTTTTAATAGGACAGTAATTTCAACATAAAAAATATACTGACCAAATATTCTTTAAACCCACATTTGACATAAATTGTTGCATTAAATTTTACTTCTGCCAGAAGACAAATGAATACTAGAATTTTGTCCAAGGGAACCTCCAAAACATGTGTAGAAGAGACCTTGGGAGGCTACCTTCTCCATCCTTTTGTCATAGGACTTCTGCTAGCTTTCTGCTTCCTAAGTGTTTGATGGGGATTTCATTTGGGCTTTTATTGTGGGGGAGATTTGCGTAGATTAGTGTGAAGATTCACAATCCTGCACTAGTTTTTATGAAATGCAAAATTTGTTCAGACCATTTTGTCACAAGAGATCTGTTGAAACTATAAACTTCAGTGTTTTTTCAGCTCATCTCCTTGAGCTATAGAACAAATTCTACACAATACATGACTTTTGATGGCTTAAGGTGTCTAGGCTTTAAATTTGTTGAGAACTGCATATGAGTATAATGAAGCATGAGGATATCGATACAAATCACTTTCAAGTATGATCCTGCAGTGATGTCATTTACAAATTATGGGGGAAATAATTTGTTTTAGGCAGAAGCAGATCTGTAACTACATGCAGTTCAAGGTAGTTACAAAGGAATGATATCTGGCTCAAAACAGCCCTGAATAGGGTATGCTGGGAGAGGCAGTGATTTGCATTTCATACTGAAAAATATTTTCCAGAGTTTCTATAAGGTATACATTACATCTCTTATTTCTATCTCAGCTGACATTCCAGTTTTTGGTTTGTTCGACAAAAGAAAAGAGTAGTTTAATTTTTTTTGAGTTCCTTCACCTTTTTCTATGCTCTCTGTTATTCCACTTTGACAAAGTTTTCTCTTAGCACCCTTCCAACCACCACCCCTAAAGCAGACAAGAAGTACTGCAAAGGCAGCAGTGTGATGCTGCTTTGCTGTGGGAAGTCAGGCAGCAATTTTGAATAGCGTTTGGTCCAGAGAACCTGCACAGAAGGTCCTGTAGGACTAGCCAAGTTTTCCCACAGAGGTCTGGACAAAGTCCTGGTAGGGGCCAAACTTGGATCCATACTCCATGATCCAGGGGTAAAGTGGGTCAGTTGCACCATGATCCTTCTTACACCTGGTTTTGGTGTTTGGGTCATGGAGGGAACATGCGTTCACTGACACTACTGAGTCCTTAGGTTGGCATGACCCAAGCTCTTGAGAAAACAACTACTGCCAGAGTATGACAGGAGTAAAAATCCATCAAGATACAGAGATACAATTAAAAAGGCAAGATTAGGATCTGAATTATTAAAATACTTGTTTATAAATGTATTGAAGTGATTTAAATTTGTATGCACATTCAACCCTTTAATTGAGCCAGATCCTAATATCCAAAAGGTGCTTGAAGGTCCTGGAAAAAACAGCAATTGTTTAAACGAGTTATTTTGATTGTTTGATTATTTTAGAAAGGAAACCTGACTGTAATAGGTAAGATGAATCAGACTGCTGTATTTACCACATGGGGATGGATGATCAAGTAAGAACCATGAAGTAAATAAAATACTTCAAATAAAGAAAGAACACAATACTTTTTATGGAAGGTGAACACTGAGTGTTGGTGTTAGAATGATATTTGTCTTACCAATAGCTATACTGATAACGTGGCAACTTAGCACAGGGTTTCCTTTAGAATCTTTTGCTGGGCACTAAAAAGATCAGGTATTGGTCTAATGACATTATAGTATGTATATTCTTAAATGTCATACATGTGCAAGTTTGGTCCATGCTCTGTGCAAAGTCAGAGAAGATCTTTTTTGTTACATAGGTTCTTATCAGGAACGTGGTAAGTCAGAGACTGAAACTGGGAACTTTAGGTTTACAAGGGCCTTGCTCTGCTGATGCTGCAAAGACAATCTGTGTTAGAGTTGATCCTTTTTAGGAATAAGAACTGAAATGTAACCAGGATACCAGCTTACCAAACAGTCGGCAGGCTGGAAAGGGTATGACTGTTTACACAATTGAGTTTCACAGAGTTCATTGGTCCATTGTGTTCTCAGATTAGAGTGGAATTTAAACTCAATCAGATTCCAAAAAACATGCACTCTTCTAGAGATCCTAGAGTTGTGTGGTAGGTATGTAGCAGGGAGTATTACTTTTCCCCAGTTTGTGAAGAAAAATAAGCAAGAAAATGAAGCCTTCCTTTCTTTTCTTTGCGTATGCAAGGACTAGTTGTAAACTGAAAAGTCTCAGCTCAGGCTTCAAACCCAGAGAGGTTCCTCCACTGACATCTGCTGGTGAAGGGCTGTATTAGTGCATCCCTATGTGCCCTGAAACAACAGCTGTTATCATCTGCTTGCCTAGAGATAGCTAAGACTTTCACTAAAACATTTTAAGGGAAAGAGCTTGTATTGTAAGTACTTATTCATATCACTGGGAAAACTTTTTATCTCTCAAGCATTTATATCTTGCTTAATCAATCATAATTTTATTATATGTGTGGGATGTATATGAATAAGCTACTTAATTCTTCTTTCAGGGCTTTAACTTCACAGAAATGACACCAACAGACATCCAGCTTCTATAAAAAAAGTTCAGATTGAACTAAAAATGCTTACTGGGTATGGCACAGTCACATTCAATAGCCATCACGTAACATATGTGTGACAATCACAGATGAGAAACTGAATGAATATGCAATCTATCTATCTTTCTTTCCTTTATTTTTTTCTTTGAAGTGAGCCCTTCAAAATAGAGATGTAGATTGATAAGGCAGGAACTTTGCCACCTACAATCTATATGCCCTGTAATAGAGAGTCTCAAGGATGCTGCACTGAATACCTTTCAGAATTGAAATTTCAAATGTTTCCTCAGGTTCAGGATGGCCCCATGACATGCTTTATTCTTAAACCAGGCACCTTCAGTGGGGTCACCAAGGTATATAAAATGATGACTTTGGAACCCTAGCTGTATCAGATTGAAAATCATGAACCATTTTTATAAAACATTGTTATTGTAACAGCCGTATTTGTGTGGGGTTTTTAACTTAGTAGATTTTTCCAAGTATTTTCCATATCAGGGAATCGTTAGAATATCTGCATCATATTAAAGAAATACTGGGATATTTCTATAATACTTATCACAATTGCCTCCATTAAGATTTAAAAAACACTGAGGTATGAATGTAGCAGTGTTCTGCTTAATATGTATCTGGATACTACCATGGTGGGTCACCCATCACCTCTGGAGGAGTTTGGGCCTCTCTCAAAGGCTTTGCTGTGTTTTGGTTTCACATTTCATCCAAAGGACTGAGTTGTTTTGGTTTTGTGCATCACAGAAAGGGAGACGATAAGAGTATTTGTAAGACATAGATGGAAGTTCAAAAATCAGTAAAGCTATCATGCATTTATTCATGCTTTAATGCTTCTCTACCAGAGTACAAGTCCTCAGGGAATTCTGGTATATTGGGCTTTATCCTCAATTACAATAACATATGACTCTGTTGCAATCTGAAGGCAAAGGTCTTACTAAATTGACTATCAATATAAACCTTGCACAAGAAATCAGGGGGGAAATGAAATCACGTCCAAAATTACAGACTTTTAAAGGTATTAGTGAAATCAACAAAACCTAATTCACAAATAACTAACTTTCTCAATAGAAGCTGTTTGAATCGTTATGAGAGCCATAAATGAAATACAATAAAAGGAATAAGTACAAATTAATAAACATTAAAAAAAGCTTTTAGCGCATGTCAAGGAGCAGGACATGCCCCTAAATTATTTTTCCTACCATAATTGTTTTATTATTTCCTTCACATAAGCCACCTTGGAGCTGGCCTGTCTCTCAAAAGACCTCCAAAATAAAAGAAACAGCATGATGTAGTGAGCAGGGTGAATCCCAACTGTGTATTTCTGTATGGACATGAGCACATTTGATAGAAAGAAGGAATTATTTGGTATGGCATCCAAATACAATGGCTGCATGATATAATTAGCCCACTGGATTTCTCACACAAAACAGAAAAACCCTATCACTATGTGATCCTTGTACAAAGCTAGCATAACAGGGGGCTAAGAAACAGCACACTGCTATCCAACTGATTTGCTAGAACTGCAGTTAGTTGTATGTCTCCATCTGACCCAGCCTGTATTCCGGGTTAATCTGTAATTAGGCCCAGCATTAATAACTGTGGAACCAAGGGTTAAGTGCACAATTCTGTGACACATTCCTTTAGCAACAAGGCTGAGTGTGCCAGCACAACTATTTATGGGGCTGCACTGCACACTGCAAATTACTAAACAGTGACAAGTTAAAAACAAAGTTTTTCTGTGGAGGATTGGTTGATTTTTTTTAAATCTGTCTTTATTTCTACAGCTTAGAATGGCAGAAAAGCAGGAATGAAATTTAGCTTTGCTAAAATTATTATACTCATTCCAAATGATCCAGGTTAAACCTTGTGGCCACAAAATTATTCCCTGCGACCATAAGTTAAAGTTACCTTCAGACAGTTCAGAACTACATGAACAGAAATAAAAGATGAAGCATAATGGGGCATAAAAACATTTTTACATATTCCTCTGCTAATCAGCCCTGATCCTCAGCCAGTCCTCAGAGTGGGAGCACTATAGCACTACTGTAGGTAAGTTTTAGTATAGATTGACAGTTTTAGGGAACACAGATAATGGAAGGTTCTGATTCAGTTTATCAAAGGTAAAGTTCAAGCAATAGCATTTTAATCTTCCTCCAAAAGAAACACTCCCCAGTTAAGCAGTGATAAAACTAGCTAATGTGGGGGGAAAAGCACCTTCTCCCTGCTCTTCCAGAATGAGGACTTCTCAGCCTTCTGAAATAAAAAGGGTTTGAGAAGCTCCTCACACAGCAAATTACAGGTAAGAGCAGTTCAGCAAAAAGGCATCTTAGCTGCCTTTACACTTTTGCCTATTTAGAGAAGAGGTCCTTGTTTTCCAATTGCCAATGACCACTTTCTTGGAGGAAGGATTGGTGCTCAAAGGGCCTCAGACTAACTCATGTAGGGTGGGAGAGAGAAGGGAGTGGAAAGAAAAAGAAAAAGAGAAATCTAACTTGACTTCTTGTGGTTTCATGTGAGCACAAGCAATGACACAAGAGAGGAAGAAATGTGGTGCAGAGAGACTTGGAGATGAGCTCATTTCAGCGCCTGCTAGCTTAACTATTATCATAAAACTCCTGTTAGACAACAGCACAGTGAATACTTTAGCAGCATAGGTCTATATTGCCAAACAGAGAAAAAAATCCAGCTTTCCACCACCTCATCTCCTTTTTTATTATTTCCATGTGATTCCTTGCCTCCCTCTCTTTGGCCATGCACTTAGCTGAACTGGAGAACATGTCAGGATGAAAATAATAAAAAAGATTTTTAGTTACAGAAAAGCTTGTTGGTTTTTTGTTTGTTTTTGGTGGGGTTTTTGGGTTTTTGTTTTTGTTTGTTTGTTTGTTGTTTAAGAAAAAATATATGCTGAGCTAAAGGTTGTGTCTGAGACAATAGCTGATAAACATTTACTTTGCTGGTCAAAGATGCTCTAACGTTCCACAGCACCTTTTCAGGTCATCTTGTCCAAATGTGAGGCTGAAACCAGATGAGACAGCTGGTTTGGCTTAGAAATCATGGGGATTTTTACTATTGTAACACTGTTGGGGACACCATGTGGGCACATGAATAAGCATTGGTGTAAAATTGTCTGGCACTACTTGAATCATTAATGTAAACAAAATATTTTTCTCCAACAATGGCCTGAAGTCACTATCTCAAATCATATTAATATGAAACACTCATAAAAAATTATGATAAAATTTTAACAAAGAAGACAATAATAGAATTTAGGCAAGAAAATCAAAAATTTGTTTTAGACCTACTTTCTAAAAGAACTTAAAACAAGTTAATTAGGGATGGATCTTGAAGACAGGAAAAAGTAACTAAGCGCTGAATATGTGTTGAATTGTATCATATTTCAGCCATGGCTGTCGCCTTGATTGTTCTTCCTGCCTTAAGACTCAGTCTTCTACAGTTTAGTAATGCCAACTGATTTACTTAAGTACTAAACATTTGTATTAATAGGAGTGTTAGATGTAGATAGTTTCATGTCTTATTAACTATCTATGAATTTCCTTCTTAGTGTTCAAGAAGTCAAAAAGTAAAAGCTACCTTCTTACATACGTAAAAAAAAAGGTTTTCAACTGTAACTTCTGCACCTAGCTTTGAAAGTCTTGAAAAAAAAAAGACTGCTGTTTTCTGCTAGTAGAACTAGTCTGCAAAATGTTTAGAAAAATTAATAAGTATAAAACAGATTTTCACAAAACAGAATGATTTGGGTTGGAAGGGACCATAAAGACCATCTATTTCCAACCCCCTGCCATGGGCAGGGATACCTTCCACTAGATCAGGTTGCTCAGAGTCCTATTAAACCTGGCCTTGAACACTTCCAGGGATGGGGCAGCCCTAGTTTCTCTGGGTAACCTGTGCCAGAGCCTCCCCACCCTCACAGGGAAGAATTTCTCCCTAATACCTAATCTAAACAGGCCCTCTTTCAGTTCAAAGCCGTTCTTCCTCATCCTGACACACTATGCCCCCGTCAAAAGTCCCCCTCCAGCTCTCTTGTAGCCCCTTTAGGTACTGGAAGGGACTCAAAGCTCTCCTGAGTGCCTTTCCTCCAGGCTGACAATCCCAACTCTCTCAACCTTTCTTCATAGCAGAGGCTCTCCAGCCCTCTGAGCACCTTCATGGCGTCCTGTGGAAATCAGTGCATGTTCTTCACATTTTGAGGGCCTCATAATTAGAGATATTTCCTGCAATGTAAATCAGCTTAGGATATATAGTGTTATAAACTTACTGAATAAAAATACCTATTTATTATCAGCATTCCCAGTCTCCCATCCTCTTTTCTTGATTCACTGAAGGGAACAATCTTCTGATTGTGTGTGCCAGGTCATATAATCTGCTACTCCCACAAATATCTTGCTGTTGTCTCTTGCAAGGCTCAGAGGTATGATAACTGATATGATAACCTATGATAACTGATCTTTAAGATTTTCACTGGAAATCAGATTATATTAAGATACCTCATTAACTGTATCTCGTGGAATGGTGGCACCGTTAGGATAAATAACAACATAGCAATACAGCAAACTTTGAAGGGCAAAGGGAAGAGTCACTCACCAGTCTTTAAAGCAAATATTAGGTCATCAAACTCCTGTGATTCCTCATCAGCAACTAATGAGCTGGTACTGTATCCTCCAGAAGGGTGGAAAACATTACCATTTTGTGGAGTCTGCTTAAAGGCAGCACTAGCTTGACTAGCAGGCTGCAAGGATGCCCTCTCCCAGTCTGCAGGCACCTGCAGAGTTTAAAAAGACACAAAATTCAGTAAGCATCAAAACTATTTTACAGATAGTGGAAATTATGACCAGAGCTGAACTGACGAACAAGAGATTTTGGAACCAGATATTCTGTCACTTCTATAATGAACCAGGATGCCTTTTAAAACTTTTCAATAAATTGTATCTATATATCTATATCTAAATCTATCTATATCTATCTATCTATAAAGATATCTAGATCTAGATCTAGACCTATCTATCTGTATCTCCCTTTCCTTTGCCTTTCCTCCTGTATTGAGTTTTCATGGCTAAGTTTTGGTAGTGTGGAGGGTTACAGAGGAGCCTACTGGGGTGACTTCTGTGAGAAGCTACTGGAAGATTCCTCCATGCCTGGTTGAACAACCCCTGGCAGCTGCAAAGATGTATCCACTGCCACATCTGGGCCAATTAGAAATGGTGGTAATGCCTCTGTGATAACATATTTAAGAAACAGAATAAAAAAAAAATATTATTGTGCAGATGTAACTGTGGCCAGGGAAGAGCAGGGTGAGAATTTGTGAGAGGAACAATTCTGCAGACACCAGAGTCAGTGGAGAAGGAGAGGGAGAAGGTGCTCTAGATACAAGAGCTGGGATTCCCTTGCAGCCTGTGGTGCAGAACATGAGGAAGCAGCTGTGCCCCTGCAGCCCATGAAGGAGGCCCATGCCAGAGCAGGGGGGTGCCTGAGAGGAGGCTGTGGGAGGTGTTCAGAGACCATGCTGGAGCCTGCCCATGAAGGACTACGCCCCTTGGAAGAAAGACCCATGCTGCAGCAGTCGGGGAGGACTCTTGACTGTGGGATGGACTCACACTGGGTAAGTTTATGGAGAGCTCTCCTCTGTGCAAGGGACCCCATGTTCAAGTACAGGAAGGACTCCTCTCCCTGAGGAGCTGCAGAAGCTATGGATGATGAACTGACCATAACCCACATTCCTTGTCTCCCTGTGCTGCTGAGGGAGGAATTAGACCTGGGAAAGAAGGAGGCCTGCTGAAGGGGCGAAGGTGTTTTTAAGGTTGTTTTTGTTTTGTTTTGTTTTGTTTTTTTCATTATGCTGCTCTGATTTTGTTAGCAATAGATAAATTAATATTGCTAAGTACATCTCTATATCATCCACTTTAGATGGTGCCTGGCATCCAGGCAGGGTAAACCCACTACGCCTTCCCTTTTCCCTTTTTTTTCCCTTTTCCCTTTTTTCCCCCTTTTCCCTTTTCCCATTTCCATTCACTTCCTTTCCCCATTCCATTCCACTCCATTCCATTCCATTCCATTCCATTCCAATTTTATTCTAACTTTATTGCAATTTCCAGAAGTTTTAAACATCATAACTCTGAGAAATTAACTACATAAAGCCCATCTAAAACCTATAGTAAGCTGAAAGAATTAACCTGATATTTTGATTTCTCATGACCTACTTTTGACATTTTAATCAACCTCCATAATAATCTGAAGACTCAAGTGTGAAAGAAGAAATTCTCTACATGGGATGTTATGAGGGCACAGTAAGTTCCAAGAATAACATGGATAAAGATACCTATTTTTGTATTAAAATAAATGAAAGAAAAAGCTCCCCCCTATCAAACCTATAACATTTAGCATCTTATTCCCATGTATACTTCAGAACTAATGCTGAAATCTCTAAACAAGTTAACGGCTACAGAGAACTACAGAGCACTCTTACCTCTTCCATGGCACTGATGAGGTTCTGCGTGGACTTGCTGATCTCTCCTCCTGCAGCTGGCAGACCACTGCCATGTATGAAAAATGCTGATCCTGGAGTTGTATGCCCATTGATGTCAACAGTGTAACTTGCTTTCACAGGACAGCAAAGTTGGTTGTGCAGGATAAAATATACCACAAAGACATAAAGACCCTTAAACAGAGATTGAAAGAGAACAGCAGGCTGTGAAATGCAGGTAGCTTGGTTCAGAGCTTTCTGTGAAAACTAATGGATGCTTTCCATCAGAGATCTAAAAGTTACAAGTAAGTTCAAATCCTGAGTTCTTCAGCTAAAAACACACAAGCACACACACACACACACACACACACACAGGTATTTTAAAATTATTATTTAGCTGAACCTACAGAGTTGCAAAGGAAAGCCACGACCCCAAAACCAACAAAACCAACTTGAGTTTCACAGTTATCATAACAGTGAAAATGAGGTTAAAGGCCTCCCTTATAATAGTATTTGACTGCTGTTCCTTAGCCACAATTCTTCATTTTCTTACTGACCTGCTAGCTTTTTGTAATCTTTACCTCATGCAAACTGCACTGCTGCTGTCACGGATACCATAACTACAAATTAGATGTTCTGTGATATGCACTAATTCAGCACTGATTTTCATTTTTGATTACAACAAAGGCTGTGCTGTATGCTTCTGCAGTTCTTGTTTAAAACTTGCTAATTTTGACCTTTAGTTCGAGCCAAGACAAATAATACAACCATGTCTTGTGTTTATAAAGAAATCCAGTAACTGAATTTCTCAATAATAAATCTGACTTACTTTAATTTTTAAGTTGCACTAATCCTGAGAGAAAATAATCCACTCCAACTGATAAATCAACTTGTTAAATAATTACTAAAGAAAGGGTTACCAAAATAGTACAGAAAGAAGTCTTCTGCATTCTTACCAATTGCTGCAATACAATTACATTTGCAATGTTTTTTTTTTATTCCCATTGTTTTCCAGAACCCTGAAGCCAATTGTACTAAGCAGAACAATTCATTTTAAAGGTATCCACTTCCACTGGCATGGAAGTACTAACTGGGTTTATAAATAGTAAGGAGTTTCATCTAATTATATTTGTGAATTCCTAACAAAAGGAATTTTGAAAATACTTGAAAAAAGAAGAGACTGCAAATACTCAACAGCACTTCATGATACATAGATGGATAATTTCTATTGAGAAAATGATATGACAGAATCATCTGGTCTGAAGTGACACATAAGAAAAGCTAATGGGATTCAACAGGATTTCAATCTCAGTGGGTTAAACACTGGAAATACTCTCACACAGCTGCTATAAAATCATACAGCTCTGCTTCTGAGATTTTTTAAACAGAAAACTACCAAACAAAAGTGCTAAAACCACTAAAAAACTATTTTGAGAAAACACGTTCCTGCTTTTCCAGATTATTGTTTATTTGTCATGACAACTCAGAGCATTTCACTGAGAGGAAATTTCTTTGTGATACACATAAGTACATTCCATAAAATAGATGTAAACATGTTTGAGATGGTAAAAAGTAACTAAAATATCCTTTCATTCTATAAACAAGTTCAAGGACTCTGATATACTTCAAACATAATGGGGCCAGCAAATGGATTTATTTTAATTTAAGTTGTTATGGATATGAAAAGGATAAAACCCCCAAGAAGAACAGATTACAGTGACAAAACAAAATTCAGAGTAGCCTCTGGCAGTTCAGTCTTTGAGTGCCTAGCCACAAAAGCTGCACACACATTTCAAGCATTCAAGAAAACCCATTAGCTGACGATGCCACACAGCCCTGTCTTTTGAAATTGCAGGGACACAAGGCATTGGTATACAAGGTCCATGACAAGTCACTCTCCTCAAGTAGCTTCAAGTGTGGACACTCAATTTTCTAAAACAAATACTCATGGAATAAAGTGTCACAATTATCTCCTTAACTTGGTCTGTGTCCTGATGTAATTCTCTGATGATGAGACAACTCCTCTGGGTCCTTCCATAATAATCACATGGACACAGGTTATTTTAATGGCTAAGAACAGGAGAAGTCAAAGGCTGAGACAGATAGCAGAACCAAAAACTGTGTTTTACTTCTCCCATCTTGCAAGTTGTTAGAGCAATGTCTTACCAACAGAAGCTCATACCTAATGAAACCCAATATTCCTAAGCAGGCAATACATTTAGACAGGAATTCTTGCTGGAAAGAGAATTCCTTGGCTGGACAAAGGATGGATCTTTCTTTCCCCTATATTCCCCTCCAAATCTAGAATCTCAAGAAGATAATGCTCTGTAGATGTGAATTTCTTTGTACCATCACTGTAGTTTTGTTTGAAGCACCAAAACAGTTTTGTGGTCATATTCTGACAGTCCTGTGTCCCTGTTAAAAATCCCCAGGAAGGTGGTTAGGAAGCTAAAACAAGTCAAAGGTCCTGCCCAGGTTGCATTGAGTTCCAAAGACCACATATGATGTCATGCAGTATGAATTTCTGTTTCTTTTCAAGCCAGCAGCTACCAAGGTGTTTACTCTGAAAGAGCATGGACAGCGTGCAGATACTTAGGTTGCTGTCAGTGCAACCACAGCTTTCACAGTTTCAGTGGGTTTTTTCAAAAGCACCAGTCTGAGAATTGAATGATCTTTCATCATTCTTGTGACTCATGTTTCTGTTCACTTCAACCTTTAACACTGTAAAAACAGTCATAAATTGCTAGGAAAATTAAGTTTTTGGCATTGTAATATATGTTTTCTGTGTTTTCATATTAACAACTTGGAACTACTGTACTACCAGCTTGGAACTACTGTACTTTTTCAGAGACTCACAAACCTTGTCCTTGGTGCCTGGACTAAGAACGAAATGAAGACAATAGTTAATTTCTGCTGACAGGCCTGCTGGGAATCTACACCCTCCATAAGGATTGAAAAGAGGTTCCTTAAGGTGTGGATATTAATTAACACAGGCAATAATATTTCTGTTAAATGTATGGGAAATATTATTTTTTTATTAGAAGTTTTCATCAAAAAAACCTAACCTAAACCCAGCCCCCAAAATCTCAGCCTAGAACCAGCAACCTCTGCTGTTGCATATATATTGGGAGCCATGCTCCTCAACTCATAAGCATGTGCCAGGGTGCCAGGAAAATCTCTTGGGTCCCAGATTACAATGACCAACTAATAATCTAAGAGTTTGACTGGGGCCCTATGGAAGCACACTGAACAACTAAGCTAAAGAACTAGGATTCCGGAGGATTAAATAGTAATTCTACATAAATTCTGTGCATTGGGCACCCAGGACTACTTAGGAAACATTTAACCCTATTTCATTTATGGTTAAATTATGATAGTAGTGTTAGTACAATGCCACAGTAAAACATCAGAG
This sequence comes from Molothrus aeneus, assembly GCF_037042795.1. Classification (NCBI taxonomy): domain Eukaryota; kingdom Metazoa; phylum Chordata; class Aves; order Passeriformes; family Icteridae; genus Molothrus; species Molothrus aeneus. The sequence goes on along the minus strand of NC_089680.1, from coordinate 58,825,110 downwards.
AAAAAGGTGGTAGTAACGTATTTCCTATGGAGAAAGGTGGGAAATGCTCCAAGCAGACAACTAGACTGTTCAAGGGAGGGAGCACAAACAGGCAACTTATAGTTCTCAAACATGCTGCTTATATGAAAAAAACCTGCAAGAGTCTGTCTGAAAAGACTGCTGGTTATTTTACTGATATTGGCTCATGGAAGACAATTAAGCTCTTATCATTCATTTCATCTCATCTCAGCAAGCTGGTCTGGCTCATAAACTCTCTTGTAGTGTTATGTCAGGGAAAAATATACCCATATAAACACAGGTACAACTGTCTGAAAGAAAGCTCACATGGAAAAGTTTGATGGGATATTTTTGTTCAGTGAGGTGGGAGCAGCCTCAGTGCTGCTCTAGGTTATGCCTGCAGTTCACCTTACAAGAGACAGTCATGGAGAAGGTAGTGGGAAGTGACAGAGGGAGAGAGAGTGGTCTTAAGTTGAAATGGGGAAGGTTCCAACTGGATATGAGGAAAACATATTTAATGTAGGGTTAACTAAGCACTGGCGCAACCTGCCCAAAAAGACTGTGGAGATTACTCCATAGAAGAAGAAGAAGGGAGTTTTTTCTGGTATATATGTGCACAATATAATTGATGAGAGGGTTTTGTTCATGCATTTGTGTGAGTTTTCCTATACAACAGATTGATTTACTTATTTTGAGGAGCAGCTGCAGGAAACTAGATAATTAAGGACAGAATACATTCATACAATTTACACCTCACGAGATGCCATAGAGGACTGGAGGACTGGTCCACAGGAAACCTTCACTGCACACTGAAGACTCAGAGTTTGTCTCTGGTCTCTAACTCTGTATGTCCAACTTACTGATATGACACTACAGTACATCTAAATTAGAAAACTGAGCTAACTCTGTTACTAATAATTAGTAAGGATAAAAGAGATTGTAGGCAATCGACAAATCTTTTCATCATCTCCTTTTTACATACAGAGAGAAAATGAAGATTCTTACTGCATCACATGATTTTATTATTGTTCTGATAAACACAAACACACCAAGTTATTAGACTTATTTTTGAAGCTAATATATAGCATATATCTCCCACAAGTATTTTAACCGTGTCTGAGATACCCTACTCTGAAAACACCTGTTTTCATCAGAGAAGTTAATTCAGATATGATCATCTGTTTTAGAGGAATGGTATTTCTACATATAAAATTAAGTATCTTAAGACTTTAGTGAACAAAAAGTGATTTCATCACTCCATTTTAGCCATTTCTCAACCTGCTTCTGGGTATATATCAGCACTAAAAAAAACCCTAATTTAATTTAAATTTAATTTAATTTGGAAAATTTTGGTTGTTTACTATCATCACATGACTGTATCACTAAAAGTTGCTTTTCTAAAGGAGAATACTTAAAGCAAAATCAAGGCTTCTGAAGAAAGCTGACCTCTTGGTCAGACGAAAAATTTCAGTTACCAGAAATGGCTCGTTCTGATCCTTAAAACAGAGTGTCTAAAAAATACACTATTATTTTTACACTTACACATTTATTCATGCCAGCTGGTAAAAACACCCCAATAAAGAACACAAATGTATCTTGGACAACAGAAGAATTGTCCATAGTTGGATCAGCTCTTGATGCTCTTTGTCACTACTGTATGACAGTTAGGCTTTGGTTAGTCTTACTTCAGATTTATAATTTTATCAGGTGAGATTTAATTTCATTCTCTGTCTGGACTGTGGTAATTTACTGTTGTCAACCAGTCCTAGGAAGTCCTTTCCTTGTTAATTTAGTGATCACATTGTTGTTTTTGGTTGGCTGTCAATGGTCAGGGGTGCTGCTGCCACTTCTGGTGGTGTGCTATTCAGCGCCTTGGTTGATTTCTTGTGAACTTCCTTAGGGTTTTCATTAATTTATGGGAAGTTCTTTATGTTGTTTTCCATCACTGGTTGGTCAAAGACTGCTGTGGATTAACTCTGACTTACATAACAAGTCCCTACCTCTTTTGGGAAAATTATCAGTCTGATTAATATAAATAAATTGCATATTTCACTAAGTTCAAAAGCTAGTCTCTGCAAAGCAAGAAATTACTCACAAAATTAAAGGAATCATATTCAAGAAATCATAATCAGTGCCATTGTGCAAAGCATGATATAAATTTGATAATATCATCTTTCCTAATAATTTTTGATTAGTTATGGAACTGAAAATTCATACATGCAGTAGTATTATTAATGTGAGCCAAGTGGCAAACACAAAACATACAATTATTTATTTCTGCAAGGAAAGCTTTCCTTCCTTTCCTGCTTCCCTTCCTTCCTTTTTTTAGCGGTCATTATAATAAATTGCATGCATGGCATTTTTTTATGCAGTCTTCAATGTACATTTTATTTTGCCATTATTTTCTTCAATCATATTTTATTTTGAAAGCAAATTGAAGATCTTTTATTGTTGGTATTAAGACAGAAGTATCATCTTAGTCCTATGATACAGCTGCAGCCATCACTTAACCTCTCCCACTCATGGCTCTTCAGAAATAATAACCTTTGAAATATAAATCAAAGACCCCTTGTTTATATGTGGTTCTGTTTCTTAGCATTCAAAGTGATTGTTGTAAAACTGTCTGTAGCAGTGCAGCCCGATCAGCTGATGATTGCATTTAGTGAGTAGACATTGGACCTGCTGTGTATCAACTGTTAGAATGTTTATTTGCCATTAAGCATCAGTTTTGATGAAACCATTGTAACTCTTATCAATCCTGCAATTTATCTTATCACAGTTTCAACTGTGAACATTTACTGCTTATCTGCACTTTGGTTCCTGAGGCATTTACGCTCCATTTTGCTCTGTACAACAAGATTTGTGTCAGTTACAGCTGAAGACCTAAAAATTAACATCAAAAGCAAAAACTCAATAATAAATGTAACCAAGGATAAATAAATGTAGTTTAGGACTGCAAAACCCATACCATGTCAGTAGGTATCACCTATTGAACCAGCCACCACACACACACACACACACAGAGGAAAAGAAGCCATCTTAAAAAATGCAATGAAGAAAAGTAATAATTCATGTATCTATCATTAAATTGAAAGCGCATTTACAGGTCTGCACTGAGATATACTTATTTTGAGTGCTTTCAGTTTTGGTAAAATTTTAATTCCACAGATAAACATGTTACAGGTATGTTCTGTAATAATGAAAAAAATGTGCTTTCAGCATTTTAAACGAGTTTTCCTAATACTAATGTCTCATCTGAAACTTTAGTGTACACTGCCAAGTTTCTCTTTATGCAGAGCCAGCTATGCCAACACCATGCTGAATCTTGCAACTGTTGCTCAAAGCCAAAGCCATAAATTCCTTTCTGGCAAACTGCACTCATCTCAGATTTAAGCTAAACTTCGCTAAGTCTTACCTGACAGGTTCACACACTTTGGCACATCTTTAAAAACCAGATTTGCTTGGATATTCAGTACTCACTATAAATATTTTGCACAGCTTTCAGCACACTTGTAACTACTCCAACACAACTGCCATTTCTACCTCTCATTTCAGCACTGTAAATAGTGGAAAAGGTCTTAGGGGTTTTTATTCCATTTTTTTTTAGGGTTTTTTGGTTGCAATTTTGGGACTTTTTTTGGTCAGTTGTTGTTATTTGTTTCAAGAGCACAGATTCAGCATTAAAAGAGGGATGTTAAGCTTGAAAATGCACTGAAAATACAGATGGTTAGCCAAACTTGCAAACTGTGTAGATTGAGATAGAATAAGATTCTGTCCCTTCCTTCCAATGCAGTCATCCTGGAAATACAAAGAAAGCCCTATTTTGGTATTTCAAGCTTAACAGAGAAAGAAAGACTGAGTTGAACACCGAAGGCAGGAACTTGGGAGAGGTGTAGGGAAAACATGAGAGAGCCAGCACTTAGAAGCAGCTTGCAATTTCCCCCACAGTTCTGGCTCCAGCCACTCCTTACAGAGAGTCAGTAAGACTCTGTGAGAGTTATCAAATCTCAGCAACCACAAATGGTGGCAGAAGGTTAAGAACAAATAAGATCAGACAAAGCAAACTGGCACCCCATTGCTCCCCATCTCTGCCCCTGTTCTTAGCCTATGAACTTTTTCCCCCTCTGCTTTTATTCATTTTTCTTTCCTGCACAGGCAACAGAAACTGGAGACAACATCCTTTGAGCTCCTCTTTGCATTAGGTTCTTCTTGTGCTTTATCCTATGAGGAGGACCTCTCTGGTACCAAAAAGTATCCAGATCACATACCAACGAAACCAAACTATTTGTCACTGATGAACCAAACACAAAAAGGAACAGAAGACCAAACAGTAAGGTTATGCTCATACATTTTTCAACTCCTAGAAATATCAGAAGTCATGAGTTTTCACATAAACTTAGTAAAATTTTTCAAATACTTACTCTCATACTTGCTTTCCATGATAAACATTTATAACCAAACCCACATTTTAGACCATACCTTCCAATCCAAGCCTACTACTGCTTTTATTTCCTTCCCAAAGAAAAGTTGGATGAAAAAAGCCTTTGCAACATCTGGTCCTGGTTCAAGAGATTCCCTAACAGTCTCAGAACAGTTGATTCTCTAGTTATATCTGAAAGCAAGTTGAAAACTAAAAAAACTAAAACAAGAAGCTAGCAATTGCAAAAACTACATTTAAAGACCAAACATACTAGCATCACAGTGCACAGCCAAAAAAAGAACTATTCCTGCAACACATTATTATTTTTATTGTTATTTTTTGTTAAAGCAGTAATTTATCTTTATGTGTATTAATGACTGATACACAGAGATAATAGAAACAGGGAATAGAAAGTAGGCTTTTCGTGACTGGAAGAGTCAAAAGACAGAGGCTAACTTTGTGTTTATGGCATTAGAGAAAATGTCAAAGAGTAAAGCTAGAAGTTATTGTTATAACAACATTTTTCCCCTTTAAGGAATTCTTTCAGTGTTGTAATATCTCTTATGCCTACCATTGTCTCTTTGATTCTTGTTACTCTGACTGACAAATTGGATAAACTGTCTATTTAGGAGTATTTCAGTGCAGTGCCATAAAAAGCTGTATAACAACTCTGCAACTTCAGAAGCCATAAATGCAAGAATCCTTAAAAAAAATTCCGTCTTGGATGGAACTGAAGGGTTGTAGATAACTGGTGTAATTATTTGCCATATCTTCTGCTTGAGTGTTTTAGGGCAAGACTGATGGGAATAAGTGTTTGGGTACTCCAGCATTCTCTGACCATTTGGAAAACCCTTCAGTGATTCTGCAGCCAGTTAAAGAGCCACAGACATGCAAGGCTGTAGGGAACCAAACAAGGTCTCACCACGTTCAACCATCCGTTAGTTAAAACTGACCCCAGCAAATATCTTAAAATTAATTTTTTATTGTTTTTACAACCAGAATAACAGATGTGTAAGTTATTTCAAGAAGCAATTTTGCCAGACAACTGACTTTCTCATTACTACAGTTCTTGGATAGCAGGCTTTGCGTTAAGTGACATTCATGGGAACTGTCAGCAATTTATACTCCCTACTTCCTTTGATTTTAGTGAAAAAATCCTATAGATACTTACTACCTTTCCACAGATTCAGCAATGGCAGAAGACAAGCTTTATAAAGCAGGAAGATAAAACTGTGTTGGTTAGGTATGCTCCTCAAGAAAAGGGAAATGTGGGCAAAAATGAGGACAAAGACTATATGTCCTTCTATATCTGACAACTAGGTGAACAAGAGAAGGCAGAGGTACAATTTGGCTCTGTCATGGAGATAACTCACTTTTTGGCCTGAGATAATAAGCCCCCAGTCTGTGCAAGGAGAGAATAAAATGTACCTCAAGAGAGCACTTCAGATCTCTTTTCACAGGGAGTGGTACTCAAAGTAAAATAAAAAACAGACTCATTACTAAATAGGGATTTGATCACAGAATCATACAATGCTAAGGGTTTGGAATATGTCTTAAAGATCATCTAGTCCTGACCCCAGCTGCCATGGACACCTCCCATTAGACCAGATTGCCCAAGGACTTATCCAAACTGGCCCTGAACAGTACCAGGGTCACCCACAATCTCCCTGGGCAACCTGTTTCCTGTACCTCACCATCCTCACAGAGAAAAATTTCTTCCTTATATGTAACCTAAATTTTCCCTCTTTCAGTTTGTACCCATTATTCTTCTCCTATCACTACAGTTCCTAATAAAGAGTCCCACTCCAGCTTTCCAGTAGGCCCTCCTGAGTTACTGGAAGGTTGCTAGGAGGTCTCTATACAACCTTCTCTTTTCCAGGCTGAACAGCCCTAACTTTCTCAACCTGTCTTCTTAGGAGAGATGCTCCAGTCCTCTTATCAACTTGGCCCTCCTCTGGACTTGCTCCAACAGTTCCACATCCTCCTTCTGTTAGGACACCAGAACTGTACACAGCACTCCAGGTGGGTCCCACAAGAGCAGAGCAGAGGGGCAGAATCACCTCCTTCCTCCTGCTGCCCACACTCCTTTGGATCCAGCCCAGAACACGTTTGGCTCGCTGGGCTGTGAGCTCACACTGCCAGCTCATGTTGAACTTTTCATCAACCATCACCACCAAGTCTTTCTCCTCAGGGCTGCTCTCACTCACTTCTCTGCCCAGCCTGTAGGTGTGTTTGGGATTGCCACGACCCAAGTGTAGGACCTTGCACTTTGCTTTGTTGAACTCCGTGAGGTTTGCATGGACCCAGTCTCAAGCATGTCAAGATCCCTCTGGATGGCATTGCTTCCTTCCAGCATGTCAACTGCAACCCATGGCTTGGTGTTGCCAGCAAACTTGCTTCAGGTGGAGTCAATTCCATCGCTGTCAAGTATTCTACTAGAAACCATTGTCTTGAGGCTTTTTTTAGAAAGCTTTCTAGAATTTGCATTTGTGTGTTACAATTGTTTTTTTAAATGGAAAAGAACTTTGCCACAAAAATTTCCATCAGGACTTTTTAAACAATCTCAGACAGAAACACCAACGAAGTGTAAAAAAAATATAAAACAAGGAAAATTTACAGAAAATAGAAAGCAAATTAAATTAACACTTGAGGCAATTCCAATGGTTCTAAACAGGGATTCCTCTGCATTTCTGAGACAAGTACAACACTTGGGAGAGTAATGGCTGACATAACATAACTAAGTATATATAGTATAATTAAATATTATTTAATATTTTATATAGTATTTAGTATTTAGTTATTAATTCTACTAATAAAACCACAAATTGTATGTCAATACATACCAATGTAATGACAAAGGATATATAAATATATTTCAAAACTGAGCAATTGAAACATTTAGTTTCTACGTGTTGGTACATTCATTGAACTTTGCCACAAAGTAGCTTTACTCATAGTCAGCAAAAGATAGTGTAAGTCATGAAATATATATCAAAACTGTTGGTTCTCCTTGCCCTTGGTAAATGAAAAGCTCCCTTCTCCTTCTTAGAAATTTTCTGCACAGGATTAATGCCAGAAATGACCTAAGACATGTTTGCAGCACTTAACAAAAATATTTTGACCTGGTCTGTGATGCATTCCTGCTATCTGTGGAGGATTTCTTCAAAGAAAAAAATTATAGGAACTGTTGAAGGGTGGACTTTCACATGTTTTTAAAAGCAATAAATTTCTCAGCTGTTTTTTGTTGTTTTGTTTTTGGTTTGGTTTCTGAGGGTTTTTTGGTTTTGTTTTTGTTTTGCTTGTTTGTTTTTATTTTAGCTTTTCCTATTGCTTAGCATATAATACATGTCCTACTGAGGCCTTCCACTTTGTGTGAGGGCTGAAGATTGCCATCTATTCTTTTCCAGCACCTTTCTACGGCCCTGCTGGCTCTGCAGGATCATGTTTTCTCATTGCCAAATCATCCAAAGTGTTTCACAGAGCTATCTGGGCTGCATGGCAAGTACAGTGCAGAGCAAACACAGACAGCCGCCAGCTGCAGAGCTGTAGTGTGGGTCAAGAGGAGAGTGCATGGCTCTGACAAGTTTTGTTTTTTGCTTTAGTACTTTTTGACTTTGTCAGTCTTTGCACTTTTTTGTTCCCAGTGGCAGCAAGACAGGTAGCAGTTCTGCCATTATCCCTCCACCAACTGAAGCTGGGAGAAAACTCCAACCTTGTTCCTCCCTGCAGACTTGATTCCAGACAGAACTGGCTCTGCCAGCTGAGCAGGACCAACACAGAGAAATGAGCTCGACAAGCCTGGAGGTGCTTACAAGTCAGATCTGATGGGGAACACTGACCTAATTGGACTTCCACCTCCAGAATTTGCAAGTTCAGAAGTTTGTAGAAGCATTTTGGCTCCTTGCTGAAGTCAGCAGAAGAAATGGGCTGATAAGCAAGTAATGAAAAGCCTGGTGAGATGTAAAAACAATTTCCTGAAGGAATTTGCAAGAAATTCTGAAGTGAGACAGGGAAACTTTGCCAGGCAGGTAGATTTTGAAGCAATTTTATGTTAAACAGATAAAACATAAATCTATATAAAACCCAGTGACATAGGGAAGTATTGGAATTCTCACAGGCTGGTGTGGCAGTGTCATTTAATGTATTTAATAATTACAATAATTCATATAATTTAATGAATGCAGAAATTTGTAGGGTGATGTTCAATATTCCATGGCAGTGAGGACACTGGGAATGGTAAGAACCTGAGCATGTTTTTTTCTTTTTCTGCTCTTATACTGGGCACAATGTCTTCTCCACCAACACCAGGATGGTGGCTCTTGATACAGGCTCCCTCAGAAGACTTCAGTGAAATGTAACGTAATGACACCACTTAACTCAGCCAAGACAGCTTCTCCAAGGCCTCTCTCTGTAAAACCACAGCCTCTCTCTCCACATACACCTCACAGCCAGTCCATGTTTTTTCTTAAGAATCTTTCAAAGCTACAACAGCTTGTGAGGATTTTTTACAGTAGTGTCTGTGCTAAGACATAAAAATATTTTCAAATATTTATATTAATATACATATATTTGTATTTACCTTTAATTATCTATATAATTAAATTATAATTTATATAATATAGATAATATAATTATCTATATAAATAACTATATAACTATGCTTATGTAAAGGTAATTTAATATTGATAAGCTAGGCACAAGGCACAATTGTTCTCTGAACAATCAGCAAAAATGCAAGTTTTAACATTCAGATGAACTTCCACCCTATATGTTAAATAACTGCTCCACACAGAACCTTCCTCTGAATTCAGATACAGAACTCCTTAAAGCATATGCATTCGGTTATTTGCAACAGCACTCACTGCATTAGGTTAAGGTTCATGCACAATGAATTACTACAGGCAAAACTACAGGTAAAATTAAACACAAAATTACATTACCAGAAGTAAAACTTGTGGCAAGTATGATAACGCTGGTTTCTTCCCTCTAATTTTATCTATTACAAGTAATTTTTACAAATTAAGCTAAACCACACCAGAAAAGTGGCATAGTTTATTGTGTGCTAATGCTCTTTGTCAATGAAAATGAGGGTGGTAATCTAAAAAGAGACATTTCCAGGAAGAGGGTCTTTATTTAGATTGTCCTGAAAATCATTCATCCCACAGCTCCTTCTACTTTCTACTGTTACAGGAATTTAATGTTCTATTAGAACTAACTTTGGTTTCCAATTAGAAAATACAATCCATTCCAAAAAACAAAGTACTTGAGGCAATACAGACTGAGAGATTGGTGGTAATGTGGTTTAACAAATTAAGAACAAATAGGAAATGTAGGAGCCATTAAGTTTGCTTCATATTGCAGGTGTTGCATTGATCCCAGAAAAGTCACTTATCTTCCCATAGTTTTTATTCCTGCCATCTATAACGAAATGATAATACATATCTCTGAAGATTGACAGGCTGATCAGACAGACATGGCTATCTACAGGTGAACTATAAAAATAATTGTAAAAAAAATAATTTACTCTCTGCTTTTCATATATAATTGTGTGCTGTTGTGATGATTTGCACAAGCAGAAAATTATTATTTGTGTGTTCTTTGAAATTTCTTTAACACACATGAACTTAAAATTTATATTACATTAGTAAAAATACTACATTTCCAAGTTTTCATTTTCCATATTTATTTTTTCAAATTTCTGTAAATTTGTCTAAATATACCAAATAATTTTGTGGTTTACTACAAACATATTTGCTGCAAAACTGTCAAAATTTTAATTAATTTAAATATTTCTAAGGTTTCATAACATACTCTAAAGAAACTTTCTCAGTTGGTTTTCATGTGTATTCAAGGAAAGTAGGACAGTTAAACTGTTTTTCAAGGGATTAGTATAACAACTTCAGACAAAATTTAGCACACACAACTAGATCTTGGTTAAAACATTTTTAGATTATTTCTTAGAGTTTAGACTATGTCTTTAGAGAGTGATTCTTAAAAAAATCTTCAAGTGGTCCAAATATCTCATCAAGACTCAATGGCCTTACTTGGAGCTTTGTGAAGGACTTCTACACTGTACTTATCTGCAAAGCAAAGACCCTGCAGAAATACAGATAAAAATAATTTGTTTCTCCTTCTGAGATTACCTATTTCTTAGGGGAAAATGAAAAGGGATTCTGAAATAACCCAAAAAATATTGGGACGGGTGATTTCAGACTTTCTGTTTTCAATGTATACAACGTCTAGTTTATATTTTTTTAAAATCCAGGCAGAAAGGGGCAAAGATGCTTAACGTCTTTGTCTTTGGCATGAAATCGCAGAGCCTAAATACAGAAATGCTATACTAAGTGAAAGTGGGAACATTACATATATCTGGTGAAGCATCCTTTGGAATCACATTTCCCTTGTTATTGACCACATAAAAAGTCTTTGGACATCAGTGTGATAAATTAGGTACCCAGTGTTGGGGAGTCTTTTCTGCTCACTAAAAGAAATTAAAGAATTTAAAAGAGAGAATTAGAGAATTAAAAACAGATCTGTAAATACATATTCCTTTTATGAAGTAAAAATTTCTGTCACATACATTGGCCTACTTGGCTAATAATGGGGGAGACAAGCTAGTGTGAAAATAACAAAGCTCTAAAGGAAAGCAGAAGTCTTCATGGTGAGAATCACTGATTTCCTGTTACCTTTCAGAAGTCAGGAATGAGAAAAAGGTTCTGCAAGAACTGCTGGCTCTGCTTTACTTAGAATGAAATCACTCTGTATTACAATGCCAATTTTCTCTTTTCTGGAACTCAAAATCTTAATCCCAGAGGGTTCTGGGGCATAAGAAATACCAAAATTTCAAAATCTACCACCAGTTATGATAAGTATTTGAACCTATATAAGGATAAGTCACAATTTTCACCTTGCTTTATACTTTCATATTTTTTGAAGTACAATCAAAACATTAGCAAGTTTCCAGTAGATAATGAACTTTATTTACACAGTTATAGGCACCCACACACAGAGAATCTCTCAAGCTAAATCTCTTGACCACTCTTCTTTGAGAAGATATAGAAAGAAAAAGGAAAAATTTCCAGTATGGTTCCTAGTTTTATAATAGAGGATTTTTGTCACTAAAACTTTTCGTGTCTCTGTTGTAACAACAAAACAACATATCTGAAGATTTAAATAAACAACCAGCTGTTAGTACAAGCTGATTTGATGCTTTTTAAAATCCAATTGACCTTTGTAAAGGCAAAAGCAAAAGAGCAATACTTGACATTTTGCTGAAAGTAAAGAAAACATAATTTAGCAATTTTCATCCAACTGTGGTTAGCTCCAGCTTCACAGTTGCTCAGCTCCTTCCAGACTCAAATGCAGTCCTCATATGCATCAGAAAACTTCCTGAGAGAGTTGCTTCTAAACAGTTATATTCAAACCTCACATCTAACTGTTCACATGTTCCATTTTGGAGAATGTAATCCATCACAAAAATTCTATATGGAAGGTGGTTCACTAACAACATTACATTCACATACGTACAAACAAACTGACTTATAAATGATTTACAACAGTTAACACTGCAGTTAACACTTTAAATTAATGAAATTTTTGTTAACAGATGGAAACACTGAATATCTTGAAGAACTCAGTGGTATGAGGTCACACCACATTCAATTTTTCTGAGCAGGTTAGGTGTTTAAGTGTTTGTCCCACAGCTGTCACTGCTATTAGATGCTGGCAAGGTGAATGCAAGTAGGAAAGATGTTCAATGCTTTGCCTGTGCTCTCACATCATACTGCCTTCAGAACAGAACCGAGATGCTGGAACTCAAATGTTGTTCTTAATTAGACTAAATTCTGAAAACAGACTGAAGTCACTAAAAAACTAGAGTATACTATTTTACATGCAAGATGACACCAGTGTGATTATATAGCTACTGGATCAAGGCCAATATTGACACAGGCAATAGATGACAGATAACATGTGAAATTCTTTCAGGCTTCTGAAATATGATTTTCACATTCCTGCTCATGCTTTTTTTTCCCCTTCTGCTACAATGTACAGAATTCATCTCTTTGACCAACGGGCTTAGAAATGTCCACAGGATCCCAAATAATGCATCACCAATACCCTTTACAATAGCATTTAAATTGCTCTTGTTTACAAAGTAAGTATTACATTTGCTTCTTTCAGACCTATATTATGCTGCTGATTTGCATTTGTCATGAGCTAAGTGAAACACTCATCCTAGTTTCTACTTCTTATATGTATATACATATATATATATAAGCTTATCAATTCATAGCAGAAATTCTTTCACTACTTGTATCTTAGTGCATAATTCTCCACTTAGTGTGATTGGATTGCACAGAATTCCTACTAAGTCATTCTGCAGACTAAAACGCATCCATTTCATTACACAGGATACATCAGTCTTCTGAACAATAATACCTAAATCTCTTTAATAAAACAGCCATACTAGCACTTCTTCTGCCATGCTCACAAGAAAAATTCAAGTAAAGTTTTGTATCAAGATCCAGTATTATTATTTTTTATACTTTCCTTATTTTATTTTCACCATATTTTTCCTTAAATCTTACTCCTTCAATTTTGCTGAGAAACTGTATTTAAATACCTGCTATGAGTTAAAAAGATATGCTGCTTTTATTTTGTCCAGGTAGGATAATATCAATACATCTAAACCAGCTATTATTTATAAGCATCTTATCTTACAAATAAGACACTATTGAAACTTATAAATAAAACTGCTATTGAAATGACAGGGTTCTAGCTGTCAAAATCAAAACACAGTTAGAACACAAGATGTAACTGAACCATTGTTGTAGCATAAAAAGTTTTGCTGATGTATAGAAGTCTCCCAGGCTTATTTCAGGATTCTTTTTTCATTGCATTCCAAACCATTTTTGAGTTAAAGACAACCTATTTTCATATCATGCCACTGTTTCTAAGAGTCACTATTTATTTTGGCCAGTTACCGTATCTTTAGTCCACACCACCAACAAGGACAAGAGGACATAGTCTTAAACTACCCTAGTGGAGTTTTAGGGTGGATATTAGAAAGAAGATCTTCAGAGAAAGAGTGATGGGGCATTGGAATGGGCTGCCCAGGGAGGTGGTATGTGACAGTGTTCACAGGGGTCTTAGGATGAGGGAAGAGACAAGAATGTTGACTCCATGTTTCAGAAGGTTTGATTTATTATTTTATGATATATATTATATTAAAACCATACTAAAAGAATAGAAGAAAAGATTTTATCAGAAGGCTAGCTAAGAATAGAAAAGAAAAGGAATAGAATGATAACCAAAGCTTGTGTCTCGGACAGAGAGTCTGAGCCAGCTGACTGTGATTGGCCATTAATTAGAAGCTACATGAGACCAGTCACAGATGCACCTGTTGCATTCCACAGTAGCAGATAATTATTGTTTACATTTTGGTCCTGAGGCCTCTTGGCTTCTCAGGAGAAAAAACCCTAAAGAAAGGATTTTTCATAAAATGTGTCTGTGACTGTGATGGAGCCACCTTTCCTAGAAGTGTTTAACAACTGGACATGGCACTCACTGCCATGGTCTAGTTGACAAAGTGGTGTTGGGTCACGGGTTGGACCCGATCTCTTAAGGGTTTTTCCAACCTAGCTGATTCTGTGATTCTTTAGAGGAAAACACTTCTAAAAAGAATCCATTGAAGATTTTCTTTTAGGCTAATTTTGTGCTGGTTTGGACAACTTCCGATTCCTTATTTCCTAAGCTAGCAAAGTTATTCTCAACTGCACTTAAAGAGCTATTCTGTGTTCACTGTAAAATAAGCATTTGCATTGATGAGTGGTTTGTTACAGATACCAAACTAACTGGGTTGTTATTTTATTCTTCACAGTGAGAAAAGTCGACTCATATTGACAGAGGTGGAAAATTAAAAGAACACACCTGATGCCAAGTCCTTTTTAGCAGATATACTTCCACCCATTGCAGCAATTATAGTTGCATTTCTTACTTGTTACATGCTACATAATTCTGGCCATTACTAACACCTGATAAGGAGAATGGCTAAAACTGCTTTTTCACCTTCAGTTGCAAAAAAATTGGTGTTAAGAGATTTTTCCTGAAATATATTAATGTAAAATTCTTCAAGAATGAATGAAGGAAATTCATGGATGCTGGAAGATTTAAAATGTTATTCAATTACAGTAAAAAATGTATTATAGCCACATTTTTCTATTTTAAGTGTGTCACTTAAAAGTCTAAATGCTTTTTTCTGTGATTAGTTGAAAATCCAGTAAATCAATGCCCACTTCAGTACACTTTTTCACTGTGTATTATTTAAACACATTATAAACACAGCTCTAAACACAAACTACTCTTCTGACATCAATTTCACATGTATTTCAGTTCTATCCTAAAAATGCTTTCTATTTTTACTTGACACTGCAGACTTTTTTCTTTGTTTTGTCTTCAGCTATAGACTGATTTTGGGTCAGTTATGTATGGACTTGAATAGCTAAATGGAATCTTTAACTATAATTTCATAAGTAATTACAGAAATAACGTGTTAAAGTACATTTCAGGTGGTAACTAGGAACAGAGAGGACTCTTTTTAAAGAAAGAAGTTGCAAACATAGAAAAAGGGATATAAAATTGTTGCATTCTCTTGATTCACAGTGTAATCAAGTCTCGTGGACAGCTTGTGCTTGCACAGCTACTATAATGCATACTACCAATGCTACTGTCCAATCAAGACTACAACCAAGAAGTTTAGCTGATGTTAAAAAGTGTGAAGGCTCAAAAGTGACATGCTTTCTTTACTTGCTTTACTGTAGTTATTTTTACTTTAAAAAATTGCAAATAGTGAACAACTTTCAAGGTTAAGTGAACGGCTCTGAGTATACTATTGTCTTTCCTTCCAGCTAAGAATCCAAGCCACCAGAAGCCACCAGTTTTATTGAACAGATGTCAAAATGCACATGTGAATTGCTTTGGATGTGTATTTTATTTTGTGTCTGGGGTACTATTTGAATTGTTTGGCCTGTGTTTAACTGTGTTTGATTTGTGCACTTAGCTGACAGAAGATTTGGTTGGACTCTTATCTACTTGAACAAGCGTATGTCCTTTTCTTGACAGCTTTGATATAAATTGTAGTTCATCCTGGCATTACTATGAGGGCTCCATTGCCTTTTGTTGGGCTAATTTGCAGTGTAGAATCACCTTTTGCAAAATCTGTAGGCAGCCTTTTACATTCAGCATCTCATGTCTGCCTAATACTGGGTCCTGTTCAGTTTTGTGTGGCTTTGATAATCTGAACCACTGCATGGGATCTTCTAGTCTACCTCTCACTGATCAGAGCAGAAGCTTTCAGAACACGTCATAAGACACAGGAAGTGAGCCTATTTATAGTGGTGGCCCTCTCTGTGTCCCCAGGCTACACCCCAGAGTTGAATAGTATGTTCTAGGAAAAAATACGTATTTCATTTGTGACTGGTACTGGCATGAGCTTTATAAACTGTGTACTTTTGCTTTCCTGCATAATATAATTCAGCAACTTACAGAACAGTGTATCTTTACTCACTTTTTACTATCACAATATGTGGTATTTTTTAAAATTTATTTCTCCTTCTAAAATTGTGTCATCTTGATTTCTCTTAGTATATTTTCTATTGTTTCATTATAATATTTCAGGTTTTTTTTGTTGTTTTGGTTTTTTTTTCCAACATACTAGTTTTCTTTGATATCTTATCTCCCTTTCTACTCAAGCTAGCCTTTCCTCCCATTCTCGCTTGCCACAGTTATTTTAATTATTTTAATTAATTTGTTTAATTAATGAAGTTTGGTTAATCTCATCTTCTCCAGTCAATGTCAGGTTTGGATGTGCACCCGTTCACTTGTTTTCTGTATTCCCATATTTCTTGTTAAAGGCTTTTCAGGTATTTGTACCCAAATGTCTGAATTTTCTCTTATTGCAATCTACTAAAAATAAGCTGACTTCTGGAACTTTTTGCAAAATTTATCTCTAAACTGAGATATTGCGTTAGGCAAGTCAGGCCATTTGCCCAGTTTGGAAAACTACCAGTCCGCTCTTCCACATTTTTCCTGTGTTTCTTGGGAAGAAGTACTTTGCAAGTAACACTGATGCTTATTACATGGACATGAGATGTCGAGTATGCTCAAACACAGAACAGGCAGACATTTAACCCTTATCTGCATCATCTAAAAAAACCACAAAAGGAATTTTTGAATGCCGTCATTAATAATGGATTACCTACCAGTTGTCATTTATTTTTTCCCCTGATATTCCTGAAAAATAGATGTTTTATACTGTTGGTGGGTAATATCACAGTATTTCATAAGAGTAAGGTTTCAATTCAAAATTACTTATTGAAAAATTAAACTAATTAAATTATTGCTAAGAGAGGGGAGTGTTGGGACTTATTGCAAGGAAACTGTGACTGGGGTAGCTGTGGCATACCTAATGACTTGTAGTTTACAGTGTAGATATATTCTTAAGTTATAGAGGATGGAGGTGTGTAGTGCAGTGTGCCAGCAATATAGCCAAAGAAATATCTAGATTATACTAAGAAAATCAGCTGCAGAGAATAGCCTAGGAATGGACCTGAAGTCCTTTTTTGACCCTTTTACAAACAACAGGAAGAGATCCAACCACTGCCCTGAACTTTAGATCCATTGAATGCAAATAGGCCTCTGTTGATGTCAGCTATACAAATCATAAACATTCTCCTAACTACAGGAAAAACATGGTGATCATTTAGATGGGTATAGTGCATGCAAAAGAGCTTGAGAAATTTCAAATATTTGAGAGGCGTACTCAAGATAGCAGCTTATTCTTTCACTCCTGACCCCAGATAAACATGTATCTTGTGAATAAATCGAATAAATCCACAATGACAATTGTAAGTTAAGAAGAGAGGTAAATATTTTTTCTGTTTCACAAGGCTTATCATGACAGAGCAATGGAGTTTCTGCATCCCAGATGCTGTCTGGATAGGAAAATTAAGTGCAGAGTGCTAAGGAATTCAAAATACCCAAGACACTTCTTTTTCTTTCATGGTTTTCTAAATGTTTTTATTTTGTAAATCAGCCATTGCCCTCTCACTTGCATGTTTACTCCTGAAGTTACAGGGAAATGGTTACTTTCCTCTCCATGTACTAGAATAGTTCCTACTATAAACTTGTCACTGATGGGAACCATTTCCTGCAGGAAGTTCTTGGAAACAATTTGTACTGAGTGGATGACTTTTCAAGCAAGTGCATTCCCCGGGAAATGCATGTCATAGGGCTAAACAAACACAATGGATTATATTCAGTGTCCTTTCAATCTCTTGTGTTGAATCTATTTGAATATCCAACACATTTTAATGGATCACGTTCTGCTTCTTTACACAGTCCATAGCTCCTGGACAGCTGGGAACCAGGCATCTACTTCCTATAATCTATTTCATCTCCTCTTTCCTGTCATGAAAAAAACTCTTAAAGAGCCATGAATTGCTTTCCAGCTGAAACAGGGCTTGTTGTGTAACAGAAATGCTCACCAATAAATGGTAAACCCACCTTTTATTGTAAAAAACAGCCTTGTTTTAACAATCATCAATTCTGAGAGCTGACAAAGACACGAGAATAAGATGCCAACAGAATGCATGACAAAGACAGGTAGTTTCTACTGCTATCATTGTGAAAATGTGTTATCCACTATTGAGTCCCACTTCCTTTCCCAGTCACAGACAGATTGGCTGAGATTAAATCTTCAAAGGACATTGGACATGACTGTTCATGAGCTGGATACACGTGGCTCTGCATAGCCTCTGGGTCAGAACGACTCTCAGCAGGAAGTGTGTACTCCCCAGGACCAGCCCCTCATCAGTAGGAACATGGTCTAAAAGTCCTTTCTGAAGCTGCACCTGCCTACAGCAAAACCTTCAGTAATAAAAAATACCTTATTCAGTATTAAAAAAATACCTTATTCAGTATTGTTTATACATAATTTTGTTCTACATAAAGACTTTGCATGCTGATATTTTCTCTGACTTAGTTTGATCTGATTATTTGATGAATAGCATAGATTAAAGAAATTTACAGGCTTTTCACCTTGTTCCTTCCCTGTTTTTCATTTCATGCTGTATGTCTGATCACTTGAATTACACATTAGGTTTTCCATTTCTTGACTAGGTAAATCTTAACTTTAAAAGAATAGAATGGTCCATATGGGATGGGTATTTAAAGTGTGGGGGCATTCCAGGAGATATTTTTAAAGCTTCTTTTACTATGGAGATTTACAAAGCACTGAATACAATCATCTACTAAAACAAACAAATTTAAAAACTGTAGTACTGTGAAAGAGCTACTCTATTTTTTTAACTTCTCCCAGGGTACGCAGCACCAAAAAACTGTTTTCCTTTTAAGTATTTGGTAGCTTTATACTTAAAAAAGCAGTTAGGAAATAGTTATAAAATGTAATGGATACTGTTCTATTACATTTTACATGACAAAAATCCAACAAAGGATAAAAATCCACTTGTAATGCATGGTGTATAAGTTATTAAGCTCCTCATAGTTGAAAATAAAGTTCTTCTTTACTACTGTTTGAGTTGGAGCTCCAGTCATGCATGTTTTAGTTTAAAAGCAGGAAGAGACTATGCATTTGAAATGTTTTTACCCTCTTTGAATAAAGAAAAAAAATTATTATATAGTTCAGGTTTTACTGATTCTCTTGGGCTAGAAAGAACAAAAGTAAAAGGTTTCTTTTCCTGATGCGGAAGATCAGTATTGACATAATGTGAATAAAGATACTGTATTAACTTCTTCAGGTCTGTTGAAATATACAGTTATTTCCTAGATATTAGTTACGATCATTAAGGCAAGATTCCAAAAGAGACCACATCTACTGGTGAAGCAGAGCAGAAGTACATATTGATATGTCAATATATATATAATAACTAAACAACAATATATACAGAAAAATCAAACATATTTCTGGAAGAATAAAGTACATTGTGAAAATATGCCTTTTTACTTAATTTTTATTTGATGGGGTATAAAGGTTTTTAATATTGGGAAATAAAAGTTGTCACAGAGGTTTCTGTTCTAAAAAAATAAGAATGGCATATTTGAGTCCAGAAGTACTTGTCCTCGAAAGATTTTTATATATAAATTTAAATCTCCTGCTAATTTCACTGTTTCCTGACATCAGAGGTATTTTCCCATCTGTGATATAATAACCATTATTCTATAAATAATTCAGCAATTAGCAGTATGGTATCAAATGCAGTGCTGCAATGCATTGGTTTCTCTATCCAAACACTTATACGGGTAAAATTTTGGAAAGAGCTATTTATATTTTTTTTATTATTAATGATGAACATTTAGTCTTTATTTTTCCTTTTTCAATAAAAGTTATTTGCTATATGAGAAAAGCCAAGCCTCAAGGCTCACCTCTTACAATGGAAAAAGATTCTGTCTTATGCCTTTAGAATTTAAAATATTTGTGTGGTTTTTATTATTATTATTGTTGTTTTTATTATTATTATTATCATCATTACTATCATTATTATTAGTATTAACATCTACAGAAAATTGAAATAGCGATTTTGCAAAGGCTGCAGGTACTTCAGTTTTACTGGTATTATTATCTCAGTAACATTTACATACAGAAGCAAGTAGTTTTCTTTCTGAGTGTATTAGCTATGAAATGAAATCTATGTAATTATAGTGCTATTGTTTAAAAATAATGAATCCCTTGCTTTAATATGCATTCCATATGTCTGTTTGAGAAGTAAACAGAATGCGCACTTCCACACTGTGACAGTGAGTTACTGGATGATGTTCAGCTGGTGAAGCCAAAATGACAAATGTGAGTGAAGAAAACACCCCTAGGTCAGCAAGAAGACCAAAGGACCAGATGCTGGCTCTTACCTGCAGGCTGTTGAAGATGATGAAGAAGACTAACATCCAGAGTTGTCGGTAAGCCATGTGCAGTCCTCCCCACAGCCAGGTGATGGAAATCAGGGCAAAGAGGTACAAGACCAAGGGGATCTCTGCAAACCACAAACACAGAGTTTCAGCTGCTGTGCCCTTGGAAAAAACACTTTTTAAAGAATTACTGACACAGAACATAGTTTTGCTGTGTGTGGCTAACCTTGGAGCTTGTTCTCCAGTGGTGGGCAGCCCTTGTCCTGCTCTAGCTGGGTCGCAGTCTCAGGGCTTTTGTGACCCCACCTGGGATCAGAAGACCAGCAGAAGGATGTCTGGGAGGTATGAGGGGCAGAATGAGCACAGCCCAGCTCAACAAACCAAGTGGTGGGAAGAGCACACATGAAGTCAAAAAATATGCTGAACTTTGGAAAAGAATAGAAGAACTTTTGGCAAGCTCTAGAAATTTTGAGAGAAAATTGATTTCTAAGAATTGAGAGGAAAGGGAAAGGAAAGAAAGTATTATGGTGTGTTGGTTTTGCATGACTTGATTTTTTTTGAGGAGGGAAGACGCCAGCCACAGAAGTAATTTTTCCTGTGGGAACCTGCTAGACGCTTTCTCTATGCCTGGCAAAGTCAATCGCGGGCTGGGTCTAAAAATAGGCATGCTGATAAGTCAATTAAAGTAGTTGGTAATGCCTCTGTGATTACATACTTAAGAAGGAAAAAAAAAATACATGCAATTCCTCTTCCTTCTTCTCCTCCCAGGGTGGCAAGGTGGCCACTGGGGGCCTTCCCAGTGTGACTGGGATCACGTGGCCAGGGCTATCTCAGCACAGTCCACAGCAAACTGTGCTTGCTTGGCTGTTTTAACTAGCCATGCTGAGGGCATAAGGACAGAGGCAGCAGCAGCAGCTGCTCCTTTCAGTGCCCCACATGAAGAGAGGTGCTGAACAGAGCTGGCACTGCGGCGGTTGGTGCCACCTGCGCTGTGCTGGCAAGGACCACATGGCCAGCAGCAAAAGTCATGACAAGCAATTCCCCAATGCAGAGCTTGGATGGGATCAACCCTGTAAGAATCTTTCAACTCACAGAACTTGATAACAACCAAACCTACGGACCCCAATTCTTTCCTATGTCAGAGAAAAGGAAAAGGTGAAGACACATGAGAGCAACATGGGGACACCAAGGTCAGCGAAAGGACAGAGGAGCAGGAGGTGCTCCAGGAATCAGAGCTGAGATTCTTCTACAAGTCATGGTAAGGACTATAACAAAACGTTTCCCTGTAATTTGTGAAGTACATGTGGGGATGCAGAGGTGCACTCACAGCCTGTGAGAAAAGGTGTTCATGCTGGACCATGTGGAAGCTGAAAAGCTGTAATCTAGTGGGAAACTTGAAGAAAGAGAGAAGACCCTTGCTTCCAGAGATAGAGAAAGAGAGTGCTTGCTTTCAAACTAGACAGCTCATCCTTAAAAAAACTACATTCCATGAACTAATGACCCATGCAAACGGTTGTGGGAAGACTGCTTTGCCCGTGGGAGGTACTCACTTACAGCAGGTCGGGCGGGACTGCTACTCCTGAAAATTAGAACCACGTTAGAGAAGTTACAAAGAACTGTTTCCTGTGAGAAGGACCCCACAACATAACAGAAGAGACTCTTCTTCCTAAGCAAACTGAAGATTTTTTAAAAATAACAGATGGAATAAAAAAATTACTAAAAAACCTGTTTTGTCTCCCTGGACTGTCAGTGGGAAGGAAGGAAGAGTGGGAGTGGGGTGGAGAAAGGGTGTTCTAAGGGTTTATTTAGTTTTCATTCTCCTCTTTTAATTTTTTTTTTATATTTTTTTCCTTTTGTCTTTTAAGTTTTGAACCTATTTTGCCCTTAAAGTGTTTCCTCCTAATCCTTATCTCACACCATAAGCCTTTTGGGTTTTTTCTTTCCCCCTCCTCTGCTCAATTATAACAGAGGACAATGAGAAAATTCACTAATGGTTTTTCATGGCTGCCTGGCATCTAGCCAGTGCCAAACCATGACACATGGTTACATAAGTGGTCCCAGCTCCGGCCACTTACAGGGTTGTAGGAAATGATAAGAATAGCTTATTCTTTGATTTGTTGTTATTTTCCTTTTCAAGTCCAACATAAGACATCAGACCCCAAAAAACTTACAGTGACAACTTCCTCTCAGCCCAAGAGACCCACAAGATAGACTTTGAACCAGTTAACTTCATTCATCTTCAAAAATATGTGCAGAATCTGTCCTTAAGGATGCATGCATTCTCCGTTTTATGTTCTCCACTGTATTTACAGCATAAAAGATTTAGGGAATGCTGGCAGGAAGATGTCTGCCTGGACAAAGTTTGCAATAAGGAAAACAAAAGTAAGTTTTCACCCCCACATGTTCCCCAGAAACTGAAAAGAGCCAGCCCCTGTGTTACCATATTTGCAGCAGAATTCAAAGTCCATGTTTGCCAGGTCTGCACACTGCTTGGCCAGACACTGCCCCTCTCCACATTAGTTATGAAGCATCAACAAAAAGTGGGTATGTGTTTTTACAGGCATTGCTCCAGAAACAGCAGTTTGGGAGCCCTTTAGCCATTTTTTTTAATATTGCACAAATAGTAAGGGCCTTCTGAATGTAGGCAATACCCCACATCATACAGACATAACATTTTAACAAGAAAAACTGTAAAGATACTGGCTTTTTGCCACATATTGAATATTGGTACAGTTCTGTTTTTTTTTTCCTCATTGCTAATAATTGCCTAGTTATCAGTATTGCAAAGAGCTAATACAGAGTTGAAACTGTGGCATCATTTAAAGCCTTGGATCTTCAAGTTCTGTATACCCATTTGTTGGATTTTGATCCAACAAAAGCTCAATAATTAGAGCAAACATATCAGAAAAAAACCACAAATTCTTTTAAGTTCGTAAAATCAGAATTGCACAAAGAAAGAGAATGCTAATAAATAGTCTTGATATGGACCAAAATAGTATAATTATTCGTAGTATTCTTCATACGAATATAAAACAAATAATCCACTCCCAAAGAAATCCCAAAGGGTTATTCTGAGCAGATGAACCTTCCCTGATATGACTTTTACTCTAAGTCCAAGTGAGTTATCTACTAAGGATAAACCTTCGTGGATAAGACTTATGATGTGGAGAAGTCAGCTCAAAATTACGGTGATGTAACTGAGACACAGACAAGCAATTCTGTTGGGTATTATATAATCCAATCATGCTGGTCCCCATTTTTGGTATACTTATCAGACTGTTTTATAATACCAGAAGTGATGGAAGATTTTATTTAAGCAACAGGTAGTCCACACCCTCCTTAAATACATACAAATGTATATATGCATGCATATATCATTGTCCTGACTGTTCCTGACTTTCCTTGAAATATGTCCCTGTTTCCTTACTATAAGCTTAAGAAACACTGACAGCATTGACAAATTCAATACAGATAAATGCAGTTTATGTAGCTCTAGTTGCAGCTTGTTAGAGCTTGAAAACTTACCATAGTCCAGCTTGATATTTAACTTGGTGAAATTGCATTCATTCAATTTACCAAACAACTAGAAGTGTCCCCTGTTAGTCACTCCTTCATTGTTGAGAAAAGATAATTTCCTTGTTAATCTGTAAAATTAATTTTCTGTTTGGAGGGCTGCAGTACAGTAATAAATTATTAAGGGTAATAAAATTGTAGTTTACTACAGTAGGAGAGTCCTTAGAGTAAACACAAGATTTTGTAAGTGATTCACACAAAAACAATGTGAGAGAAACTTTCAAATTCTCAAACTGTGAGAATTTGAAAGATAGGCTGTAGTATTTTCATTATGAGTTTGGATTAGATTACAAAACTCATAATCCAGGGAAAATATGAGGATGTTGGAAAAACTCAGTCACCTCATCAAGAACCTAAAAGGAACTGTACTGGGTATATAAAAAGTTTGTCTGGCCTTGCTTTTAAGAAGGGCCAAGAAAGTTGGATGGATATAATACTTCTCCCAACAATTCTCCCATTTACAACTCAGGAGCTTCCCTAACCGGACACAGGGCTTTTTTCCCTATTTAGTAATCTTCAGGGGACTTTTCTTTCACAAAATCATACTGAACTTCTTAAGTTCAGAAGAATTATCCGAAGAATAAGGAACACTACAGTAACATCATAAGATTCAGGTAATAAAATGCCAGATTGCCCAGCTGAAAAAGCTGTGAGCCTTGTGTTTGTTGTTTGGTTTCCTTATAGTAGAAACAAGAAGAAACAATAGGAAACAAAACATGAAACATTTCCGAACAGTTATGATGCCACCTACACTGTTTTTAAGTTTGCAACAAACGAAACCCTTACAAATCTTTATTTCTGAAATAAACCTCACAAAGAAGAGGAAGACTGGTGAAGTTTAAAGTTTCATTCTCTGTTGCATTCTAAGGTATCAGGAGATGTCTCTGTTCATTGCAGGGAGGTTTGACTAGATGACCTTTAAAAGGCCCTTCCAACCCAAGCCATTCTATGATTCCATGGTTTGCAATGACCTACCAAGAAAAATAATTTCATGATCTCCTATGTCTACACCCAAACCTACTGCAACCTAAGCAGGCTGCTTACTGATGTCCACAAAGAAGTTCAACCCCCTAGGACTGTGGTTCCAGTGAGCCAGGGCACACTTCTTCAGAAATAAGAACTGCAGCACTTGTCACACTTCTGTGCCTGAAAGGATTGGACAAGTGGTGATAGATACTAAATTTTAGAACATGGGATGAACCTGCCTAAAAAAAGAGAAAAAATATTTTTCACTACCAATTGTATCCTGTCCATCAACTCCCTTTGTATGCATGAAACACCTCTTTTGGAAATCATGGGAAGGGGATATCTGACAGCCTCTGTGACTGAGAACACTAAGAGCCATGTGGCCTCTTGGTAGTCCAAGACTGGGAGGACAAGCAGCATTGAAGAATAAAGAAGTGGAAGCAACTGTGAAGATGAAAAAGTAGATGAGGAGGAGCCTTGCACCATGACGCACTGTCATACTTTCAATGGCTCACCTAACGGCATGTTGAAGATTGAGATGGATTCAAATACAGGAGTGTAACTTCACTAATGAAGTGACAGTTCCTATGCTTAACCTCTCATCCCTGTATAGTGCCTATTGATTATGAATTAATAGTTTGATGCTGTCTACTACAACCTACTTTACCAGGCAGAGAGGAAGCAACAGAAAACCTCCTGTACAATTTCAGGCAGTGACTGCTCATGGTGCATAGTGAAAAATTATTGGAAAATGCCTTCCTGTTAAAAGGGGCTTTTTTCTTTAAAGTGAGGAAATGGGCAAGCACTTAGAACATCTACTAAGTGAATTACCAACAATTCACTTAAACAAAGGCATCAAAACAGAAGTCCTTCCTTCCTTCCTTCCTTCCTTCCTTCCTTCCTTCCTTCCTTCCTTCCTTCCTTCCTTCCTTCCTTCCTTCCTTCCTTCCTTCCTTCCTTCCTTCCTTCCTTCCTTCCTTCCTTCCTTCCTTCCTTCCTTCCTTCCTTCCTTCCTTCCTTCCTTCCTTCCTTCCTTCCTTCCTTCCTTCCTTCCCTGATATTAGACAGAACAACAAGTCTGAGCAATGAAAAATGTTAAACTAAATATAAATTAAGAAAACTGAAAATTATTAAATAATATTAATGCTTTGATGATATTGCAGAATATGTCTTTGCAGAAAATATCTATATGATTTAACTGTGGAAAATAAAGCATGAACTGCGCATTCATAATGAATTGAAATTTCTGTATTTTCACCACTGTGTTGGTCCATATTATTTTCTTTTCCCATTTCCTTTATTCTTTTTAATAAATAAGAAATTCAATAAAAGAGGCAATTGAATAATACAGCTTTAATTGTATTCTGAGTTTACATATAAATATTTACTATGTGTCCTCTCCTTAGGCTGGCTGTTAAACTGCAACTGATAATGCAACCTTAATAGCTTTTAACAGTTTTTAGCTAAACATGAAGATCTACTGCAAAACCTGAAAGATCTTTATAAACTTTTTTTCCCAGAAGACTGGGGAGAGTGTGCTGCTTCACAGAATTTCAACAATTCTTGGGAGACCTAAATTAGTAAAATATTTACAGGCTATTGCTTAAGAAGTCACCAGTTAAACTTAGCAATGTAAATATAAAAATGTCACAACAACATTTTTTTAAAATAAGCTTGAAAAACAGTGTTCCAAGTCCTGCTGGCTTGGTTTTCAATTGTTTTTGACAGCTGCAGTAAAAAAAAGGGGGGTTTAGTAACAGGATTTTGTGGCCAAAATAAAAAACAAAACAAAACAAACAAATCAGGTTCCTCTCATAAAGTTCAAAGAGGGAAATATACCACCAAGAAAATGCAATCAATGAATCATAACAAAACCACTGAATCCTCACTGGGAATGTTAAATGTGCAGAATTTAACAGTACCAGATACTGAAGACAAGAAAACTAATAGATCCATGTCCATGAAATTGAACTGGAAAAAAATGTTCATTGATAGTTTGTAGAAGTAGGAAGTAAAAAATGTGCCAAAATATTTTGTTCATTAATATTTTTTGATCTGCTGATCCTTGTAACAAGGAAAATTTTAAAATTAAAGTATACTTTCTAAAAGAAAAGCACATGTTCCATTAAGTATAACAAATACATCATTACTTCAAAATCATAAAAGACTAGCCTCTCAAACCTTTGCACTAAATCTCAGGGTTTTGGCAAACTTTCACACACAACTTTAAGACACCTTGTGTTATAATAAAAGGGGAAAAATAGGGCCTTTTATCATAGCTTATGCTATTACTGTTATGCAGGGAACATGGCACATCCCAGAAAAGTAGCAAATCAACAGAATAAAGAAAAATATAATCCTACTTATTTCCACATAAAATTATTGAAATGCACACTTGCAAAATATTAAATGAGTGCTAAAATTGCAACTGTGCAGTTACAACTCATGGATGTGAGCTTGCTTCTGCAGACTTCTTCGAAGGAAAAAAGCTAATTTAGACATGTGAAGCATATTGCAAGCAATCTAAATTACACGAGTGAAGAGGATACATTTATGTTATTACCTTATTCAGATCTTAGTTCTTTATTTCAGCTTCTAATTATTTCAGCTTGTGCATTTTGTCCTAATAGAATTTGTAAAAAATCTCAAAGGCAAAGATTTGTTTTTCTCCTAACCACAAAAAAGAAAAGCTCCTGGAGCCTTATGAAGACTAAAATATTATATACAGTGTGTGTGCTGAGTACTGTGAATGCATATAACTCTGTTGGTGTAGGCAGACTATTTAGCATGTTCTGTTGTGACTAGGAATTGCAAACTGCTAACAGATTAAATGTATCTGGAGACTGGAACTAGATGATCTTTAAACTCCCTTCCAACCCAAACGATTCTACGATTTCATATTGAAGAAATTTATATGAAGGAAGATGAAAGTAGGAGTTAAAGTTTTGCAAGTAAATATCTAAGGCATTATTCATGCAGTTCTATTTTGACAACATGAAGTTTTAATCTTTACCTTAATTCTGGCACTTTTGCAATTATGGTATCTGATTCAGGTAAGTTGTACTGCATATTTATAAGCAGGGCATGCCAGTGAAAATTATGTAAGTTCAAGATTCACTCAATAAATGAAGCTTATCTATTTACAATTATCGGGGGGGGAACATTCAAGTTGTTCCATTACATTTTTAAATCTTTTTTTGAAATTAGGAAAGGTTAGCAAACAGAAAACAAAACAATTTATATTGGATTGCTGTCCTGTTACTATTCATTTTCTGTATTTGCATATTAGGACCTGTCACTAGTGGGTTTTCACAGGGCTCCATCCTCAGCCCTGCACTCTTTAACATCTTTATTAATGACTTAGACACAGGACTGGAAGGAACACTAAGCAAGGTCACAGATAATACAAATGTGGGAGGATCTGTTGACTCTTGAAGGCAGGGAGGCCCTGCAGAGAGACCTCAGCCAGCCACAGGAGTGGGCACAGGAATGGGCAATCACCAGCCACAAGAAGTTCAGTAAAGGAAAGTGCCAGATTCTGCACTGGGGTGGGGCAACCCTGGATGGATGGACAGACAGATTGGGGAATGAGATGCTGAAAAGCATGCCATGGAAAGGGATCCGGGTTCTTGGTCAAATACAAGCAGAATATGAGTCACCAGTGCCCTGGCAGCCAGGAGGGCCAACAGTGTCCTGTGATGCAAACTTAAATATTAGTTAGCCCAAAGGCTGTTTATCCAATGAATGCTCTGACTTGGCTCCTGTCAAGGCTAATTTTTGAGAAGGTAGTTTCTATATATAGGAGGACAGTCAGCCAACAGAACATGTTTGCTGAAAGGCTGGCAAACAGAATCAGTACAAAGTGAGGACTCTTTTTAAGCAAACTCAACGCCTACTTCTGAATGACTACAGAGATAGAGCTAGCATTCCTTGAAAATCATCTTTCCCAGTTTTTTCAGCCTTTCACACTTTTCTTTCCAATATTCACTTTTGAGAAGGAAAAGATGACTGCTCTAAGAGATAACTAATTCTTGACTCTCCCACTGCCCCTTCTTGAGCCCTCTACTGTCAAGGAAAATTCTCTGAGCTAAGTAAACTATATCCATCACCATGCAAACCAACATGACCAGTAACAGAAATTCTGGAACAGTAAAAAAGAGCATGAGAGGGCAAACTCAATGCTGCTGCAGACAGGGTAATGAGAAGTGTGCATATTGCTCAAATTAAGATTTGGCTAACCTATTTACTTGTTTTTATTCTACACTAAAACCTTCATTTTATCATATTCTTTTACAGTGATAACCTAGTCACAGTAAAGAGTATAAACACTTTCTAGGAAGATCACAGACCGCTGCCAAAGGAATTGGCACCAATTACTAAAAGAGATTTTTTCTCAGCTAGCTGTCTATAGCATAGTTGGGCTATGGTATTTTCTTGAAACTACCAGAATAAGGTACAAGAGATAAGAATTTACTTAAGGGTACCTAGGAATAATATAGAGGGCTAGGAAGAATATATGCATGACAGAAAAGGAGGTACAATTAAAAAAGGGCATTGTATAAATAAAAGTAATAGACCTTCCAATTATACCCTATCGTTTTCCAAGAAAATATTTATCTGTCTAGAAACAGATCATCTTTGCAGCTACCAAATGTTTTCTTTTAAGCATGTACAGTGAAACCCAGCATTGTTATTCTGCTCTCGGGAAAGAAAAAATACACAGGATTCTCCTTTAGTGTGGGTAGTAACAAACTCTGCTCATAGGAGAGAAAAAAGTAGTAAACCACCATGCTACTACCTAAGTTCAGCAAGATGTTTTACAGCATTTACAGAATTTATTCCAATAGCTGTAGAAGAACAACATGATGGCTGTCTATAATGGAGTGGATGTATTAGTAGAAAAGGGAAGAGCAACTGATGTCTTCTGTCCTGAATTCTCTAAGGCATAGATAAACTGTTGCTTGGTGGCTCCACCTTTCCTCTGGTTTTGGATGAAACAGAGAGATGGGATATTCATATTTTATGGCATATTTATTGTCAAAAGAAAACAGACAAGATACTGTATGTCTGTGCAACTTAAGGAGGCAACATTACGAAAAGACTTTCCTAACACATAGTGTCTTGTAAGTCAGAACTTGGTGCAAGTATAATCGAAGACCTCTTCTATGTTTCAAAAGTAAAATATCATCATGAAACTGACTGCAGATAAATTTACTGATGTGAAAAATGTTGTTTCCCAAAGCATCCATTTATGTGGCTACAATAACAGGAGCAGCAGCAGCTCCCAGGAATTTTGTAAGAAAATGGAGTCAGCTGAGTGAATGTCAAGATTCGAGATTTATAAGTGATACTAGGCCTTACCACTGCAAACTGCCTTTCACTAAGTCTTACAAGCACAATATACCCAGAAGACATTAAAAACTGTGTAAATATACTACCAATATCTTTAATTTCAGAAGACAAATATTCAGTCAAAAAAGGCAGAGATCCTAGTCAACAGTTCGTACTGTGATATGTAGCTATAGGTAATGTTCCAAACTGCAGAAATCACCATATTTTCTCTCTAGAAGGTTAAATCATAAACACAGCTACATAGAGTCCTCTTATACAATTACAGCCACCATAATTGCAGGACACAGCTTGTTTTTCTCTCTAAAACAGCCCATCTCCAACCTGCTCTCACTGTCACCATATGCAGTATTTCATTTGTGCTTACAAAAGCTCTTTGGTAGCAAAACAGCAGTTTGCCTTGCTGGTGCACAATTACAATTTCATTATAAATAAATTAACTGAAAGATTGACAAGAGGAACCACCTCTGTGCATTTATATCAGAGAGAAATTAAAGAGTGCAACTAAGGTCTTGGATATCATCAGACCTCATCTGAATTCATACAGACCTTAGTCAAGCTAACATTGCGTCATTAAAAAGGACAGAAATATTTGCAGAAATGTTCAGATTGTACATACTTAATATTTATTATAATTTTCTCAAGAAAGGAATATATCTCTGTACCCCAAATATCAAAAGATTATTTGCATTAGGTTTTAAAGCCCTTTTTTTTTTTACAAAATACTATAAAGAGAATAGAAATATTCTAAGCTTCCCACAGAGGGTCCTATTATTATTAAATATTGGTCTAAACTACCACAACTTTATTTTGGAAACATTGTAGTTGAAATTGTTCTGATAGAGGAGGCTGACTGAAACTTCCTGTTTTGCACAAGACAGATTTTTCCTTTCAAGCACGTTTTAGTTGCAAGTAGCATAGGAAATATCAAAACAGAGGCATTAACTCCAAATATTCCAGGGCACAGAGCACCTCTGCTTGGCTTCACAGCCACAAAATATACAGCAAAACACAATGACCCAAAGCTGTGCCCATCACAAAGCTGTGCCCATCACCTGGGTTTGAGCAGGAGGTACAGCCTGCATCCATAGGTGATCATGCTCTGCAAGTGGGAATCACTGCACCTGAGCAGCCCCAGCCCTCCCTGGGATAGGTTGTTCAGTATCTCCAGCCAAAATCTAGCATGGGGACACAGTGATCCAAAGCAGTGCTTTGTTTTATTTCTGGTCTTCTCTTTAAGTAGACTAGACTTAGTCACAAAGCCAGTGATACTAATTTCTTGTTCTAGGTTTTACATATTTTTAACCTCCTCAGACAGTTAAGCATCTGCATAGCTTTGATCATCAAAGTACTTTCACAGACATCAAAGCGACATTAGCAGGCGTAATCTTAAAGTAAGTGCGTAGGTATCTACTGAACCATGGTTTCAGGTGGGGTTCTCCGAACTGGCAAGAACAGTCCCTACCATTCAAAGGTACAATTTGTTTGCTGACAAATCATACCTGCTGCATTTGTTCTTCCTCTGAAAATATCATCATACGCCTTCCATTGAGGAGTCACCTGATAGGCATGGATGAACACCACAAAAACCACCACCAGGCAAATTAATGGCACCAGAGCAGCAGTGAAGAGAGCAGCATAGGCATTTGGAATGAAACACCTGATGGAAAAAAATAGAAAAAAAATGCTATTGATAAGCATAAGAGACACCTTGAAAGGCCACAAGTAGAATACAGAAACAAATATTTATGAAAAAGGATGTGCTTTACAAACCACAAATTCTTTAACTGTGTTCCCAGAGTAGCCTTGATAAGTTCCTTTCTGTTCCCTTCTGTTCCTTTCTGTTGGGTCTTATCTCATCATTATATCTTAAGAAGTATAGCTTTTGCTCTTCCAGTATGCATGTTATATTTAGCTTAACCAATTTTGAAAAAAATTAAACTTGAAATGAAAAATATTGTATTTTAACAAACTACATGCTTCTATATTCATTTAAAGTGATCATTCTTAGTCACCAATTTCTAAAACAACATTATGAAATTTTCTATACTTAGCTCCTGAAAGCACAAATTAAGTTTTGAAAAAGATATTTTTAAAATAAATGAACAAGTCCTAAAGACAACATAACTTTTCCTTCTCAAGTCATTTGCTCACAGAAACCAAATGTTCACTCCCTCCTCCTTTTTTTCCCCCAGTTGTTCAGTCTCTCCTTGCCCTTTTCATTTATTTAAGTTATAATTATTTTTAAAGATGTGTCAAGAATATTAATTATCCCTGAAAGAGTCAAATTATCCATATGTAATGATGACTTGAACAAAAAGGAGATGATAGTTAAAGAGGACTCTAGGAGTGTGAGAGATCAGGGTTTTCTGTGCTCTCCCTGGCGACCAGTATGGGCTTTACAGCCACTGACCCACTCTACAGATGACGCACAACAGAGCAGCCCAAGGGATGGCGCAGGAGTCAGTATGTCTTGAGATTATGTGACCACTGCCATCCCTCCTGAGAGGGTGTAACTTACAGCCTTTCTGTTTCTTAGATCAGCACATCTAAGCAAGCTTAGCACTGATGCTGATATATGTCTGAGAGAGGCCTAGGTACATGTTTCACCGACATACCTGGTTGGATAAACCTTCTGGGTTTGTTTAGCTGTACTTTCATATACTGCCATAAAGTCAAGATTGCATCCTGTGTTGTGTCTTTCAGAACAGCAGTCATGCATACTCAGTGAATCCCAAAAATAATTTCCAGTACAATCTAGATACCTTTCACAGCTCTCTGCAGAATCTAGAGGCTCAGTCAGACACCAAGCTTAGATATCATCTGATAACATAACTGAACATGCATTAGGGAAAGTAGGAACTTTGCATCGTAATTCAAAGTGTTTGTTCCTTTCCTCATAGAAGAGATACTTCAGTCCTTTGCTCATCTTGGTGGCCTTCACTGGACCTTGTACAGTCTGTCCACATCCCTTTTGTACTGAGAAGACCAGAACTGAACCCAGCACTCCAGGTGTCACTTCATGAGTGCTAAGCAGAGGGCCAGGATCATCCCCCTTGACCTGCTCTCAACATGGTTGATATGGAGCACAACATCCCATCCATTTAATCTTTCTAATTTTAATTATTTCTTAGGTATGAAAGTTATTTTTTTCCCCAAATATATTCTTGAGTTGGCACAACTAGCACTAAGAAATGAAATCATATCACTACAACCTATGATTATCCTGAAGGCAAGAATCTTAGCACAAGAATAATCCTCTATAAAATCATATTTAGGTTCTCAAATCTGTATTTTTTTCAACTTGATGAATTTTTGTTTTTCAAAGATAATATGCACTCCAAAAATCTACCAGAGTTTTTGAAACTTTATTGTGATCACTCCTTTATATTCACTTTAAAAAAGCTGTATAAAAATGAAAACCTACAAAGATGAATCACTTTTACAAATAACCTTTGGTACTTGCTCCAAAAAATATACTGGAAAGTTATGTAAAGAAATACACAAAGCCATATTAATCTTCAAAGCTTACTTTGAAATTTTTTTCTTGAAGCAATGGTGTGCAGGTCAATGACAACCACATCATCCTGTAAGATTGATTCATATATAGTCATGTGATGATATATGTTGACAGATATATTTTATTATAGAAATCATATGGGATAACATTATAGGGACCAGCTGCAATTATTTTTTGTACTTAATACTGGGGACACAGATATTATTCCATTACTGTGACACGTCTGTCTCATGAAACTACTGTGTATTGCATATTCCTAGCACTGGATAGAAATATTAGAAAAATACCCCAAAATATCAGCTAAGTTGATGTTTCAGAACACAACTGCTCTACTTTAAAAAGCCCCACAAGACTGATGTAGAAGCTTAAAAATCTACATAATTATAAACCTTATTTGTCTGAAGAGCATTATTTCCTGCAGTAATTTCCTTTCCTAGCTTTCCAGAAAGTTCCTTTTTTCTTTATTTTTTAAGGCCCTGGATTTCTTTAAGTATTTCGTTTTGTTTGTTTTGAATTTGAGTGATAGCAAAAAAACCAACTAAACAACCAACAAACCAACCAACCAACCAATCAAAAAAATCTATCCACTGAAATACTACCTTCTGCAAGAGAGAAAAAAAAAACCAACCAACCAACCAACCAAAAAAAAAAAAGCCAACAGGAAACCAGCACTTTTAGCTTCTTCAGTTCTCATTTTATCATAGAGATAGCATGACTTCCTTGTAACACTTCCTTTTATCAAAATTTATTTTTTTCCCCTCACCCTTTTGAGAATTTTTGATCCCAGCTTAGGTCTCTTCTAGTATTGGAAAGAAAGCTATTTAGCTTTTGTCCCAAGCTGCCATAAGTCCTGCCCCTCTTGACTATTGTTATCTGACTGGAGGGCTCAACTTTGGTTCTGTGCTGACTACTTTGTTTTGATCATTGACTTTGTTGATGTCTAATTTTGTTTGGATTGCTATAAATTTCTCTGTTAATTTTGTGTGAGGACTTAAAGAATGCAATTCTATGTCTCAAAACACTGTTCCTATGAGAAAAGCCATCAACAGGAACTTGAGATAAGTACCTTTTTATAGAAAGCTGATAACAAAAACTGATGGAACATTTTTTAACTGGCCCCCATAATTGCTTGTATTTTCAGTTTACCAATTTTTGTGATTTGTTTGTGTTTTAATTGAAGGAACTCATTGGGAGACCAAATATTAGTAAGATTACAAAAGGAAAAACACTGAATGTTTTATTACTTTGATTTTTGCCAAGTTTGTCTTTGTAAAAAGACAAACTAAAAAAATAAATGGTGTGGGAAAAGCTTTTACTTTTATCTCATGCATATATTCTTTTATTTCTACCAGCTGAGAATTAGAAAATTCTACCAAATTTAGCATGAGAGTTGGTTCAAGAATTTATGCATATTGGAATCATGCAAACATGTATTAACCTTGCAAGTTCTGCCCCAGAAGGCTTTTATATATCTTTTATATATCTTTATATGACTTGGCATAATTTTTCAGAAACATCAGAAGAATTAATAAGTAACCTAAACAATCTTAACAAAACAAAAGAGAATATGACATAGGAAATAATTGAGTCTCCCTTCCTAAATTAGAATGATGGACAGTCATGGTCTAAAAATAGCTCATGGATAAAATTCAGAAAAGCCTTTTACCACCTATCAAGACCTGTTACTGTTTTTGAAAATACTTGTATTCTCACATTAATATGCCGGATCTACTGTTAGGTTTTCTAACATGATTATTTTAACCTCACCTCACTTCTTTTATCTATTCCAATCAATATAGTAACTACAGTACACTGTGGAACACACATGCTTCCAACTCGTGGGTGCAATTTCCTGCAGTAGTAATTGCAAAGGAATGTAATGAGAGCAATTTTCCCACTGAAAATAAAATTTAAAAAAACAATAATAACAAAAAAAGAGAGAAAAAACCAAGTAAATTTGAAAGGAAAATCATTTCACTTATGACTCCATCAACAGTAGCCACAGCTTTTGTTTTGTGTCAAAATTAAATCACAACAGAGCTTTAATCTATCCTCTGGAGAACTGAGTATAGGCTCAATTTGAAGATGTGTTTGTCTGAAAACCTTTTGATATAAGAATCTATTTTTTTATATTAGAACTTTTCATATTTTGTATGAGAACTTTGTGTGCTAAAACTTAATTTCTCATGGTGTGTAGAATTACCCAGTGGGACAGGAATGTGGGTCCCTTCCAAGTCAGAATATTCTGTAATTCTGTCATTACTAACAAAATTTCTCCAGCTATATGCTGATGTGGTTGAGAAAGAACCCTATTTTGAAGCCTTTAAAGTACATGAAGACACATCCTCAACAAACCCATTCACACTTGTTTCAGTGTGCAAAGGTAATCATCAATTGTGCTGCGAGACCTGGTCATCCCCTTGAGTCTTGGCTGACTGAGAAAATACCTGTCATAATACGTAACATGTGTATTTGTTTGGGATACCCCTGTAGGGAATTTAAACATCAACACTTGCTGTGTAATTCTATGGCTAATTTCAAGCCCCAAATGTACCTGATAAACAGATGCACTTGCAAGACAAGCCACTGTGGTACAGCACTTGGATCAGTCTGGGGATATTCTGATGAAAAGTGACCGACCCTAACTCCGCATGCTGGTCTAACGAGCAAGATAGTAGTCTCATCCATTTGCCCAAATTGTGTATTTCACTATTCATCAGCAGGAAGGACATGACAGGAATTTAATTCTCCTGAACAAAGATAAGAATGGATCAGTAGTATATGTGCCCCAGATATAGTGGGACAAAAGATAGGTTTTAGGTTTAAGATAGTTTTTCCACAGCATCAGCGGGTCTTAGGAAATGTTATGTGGCAGGTACATGCCTTCAGTAATGGACCAGATACGACCAGATATTAACTTGCAATTCTAACAAGTGTCAAAAATGGCTTTACAAAGTCAGTTGGCGTTAGATATGTTACTATTAAAAGAACAAGGGGTATATGGAATGTTAAATCTTATAGAAACTGAATGCACTATTGCCATTCGCGATATCATCAATTGAAAAAGCTGAGCCACAGAAATGTCTGAGATCAGAACTTTTTCAATCACTCTAACCCTAAGATTGGCTTCAAGAAATTAGCCCCAATACCCGGCTAAGATCCATATTCTAATAGTTGGGAGTCAGATATTGGGAGTTGTGTCTATTGAGAATTGGGTTGATGATTGCAGTTGGATTTGTATATTTAATTATTTGAACAGCTGTTGTACATTTTATGATTACTGTCATTATTATTTCTGTTGCTTCTGTCTTTTCTCTTTGTCTTTTCTGTGTATGCACCACCCTCGTGAAAAATACAAACTGAGGAAAAGTCCCTGGAATTCAGTATTTGAGGCATGGGGTGGTGTGAGGGCTTAAAGAATGCAGTCACCTAGCCCAGGACACTGTCTCCAGAAGACAAGACACGACAATGGAATTTGAGATAAGCACAGATGGCAAAACAGGAAGACATTAACACCAGGCCTAACGAAGGTGAAGATCTGGAATTAGCATACCAGGCAAAATTCTGATGTACAGACTGTGGGGACATAAGACTTTTCTGGACAAAAACAAAAAACCACACAGTGAAAACTGTGAGAAAGGATCCACATGTCAGCCGAAGTTGTGGAAACTGCATCTAGGCCCCATGGATACCCCAAACTCGGACTGTATAAAAGTGGTACCTCCAGGTGAGCAACAGGGAGACCCCCACCACTGAAGACCAGGGTGTAGAAGGACCAGTGGGGTGCTGCAGGAATCCATGTGGTGAATATATTTTCATCTTCTGCTTAATTTCTCGCTCTATTTCTTTCCTCCCCTATCCCTCCCACTTTCCTCTTCTTTCCTATGTCTCTACCTCACATTTACTGTTAAATTTAATCTTTACTACTGACTTCAGCATGTGGTCTCGTTAACACCTTGATTTGGCCAGAAGTATCTTATAATCAGATCATAACACTTTGACATTAAGATATTCCCATTGGTTTCTCTTGCCCTACTCCTATCTAAACTCATTCAATTTCATTGTCTTCAAGACTTCACCTTGTATCCTCCCAGTCTCTTATTTCATGCATGGTATACTTTAAACAGTACTTTATTTCCATCTCAATTGTTTCTAACAGAACAGAACAGAACATAAAGCATATTTTCAAAAGCTCTTTGTATGTCTGTATCCGGGAAAGTTCTCTTCTATGAAAGAGGCTAAAAATAAAGTTAGAAAGAATTGTCTGTAGTATGCTTCTTCTCCAAGGTATAATTCTATACTCATATGTAATTACTTGTTAATCATTTTACAACTGGAAAAAACATAATATTGAAACTAAGCAGCTATTTTTCTTGCAATACAAATAAAAAAGACATTTAATTCATATGTTGCTTTTTTCAGGCCTAGAATGATGAGAAATAGCTTTAGTATATAAAATAGTGTTCTCATTGATGACTACTGCAGGTGTTCATTTCATTTAAATTGCTACTTTCAAATACAACACAGAAAGATTAGGGGAAATTAAGACACATCTTTCCCCTTGGTAAAGATGTAACTTTAGAAAATCATATACATTTAAATCTATAAATTGATAAAAATTACCTCACTTATTGGCCAGCCAGAATCAGTGTTTTACCTTGATTTTCCTTTTTCCCCCCTCAAATCTATTTAAGCAGATTCTTCTCAAGGGGATGAAGCATGTTATCTGACACTTCAATTGTTTTTGTAAAGTCTTCTGTGATCTCTTAAAATATCACAATTCCTAAAATCTGGAGAGGTCTTTCAGCTACATATGATATGAGAAGGCCATTCCTTCTCTTTGTTTTCCCTAATACTTTTAAAGGAAACACAAGAAACAATTGATAACATGTATACTGGAACTACTGTTAGCACAATTACATAATTAATATTAAAAATGGAAAACAAAAATAAATAACAAGCGACATTGCTAAGGAAATAACAATTGTTAAAAAACTGAAGGACTAACATTTTTGTCCCCTTCTGAGCAAAAAATATTTACAATTGTAAAATTTTAAATTTGCTCAATGCGATAAGAACAGTTTAATTCCATTATTGCATTGCCTTGAATTGAATTCCACGGACAACCTCTTTTGACTGTATCTTGAAACTATAAAAGGCTAAATGTGACAAAAAATTACAAGTGTCCTTATCTATCAAATATCTGGTGTTCTGAGACATTGACCTTTATAGCAAATCATTTTACAGGAAAACAAGAATAATATTAATTTACTTTAAAATGGCACTCAGGAAAACAATGGGTTTAACAACTGTTTGAGACTAAGTCAATGGTGGACAAACCTTCCAAGAAGATAAACGTATTGGCTTTTACACTGTCAAAGCCTATTTAACCTGATGAATCAACTTGATCAGATAGATTATGGAGTTCCACTCTACTTTCTTGTATGTTGTACCTGTTATCCTTTTTCATAAAAACATTAAACAACAATATAACAATAGATTCACAGAATCCTAGAATGGTTTGCATTGGAAGGGATCTTAAAGTTCATCTTGTTCCAACCGCGCTGCCATAGGGGGGGACACCTTCCATTAGATCTGGTTGCTCCAATTTGCATCCATCCTGGTCTTGAACATTTCCAGGGATGGAGCATGCACAGCTTCTCTAGGCAATGTGTTCCAGAATGTGTTTCAGTCCCTTAACATCCTCACAAAAAAAAATTTCTTCCTAATAACTATTCTAATTCTCTTTTTTATTTTTCCATTCTCCTGACAGGGAATGAAATATGGACATTTTTGTTGTGCAGGGGTTTTTTTTGGTGAGGGTTTTTTTTTGTTGGTTTTTTTGTACTTTTGGGTTTGTTTGGTTTTTATGTGTGTGTGTTTTATTTTGTTTTGTTTGGGGATTTTTGGTTTTTTGGAATTTTTCTGTTTGCTTGGGGTTTGTTGTGGTTTTTGGCTTGTTTTTTTAAGAGAAAAGCTTATGCATCTATGAAGTGATGTGGAGAAAACCATAAGGAAAGGGTATGCTAAGCTTATCACAGGTATCATTTGAGATGGTAGTCATTAGTTTTTGAGGAAATTCAAGCCACATGAAAGAAATTTCTGTTTCTACAGTAGGCAAGATTCTAGAGATTTCTACATTATAAAAAAAATTCATACTGCCGAAGACACACGAATTTAGACTTGTACTCATCAGTCAGCTTCACACAGTCTTCTGTACACATTAACAACAATCCACGCAACACCCTGGAAAAAGACTTCACATTTTTTCAACCTGAGTGAAACTGAATTAAAGAGTGTGGCCCAATTTGATATGCTTTATGAGTACCTTGGAGAACTGAAAGGTGATCTAGCATTTATTTGGAGGTTTTTATGAGCTTTACTACACAAATAAAAATTATATGTTTCATCAAGGCAAATGCTGAAGAATATTTGAAGGTCACTTTAAGGTAATTATTCCTTAAAACATTTCAACTAAGAATTCTGAAAACCTGAGAACTACTGACAATCTTTTTCAATATGTCTTGGAATATAGTGCAGAATTTGAGATTGCTAGATATATATTAATATTTCACTAAAGTCAGAAACCAAAAAAAATAGGAGACATGCTAAAGTGTTCAGCTCATTATCAAGATTTTTTTGGACAACAGACTACATCAGGCAAAATTGATTTCATTATTTCACAAGTTTAGAGGTTTGTTTTATAAATGGACTTGAGACCTCTTACACTATTTAAATTACAAAGGAGGCAATACAAGGAAAGTAATGCAAAACACATTGCATACCTAGTGAACTCACTAGCTAGTTTTATTTTTGCAGAATAGAATCTGGAAATTACTATGGACCACATTAACAATGACAGGAGTTGTAATATTACACTCTTCCAAAGACGTAAAGGTCATACTTGGCTCCACAAAAAATTGCCTACTCTGCAACACACATGAGGTAAATGTTCTGCTCTAATCAGTCTTACAAATACCTCACAGTGGCATGCTGAGCCTGTGTTGTGGTTTAATCCTAGTGAGCAGGTAGGGACCAGTTGCTCACTCTCCCCACCTGCCCTGTCAGTGGAGAGAATTGGAAATGAAATGTGAACCTTGTGGGTTAAGAACTATTTAATAATGGAAATGAAATAGTATAGTAATACTGAATAAGATGATAATGACAATGATGATGATAGTAATAAAGTTAATAATTGAAATATTAAAAATAATAATAAGAATGAGAGATAGTAACCGAACCTGGAAGAAACAAGGAATACACTATGCAAGCACACATCACCACTGACTGATGCCCAGCCCATTCCTGAACAATTATCTGTCCCCTTCCAGGTGACTCTCGCTGTTTATATATTGGATGTGATGTTCTATAGTGTGAAATATCCCTTTGGCCAGTTGTTGCTACCTGTCCTGGCCATGCCCTCTCACAGCTTTCTGTGCAGCTCCTCACAGGCATTAAATGAAACACTGCAAAGACTGGGACTTAGGGTGAGGACTATGCAGCAACAGACAAATCATCAAAACACACAGTGCTGTGTACTAGCTACTATGAAGAAAATTACATCTGCACCAGTCAAAACCAGAACAGTCTGCTTTTGGCAAATTTCAGGAACAAAAACTGAATGAAAAAAGTTCACACTAGAGCTATGAAAGCCATCAGAGGTCTTGTACATATGTTCTGCTCTGAACACATGGGAAAAATATTTCTAATATGTTTTGGTTTGTTTGGTTTGTAGTGTTTTTGCTAATAGGAAAGGACAATTACTGGAAAACTATAAGTAGCCAAGGAACTGGCAATCTACAAGTAGACAAAAAGCAAAATTAGAATACTCCATGTTGTAATATATTTTGCTTGCTGGAAAACACAAGCTGAAGAGCTTAAACTGTATCAGTATTGGCAGATGGCTATCAGAGTAGTCTGGATTAGCTGTACAGGAGGGATTAGCTGTATTTAGCAGACTGAAAATGATCAGGATTGGGCACCTTAGAAGAGCAACCGAACAAAAATTAGAAACTTTCAAGCCCAAGAGCTAATGCTTGGAGGAAAA
This sequence comes from Molothrus aeneus, assembly GCF_037042795.1. Taxonomy (NCBI): domain Eukaryota; kingdom Metazoa; phylum Chordata; class Aves; order Passeriformes; family Icteridae; genus Molothrus; species Molothrus aeneus. Next base: position 58,783,320 of record NC_089680.1, on the reverse strand, counting down.
AAACCCACAAATAAATACAAAATAAATACTTAAAGCACATGCCTTACAATGACTGATATCAGACAGATCTTGTTTCTCTAGTTGAAGCATTTTTTCCAATGTAATCTCTGGTAGACTTGTTAAACACTTCCTAGGCAATAGAGAGTTAAGCCTAGAATGAAGATCAGCTGAGCTTTCTTCTTTCCCACTGTAGATATTTTCTCAATTTCACTCCTTTTCTCCTTTCCTTTTCTCCTCTCCTCTCCCCTTTGCCCTTCCTTTTCCTTCTCTTCATTACCAATAACTGCAAGCTATGCACAGGCATAGGATGGACAAGATATGCAGGTGCGCATATACAGAGAACTTGTCTAGTTCTAGTTCTAGCTTTCTTAACATACTTTTTTGCTATTTATAGCTGCTATCAACTAAAACATGGCACAATCCAAACTACAAAATAGAAGAGTAATCTTTCCAATGTCCAAGGATGAAAACCACATAGCTCCAGTCTAACGATGCAGTATTTATTTTAACAAGTACCCAAAATAGCATTTACCAAAAACGTTATTGTCACTGCTAGTATGTCTTGCATCCTGATGCTGGTTAGACAATCTCTCTCTAAAGATTGGCATAAGACACAAGAATTCTAAAACAACTCATCAGCAAAGATTTCCTTTTTGTAGTTTCTTTTGAAAAGGGCAATTTGTGTTCCAATACAATAGCCACAGGGGCATCCAAAGCATTACCTTTCCCTGCCCCAAGCCTTCAGAAAGCAACCTTTTTTTTCAGATGTGCTTTGAGTAATAACATCATGCAAATGGTAGCATTGAGTAATCATTCTGTTATTTATACTTATCATACATTAAGCATAGGCTAAAGAGGTTGAAATTTCCAATTTGCATCACAGAAAGAAAACTTAGTGACGTAAAATAATTTTTACAAGGCTTTTGAGAATGTTACTGCAAGGTCAGAAAGTACAATAAAGGTATTACAGCTACCAGGAAAGTATTTAGTCAGGTCTTTCTGTTTCTATGGATGCATTTGCATGAAAGTATAGCTTAAGACATTTTGCAATGAAATGTTGGTCCAAGTTGTCACAATGTGTCTACTTAGAGAAGTGGAAAGGAAAAACAAGAATCTGACTTGGTGGGGGACACCCACTAGAATAGATCTAAAATCTAATTGACCAAGAATGGATCCTGTTCCTATCCAAAATTCCTAGGTCTGTTTTGCATCACTCCAATTAGATACTTCTAAAACAATGCCAAGGCAGAGGCTCTAAGAGGTCATTATGGATGATTCTAGGTAAGATTTGACTCCTCCTATCCTCTACAGCCTGTCAATGCTACTCAAATCCTACTCCAGGCCTTACAGCTTTCTGGTGGACTCCCTTTGGCAGGATGTCAGATGCTCTCCAAGCTGCTCTATTGCTCCCCTCCTCAGCAAACCAAGAGAGGAAAGGTGGGACAGCAAATAAGATGAAAAAATCCTCATGGGTCAGATAAATACAGTTTAATAAAGCAAAGAACAAGGTTGCATGTGGAAGAAAAAGGAAAAGAAAAGACTTGTGGTCCACTTCCCATCAGCAGGTGATGTCCAATCACTTCCCAGGACTTGAGTATCTGTAGCATTTGCTCCATAAGACAAACATCATAACAACAAACCCCTTCCTCCTCCTTTCTCTTAGGTTTTACATCTGAGCAGACAGGATACATCATGGAGTATCCCTTGGGTCAGCTTGGGTCAGCTGTCCTGGCCATGTCCCCTCCTAAGACCTTGCTCACCCCCAGCCAGAAATCTCCAGCTACTGTAGAAAAAGTCATAATAATATAATGTACTGTATTTACATAATGACATGCATTAAAAGGAAGGCTATGGATACCTTGATCAAAATATGACTAAAAGGCCATGTAACTGAAGCTGAGCACTAATGGTCAGATGCATTCCGCATTTCTCACGTCTCATTATTCATAACAACCTAAGTTATTATATTAGGAATAACCTTGACAAGTTTTAGAAGAAAAAGTGACATCTTGAGTAAATTGAGCGCTGTAAGGCAAGAACAGTGGTATTGTGACTCAGGAAGACAAAATATGCCCTCTTTCATGACTCAGTGCTTCAGTATGAGTGCACTTAACTAGAACTTCTGACTGGGATGACTTTTCTGCAGGACTAAGCAGGGAAGAATGATTTTGCATTGGTCAGCAAAAACTACACCTACATCACAATACTCTAAATTACACTTGGCAGGCTAGAGAAGTTGTTCAAGCAATGGAGGCTGACTGAAATGTGTTCTGAGCTTATATTTTGATTACATTCCGTTATGCAAGGGTTTCTTTCAGCAAGAGGTTCCTCTCAGGAAATAGATTTCTTTTTTTGTATACTCAGCAACAAGACAGTAGCTATAATAATAGGAATGAGCTACCTGATTTATATTTGCATGAGGTAACTCCAAAAAATGGTCCAATAGGGAGGTGAAAGCAGCACTGGTTTATGACTGAACCAAACATGATGTGGGAGTTTGCAAAGAGGCATGACACACTGACACTGCCTCGACAAAATATGGTTGCCACAGGCTTTCTTACATTTCTTGGAACATTTCTTGGAAAATCCCTGACACATCCTTTTTTTTTTTTTAATTATTTGCAAACAAACAGAATTTTTATCCCATGATTGTCAAATTATATGGACTGTGACAAATTTTAAGCCACAGAGTGATTTTCCTAATGGGAGTTGCAGTACAGTATTATAAATGAGTTCAAATCCCAGATTATTTAGAAAAAAATCTTAAAAATGTATTTGTTATGCACTGGAAACTTCTAGTGAGACAATTTAAGATTTTTAAATGTTATTTAAATATGTATGTGCTCTTCTGAGAAATAGTTTCCTGATCTCTTTCCATAAAATTCTAGGCAGCTGTGAGAAGTGTGTCCAAAACATAAGGAATTGGATTCTAAAATCTGACTCCACTGGAATTAGGAGGTGCATGATGATTACAGAAGTTTAGGAAAAAAACCAACTTGGTACTGTGGTGGAGCTACATTTTATGAAGAAGAAAAGTTTTCTAATATTTGTGGGTTCCATCATTCCCTGGAATGACCTACTATGTGTAAAGCAACTCTGAAATTTAAGGTGACAGAGAGAAAAGTTGCAAACATTACACTTGTCTCTGCATTATATATATATTTAAATGTCAGTTCCTGTTGCTGCTAGTCCTGAAAAAAAAAATGTTTTTTGCAATTTAGAAAGTGAATTTGCTAAAAATAAGTAGATTTTCTACCAGCCAGACAAGACATTTAGGAAAGCTATGAAAAAGTCAAGTAAAAGAAATTAGAAATTGAACAAAATGTACCAAGCATTTTAAAGGATTTCTCAGAGTTGTGTTCTTTTTAACCTCAACAATACAGTGTTCACTGAACTTCTACCATAAGCTCATGTTGGTGCTGTTACTGATAAGCAAAGAACACTAATACAAATAAATGTTCTTGATGATAAGTGAGTTACAGCCACCCCTTCCTGATATTAGCAAGGGTTTCTTAAAACCTTGTCTCAATTCTTACCATCAAAAAATGCAGCTACAAAACCTTCATCTCTGGATGTTACCAGAGGTTTTTTCAATATGTAGAGTTATGTATGGTAAGGGTTTTCAAAGTGTCTTTTTTCCCCGTTTTGCAAACAGACATATCTCTCAGTACAGTGTGTTCAGGACACAGCACAGGGCGGAAACTTGTGGTGTTTCTGCTCTGGAGGAAGTACCAGTTTGCTTGCTCATAACCAGTCTCAAATATTTAAATTTGTGAGCCTGCAGAATGCAGAGGCTACACCCTGCTTGTTACAGTTAGAGTGCTCCTGGACCCACCAGCTCTTTTTTAAGGGCATTTTCCAAAAGCTGTACTTTGTTAGCCACATTGTTGTGCTGCACTGGACTAGAAACTGGAGCTAAGCTGCTGCTTGCAGCTGTGTGTGCAGAGATGTGAAACACCCCCTGTGCAAACACAGCCTCTGCCCCAGAACACCTGTGCAGCTGCAGCTACAAGTTCACTTCTGTGTAACTTCACAAGAAATCTGTGTGAAGAAATCTCTGTATGATGTGCAAGTTTTTCGTAAACACATAACCATGATGTTCTACCAGCTGTTTCCCATGTTATCCATCTTCCTCCATGGTAAGAACCATACAAATTTTGGTGTGAAAATGTTGAAAATTTCTGGTTCAATTTGCCCTTTTTACCTAAGAGAGAGAGTGTGTAAGAACTCAAATCAGAGAGAAAAAATCACCTTATAATTTCAGCTAAACAATTCATTGAGAAAGATTGTATATACCTAAGGAATTACTTTGAAATAGAAAATGAAAAGGTGAGTGCTTTCCCTGCAGCTGCATCTAAAAAACTCCAGCATGATGTTACTTTTGTTTTTGTTTAATCACTTTTCCTCAAAAGCAAATGGGGATTTTCTCTGGAACACTGAACACCATCTGCTCATGGGTCAAGTTAAGCAAATCTCAGAGGACTCATAATAGCTGCCCCAAAGAATCCCGTGCAGCGGTGAAACAAGTCACACCCTTGTAGAAATACATTTTGAAATGCCTGAAATCAAATACTACTGCCCCAAGCTGAATACAATTAGACTGGCTGTTTTGATTCAGTGCCGCACTCTGCCTCAGTCACCTCACCAGGATGATGGGAAAATGAACAACCCAAGAAATCTCTTACTGTCCATAAAATTGTGGAGGTTGTTTGGTATGAGGAAAAATGAAAGCTGCATTTGTATTTGATTAATTTAAATTTGTTTATGTCTCATACAGATTAACTCAGAGATAGGTCCATATGTTTTATTTCATGTATAATTCTTAACTCAGAAAATAATTATTTTCCTTATATTTTGCAGATAAGTTTCAAGTGAAATGCAAAATTTTTAATAATGGTTCTCCCAGATTTTATAGATTGAAAATGTGGCATCAACTCTTTGGCATTATTTAGTTTCTTTTTCATTTCTTTTGTCTATGCAGCAAAAAAAAAAAAGAGGAAAAAGAATGAGGGAAAGAGGAGAAGAAGGGAAAAAATGAAAATACAGTTAGACTGTTTTGGTTAAGAAATGTGAGCTCAGAAAGAGCAGAATTAGAATTGCCAGAACTTAAGTCAAGGCTTGCCCATTCTTGTTTATGTTTGGACAGACTTTGATTTGGCAGTTTTTTGAAAGCCAAATCTACATCCATAGGATTTACTGCTAGAAATTTAATCCTATCATCTCTACTGACATGTCAAAATTTATTATAAGTAGCACCATACTCTCTAATGGAGGTACCCACAGAGTAAATACCAACAATAGAACACATTGGGGGAAATCCAGTCCTCCACGAACAAAAGATGAAGAAATGCCAAGATGTTGTTTTGGAACAGCAAAGAACTGAATCTTCAGAAGATTTAGTCTGAGTCAGTGTGTGCAACAACAGACTTGTCAATAAACCAGACCTATTGCATAATAAAGCAGAAAAACAATTTCCTTGTTGCCCTCTCCTGCTGCTGTTATTGTAGGGCCAAACAGTTGGAAAAAGGGGAAAATAAAAATGTCTAAACAATGCTTTTCTATAATGAGAATCCAAAAGGTCATCTGCTGTTGTTTTAGAACACATCTTATTGTGTTTCAGTGTTCTCATTATATGATCCTCTGGAAATTTCTCTGAACAATTTTATACCTAGTTTTTTTGATGTTTTTATTTGGTTTTGTCCCTTTCTTTTTTTCTTCCTAGAGTGAAAGTTAATACTAAAGAAATACAGTTACCAAAGAAGAAACAGCAAAGACCCAGTATAACCACTACATTAATACAGTTGAGACTGTAAGGAACTGGAAGCTCTGGAGTTCCCAGGCAGCTCATTCCACAAATCTCAGAAGATTTGCAGCCTTCAGCATTTGACCAGGAAACTAAGCTGACAGAAACCTGCTTGAAATCCGCAAGTAATAAACGACACGATTATGAAAGTTTCTTTTTAAGTCAACAGAGAGGGGGAATTGTGGGAATCCATAAAATCAGAAGGCTTTGGGAAAACTGCAGAAGACAGGCCTCAGTTACAGTAGAATACTGAACAGTGCTAAAGCAGCAGAAAAGATATCTAAGCTGTAGTGAAGACATGGGAAATAGAACAATAGAGCTGTGTAGTTTGGCTTTCTAAGTTGCAACAAGTTTATTTAGTAGATATTTAGAAAGTTAAATATGAATAGTGCTCTGTGCTTTGTCTCTTATAAACGGCCCATTGTATGCGAGAATAGGTCACCATTGTTTTAACCAAAGCTACATGTGCTTAAGGTGATTGGATAGAACTACCATCAGTATGCTTTTGCTCTATGTAATTGGCTAAGACGGCTTTATGGTATGACACTAAGTTTCTTTGGCCTGCTGCCTGACCAGCGAGCTGTTAGCATCTCTCCATTACCATAACCATGTAATGAGACTGATGCTGAAAAATAAATAGCTCAAGACACTTGTCACAGTAGCCCTGTCCCGTTCATGTCTGTATATAAATTGCCAGTGCACACTCGCTAACACTGCAATTTTAAAATTACATAAGGAGTTATGTGTCCGATTTCAGTTATGTATCTTGCTCCTATTTAAATCTAGGCTTGCTCCTCATGTTTATGAGTCATTATCAATGACTTTGAAACTATAATATATTGTTGAGGCTATGTTTTTGGGTTTTTACTATTTAAGACTTGTTACAGTTTCTACAATGCCAGAAAATGTTTCCCTAGTACTATGTTTTAAGGAAGACACTCTAATCTTACTTTTCCTATGCATTGTCCAAACCAAGGACTTACTACAAATCTAGCTGAAAAAGAAGACACTTCCATGTGCAAACTGTCAAACATAAATGAAGCTCATATTCATAGTCCTGTCCTTTGGGAAGAAGAATAACATCTGCAAAATATGTTTTTCATACTGACAATTAAATGTAATACTAATAACACAAATCAGTCGGCTAAAGCTGCATTCCTTTTAATCTTATGCATCTTACTACAGGTCAGTGAGATACGCCGTTGTTTACTGTGGCTTTTACATTGGGCAGACAAGAGTTTGCCTTTCCAAATACAACTTATTGCACTACATACACTAAAACTTACTTCATGGATCTAAAATCTGAGACAAAATTGAGGGGGTTGTAGAACAGCCCTGTAGTGAAATTAAAAAGACAAAAAAAAAAAAAACAACCCAAAAAACCCCCAGCCAACCAAAGAAAAATCCTACTATTTTTTTTCCACCTCTTTTTTAAAAAGATCAAATACAAGAAGGTTTATATATGGGCTCCGTTTGTCAGTATAAATGGGGTAGTCAGAACTAGTGGCTGGTATTGATCTCACTTTTGCTTATCTTAGTATTTCTCAACTTATTCTGGCATGTCAGATTAAGGTTTTTCTAATTTGGTGGAAAACAGATAAATTGAGAATGATTTGGTTTGGTAGTAGTAGGCTGTATTTTAATGATTAAAGATGACAAAGTAGGAGGGATGAAATTACTAGTAACTTGTACAACTACAAAGAAAATATGAATCTTTTAAAAGCTATCAATGATGGGGATGCAAGCCTTCATCCTGCAGATGTTCTTTGATACTCCTGTCATAATACTACAGGGGCTCCAGAAAAGTTCCTGGAGTTTTTTTGGGGCACAAAAAATCCCTTCATCTGAACCCATTTGAAGGACCAGGCCTCACAGTCATTAGGGTGTGCAACTTTCACCCATAACAACCATCTTTCTAACTCTTAACCATGACAGCATAATACCATGATTTGTCAGACATTAACCATCCCATAATGATTGGAAATTTTTCCATAACAACTATTCTTCTCTACTCATGTTTCAAACTTCCATCAGTTGAAGCAGCCAGAATTTGTCTTTCTTTATTGTAGTTTTAAAAAGCACAGTACAGTGATTATGCCTGATTCTGATGTGCTACAAGAAATATTTGCCAATATATGAAAGACATTCAACCCCCTGCTACGGTCCTCAACAATTTCTCCTCACTGAAAACTTGTCTTGGTAATGAGGTATAAGTGAAAAGTAATTAAACTGTTCCCATTTAGAAGTGAAGTATTTTTAAATAATCCTTAGAAGTTGGTAGCACATCAACTACCTATGTTCCTTTGGAAACACAGGAAAAGTTTAGAAAATAAAGCACAAATACAGGATACAAAAAGGTCAAACTTTGTACTTTATTAACTTATTTGGTAGATTTTTCTCTATATAAATATGTGTGTATATATGTATATGCATGTGTATGCATATGTGTGTATATGTATATATATGTATAAGAATGCCTGTAGTGTGGCACTGCGTCAACATAATTGAAGTAGCTCTGGTTCATCAGAGACATTTATCCTGCTGTTACATGCTACTACTACTACTACTATCCATATTTATACTGCTACTACAGTAGCAGTAGCAGTAGCTCAGGATGGTTTAATTTACTATGCAGAAAAGGACAGAGCCCAAATGGTGAGAAATCAGTGGTGAAAACTGCAGGCTTTTTGCCCGCCAACTTCAGCTGAGTGGTTCATGAAGCACTTCGCTTTGCATACAGACAGTCATTCTGTTTCATTCTTCTTTGCATTCAACATCATTCTGTTCTGAGGTCTAGCAACAGCAGTTTGGAAAGCTTTGAAATCCTAGATGATGTGCCAGTAAACTGAGGAGAGGAGGTGGAAAAACTTGGATAATAGGAAAAAGAAGCTGCAGAGAGAGGTCCATGCAGGGAGACACTTCTTGTCCATGCAGAATATAAAAGGCATTAGAGGATGGTAATGTCTCATAGATTTGTCATACGAACCTCTTCTTCTTAGTATGTCTTTGAGTTAAATGAAAATTCCCGAATGGTTTTGTGGCATTTCTTAGCTATTTTCTTACCTATTCCTGCCTGTAAAAGTCTGGTGATATGAATGTTGCTCACAGCTGAATTCAACACTTTTGAAGTGATACAGTAAAGGAGACATGAGACTTAATCCAAATGCTTGGACGGAAATTAGCTCACTCAAGCTAAAATATTCTTGTTACTGGTCCTTGGTTTAAAGAAAGCAGATTTCCATTTTAGGGAACAGCTAGTAAGCCAGGGATCTGTTCCTGGGATGTGTGCCAACACTGAGACAGTCATTCAACTGGGTGAGACCCAAAGCAGCACCCAGTACATTTTTCTGACTGGGTTAAGGGTCAGTGCACCAGACTGTCAGACATTCAGTGAGAGAGAAACCATGGCACAAAGTGCCCATGACTCATGGCAAAGGGCCTGGTACCAAGGCACATTTTCGATGGAGTTTCTTATCCCAATAATGTTAACAATGGCTCTGCCCTGGTTTCAGTTAATTTCTTCTCAGTAGATGGTACAAGTGCTGTGTTTTGGACTGGAATGAGAATGGTACTGATAAGACACTAATGTTTTGGGGTTTTGCTAGTCATATTTACCCAAAGTCAAGGACTTTTTCTTCCTTGTCTCACGCTCTGTCAGTGAAAAGGTATGCAAAATAAACTGGAAGGAAACATTGCTGTGACAGGTGACCTGAACTGACCAAAAGGATATTTCCACACCACAGAGCTTCATGCACAGTATATAAAATGGTAAGTGCAGTCAATCTGGGTTCAGGAAGGGGTGTTTGGCATCAGCCAGACAAACTGGAGAGACAAATTGCACTGTGCATCACTTTAAATAAAAAAATATCATTGTTATTATTCTAATTATTAAGATTATGATTACTTTCCATTATTATTTTATTTTATTTTCAAACAGTAAGTACTTTTTATCTCAATATACAAGTTTCACTTGGATTCTCCTCCTCATTCAACTGGAATGGAGGAGAAAGACAGGAAGAAGTAAAACATGGTGTTTCATGTCCATCTGGGCTTAAAACCATGGCAGGATCATCTGTTCCCTGAGCTCTGCCTATATGTAAGATTCAGAAAAACTGCTATGGGAGCAACAAGAGGAGCTGTAACCCTTAATCAGAGCAAAAATTTCATAGATCCAGCTTCTTTAGCTTAGCCTCCCTATCCCACAGTTGTGGCTCCATAATCACAGATCCAGTGATTTTCCTGCAAAAAAACTCTGCTTTGAGCTGGACTGTAGAGGACATAGAAGTATTTGGGGTTTTTTAGAAGGAATGTCACTGGAAAATCTTTTCCATTATTTCTCATAGACATTTCATGACAATGATACAAAGAAGATACTTAAGAATATAATATTTAAGATATTTAAGCTTAACCCTATTTTTGCTATGAGAAAATATGAATCTAAATCCAAGTGAATGGATATTTGTACAAATATAAAGTACTGTAATGGCACATATCTTTTTTTGTACTTTGTTTGCCACATGGTATTTTAAAGAGGAAAATGAATGTGTGACAGGGATCCTCCTGACAAAGGAGATCATTCCTCCCTTGGGCAAATACAAGATTCTGCTAGAAGAGAGACACTTCTAGAAACTGGAGAGATTAACAGAGGGAAAAGAGTAAGCAAAAGACAGCTAAGACACAGACAGAATCACAGAATTAATTTGGTTGGATCTGAGATCATTGAGCCCAACTGAGGACCAAACACCACAGCAACTAGACTATAGCACTAAGTGCCATACCCAGCCTTTCCTTTAACATCTCCAAGTGACTTCACTATGTCCCTGGACAGCCCATTGAAATATCTAGTCACTCTTTCTGTGAAGAACCTCCCCTGGTGCAGCTTGAGACTATGTCCTCTCATCCTGTCACTGGTTGTCTGGGAGACTAGGCTGACTCCCACCTGGCTACAGTCTCCTTTCAGGGAGTTGTAGAGAGTGATAAGGCCTGTGCTGAGACTCATTTTCTCCAGGCTCAGCCTTTCTTCACAGGACTTGTGCTCCAGAACCTTCTCCAACTCTGTTGCCCTTCTCTGAACACACTCAAGCGCCTCAATGCCCTTCCTAAATTGAGGGGTCCAAAACTGAACCCAGCACTCGAGGTGTGGCCTCACCAGTGCCCAGTACAGCAGGACAGTCACTGTTCTGGTGCTACTGTCCACACATTTCTGACCCAGGCCAGGATGCCATTGGTCTTCTGAGCCACCTCGGCACAGCTTGCTCATGTTCAGCCAGCTATTGACAAGCATCCCCAAGCACTTTTTTTGCTGGGCACTGTCCAGCCACTCCATTCCCAGCCTGTAGCTCTCAATGGGGTTGTTGTGGCCAAAGTGCAGTATCCAGGACCTGGCCTTGTTGAGCCTCATGCCATTGGTGTTGGCCCATCAACCCAGCCTGTTCAGGTCCCTCTGCAGAGCATTCCTACCCTCCTGCAGGTCAACACTCCTACTCCTGTGCAACTTCATATCATTCACATATTTGTAACAATAGACACAATCCTCTCATCCAGATCATCAATAAAGATAATTAAATGGGACTGGGCCAACACTGATCCCTGAGAGAATATGAACAAAAACTCCTACTTTCTGGGAACTAGAGGGAATTATAGAGCTGGTTGCAATTGAAAAAAAAAAAATTACAGGAAACAGCATGACAAAAATCATGCATGAAATACAGCATTTGCAAAGATACAGTGGGCAGGAAGATATTTGCTTATAAACTTTAAAATTTTTATTCTGTCAAGTGTAATAATTTCTAATTTTCTCATTTTCAAAGGTTACTGGTTTAGCTTATACTCTAATAAATAAAGTCCTTTGGCCTTCTTATGTGAATTTGATTTCAAGAAGGTCTAGTCAGACCCAAAGCTTAAAGCAGCAACAAGAGTAGTTCCTGAGCTGATAAAACCATGCTACTGTAGGTAAGAGATTTAAAATACCCAAGCAGTAAAAGATTAAGCTCACCTTTCAGAAGAATTTATTTTATTAAATAAAGAAAAATTTATGAACAGATGAGTTTACAACAAGACAAAATTCACCTTAAAATCAAATTCCAAAGCTTACTGTGGTTCCCAAACTCTAGAGAGTTCAGCATTTGCTGCATTCTTGGTATGTACAGCTAGACCTTATTTCTGAAAATCATTCCATTAAGGTTCTGAAAAGTTTTATCTCACAGTTAAAAAGAATGGTGTTTTTTCTAATAGATCTCTTAAAGTACAAAGACACATTTCACTAATATGGTGAAAACATAAGGAGGCAAATTCAAACTGACATGTATAGCACAATGGAGAGGTAAGAAGAAAGAGAAATTGAATAATTACATAAAATCTAGCTCTCTCCAGTTTCATCCTTGTCACTTGTCACTCTCTAACACTTACAGAAGAAAGATGCAAGTAAAAGCGCTAAAATAGAAATCTTTGTCAGTAAAGTAGCTTTCTAATTGCTCATGTAGCCCTGAAAAATTCAGTGCTGTTGAGAGTTTGTGAACCATATCCATTTTAAGCTTTGCCCTAACTCATCTGTTTCTCAGATCAGAAGCCGGAATTGTTTAATGACAAGTACCAACTTCTGTTCACAAACACGAGTTTAAAGGTTAATTATGCTGCACTCACTGGACTTGTACCCAAGAGATGGTCCAGAATTCTAAAAGATATTATAAAAGAGCCCCGTACTACTTTAAAATTGTGCGGAATCAGCATCTTTTCCAGGCTTATTCAAAGAGACTTCAACTTTTGCAGCTGAGCAACAGGGGAATCAGCACAAGGGAGGAGTGAAAGAGCCCTTCTGAGTCAGTTAGGTCTTTCACTTGTCACTGAACTCCAATCTTAAAAAAAATGCTGCTTGGTGGCATTTATACAGACAAATTTACCCAAAAAAAAAATCACACAATGCCGAAGAGAGAACTGTTCATACTATATATAAACACTGCTAATTATTAAAGTAATCAACAGTATACTACTGGTTTATACTGTGACATGGACATGGGAGTCACAGTATAAAATACAGGCATTTTTGTTTAGAGTTTGTCATATCTGGAGGGAAACTCTATCCTAATACTTCCTTTGAAAGATAAAAAACAACATGGCTGAACCTATTTTTTCTTCAGTGCAAGTATAAAATGAACTTCTCCAAACACAGATATGCTGTTGGCTATTAATTGTGCCCATGGCATACTGGTTAAGAACAAAACAGTTGGTCAGACACCACAGTAATGCAGAAATGGGTTGTCTGAAGGAGTGATCACTTAGGAGAGAGTGAGGATAACAGGCTTCACTACTTCTGTAACTTTAACCAGTCTTACAGCACTCATATGTGAGGGGTTCTTACCAGCACACTACTGTTCTCAAACCGTTTCTGAGGCTGATTCTGAAGTCAGGATGCAATGAGTTTGGATTTGGAAGTCTCCTTGTCACTTTTTCTACTACTGCACTCTGGTTTGGAGAAAACAAACCAAGTGCTGTAGTTCAATCTGTCCCCATTTCTACATTCTGTCTTTCAAAGCCATCTTGTATAAATAAGAGCAAGCCTTACAGTGCTTTTCAAATCAGGAATTAGCATTGATGCTATTTATGAAAATTTTTGCAGATATCTCTTAGAGTATTCATGTTGACTGAGACAGAATAAGCTGCACATTCACTAAGCTTGTGATGATTTCTAGCTTTTTTACACTGAAATAAAATGCTGGAAAAGTTTTGTATTTAATTTGGGAAATGGGTTGGACTGAGTAATTTTCCTCTACTGAATAATTTTATCAGAATTGTAAGGTTTTTCCTTGTTTTTCAAAGAATGAGACATCAAAAGAAAACAACTGGAAAACTGTTTCACTACATGATACCATCAACTAAACAGTTTGGCTGCTGTCGGAGAACTTGATTATGTTACACACATTCCCTGGGTTTACTATGCACAAAGAAGCATTTTACCATAAAGAAAAAGACACGTTCTGTGAGAAATATTGATGTGTATGGCATGGTACACAGCTATGGAGCATTCCTTGATATAACATGAACATCAGCAATGGTTTGTTGTTGTGGATCTCAGTTATATTTCTGAGTTGAGTTGATGTCTATGAATGTAGGACTAAACTTCAGCCAACATGGTCACATAACTTCTAGTACCCAATGTAACTCATTTACATCAAAATCAGGTATTCCTGCTTACCATGCACAGTACAGATTCACACACAGATATGTATATACAAACAACATTTATAAGGCCACATGTGTGTGTGTGTGTATATACTTGCATATATTTAAACATCAGTATGAAATTCAAGTATCTACTTACAGGAATTCCCTTGGAATTCCCGTGCAACAAAAAACAAAACACTAAATTTTGTTCTCTTATAATGGAATGATGCACACTGTATCTTCCTCTTTTATTAAAGACAGATGAATATTCTCCTGCTGTGGGTCTACCCTGAAAGCAATGTCATATGTTGTTTTCATAAAAAGAATTTGTACATTCATTTTAAAAAGAAGACTTATTTATTTTCTGCACATGAAGAATGTAATTGTGATCCAAAATCAATAAGTATATTATCCTTATATCCTAGAAGAGCTATCATCACAGATTAAGTTTGCCAGCAAAGAAGCCAGAGGGAAAAAAAAAGGTAGGAAAGAGCAAAAATATTTATTTATGTATCTCCACTTAAATGCATCTGGTTCTATGAAGACATACTGTTTTAATTATGACAGTTTTCTATGCTTATATATGACTCTCCACATGGAAGAAAATTAAGTACAAACCAACACGGACAGTACAATGCCTTGTTCATGCTTTTTTAAGGAAACACTTACAGATCACTGTAGACAAGGCCATAAATCTGCGCTGTGCTGTGATGGTAGATTCCTCTCAGGATAATTAGAAGAAGGATAACAACAAAAGCTGGAAGCCCCCAACTCAAAAGGAAGTAAAGCAGATAGCGCCTCTCTGTGTGTTCATCATTCATCACAAGGACATACCAAAAATTAATGGCCTGGAGAAAAAAGCACAAAAATAATCAGTAGACTTGCTGGTTATAAACTATGCCAAAAAACTAATTACTCTGAAGGTCACAATGCAGCATATTTCTGCCCCAGTGCAGGTATATGTATAAACACTATCCAACAAAAATACTTCACCTTCACTTTTTCTCTTATGTAATGAAAAGACATTATAAAAACAATATGCCTATTTATATAACTGTTTTGAATTAGATTAACAGAGAAAGAGACACCCTGTTTAGTAGATAACACTGGTTTTGCAATGTAAAAATAGCCTTTTGGGGCAAAAGTCACTTTTTTCTCTAGATATTCATACCTTCACATAGAAGACTGGCATATAGTATTTCTAAATCTTATCTATATTTAATATTTTTATCTTATTGTTCAGCTGTATGAATCTTGTAAGAAACACACTAAGCTCCTTTGATGGTTCTGTGATCCAGTTTTTGGGGTCAGCAGTGCAATACAGACATGGAGCAAGTCTACCAATGGTTCATGAGGATGATAGAGGGATGGAAAACTTCTCCCACGGTGGGGGGCTGAGGGAGCTGTGGCTTTTCAGCCTGGAAAGAGGATGCTCAGGGGGATCACATCCATATGTATCAACATCTGATAGGAGTCAGTGACGAAGGAGACACCCTCCTCAGTGATGCCCAGTAGTGGAGCAAGAGGCAATGGGCCCAAATTAACATACAAGAAGCTTCATCTGCATTCAAGAAAAAGCTTTCTTACTGTGAGGGTGGTCAAACACTGGGCCAAGATGCCCAGAGCAGTTGTGGAGTATGTGTCTGTAGATAATCAAAACCAAACTGACCACGGTCCTGAGCAACCTGCCCTAGCTGTTTGAGGTAGACAGCCTCAAGGTACCCCTAAAACTTCAACGGTTCTATGATTCTGTGTAATATATGCATAACAGTTTAAGAAAAAAACTGCAAATAAATTAATGTAAACTTACAGGCATCTCTAAAACAGTCTGTGTTTTCTTATGATCAACTCATCATCAAACAGCATAATGTGGTTTAAAACCTTATATCAATCAAAATAGTGGAATAGCTGAAATTCCTTGAAAGAATTAGTAATATGAGTAAGGAATACTTAACATATAGCTTGGATATTTGAATTTTCTTCAAGATGTTCATAGTATAAACACTGTCATGTGTGAGCATTTTTTAAAGCACATCTACACACTACTGCTTAATAAACAACTAAACTATCCACAAAAAAAATTTTTTTAAAATTTTTCTTCACTTTCTCCACTTCAAAAATTTTATACCTACAGGTCCACATGCTATATTATGATTTCTGGCCTTTTATATGAGGTCCATAAGGGATTATTTGTCTTATTTGCATGTAATGTATCTAATTTGAACTTGTGCCTTTAAGCATGTCTTGTCAGTCAATGGAGACAGGACGGGCACCTTCTGGGACTCATTAATCCTAACACAAGCATAATCATCCCTCTCTATGGCCTAAACAAGGGTTTCATATAATAATGTTAATTTACACGCTCCATTTTCAGCCATCTATTGTAAGGATAAGTAAAAATTCATATACTGTGACAAGAAAATGCAACATGATTATTTTATTGAGGGAAACTTTGCACATTTTCTCGGCCAACAGGTTGTCTACCATTTTCTTCAGGAACACCTAATTTTCACATTAAAGTGCTTAATCACTTGTTTCTGTATTCCTTCTGTAGGTCTCATTAGCTACCTATCATTTCAGATTTTTTTCTGTGATTTATATGGTATGAATATACAATACTTTCAATAATAAAGCACAGAATGGTAGCAACTTGTTTAAAAAAGGTTAGTAACTGTTTTAAATGCCTTTTTTAGAGAACGAGATTTCATAGCTATATCCAGTGTATATAATTATATTAATTATATAATAACTATTATGTCTTTTTTGGTTTTTGTTTGGTGATTGGTGCTATATAAACAAAGGCAAAGTTTATTTTCCTTAAAAGATCACAGGTAAATCCCACCACATAATTACAACTATCCGGTGTAGGCTGAAAGAACACAGAAAAAATATTAATTCCATTGCTGAACATGCACAGGAAGAAAATATTAAACAGATGAAAATTGTATTTGGACAAAAAAATCCACAGCTTGTGGAAATATTTGGTTGTCCTGTTCACTTTTACATGGGACTGAAAACTCATTCAAAATTCTGTTTGTCACTACACGTCAGTAAACATACTTCAATTACATGCCCTTATAGTGCTGGCTAGACTGTGCCTCACTGAAAGCACTTACAGACAGCAAAATCCTTGAACTATATATGCCATTATACTCAGGGACTGTTGGTTCTACTAATTCTGACAATCTGGTGAAAATTGTTCTCGGTCACCAGCTGAAATTTCTTCATGTGAAGTCATACCTTATGTCCTTGTTCTGTGTTTGGTTAGCCATATTTAGTTATCTCACCTCATTTATCACAGCATAACACTTAATACCACAGCTGCTGTAAAGCTGTAAGTGAGGTTGGATTATCCAGATTTTCTGCACAGTCACATTTGTATTTTGATAATTACTAGTTCTTATATTCAACCCCTTTGATGCTTCAAAATGTAATCGATTAAATAATACAGGAGCTAATGTTAGCAAATCCTTTCCTGTTGCCATTCTGCAACAATTACCAGTTCAACAGAAGAATAAAATGTAAGCCATTTTCCAGCTGCCCAGGTGGAAGAACAAATGGGCAACTTGTGATTTGTTCTGATATAAAATGCAAAATAATTGTTTATTCACATAACACTCTAATGAGATAATGTGAATTTCAGTGAAGGTTTTTTTCTTTTAAAATGAAGCAATTAATGGAAATTAAATTCTCAAACCTGGGACACATTTATTTAATTGTTTAATTATTCATTCATTTATCTTTAGTGATAATCACAGAATTTTAGAATTTTTTGTGTTGGAAGGGGCCACCTAGTTCCCCATCTCCCACCACAGGACATTTTCCACTGGACCAGTGTCCTGTTACCAGCCAGAACAGGGTTAATTTTTGCAGTAGCAATGGCTGGGACCCAGAGGTTATCCTATATCACCTCCTATCACTGCTGGGGGTTGGGGGAAGAAACTCTTCAGGGTAGAAGGGGTTTGTTCTGGGTCGGTGTAATGTGGTCGAGGGAGCAGCTGGGTGGGGCTGTTTCTGTGTGAATCGTTCATCTCTTTCTTGTACCCTCTCTCGGTGTTGTTGTACTGTTTGTTCCCTTATCTCATTGCTGTTTCCAGCACATTGCTCTTATCTCAACCCATAATCTTTGCAGGGCAGACCCGGCGGGGGGAGGCTGGGAGCAAGAGAGCAGTGCATGGTTTCAATGGGATCACTAAACTGGAGAATACCAGCCCTAAACGAGGACAACAAAGTTGCTCAAAGTCTCATCTCCAAACTGCCCTTGAACACTTCCAGGGATGAAGTAGACACAACTTGGCAACCTGGGCAACCTGTTCCAATGCCCCACTACCTGTGATAATCTGCAGATAGCTGGCAAACAACAGGTGCAAAATACTTTAAATAAAGTAATTTCCAAATCAGTAAGAAAACTTCTATTTTCCTTTCTTCTTTTTACAAATAGTTGGAGGTGTAATTTTATAATAATTGTATCCTTTTATATAATTCTTTTTTGAAGCTGTTAAGCAGTCAACAAATTATTCTTAACATAAAAAGCATCAAACCTACTTTAAGATCAATAGACATCTTACAAGTCTGACACAAATTTATAGAAATTTATAGAAAATTTAAAGTGCCATTAAATTGATGCAGGAGAAAGATTCAGGTATGGGTGATAGCAAGTTCATGATTTTCATTCTGGTTTGTTTGTTGAGTTGACACTTTCACTGTTGATTTAATTCATTCCAGCAATAGGTCAAGAAAGCACAAAGAATCATATCTTTCCATAATTTTACTGTGTCAGAATTGGCAAGTGAAAATAAAAAATAGATTTTTTTTAAATAACAGCTTCTAATTTTTTTCTGCAACTTACTTTTTGCAACATGTTATAAAATACTATGAGAAGAAACTTATTTTCCTTGTCAAGATGAAAGACACTTTTAGTGCGTGCTCCTAAGATAAATCCATTTGAAAATACAGGTTTGTGGTCTTCAGCTGTACAAAGGGACACGTGTCAGGATGAAGACTTCTGGGTATCTGACATTAAAATAAGGCAAATATTTCAGGCCCATAAAAAGCCATTTGCACTTTGCTTAGTCCTTTTCTTCTGCAGTTAGGAAAGCTTCATCATTTTAAAAATTGGGTAATGCTATCAACTTTCTCTGACTTCTCCCCATAAAAAGCAAGAAAAAATACCATACAATAAAAAAGGGAGAAGAACAAACAAACAAGGCAAGGATGATCTGAGGGAATCTTTGTCCTGATGCTGAAGGTGATCTCTGAGATCCTTTCCATTCTTACATTTCAGTCAATATCTGAATAGTAGTTACATTTGTAGCAAAAATACAGATATTAAATATGTCTACAAATACAAGAAGCTAAAAAGAGAACAAGAATTAAAACATGAAGCTATACATAAATTGTTTTGTTAAGAGCATTGACGTAAGACAAAATATTAAGCATAATTACTATACCTAACACTATGCAGAAGACGGAAAAATTTAAAAAAATTACAAAAAAATTACAAAAAACAAAAATGTAAGGAAGTTATCCTGGAGTCTAGAAAGCGAATATTTTTGATCTGGACCCCAGAAATAAATCTGTGAATGTCTGACTGTACTGTTAAATCTGTGTTTTCTTTAGTTTTCTGCCTGAAATGTTGTTCCATCACCTTTTGATCACTTAAAATTGCCTGGATTTTGTGGATGTTTCAGTTTTACATACGGTGCTTGTACTTGATTATCACATTCACCCATTTCTGTATCTTGTGATCAAGGCAGCCACAAGTGGATTTGTATGACGTAAGTCAATGATCAAACATATGCACTATGATATGCAGCCTCATAAATGCAGTGACTGCACAAAGGACACAGAGTCTTCTCCTGTATTTTTGTTCTTTTTCAGACATAAGTATTTAAGTCCCATTTAAGTATAAATATATTATTCATTCTGCTTTTCAAATCATGTATATAAAGTATACTATGCTGAGAAACACAAACATTAATTTCCCAGACTTTTAAGGCTGCTGTTCAAACAGAAGTATCATCCAGACTTCCTGAACCAATCTGGTTTCCCCTTGGATCCACATGCTTTTCTAGAGTTGTCACCAATTCAAGCACAGAGATGTCCCCAGCACTCATTCCTGTGCCCTGATATAGCTTACTCACTCCATAATGAGATATATAAATCCAAGATCTATTCTCAGCCAAGAGGAGCAAACTGTAGCTGAGGACTGGGTTGATCTATATTTCAGATTATTTCCTTCCTTTTGAGTCTTTCAAAGTTCAAGAATTATTCTCAGCTGAAGACCTGCACCTACAAAAAGGAGAATCATCTTCATTCTGAGTTTTACTCCTGGCAGCTCATCACTCAGCAGGCTGATGGATTCCCTCTTAAGCACTTTTGTCCTGTCAGATTTCCATGAAGAGTCTTCATGTTTAACACAAGCCTGAGGCTCCACTAAATGCAGTGTATTATGCAAGTTCTTAGGATTTGACCAAAGTCTACTCAAAAAAAATAACACTGGATTTCAACTACAGACATAAAAATGACCAACTGTTAAGAGCCAAATTTTCTTACTGCCATTATAAGTAATTTTTGCAACCTAATGTCATGTAAAACACATAGAATTAAATACTATCAAACACTGAATTGCCAAAGCTTGAGGCATCCCAGTAAAAAAGGAAAACATTACTTTGTCACAATTAGCAAATGGTGAAGAGCTCTGAAACAATTTAGGAATAAAGTGAATGAGCAACTGTGAAGAATATAATTTACAGTTTACAAAAATAATTTAGAGTAGTTAACCTACAAGAACATCATTTGCAAAGCAAACAAGTTTCTCTATTGAGGCCATCTACATGTGACTTACTAAGGCTAATGAGCACAGGTGAGCTGTTGGAGAGGCCGCTAGGGTTCTCAATGAAAATGAGCCTGACATATTCCAGGAAAACACCACATGTTACATGAATATTACTGGGAGAGGAAGTTGCATTAGATGCAGCCTAATTTGCAATTCTTGGTTTGGTCTGACAGCCTGCATATTGGAGAATTTGTAGGGTAAGATATGGAGCTGCATATATAAAGCTGTATGCTATAATAAATGTGCTTGGGACAGCTCCTCTTAAAATAATAGAAAAATAAATCAACTCAAATACTGGTGCTAAATATACATTTCTAAAGGAGGGCATAATAATGTATTTTTTCTAATAACCCCACAGCTTGTTGCTTTGACTAACTTTCAATTAGTAATTTTCCACAACTAATTTGATTGCTCATGGAGTTCCATGTTAGTTCAATTGTTTTTTCCACCATTTACTGTTCTATAATATATCAAATGAGCAACACAGCTGTGAGTAGTCTGAAGTAGTAGACTGATGAGGAATGGCTGAGGGAGCTGGGGGTGTTCAGCCTAGACAAAAGGATGTGGGGACATGGTTTAGTTGTGGACTTGGCAGATCTGAGATAACAGTTGGACTTAATGATCCTAGAAAGCTTCTCCTAAATGATTCTATAATTCTATAAAAATTCTGGCAATAATTATGAATACATATATTCTGTATTTTAATGCACACTTGTGAAGGTATGTTTGTCATGTTATACAAGCTTAATGACTAAAATGCCACTGACTCAACAAATTACAATGTAGTTTACATTTAAACTTCACTTGTAAGAGACTGCTTCAAAAAACCGAATAAAAAACATTTAGAAAAACTGTTAAGAGTAAGAAAAAAAAATCTTCCTTGCTCTGAGACAATTCTTCATTGTTCTAAGAATAAATAGTTGTAACAGAAATTAGGGGAAGAAGTCTTTATAGTGTTTGTATATTTACCCTTGGAATTGTGTCCCTGCAGATTTAATAAAAGTCATCTGAAGGTCTGACCTTCTAGTAGCATTGGATTTCAGTGCTCTATATCTCCCTTATATCTAGATATACAGATATGTATATATATGCACTAAAATATAATAGAAATACAGTCTAACTATCAGTTACTTTTTATAGGTGTTTTGGGGAAATTATAAAAAGGACTAAGAAACCAACCTGAATAAGCATCCAGCTGAACTGGCAGAGGTAAAGGTAATGGGTAACAGATGCGAGGGCAAAGCAGCTTTCCTCTGAGATATGCTGGCTCACGTAAGCAGAGGCCAGAAATGAAACCTGATGGGGGAAAAAAGAATATATGCATATTGGAATTAAACAGAAATAAGTTAATATTAACAATAAGGGGAAAAAATAGTTTGGAAGTAAAACATACACTAAATTACTATTTCAGAGACTCAGGAAAGATATCTTGGACATTTAATATTCACCCAAAAGAAGTTATGCTTAAACACTGTCAACCCCTAAAGCAGTTGGATTTGCTGAAGCCTTAGTTGACAAGCTGTGATCTTACATCTAGATATATTTTTGGTTGGAATGGAAAAGAATATTGATACTGCACAGATGTTTTTGATGTTGCTAGATAATGCTTATCCGAAGTCTAGGGCTTTTTAATTTCCCATGGTCTGCCAGCTAACAGGTACTGTACCACTCTTAAATTACTTTTTTTTTAGAAATCTGACACCTGACACTCTGCTATGGAAAACCAAGGGTCAAGCTTGAAGAATGAGGAAGCACACCTGAGAGAGAGGGTATGTGTGGTAAAGAGTCAGGAGAGGCACCCTGGGGCCATCTGGAGCTGCCTGCTGTGAAGGGACCCCACTCCCAGCAGTGACAGTCTCAGGTGGTGCATGTGTAACTCCTTAAATGGTGTGAGAATGTTCAGGCAGTGCCCTCTCCACACACTGCACCCTTATATGACCAGACTACAGAGAGAGACTAAATATTTATTGTTTAAAATTGTTCCCATGCAACATTAAACACAAGTTTTGCAATTGGGGTGCAGATTTGCCTGTATAAGACTAAGTGAGATGTTATCTTCTGATTTGAATAAATCCAGATATTTTATCAAGTAAACAAACAAACTCGAGGCATTTACTGTCTTAAGGCCATCAGACTTGTAGGAATATTATACCTCAGCCCCTAAGATAGCAATACTGGACAAAAGGAAGGAAGTAACTATTCTTTTGTCTAATACCATACCAGGTTTTCACACACGCAAGGCACTTACAATTTGGGGTTTTTCCACAAATATGCCAAATATCAAAGGACCATATGTTGGCTGGATAAGTAGCCAATGCCTTGTGTAAGGAACAAAGGTATTCCAACTCTGACTGCAGTGAATGCAGCTAGACAATTTCATCAGAGCATTTTAAATTAAAACACAACTCAGAAACATTAAGCTCTGTCTTCTGTAAATTTCTTTAGAGAAGAAATGGCGCTACAAGCAAAATTCATAAAAGACTTCAAGTGTTCACATAAAGAAAGTTTCTACTCATCCACTGTGATGATCATTTTCTCTTTGCCTGACAAAAAGTACTACTTTTTTCACCAACAGTCCATTGACTTGTTAGTAACTGAAAATAATGGGCTCTGGAGACAGATTTGATGTACATAAAATCAGGAGATGGAATAGGTAAGAAAGTTAGAGCAAATTAAGTGATTTGGATACATGTGGACACTGTATTTACAACAAAATACTCATAGGGTTCTGAGTAACCCTTACACTGTCTCTTTATCATAAAAGTACCCTTATAAAGACAGTATAATGTTACCTTATCATGAAATTCAAGAATAACAATGAGCAACTGGGGAACAAGTAGACTAAAAATAATTATGAAAAGCATTTCAAAATCTAAAGAAAAAAAATGCATGTTCAATATTTTATGTGGCATTTATCAGCTTCTGCTGGGAACTGGCATCTGATCATGGCCATATAACCATTCAGTTATTAAAAGGTTAACACACAGATTAATAATAACTGGTCTTTGCCAAATTCTGACACTGCTGAAAGAAATCCCATCATCTGGAGTGGGTTACACACAATTGAAATATGTCTGCAATAGCTGCCACCCATGAGGGATAAACAAGAAGTGTTTCTGGAAACAACTTCACAGCACCAGCTTTCTCAAACACTACCAGTAGTAATTTGTCTAAGACTTGAGCAAATGCTTCTACTGACAACAAGCATCTGACAACAAAGGATGGAAAGGCTTTATAATCTTTTGCTCTCTGAAGGCTTGTGTATATGTCAAGGACAGACTCCAGGCTAGAGTCAAATAGGGGATGCAAACACAAAAGCAGACCAACGGAGTTCTGGAAATATTATTTTTAACCCCTTTTGGACTGGATGTTGGCTTGAAAGCATTTTGCATTTATAACCAAGAAACTATAATTCATAACACTTTCCTGTTATTCAAGAAAACCAAGGTTTTGCATATTAAAAAAGAGGAGTGTATCACTATATCAACAGTTTTCCAATTAAAACAATGCAAAGAGTCCAAATTTGTGCTAAAAATGCATATCTTTTACAGAAACTGACTTTTCTTAAAGGAACAACTCAGCAATATGGCTGGAGTAATCACTCAGCTAAGAATTCACTGTACTTAGTGGCCTTAGAGTATTTTAGGAAAAAAAAAAGGTGAAATATAAAGATTTCTTAGACTTGTTATGTTGTATCTTGGTTGGAAGCTACAAGTAACACTTGGTTTATAACACAAAAAACCCTGCAAACCAATAATATGCCTTCCAAATTAAGTGTTCCTTGGACTAATTGCCCCATGTCTTCTGTGCCTCACATAGTTATTAACTCTAGGCTGCAACCTTTTATAACAAAGAACATATTACTTTATAACAAAAATATGTGCCATCTATTGGGACAAATTGTACACTCCTGGATCTTTAAAATATATGCTCATTATAACACCAACTGTCCAGAGATCTTTTTACAGAGAACTTAGAGTTTAAATAGCCCTTTTCAATCATTATATACTGACATTTAGTTTTATGCTGAAATGATAACATAATGCTTCTTCCTCATTCTCGTCAAGGCGATTAGTTGTAATGGTTTTATAGTGGAGGCATTCATGGAAGTGACTTTCTAAGAGAAGCTGCTAGCAGTTTCCTCCATGTCTGACAAAAAGATCCATCAGTAATTAATTTCAAGAATTGGCAATCTGTTAAACCACCAAGAAAACTGTACATGCCTCTGTGAAGATACATGTTAAAGATGAAAAAGCCCAGGACCATCTCTTTCCCTTCCAGTCTGGAGGCAGGTGACAAGGCTGGCCTGGCCCCTGTCTCAGCCAGGCCAGGCAGCCCCTGCCTCAGGGGTTCACCCTTCCTGGTGAGCCCCCTGGGTGCCATCGGCTGTAAGGCAGGCAGAGGGGAGGCCGTGGGGCTGAGGCCAGGCTGGGCCACAGCTGTGGCTCCAAACATCTTGCTGCTGAGCCAGGCTGAGCTGGGATCCTCCAGGCCCCCGGAGCAGCCAGGGCCAGGCTGGCTCAGCCAAGATTCTGCCACTGTTAGGGTTCACCCACAACCACTGGGCAGGAGGAGGAGAAGCCATCAGCCCTGGTGTGCTGCTGCTGAATTCTGGCCTGGCTGCTAGGATCCTAGCTGCCCTCCCTAGCCCAGCTGCAGCTCCAGCCAAAAGCTGCCAAGCCCAGCCAGAGTCAGGTGACCATCTGCAGGCCCCAGGTGAGCTATTAACTTCAATCCTCCCCTGAGTGAGAGAAAAGGATGAAGTGCAGGCATGTAGAAGAACAACATGAAGACATCGAGGTCAGTGAAGAGGAAGTCAAGTCCCAGATGGGAGAAATGAGGAGATGCCTTGATCTTGGGGCTGAAATCCTTTTGTAAAGCTATGGAGAAGAATGTAATTGACATATCAGACTCTTTTTTCCCTGTAACTCATTGAAGAAATATGGGGAGATGGATTGTTCAAACCTGTGCTGAAGCAGGCATTGTTGAAATAGCTGTGAATTTGAGAAGTTTGAACAGAAAGAGAGAAGAATGATGAAAACCCTGCACCTCCAGGGTGAGAAGAAGATCTCTGTTTACAGAGATGAAGATGATCTCAGAGACAGATAAAGAGAACCTTTGCTTATGAAGAGTTCATCCTTAAAACAGTACTTCATAACTTGACAAGGCCCATAAACACAGCTGTGGGAAAAAACGTGAAAAATGGGAGGAACTTCACGATTGCAGATTTTCTGGGAGGCTGCTATTCATGAAAATTAGAAACCACGAGAGAACTATTTTCTTGTGGAGCAGTCTCCATAAATTAACAAGAGGGTCTTTTCTCCCTAAGTGAACTGAAGACTATTCTAGAAGTGATAAAGTGACTGAATTGTTTTTGTACATTGTTAGTGAGAAAGAAAAAGTTGTAGGGGGGAGGAAAATTGTTCTAAAGGTCTTATTCTGATTCTTAGTATTCTTTCTTTTAGTCACTGTTAATGAAGCTTTCTTCATATCCTTTTAAAGTTTTGAGCCTGCTTTGCCTTCCTCCTAATTCAATCTCACAGCAAAAGAATAAATAAGCATATTCTAGTGAGTGTACTGCCATTCGGCCAGCACCGAAAACCTCCAAATAAGTCCTGACTTATTATATTTAATTGATAATCCCTTAAATAACTATTTAATTATTTAATTGATTATCCCTTAAATTATTTAATTGATAATCCCTTAAATAACTCAAGTAGCAGGCTGATACTTTTAATAATTTGACTGTGATGGTTCCATACCACACTGAAAATTTTGGTGATAGCATATAATTCAAAAGGTTCCCCTCAACAGTGAAAAAAAAAAAGTTAAAAAATAAGATAAATAAATGCACTTCCATATAACAGCAAAAAGCTCTTTGACACGGTGCCAGTTCCTCATCACCCTCACAGTAAATAATATTTTCCTAATATCTTAACTTATTGTCAGTTTTAATCCTTTCCCCTTACTCTGTCATTACTTATTCTTGAAAACTGTTTCTCTCCATCTTTCTCGTATGCCCCCTTCAGGTACTGGATGGTCACAATTAGGTCACTGTTGCAGTGTGATGCCATTTGCTGTTTCACCTATCCCAAGCCCCCAGGTGTGCCAATCTCTCCTTTCCCCTTCCCCTTTGCCCTTCTGCTGAGAGCTGTCCATCAATCTTAACATTCCAGCAGGGTCATGGTGTGTTTGGCAGAAGTTCAAAAGATGCCCCTCAGGTCCGGGCTCATTGGCCTGTCCAAGCATCTATATCCCTTGAGCCTTCCCCTCCTCCCACCTGGTTGGTGCCTCACCTGTCCCTTCCCCTCCCCCTGTCCCCAGGCTTAAAAGGAGACAGGACCATGCAGTCTGCATTCTGTTGGGAGCTGTTAAAAGATTCAGAGGTCTATCATCCTGGAATAAAACTCTGGATTAAAACTCTACGATAGAATCCTCTCCTGTTTCTCTTCACCATCGCCTGAACCTTTTCCACCAGAGGTAAACTGAGTTCCTAAGCCTGGATTTGTTCTGAGTGCCTAGCTGCAGCACCCAGCTGGCCAAAGGTATCTCTGAGGTAAAACACCACAGCTGCCGCCTTTGGCCCAGCAGCGAGGGCTAGATGAAGCCAGGCATGTCCCACCTGGAAATAGTGGGATTAATATTCCATAGGTCACCCCAAAGCCAGACTGAGCAGTTCCAAGTCTCCTAGCTTTTCCTCATAAGAGAGATGTTCCATCCTTTTAATCATCTTGGTGGACTTGCTCCAAGAGGTCCATGCTCCTTCTGGGCTGAAAACCTCAGACCTGATTGAGGTCTCATGAGAGCGGAGCAGAGGGGCCAAATACTGTCTCTCAACCTGCTGGATGCACTGCTTTGGATGCAGCCCATGATGCAGCTGTCTTTTTAGGCGGATAAATGGTAATACCTCAGTGATCATCACTCAGTGATCATCATCCAGTGATCATCAGTGGCACACCCAGCTTTCCTTCCTATTTTAAATGAACTACTTCTTGGTTCAGAATTTTGCTGCTAGCCTACAAGTTATGACAGTTCAACTTGTTCTAGAAAATACTCCTTTATTTCATTCCTCAGTTTTCAAAATTATTCACAGTTTTCTATATGCTACCCCACTACCCCTTAGTGTCAGCGCTTCTCTACTTCCCATCATTGGGGCATTTTGCCTGGGCATGTTATTTTCTGTCCCATAAACCAGGGCTTTAGAACCAGTAATACACCTCTCTTTGTCACTCATCAAGCAAGGGAAATTATATTCCTCAAATTTGTCATAGAAAATGCTAATGAGGACTATAAACACTTTTTGAAATCTCTGCCCCCTGAAACTGAACACACTTTACTCCAAATGATACAAACGTGCAACCGCTTGGGGACACTACAACACACCGCGGCAATCACATATCAAGCTGTGGGGCAGGACATAGCGGATGCTTTTGCTGCCCTGAAATTAACCTCTGGAAAGCAGCTGGTTTGTTTTGGCTGTGGGGATTCTGGACGCATTAAAAGAGACTGCAAAAAAGTGCAAAACCCCAAAGCCCCGGGTATACACCCTTGCTGTCAGAAAGGCCCTCACTTTGCTAGTCTATGCCACTCTAAGTTTCACCAGAATGGCCAACCTTTACAAGGAAACTCATCTTGGAGCATGGAGCAGCACAATGCGATGATACAAATCCCACAGCCGATGCAGCAATATAGCCCTACTCATACTTTTCCCCACAGCACCCCTATCTGCACCCCTGATAGCTGAATAGAGGGAAGGGAGGGGTTGGTTCCACAGGGGTCCCACAGATTTTTTGGACACAATGTATCACATCTCAGTGTCCCACATACCAGTGCAAAGTGACTCTGAAAGACAGGGACACCATTTTAACAGAACTGGTTGATACTGGGGCACATATGACTGTTATCTCAAAAAGCCAATGGCCCAGTGATTGGCCATTAGCAACTGTGCCTCAGGTACTCTCAGGTGTGGGTGGGAATAGTCAAAGGTTGCAAAGTCAACATATGGCGCAAATAACCAGGGCTGATGGGCAGATAGGCACAGTTAAACCATTTTGTGCTGTCAGTCTCTCTGGTTTTGTGGAGGAGGGGTGTGTTGACACAGTGGGAATCTTTATGCATTCAAATTTTCATATAGGGGTCATTGGGATACATGGCACCCCCAAACTTACTTGGAAAACTTCTGGCCCTGTGTGGGTGAACCAGTGGTCCCTGTCATTAGACAAACTGTGCATATTACAAGAACTTGTACAGATACAGCTGGAAAAAGGACATATAGTCCCGTCTAATAGCCCTTGGAATTCCACTGTGTTTGTGATCAGAAAGCGATCTGGGGGGTGGAGGCTGTTGCATGACTTGCAGAAAATAAATGAAGTAATAGAAGAAATGGGAGCCCTCCAACTGGCTTCCCTTTCCCTTCCATGATCCCCAGAAACTGGCATATGACAATGATTGATTTAAAAGATTGTTTCTTTGACATTCTGCTGCATCTGGACAATGCAGCAAAATTCACCTTTTCTGTACTGAGCATTAGTATTTAGCACCACTGATTTGATATCACTGGGTGGTATTACCCAAAGGCATGTGCAACAGCCAATGGTTGGCTATTTGCCAGTGGTATGTTGCAAGGACCCTAAGTCCGATTTGGGAACATATGCCTGATGTTCTATTGTATCGTTATATGGATGATATTCTTATTTCTGCAGAAACTGTGATTTGAATGGAAGAAGCAGTGCTGGCTGTCAGCCAGGCTGTTACATCAGCAGGTGATCATTGCCTCTGAAAAGGTTCAAAGGACATCCACATGGAAGTATCTGGGCTGGCACATAGAAATGCACTCTATTTCTGCACAACCTTTGCAAATTACAACTGAAATCAAAACTCTGCATGATGCACAAAAATTGCTAGGGACAATAAAATGTGTTCGTCCCTTACTTGGAATCTCAAATGTAGATTTGGAGCCATTGTTTGCCCTTTTAAAGGGAGAGCCTGACCTCTTATCATCTGGACATTTAAACACAAAGGCACAAGTTGTGCTTCTAAACTTCTGTGCTTCTTATCAGCTAAAAGTAGCTGATACTATTTCACAAAGGCAATCAGCTTGCTAGGCTAGGCTCCAGAGTTACTACTATGGTTAATCATTTTAAACCCTGACAGTCAACCACATGCCTTGATATTTCAGTGGGACTCAGAAAAAACCTCTGTAACTATCGAATGGGTCTTTTTTCCTCATAATATGTCCAAGATTATTTCAATTCAAGATGAACTTATGGCCATGTTAATTGTCAAAGTTCATCAAAGAATGACCTCCTTGGCTGGAAGGGATTTTGACTATATATTTTTACCTCTTATAATGTTCTATTTGGATTGGTTGCCACAGAAATCAGAGTAATTGCAAATAGCTTTAGCAGATTACCCAAGGCAGATATCTATCCATCCACACAAGCACAAGATGTTAAGTTGTTCTTTTAATTTGCTCCCAAAGCCAAGGAGAAGTGAGACTCCTTTGCAAGATATGGCAATATTAACAGACGGTTCTTGGAAAACCTGTAAATCACTGATTGCATGGAGTTATTCTGGAATGCGAGCTTGGCAATCTGATATTGCTGTTGTTGAAGGGTCTCCCCAGGTTGTAGAATTAGTTGCTGTGGTCAGTGTTTCAGAAATTCAGCTCACCTTTTAGCCTAATTACTGACCCTAACTGCTGCCTATGTCGCAGGAGTTGTGTCTGAAGCAGAAGCCTCTGTCTTAAGTTAAAATTATATTCTTTTTTACTGGTTGAAACTACTAGTTTTTATTTTTAAATCAACGGACTGCTCCTTACTTTGTTATGCATATAAGGTTGCATTCCAGTCTGCCTGGATTTCTTACAGAAGGCAACGCCCAGGCAGACTTGTTAATCCTACTGGTGCAATATGTTTTACCAAAGACAATAGAGCAGGCTAGAGTCACTCATTTTTTCCCCAAAATGCTGGGACTTTAGACTTTTGAGTTCACTCCAGTACAAGCTTGTACTGGATACAATACATGTGAACACGAGGTCAACCTAAGAGGTCTACAGAGCCTACAAATTTGACAAACAAACGTGACACACTTTCCTGAATTTGGCCATTTGAAATTTGTGCATACTTCTATTTATATCTTTTCAGGTGATCTGTTTGCCTCAGCCCACATAGAATAAACAGCAACGGATGCTTGCCATCATTTCAGTGCTGCCTTTGCCACATTAGGAACATATTAGGAGAGATACTGGCCCCGCATACATTTCCCATAAAGTTGCAAATTTTTTCTCCTTATGGGGAATTACCCACAAGATAAGCATACCCCCCTCATCCACCAGGCAGTCCATTGTAGAGCAAGCCCATGGCTCCCTCAAGCATCTCCTGGCCCAACAGAAGGGAGGAGCTGGAGACACACTCGCTGAAAGACGACAGAAAGCCCTACATATTTTTAATTTTTTGAATTATTCAATAATGGACTTAAATCCCCCTATGACTAGGCATTTTGCATCATCCACATAGCTTTTGTGCAAGGAGAAACCATTGGTACTAATCTGTGACCCAGAATCTGGTAAAATCCTTGGCCCTTACCTTTTGATCACATGGGGGAGAAATTTTGCTTGTATCTCTACAAAGAAAGGACCACACTGAATCCCTGCAAGGAATGTGAAATTGTTCCAGGAACCTCTACCAGAAGCTGACGGAGGCCAGGATGCTATCAAGCCCTCAGAAGAGGAGGGAGGGAGGAACCACACTGAGACTGCAATTCCTGACTAACATCTTTTGTCCCACCTGCAAAGGAAGCTGTGAACCTTGGGTTTTATGTCAGTGTAAAAAGTGTGGAAATCTGCGATACCGCAGAGCCCTTTTGGCAAGACCATTTATGATGTGGAGTTACAAATAAGGTATAAGACCATTGAATTTTTAATTGTAGTAGGCCAAGAGGAAAGGGATAGACCTCTGTCGCCACATTTCTCTTCACAGAGAAAAGTAAATACAATTCTTCCCAAGAATATTTCTGGGTTTCACATTCTCTGAACCTCAGAGAAAGAAAAAACAATTCTTATCTCATTTACTGCTCCTGTGTTGTTCACAAGCAGAATGCATCAGGGAAGGTTGGGAAGGGAATTGATAATTGGATTCTGGTGTGAGTGTTTTGATTCACTGACCAATGGAATCCAGGAGTGTGTGTGTTGGGACTGTTGGCTGACAGTCATAAGATGCTGTGCAGTTGAGTGCTTGGCAGATTCAGTTTAGATGTAACATAATATAATGTAATATAGTATAGAATAATATAGTATAATCAAGTAATTAATTAGCCTTTTGATAAGATGGAGTCCTTCTCATCATTCCTCTCCGTCGGGGGCAAAAATATCTACTATAGACCTCGCCTTCCTATTCTCAGGGGGGAAGTTTTGAGGGAATCCGAAAACAGCCATATTTGCAAACAAAACAAGTTAGTTTCTTCTATCTGGCCAGTCCCAGAATGAGCTTGGCAAGGAAAAAAAAGAGAATGTGCTAAAAGACATGCTTGGAAACTAAAGTCCAAAAAGGGGTTTTTTGCCACACATAGTTAGGAAAAAAACATGTGGTTAAATCAGATGCTATGCTTATGCTTATTAGCACTGCCTGCTTTTATTTGCACAGCCTGGCCCGTTGATGAACCCAAAACAAATATCTGGATAACTCTGGCTAATGCAACAAAACAAGACACCCTATGCTTGGCTACTGTATCCCCAGAAAATCCACTTTCAACCTGTCTAGTCAGCTCACCATTAGATGACTGGCCAATACCAAAAAATAATGAAAGTGTGGTGCAGAGTTCAAATCCTGTTGATGCATAGGATCAGTGGGCCTCTTACCTGCCTGAAGCACCCTTGGAGCCCCAAGAATTAGAGCTTCTGAGTTCTGTGAAAATTGATTTTTCTGTTAATTTTAAATACATGGGAAGAAATCAGTCTAAAGCTTGGGATTTCTCTCTATCAACCCATGTATAAGAATCAAACCTTTTGGTGCATTTATACTTCTGGCAGCCCTTCTAAATCCCGTAATGCCCCCCTACAGCTGCCATCAGGAATGTTTTCTGTTTTTGGCAATTGGGCCCAGGCTGTTCTCCCTTCGCACATAAAAGGAGGTATCTGTAGCTTGGGACGATTAACTGTGCTAACACCTAATGCATCCATAATTTTACAGCACAAATATCCCCACAGAATAAGGCACGGTTCACATGCATTTGATGAATACTGTGACGATGAATTGCCTTTGTGGTCTGAGATCCAGATGAATTGGGCCTCTTTGCTTTGGCCAGGCCTGGCTGCAAAAAAGGCTTTGAGTCTATTAAATAAGGTAGCTTGCTGGCTGGCAAAACAAATGAGTGCCACCAGCTCTGCTTTATCAAACTTATTAATAGATGTTGACAGTGTAAGGCACACTACTTTTCAAAACAGAGCTGCAATAGATTTTTTGCTTTTAGCACGATGTCATGGCTGTGAAGATTTTGATGGAATGTGTTGCATGAACCTTTCTAAGAATCTATCCATAAAATCATACAGCAGCTAAAGGATAGTGTGCTTAAACTAAGAGTAGAATCTGGATCTTGGCTAGATAACCTATTTAGTGCTGGGGTTTAGCACCCTGGCAAAAGTATTTTTGTGGGATAGGTATGAATGTGATGATTTTGCTAATAATTGTATTAATCATGATACCTTGCTTGCTTCAATGTGAGCAGAGATTAATTAATAAGACTATTAAAGGAGTGTTTTTGGTTGACACACAAGGGGAGATATTGGGGCACACAAGACAGAGAGTACTTTGGACGTTATTGGCATATAAGATTTGGTAATCAGGATGCCTTGGCAAGAGCAAACAGAACTCTGACAATTAAATCAAGACTAGCTGAAGATTAAATCAAGACTTTCCAGAAAAAAAAATTACATCAAGACTTCTGCAAGCAAGAGATGTTGTAAAAAGTGTAAGTTTGTTTATGTGATGATTAACCCATTCATTGTAGTAAAACATTACTACTCTTCCTAAAATAGTCCACAAACATATGTAGTCCACAATAGGATTGGATTCTTCTGACCATCTCAGAGTCTCCCCACCTCTCTCACCATCGCTGATAACCTACCAACCAACTAACCAACCAACCTTAACAAAAATTCCACACAAAAAGACAACACTATTGTCAACCAAACCAAACATACAAAGTTTATTCAGTGACGCCAACTATAGATGACGTGACCAATTCAATGATCTTTCTAATGATCATAGAATTTATTAGACTCTAAGTTCAGAATTAGCAGACCTTAACTTGGCCTCATAACAGAAGTTTACAGAGAAAACAATGAGTCTAAGTTGCCTTTTTAATATTGCACAAAAGAGAAAAAGGAAAGACCAGAAGACTGAAGAAATTCCATACCAATCAGGTATAAAAAAATCAACAGAGAAGCAAGTTATCTGAAAACTGAAGTAAAAATTATGTATGAAAAATAAATAAGTGCAACACAAAGCAGTAGTAATTCCAATTTGTCATGGTTAGTGCTGAAATGCTACCATTTATTAGACTTTAAAATAAGGATACAGCACATGACACAAGGAAACTAATTTTATCTTTACATTGCAACAAATGTGGAAATACTAAATACTTTGCCCCAGACTCTTCTAGTAAGACCAGCCTTCAGGGATGCCATGTCCCAAAAACTAGGGGATAAGGCTGGAGCAAGGAAGATATACCCTTTGTGGAAGAGGATTAGGACAGGAATAATTTAGCACACGGGACCATGGCACCTGATAGGATGCTCACATGAGTGTTGACTGGGCTGGCTGTTGTCATTGCAAGACCACTTGAGATAACCTTTCAACAATTAGGTGACTAGGAAGTGCCCAAAGATTGGAGGAAAGCAAAGGTCAAGAAATGCAAGGAGGAGGATCAGGGCAACTACAAGTTGGTCAGTCTCACCTCCACCCTTGGGAATGTGATGGAGCAGCAAATCCTGCAAACAATTTGCAGGCACATTAAGGATGAGACAATCACCAGAAGTAGCCAGCATGGTATCAGAGAAGGAAAGTCATGCTTGACCAACTTGATAAACTTCTGTGACGAAGTCACTGGCCTGGCAGATGAAGCGAGAGCAGCATATATTGTCTACCTGGACTTTAGTAAAGTCCACCTGGACTATTTGTCTACCTGGACTTTGACATTTTCTCTGGTAAGATATTCATAGGTGAGCTGTTGACTTGTAGGCTGGAAATGCATCCAGTGAGGTTGACTCAAAACTAGTTTGAACTTTCTTGGAACGTACTGATTTTAAGTGGTTTATGTGACAACACTTCAGAATTGTTCAAACTACAATGAAGCTAATGAATTTGAAGCACTGTGACAAAAGAATATTCCTTGAAGAAAAAAAAACCAAAAAACTAAAGAAAACATTTTTCCTTGCATTTTGTGGCAAACCATATCACAAAATTTATTTCCATTCAGAGAATGAACAACACCCAGTGAGAAGGACTGGAAGGTTTGTCTTTTAAAAACCGTAGGTAACTGATTTACCATGTTCCAGTCAACTCTGGATAGGGCTGTCTTAATGTTCTATCCTGATTTTTCAGCCTGCAAATGCAATAAATACTGAAAAAAATATTTTACCAATAACTAAGTCTATGCACTATTAGGCATAAAAGTTGTAAAACAGGAAGTTTCAGCACTGATACTGCAAGTGTTAAAACCCTGATAGAGTAAGTAAAACAAAAGGTAAAAAAAAATAGAGCAGTAAAACATAATTTATAGTTTTAAGAATTGAAAAATGTTTTCACAAGGGGAGAATAAATCTGAGAATAATCTTTCCCAATTGCAAGGAGTGATGAAAAGGTAGCATGCTGTGATGGGTCAAGAAGAAAGAAAGAGAACATCTTGCAATACTTTAGGGGAGGAGCTGTGGAGAAGCTCATCCCAGCAAATATAAAAGCATCAAGCAGCTGAACAACAAGCATTTAGCCCTGGAAGAGGGCACAGGCATAAGGTCTGACAAATCTGCTCACAACAGTTTTACTTTCCCATTTCAGAAGGAAGCACTCTGCCACCTGCAGCTGAGAAAAAGATACTTCCCACCTGGAGAAACCCATAGAGCAAATGGTCAACTCTTTTAAAACATTTTGGAGTGTGCCTGTGAAGAGCAGCACATCAGTATATTTATGCCACATTTTTGCAATTTATGTAAAATGCTGTTTCACAGTATGAACCCACAAAGCTTTAGACCTTCTCTTCTTCTAGACAGAAATGGGTTCTTACATGTCTTAATGAAATGGATCCTAACAGTGGCCATCTAATTTCTTTTCACATTAAACAATTTTTTGTCTTTTATCAATTTTATTAAATTGTCTACATGGAGATTGTCTGCCTTACAGAGATGTTTTATATGCATCTATATTAAAAAAGAAGAGAAAACAAAGAGCCGAACCACATGCTATCTATGATTATACCAACCCAATCTCAATAGAGGAACAGTATCAAGACCATAATTAAAACTGCTGTTCCTTTTGTTGGATTTAATTGCAATGAGCAATAATGTAGGAAAATAAACACATTTAAACTCTCATGGCCTCACTGAACTGCTCTCTTATGCTTTGATTTTACTTTATATGGCAAAAAAAGGGGTTCTCCCCTTGAACACAAGGACACTACTTAATAATAGTACATATGAATCATACTTTTTGTTGCTGCTTCATAGGACTGGACAGCACTGATGTGAGCCAAGTATTCTTGTGTTTTGTGTTCTGATATTAAATGCCAGGACAAAAATACCAACAAGGGATATACAAAAAATTAGAGAGATTCACGGCCACCAGCAAATATTCTAAGTCACTCTTTCTGGAAAAAGTAACAATACAACATACAACATGTATCAGAGCACAGAGAAAAAGGTTATATTAGTTAGAAAATTCAAAATATAGTATTTAACTGGGTGAAAGTTCCCTAACTAGCTTTTTATTTCATATTTATTCTGTATTAATATTTTTTAAATAAGGAGGTACATTTCCTTAAATAAGGAGTCATTTATGTGAATGCTAAATGACTTCACTGATCATTAAGTAGTTTATTTGAGAGGAGTGCTTTGTAATTGACATCACAAAAAAAAAAAAACATATATGTGGGTAAGGCTTTATTTGTGTTTTCGGTTAAGTCAGTGAGCATACATATTAAAAAATAAGTACCTTATGAACAGCAGCACCATAGTCATACTATATAATTTGTGTGCACATTGTATTTTAGAGCTATTTTATGTTTATTATTTATTTGCTTATATTGTTTATTCCTTATCACTATAAAATGACATTGTAAGAAAAGCCAAGTAGCTAACTGAAATAAAATACCTTGAAATGCTGAAATTACATTTACAACAGTGACCCCCGGTGCTTTTGTAAAGATGTTTACACTTTATTAAGCAGCAGAACTGGCAATCATTTTCAGTAGTGATTAAACATCAGTAAGCATATGTTACTCATTCCTTTCCCCCAGCTGGGCAGGAAGGAAGTTGGTTTCATGCTGGTTTCAATCCCTGCCCTCTTTGCTTCCCATTTTTAGGCACACGGACTTTTTTTTTTTTTGCTTCTCTGAGCAAGGAGGTAACAACCTGAGAGTGCAGGATAGAGGTAGGAGGGAGTGAGGCACCATGATGCAGAGCACAGCAGCACACAGCTGGCTATGCAGTTGATGTTAGTTGTTGGGGAAAGACTGGGGTAGCTCACACCATCCTCAAAACAAGCCTGACACAAGCACCCAACTGCATAAGGTCCTCTAACACAGTTTGTCTTCTGCTCCAGTTGTACTGTACCTTATAAATAATATGCTTAGGAAAAATAAGGACTAACATGCTCTTAGAAGGTCCTAACCCATTTAGTTTTACAACCAGATTCAGAAAAATGTATTCAGCATAGTAACCTGTAAAAAGCTTTTGTTATCACCTTCATTTAGATCTGCAACAAAGATACATGTTGTTTTTGTTACTCATTACAGAACAAGAGCCAGACATCCTGTCCTGCTGCAAGATTCACAATAACATAATGGTTTTTGTGCAATGATGCAAAGAGAAGCTGAAAAATCTTCTTTGTAAAACTATCAAAAATTTCTCTATAGTATCCCAGGTTCAAGTACTCACACAGACCTCAGGGCTCTGCTCCGAATGCACTGATTTGGCAGGTCCAAAACAAGATCCTCTGATGGACTTTGATTTTCTACAGTAAGATCTGTGTGATATTGTTTTCTATCTAGATGCTCAGATAAGACCCTGAGCAGATCTGCCTTGACATTTTAATTTACTCTAGAGGTTTCTCAGGTTGGATCTATATTCACTTATGGGGTTTATCAAGAAAAGCTTTCAATAACATGGCTTCTCACTTCCTACATTTCTGGATGGGGTTTTTCTTGAAGTTCAGGTATAAGTTTCCAACAAAAAGTACACACAAATTTGATGACATGACCATTTATGAACTCTAAACTGAATTTAGGACTCTATCCAGGTCCAACGAAATGTAATGTTGGGCAAGTAAAATTACAGCAAGGGAAAAACATCTGATGACCTCTGATCCATTGTGTAAATAGTTTGGAATGGTCAGTGCCCCATGTCCCATGGTCAATGCCCCAAGCCTGTCAGTGTTTAGGAGGCATTTGGACAACACCCTTACAAAAATGCTTGAGCAATTATTCGTCCTTGAAGTGATCAGGCCATGGACTCAATGATTATTGCAGGACCTTTCCAATCAGAACTGTTGTAAATTTTTTGTAGTCTAACAAATTTTTTCTCATCTGAAGATGAAAAATAGAAAATTACTCCACAGAACCTAGATGCTGGCTGGAGAAACGTGCAACTCCCCACCTGCTTGCCTGCAGATTTCCCCCTGCAGGAGACACAGCAGGGAAGGGCAGGAGGTAGGGCAGACTCACCATAAACTGGGATCAAGATACAATCAGCATGCAGCCACGGACAGTATTTTAAGCATGGTAGAAAAGGAATTCTACCTTCCTCCAAAAGGAATTCTACAATCCTCCAATTGTCAAGGATAAGCTGTAGTCACAGTGTGCTGTAGTCACATGCTGGAGGACACAGATGCAACCAGCTTTAGTGGAGGGTGTCTCTGCTCACAACAGTGGGGTTGAAAATAAAATAAACCTTGAGCTCCTTCTAATTCAAATCATTCTATGATTCTATAACAATTTATTTGTATTCTTAAGAAAGAAATTACCAAGGTGTAATTCCAGACAAAGAGTGTCTTTTGGTTTCATAATGCTTCAGTAGCAAAACTCTGCCTAAATCTTACCTCCTCTATACAGCTCTGAAATAATTTTGAGAGGCTTTTATTTTCCAGTTAAAAGACAGTGGGTTAAGCAAAAACTCCTAATTTGAGGTAATCTGAGACACAGAATCAGTGGCTGCATATGCAGATCAAAATGCAGGTATACTAAAAATGCAAATCCTAACAGAAGGTTGGTCACAGTAAATGATTATTATTCTCATCAGTACCTCTGTTGGTAGTGTGCATGCTGTCTACAGTCTCAAAAAAAAACCCCTGAGGTTTACATACATAAAAAGAGATCTTTACAAGACCATGGGATCTGTCGTCTTCTATTAGTTGGAAGAGCTATCCTAACATTAAGTCTGGTGTGAGAGGAAAGAATGTTTAATTGATTCAATTCAGGTTTTGCCAGAAGTTTTAAAACATAAGCACATTTACTTAACATTACTTACAAACAAAGCATTCTTCAACAAGGGCTAATAGGTAATTAACCAAGTTCTACTATTATTTTTAGCCTATGATATCAAAGAAATGTTTACCCAGTCAAGTAATGATGACAGGAGACAGTCTTAAACTCCAGCAGGAAAAGTTCAGGTAGGACAGCAGGAGGAACTTTTCCACAGAAAGGGTGATCAGATGTTGGAATGAACTGCCCAGGCAGGTGGATGACTCACCACCACTAGAGGTGTTAGAGAAGAGATTGAATGTGGCACTTAGTGACATGGTCTAGCTGACACAGTGGTGTTTGGTCAAAGCTTGGACTTCATGATCTCAGGATTCTTTTCCAACCTAACGAATTCTGTGATTCTGTGAATTCAGTGATCTGTATATTTTCTTTTTTTTTTTATGATACAGGAAACTTTATATGCTGTTTTCACTGTGCAAAAGGCTTCAAAACTGCCAAGCAGCAGAAGGTTTTCCTACCTAACAGAAACAAAAAAAAACCTCTAGATTTTGTTGTGCTAGTGGAAAGATTGAATTTTTTTCCCATAATAATCAATGCCACTTAGAAATTGCATGGGCTTTAACAAGCAGTAAAAATTTAAGGTGATGCCACTTGAAGACAGGGGTTTTCAGATGTGTATAACAAAATCACTGGGACCATGCCAGCTAATATAGATTATTAAATAGCATTAAATAAAGTCTTGGTAGACACAGTTTATCTGTTCTTTAGAGACTCATCTCTAAACAAATGGGTCACTAGTGCTCTGAGTATTAACTTAGATAAAAACAGACAAACAAAGACAAATGCACTAAATATGCCAAAAAGATAAGGATCCTAGAATTGTATCAACCCCAAAGCAATAGCATCGATTAGGTATTAAGTATAACTTTTAATACACACATACTATTGTAAAAATAAATTCCAGAAATGGTTCAAGTATTTATAGAATTCAGAAGGTGAATTCTCCTGCCACAGACTTTGTTCAGGGGTACAGATTGAATCACTTTTTCAAACACAAACACAGAAACCTCCTTATCTAGCTAGAACCTGTGCTCTGTCGTTCTGCCAACATGTAAAAAAGAACTGCAGAGAAAATCAGCTATTCCCAAAATTATTGTTATTCCAATTGTCTTAACAAAATAAGTTATTTGAAATACACTAGTGTTTATTCTGGAATAAGAGCACAAGACTAGGAAATTGGTCTGAAAACTTACTGTTTACTTCCTGCTACATGATTTTGA
This sequence comes from Molothrus aeneus, assembly GCF_037042795.1. Lineage (NCBI taxonomy): Eukaryota > Metazoa > Chordata > Aves > Passeriformes > Icteridae > Molothrus > Molothrus aeneus. The sequence continues at coordinate 58,742,552 of NC_089680.1, read as the reverse complement.
TATTTAGGGGCCAGAACTTCTAATGAATTCTACAGAATATAATGTTTTTGTAATAGTTTCCATATATATAATGAGAATACAGAACACATTACCACATTATTTTCTTTTTTAAAGTAAATGGGCTTGCAGATAGCAGCCCTGCTCTGGTCCAGGTTGCTGGTGGCTTGTGAGCAGCGCCCAGTAGGGGAAAGAAACCACCAAATGGGTCCCGCCCACTGCTTCACCTGCTGTGCCCACCCTGCTGTTCCCTGCTGAGGAGGGCGTTGACCCTGGAAGAGCTTCATCTGCTGCTGGAACTGCTCTGTAAGCTCCTGCCTTCCTGGGAGGAATCTGACACCATCTTGTCCCTTTGTCCTTCAAGCTACGCAGACACCCCTGTCAGGTGCAATCTTGGGAAGAGTATTTCCAGCATTTCAGCTCTGACTCATGTTCAACTTGTCATTGACTAGGACCCCCAGGTCCCTTTCCATGGCTCTGCTTTCCAGCATCCCAATCTGTCCAGACATCCAGGGTTGCACAGTCCTGGCCAGGAGGTCTATAGTAGACTCTCACGTCATTTGTTTGCCCCTTGGTTCTAACTCCGAGGCTCTCAACTGCACTGCCAATTGTGAACTCCATCCATTCCTTCTGTTACATACAGAGCCACCCCCAGCCTCTTCTGCCCTGCCTATCCCTCCTGCATAGCCTGGAACCCTCCAACAGGGCACTCCAGTCACAGGACTCATTCCATCACTTATGCCAGCAATATCAAATCTCTGGGACACAGCAAAAGCCTTGAGCTTCTCTTGTGTGTTCCTCATGCTCTGTGCATTATTGTAGAAACATTTCAGGTGGGGTAAATTGTAGCCAACACCTCCTAGAGCAGATTGAGAGATCCCACTGGTCATCACCCTTGAGCCTGGTATTTTTCCTTTCCAAGCTAGTTTAAAGCTCTGCCAATGAGCTCCACTACCTGCTGTGCTCTTTCTTCCCTCTGATAAAGGTGTATCCCATCACCTGTCAGTAGACTAGGTGTTGAATAGATCATCCCATGATAAAAAGCCCCAATTTTTTCCAATTACATCAGCCTCAGAGCCACGCATTGACCCAGTGGATGTGCCAATTCCTACCAATATTATTCCTAATAGGGCAGCAATTTCCAAACCACTTTCTGTTCTATTGTGTCAAACAGAAATCAGAAAAAGAAACCAAAACCAATTAAAATTATTTTCCAAACAACCTCTTGCAGAAAAATTGGTTTTCGACAATAAAATATTTAACAGGTGATTAAGACACTAAGATAGTCTCAGGTTCAAGTATGATATCTTCTAGTGTACATTCTACAATGGTGAGGAAAGCTTGTCATATGTAATGATCATACTGTATTTTTAATTATAGCTAAACTGGTATCCAGACCACTCCATGTGCCACTAGTTGAGTGACAAAAAATGCTGCAAGAATAGAAAATATTCTGTGACTTCATAAAATGTATGCTGTATACTGCTGTGCACTGGAGATTGTCTCTCAAATCATAACTCACAGCATTCAGCATGAGAAGGATAAATACCCATGGCTTAATAATTTTTTCTGGGACTATTTCAAATACTGGATGTGCTCCTGCCACTCATTGCACAAAGACTACTTTTTACTTGATATGACAGAATCAAAGAACTTCAGATCTACGTTCTTTAAAAAAGAGTTATTTGTAAGCTGATAGCTGCCTAGCCCAGTTTACATTCCTTTTTGCAGATGACTGCAGCTCCTCTGCAGGTCAGTTGCTGTAAAACCTAGAGCTGTTAAAGTCCAGCAGGCCCAAAATTATAAATATTTCTCAGGCATGTGTGGTAATTCTGCAGGCAAAAAGAAGTTGACAGAACACAGAATTCTGAAAACCAGATTTGCAAAGTGCATACTTTGATTACATATACAATGAAAACAGGCTGAGCAGAACAGCTTTGTGTAAGCACATGTAAGAAAGCAAACACCCTCTCTGCTTAACTGATAGTTCTAAAGCAATGTAGTTACATTTACCTTCAAAACAGGAAAAAAAGCACTTTTTCTACAACCTCTCTTTTTCTAGGAACATGGTATTTTCCTTATCTTTTATTGTAATGCCAGCCAAACACAGAGAATATTTTTCTTAAACATTCACACATCTCAAACCTGTCTCCTTAAAGAGTTCGCTCCTGTACTTAGTTTCAACATTTTTCTTGTTCCTACAGAAACAGGGATGTTTTTGCTGTCACCAGGTGTTTCAAATGATTCCTGTGCTTGACAATACTAATAATAGCAACTGCTTTCTTCAAACCCCTCACATTTTAAATTAATCAACACCAGAAGGTCAAATGTATATAAAGCACCTTATTCATTTATTAACTGAAATGACTTCATCACCACGTTTTGGTTTTCTGTTTCTTCTTTATATGTTCATACAGTAAAATACTATCACAGAAATATCTTCTGAGCTCCAAACTTGCATTGATTACATACTAGTTGCTTTTTGACACCATAGCAAAACTGAATTTTGTCATTTCAAAGAAAACAATTTCCTTAGCTCATGAGTTAATCTCATCTGTGGAGGCACCTTCCAACACTCTTGCTCCCTCCACCTCCCCATTATGCCACCCACCTCCAAGCCATATTTGCAAACATGTGTGCCCAAATGCATGTCCACAGGCCCTGTGGCACAGCGAGGAGAGAATTTCTGCCAAGCATGGCCATTGCCCATGTTGTGTAAGGTCAGTTTTAATTCGTATTGTATCTAATACACAGACGTGACCTCATCTGCCTTATGCTTTAAGGCAGCTGAATATGAGCTAGCTCCAGATCAAAAGCTTCATAGTTTGGCTAACACTGTGTAACACTTGAGAAAATAAGTCTTGTTGAGAGACCAAGCCCCACATTAGTTTGCACACAATGCTACTCTTAACTGAAGCTAAACAGAGCTGCCCGGAATCCAGTTTGAAGCAGGGCAAGTGTATATTTACCCACTTTCTGCTAGGAAAGGACTTCACAGGCATATCCTTGCTTTCTAAGGCCCGATGAACAAAATGTCCCTAGGTAAGATTAGGTTCATATACTTCATTTTTCCCATTGCATGGCCACCTGGATGGGAATTTTTAGGAGACCAGTGGATTTGTTTAAAAGAACCACGTGGGAATTAGGGGAGGACAATCGTGAGCTCATTGTTGGTAGGAGGGCCACTGCTTGCCCTGGTCCCCTGTGACTTCAATCAGTCTCTGCTACAGGCCAAAATGGTGCATGCTGACCATGTGGTTCTGCTGGAAGCATTAAAGTGCAGGTACATGCCTGGAGGAGAGTACCAGTGAACAGGAGCAGATAAAAGAACAGTGACACATGCTAAATTCAGGTGTTCCAGCGCCCTGGATTTTAAAGCAGCTGAGACCACACTGGATCCTCATGTGGTGACTAAATGTGGTGGTTAACAGCTGGCCTGAAGGCCTCACAGTTATGAGTAATCCTACCTATAATTATATAACTGAAACATAACTGATTATATAACTAATTATGTAATACTTTGATTATACAATATGACCAGTCTGGGCTGTCAGGGAGCAGGCCTAGCCTGTTGAGGACAGGGGCAGCCATTGGCTGGTTGGCTGGGTGGCAACTGGTTCAGCTAATCAGGATTAACCATGGGGACCTTCAACTCTCTATAAGGGGAATAGCACTCAATAAAATTTGGCTACTGTCAAATGATCCGTGGTGTGTTTTGTCACATGCCTGTCTCCAATATCAGCAAACACATTTCTCACAACTAAATACTTTTCTCTCTCCTTTTTCTCTGTTTCTCTCCCTTTCCTATCATCTTCTTCTCAAAATATACTGCAAGCCCAACTGTAAAAATTCCAACCAATGCTTTGTTAAGTACCTTGTTAAGTAACTTATTGAAACACAACCTTTGTTGTGTTTCAATAAGTTAAAGTTTGTGAAGTGCCTTACTTTTTCTGGGTTGTTTCAAAACTTGCCAAGTTACCTTATTCTACCTCAATGTTCCAAAGTTTGCAAGTAAAAATTTGTTTTGAGCCTCCTGAGAATTTTGTTGGTTCTCCAGAAATTCTTCAGAATTTTGTTTTTTTCACCTGGACACAGCCCAGAGTAAATGAAACAACCTTCCTCTAAACCTGCCAAGTGGACCAAGCCATTACAGATCTCAAGAAGAATTGGGTAAAAAAAAAATACATATAGGGATCTCCTAAAATTTCCCAGAAATTGCAGGCTTCCACAATGGCTCCTTTGGACAAAACTGGGCATTTGGTGAGGTAGCAAATTTGTGTAAAGTACCTAATTAGTAAAGAAATTAAGAATTTGAGGGATGATATCTGCTTCTTCACTTCCTCATCATTAAAAATGTTGGCAAATTAGAAGCCTTACCTGGGTTGTCCAAGTGTTGCTGGTGTAAAAAACATCTTGTCCTAAAAAATTGTGCTATGAGCAAAGTGTAACTACTGCAGTATTACTGCAAGACTTATTTACATATGCCTCTGAACATATATATCTCTGCCTTTGACTGGATGTAAACACACAACAGTCACATTCTGAAAATACAGAATTCAGCAAATGTTTAAAAGACCTCGTGTACAGCATATGCCAGGCTAAATCTTTCCTACATAGACCCAGATCACTCACTGCAGATTTTCCTTCACTTGTCTGATTTGCACACAGACAGCAGCAAAACTTGGAGTCTTATTTGGAAGCAATGTGAATGTAAACAAAAAACATAAGTGGTACTTTTCACTCTACAGGATTAGTAATTTAAACCTTTTGTCACTGTGAAGTATAAATTTATGCAATTGAAGTTATTATTTTTCTATGTTTACTGCATTTTTGAGTCCTGAGTAGAAATATAAAGCTCTAAAATTACAAAAATTAGTATTGATGCAGAACAAAAGATCCCAAAATTCTGTTCATAGTTCTTCCCTTTCACAGTCTCAGCACTGTTACTTTGTTTGCTAGTATCTGTACCATATTAGAGCTATTGATATGACTGCTTAAGACAGAGCATCAATTCAATATGCTTTAGTGACTAAAATATGAAGTTCCCTTTCATTGTCTCCTTAGGCAAATTACTTGTAAATAAAATCCACATGGAATAAGTATAAAAATCCCACATGAGCGAAATTTAGGAAATGTCAGTCTTGTGAGCATTTGGATTGGAGTGTGGGTAAAGACTGCCTCTCAGTGGGCACATCTGTTGGTGTCAAAGTGAAAGTCACCTAAGTAACTGTAAATCATCATCATATCCAACTCTAGTGAGTTTGTCACTAAGCAAATAAACCTGAACAAGATTGCCATCAAGCATTTCCCAAGAAATTCAGCAATTCCTATGATTTACTTTACTTTTCTGCACTATTACATGTGTCGTAACAGGATCACAGAATCACACAGAATCACAGAATCAAGAAACTCTGAACTCTGACATCTGACATCATCTCTGACACCAACCTCTGACTGATGACTACTATGCCAATGAGACCATGGCAGTAAGTCTAGTTTTTCCTTAAATGATTCAACGACCCCTCTGGGCAGCCGATTTCAATGTTTAATCACCCTTTCTGTGGAGAAATTCCTCCTAATGTCCAACCTGAACCTCCCCTGGTGCAGCTTGTGTCTATTTCCTCTCATCCTATTGCTAGTTGTCCAGGAGAAGAGATTGACCCTCACCTGGCTAAAACCTGGAGTTGTAGAAAGTGATAAAGTCACCACTGACCCTCCTTTTCTCCAGAGTAAATAATCCCGACTCCCTCAGTCACTCCTCACAGGACTTGTGCTCCAGACCCTTCATCAACTCCAATGCACTTCTTTGGACTCTCTGAAGCACGTCAATATTCTTCATAAATTGAGGGGTCCAAAACTGAGCACAGTTCAGTTACCTCACCGTGCCCAGTACAGCAGGACAGTCACTGCCCTGCCACATTATTGCTGACTGAGCCAGGATGCCGTTGGCCTTCTGGGCCACCTGGGCACAGCTCACTCATGTTCAGCCAGCTATTGACACCCTCAGGTACTTTTGCTGAGCCACTTTCCAGCCACTCCAGCCCCAGCCTGTAGCTCTCAATGGGGTTGTTGTGGCCAAAGTGCAGGACCCAGCAACTGGTCTTGTTGAACCTCCTACCTTTGGTCTTAGTTCATCTTTCAAGCCAGAAAAATGGAATTCTTACACTTAAATTACAGGAGGCTTTTCTGGAAATAAAAAAGATTTTTTTTTTCCAGCTACACACATAAATAGTGATCTTTTCTTCACATTCAAGTATAGTTTGGATAATTTTATAATTTTTTTCCCCTCACGCCAGAAAAGATTAATGTCAGCAAAGGTCTTGAAAAAAACATCATGAACTGATCATTTTATCAGGAGTATTAACCCATTTATCCCCAACCAAGACCATGGGTAAGTGGCTAGTACTCCGCTCTCAAAACCCTTAACTTACACTACATGTCTTTCAAACAAAATTAAAGGATGTTTGCTTTGACTAGAAAACTAAAATAAAAAAAAAAAACAACTAAAAACAACAAAAATAAAACCACCAAAAAGTCTAAGGAAAAATAAAATAAATAAAATAAAATAAAATAAAATAAAATAAAATAAAATAAAATAAAATAAAATAAAATCAGGAGGCAATCTGTAAGGTATTCCATAGTACTCTGATGACAGTGAGTATGTGAAAACAAAGACAGTTCTGGAGAGAAGACTATGAACTAAAGAAAAAAAGGCAGATTATTTTCATATTCTACTATTTGACAGAACAACATATTTTATATTGTGTTGAAGAAAGCAATTCAACAGCAATGACATAAAAGCGAGATGGAAATTAGTACATTTTTCTAATTATAGGGTTATTTTTCCTGTGTTTATCTCCCAATTTTGACTTTTGTTCATAGTAACTTTATTACACTAATCTCTGTCTCTATTTTTAAACATGACAGAACATGCCAAGCAAAACCAAAACTGCTATTTGCTTTGGGATCAGACTAAATGGTTGGTACAGAAGTGGGAGAGGAGAGAGGCATTAAGAAAAAATTAAAGGGTGAAATAAAGTTGCAGAGGATTGGAGGAATGCTAATTGAAGATTTTGCAATGCAGTATTTCTAGAAAGTCTAAATCAGAGCACAAAAGGAGAGGAAAAGTCATAGGTTATGTCTTTCAGAAGGAAGTCTTTGACGCCCACCTGTTTTCTTGAAGACCAGCTGTCTTTAGGTTCGAGTCCCATGGTTACATGACATTTTTGAAATGGACTTTGTTTATGTTCTTTGTGCAAGACTGACAAAATCAGTTTATGAGCTGGCTGCACCTCTGAAAGGTTGGCAAGCCACAAAACCTGGAGAACACAGTTCTAGCATGCACTTTGTATTAGGACACTGCTGGGCAGAGACCTCTCAAGCTCTATGCTCCATGAGCAGTCAAGCAGGTTTCCATATTTTTTTGTTCTTCTAAAACCCATTTTCCTCTAGTCCTGAACTGACCCTAACAAAGGAATTAAGCCAGACTGTTGAAGTGTGAGTTACAGAGAAGCTGACTTGGAAATGAATATTCTTTGGCTTCTCCTTTTTTCTCCCTTTCCCCACCATCTTCCCTGGCTTAAAGTCCTTGATTTATTTTCTTCCTGATATACTGTTTAACAATCAAAATATTTTATTAAAATTAAGCATAGAAGCAAAATACTTGGAAGTATATAAACACCAGATGTAGATACAGGAAAGGGCTACGACGAAGTTAACTAGGAAGGGCTTCAAATAACACTGAAAATTAAAATTATTCATGTTTTGAGGAACCATAGATAAAACGTTACATAGCCCTTAAAATTATGACAGAAGTACTACCATTGCATTCAACAAGTTATATTTTGGAGTTGGGAAAACTAATTTTCATGTTTAAATAACCTAGTAAAGAGTTAATTCTCAAGCTGACTATCCTCTAAGACAAAAAGCCTTTTGCAATGTCACAGAAAGTTCAAAACTATGTTGTATCTTAGTTAAAAAACATAACTTTCATCCAAAACCAAATATTACTAAAATATTAGGTGCAGGATAAGTTAAGGTTTAATTCCGAATATATATTATATAAAATTATCCCAATAATTTTTCCTTTTCTTGAAGGACACCTAAGTAAAAACATTGCCATGCTGTGAGTCTGTACTTGGCACCTATGCTCATCAGAGAGGTGCTAGTCTTTTTACATGGAGCTTTAAGTTATTTATATTTGAGAATCTTTTGTGTTCTCTGTGGAAGAATCACCAGCTATTAGCCAAGTTAAATAATTCTTCATTTGTCTTAAATATTTTTGCCAGATAATCAGACAACTATGGTACAAAATGTATTTGAAACTTTCAGTCTAGAAAGCAATATTATTAGCTTTATCCAGTCAGTACATTTAAATGGTTTTCACATTTAAAAATGTGTGCCACTAAAGAGATTTGCTTCACAGGTGGAGGCTGATTTGTGACTTTTTGTAATAAATCTGTCATGAATGCCACCATACAGATATCTTTCATGCCCTTAATAAGAATGTTCATCTTCTTTCATTTAGAATTTTCATGTCCTTTTATTTACAGTTGAAGAAAAGAAAAAATTACAAAGACCAGTTACAAAGGACTTTGGTATCATTTACAAGCAGAAGGTGGAGGTGAAAAGATTAACTGCTAGGAGACAACACTTTCCAAAAGAGTGGGCACTGGGTCTGTCAGTGGTGCTCTGGGTACAAAAGAATATCCTAGCTGTCAGCAACAGATGAAAATTTATAAATACACAAAAAGGACGACAAATACAGTTTATCAGTGATTGATATAAACGCAAATATCTGAAGTAAGCTACATAAGCTACAATATGGCATGGTATTGTGTGTTTTGGTACTATGCAATGTAGAGTAGTATACTGCAGTATGGAAGAAGGAAAGGTATGTGTTCTACTGCACTATCTTCCATTTCTCCCCATGAGAAAACTGAAATGAATGTTGCTTTACAAAAGAAATAAAGAAAGACCAAGCAACCAAAAACTATTCTTTCAGTAATATGCACTGAGTACAGGTATCAAATTAGGAAGCGAAATTATAATAGCAAATGCTGTCAGTGCCAGACAAGAGTTCATCTCACCTAAAAATTCAGTGATAAGTGAAGTTTCTCAAATTCCAGGAAAGATTAGCATGAAAGTATAATTGGTTTATATCTCACTGTGACTTCAAATATGACTTTTGCTTACCAATTTACAAAACATAACCCATAAGTCTACTGCTTTTTGCACAGGCTGGTATAAACAGTAGATTGCTTACCACCATTTTCCCCCTGACTAGTTTTTTCTACTGCAGGTAAGATATGGCCACCACTTACTAAGGAACAGAGTAGTTTGGTGAGCACACTCTACCTCTTTATGTAGCCTGAAAAGAGGTCTTAAATATTCAACAAAACTCCATCTCATCCCTGCCTTTATCCTAGTAAACTCTATTTTTTTTTCCCAAGAAGGAAAAAGTGGAAGGGCTGTTTCTGAATCCAACATTAACTAAATACTCATAGTTTCTAATTATTATATGCAGAATCCATAGAGATAAATGTTTTTCAGTGTAATCAGAAAATGATTTTCATAATTTCATACTTTCTCTTACTGGCATGTAGTTCATCTAGAGACTGGGCACTGTTTCACTCATGAATTACCTCCAGTCTTCACTACTGAAGTTGAAAATATGGTTAGTTCTTAAGATACACAAATTTACTGGAGTAGTTTGTATTTTCCAGCATAAGAGAAGAGCAAGAGACTATTTGAAAAGTTATGCTTGTGGACACGAAATAATGTTCCTCAAAAATTATTTCCTCCTCTTCCTTTTTCCTCCTTTCCCTCCTCTGGTTAATGGGAAAACTACCAATGGAACCACTGGTACCAATTCTTGCTTCTAGTTCCAGTTGTTAAGAAAAAGTAAAAGTCTTTTTCTCCTGTGGAAAAAAGATTGAAGCTTCTGGCTCCAGTATAATTTTTTATAGCTCCATAAAGTATTCAACTGCTCACTTCAGTCTCCATAAATTTATATGAAGAAACAAAAGGAGATATTTATATTTAGCCACAGCATGTTTTTAGCACAGCAAGGGCTACCATAAGTAAAACCTCTGGGTCTTTGTGGTTTCAACTTCTTTCTCAAAGGAAAGATTTTTCAGGAAAATAATTCATTGCTTGAGTGGAGGTTAATGGCATTGTTAATTTATATAAAGTCATCATCAATATTTTAAGAACTCTTTACTTATCGTGGTCAATCAGTAACAGCTAAACCACATGATGAGACAGAACTGTATAAGTGATTAATTCCAAATCTCTAATAAACTTCTCAGTAGCACATGGAAAATTACAAAGTGTCTGCCCTGTGGCAAGAATTTAGCATCCTATCTACTGTGAAAAAACCTAGGAAAATGAGAAAGAACTCTGCAGGCAGGCAAAATTTTAAAGACTTTCAAGTGAACTATGTTGAGAAACATAAAAACTCCCCTATATTTACATTTACCTATATTAAATTTCAAAGTGGCTACTATTATTTAAGGAACCTTGTTTGATTATGAACATCTAAACAACGATTATATAGCATTGGTTTAAAAACAGGCAAGAAGAATACTGCCTGTCGAATAACAACCCTGAGTAAGCCTTCACAGACTTGAATTACAGAAATTAGTCTCAGAGAGTGAAACTACTTTTTAATGGAAAATTTAATAGAGAATTTGAGCTCTTGTCAGTGGGAATTTTTTAAAATTTAAGGTAGAAATGCCTTCTCAGAGTGGGATCTTTCCAAGAAAATCCCATTTGATAGAGAACTAAATTTCTGGAAAAGCAACTCAGAATGTAGTATAGATCTTAATTTTGGTTATTATCTCAAAGTGGGATTATAGACTTGGTAGACCAAAATTGAGATTTTTTTTTTTTTAACTAAGAATATTCTTATACTGTGATTCTTTTCACATTAAGTAAATAGAGCATTGGACTGAGGCTGAAGGAACCTGGGTTTGAATCTATCCAGGTTCTGCCCTATCCTAATGTAAAGACTCACAGAAGCTAAAGAATGCTTCTCTGCCTCTCACTGTCTCTATCTGCAACACAAAGATTTCAAATATTTTTTAAGCACTTTGCAGTGGGCAAAAAAATTACACAAAGTATTTTTAAAGCCATCTGTCACTTGAAATGAAGAGACAAGTTGTCATGCTTGAGCCGCGCAAAGCTGTATTTCAGACCACTACTGACTTAATGCTACAAAGATTAATAAGTAATATTATAATTAGGAAAAGTGGGTAAACAGCAGTGTAGATTCCAAAGCCAAAATATAGCACTCTTTCATGTAGATAAACTTGTCCCAAATTAAACAAACTAACTCCAAAGGTCTGCAAGACCAGAACTAAACATTGTCACTTTTGAGGGTCACTTTATGAATGTTGCTCTTGAGTTGGTAAAGTTCACTGAGCAACATTCATACTGTTTGTTATTAAACATGAAATGTGATTCTGTGTAAAAGAAATACTGTATTTCTGTAATGCTAAACCCTGTGCTAGAAGCATGCAATTTACAGCTCTTTTGATACCATTTGGAACATCAGCCTATAAAAATTAGCATAATATTTTCTAGTGGTGCTTTCACTTCTGTTTTTCCTGCCATAGCAATAGAAGATAACAAGGGCCTTCCATTCTGGGAGGTTTTCACTTAGCTTCTTCATAGTATTTAACTCAAGAGACACCCAGCTGGATGTAACTTTTTATGCTGAAACATGATCAACTTTTGTCTAGAGGTATCTTTACCATAATACACCTGCAGAAAGTCTATGCTGACACAGCAATATCAAGAAAAAGGTATTCATGTCATGCATTTTGAGTTTGCAAGGTGTAAGTAGAGTAGGGATTGACTGATTGATTGATTGATTGATTGATTAACTAGGGTCAGCAGAGGGAATGGTCACACATTGTAAGGTAAGTATCTCAGAGAGGGAACTGAGAAGTGGTGCATCTTGCTGGCCAGTGTTGTCACTATTGGTGCTCCTACCTAATGAGTTCCCCTTTTTGAGCAATTTCATCAATCTGGAAGGCTCAGATATGGTTGTCTTGTTTCATTGCTGCTTATCTCTCTACAGCTCTGTAGAGTAAGGGTGCTGGTCATTTTTTTAAAATCATTTTTCTTTTCCTGTCTGAGGAAAGTACCTTAACAAACCACAGTGTATTTGATCATTTCATACATGATCTAACTCCACTAGATAAATATCAGAGTCTTGCCATAATGATACTTTCCATAGAGTTTTTCATCTCCAGATTTTCAACAATGGCTGGTTTGAATCAAGTAAATAAAACATCCTACCCACTAAAAACTTTCACTAAAATTTTGGGCACAGCATTTTGATAAGAAAATTATTAACTTTTTTTTTTTTTTTCCAGAGAGCCCTGCTTCTAACCTAGAAATGTCTCCTGGAGATAATTAAGCAGTGTTGCACCTATCCTGCAGAATGGCTATTCAAGGCTACCACAGTGTCTGTGTTACACATCCTACACAGAAGCTGCTGTGCACTAACAACCATTCACATGGGTGAATGAATCCCCTTGAGCAGGCAGGTCCTAGCCACCACCCAACACAAGAAAAGCCACAGAAAGCAGGAGAACTCCATCTAAAAATCTCTGGTACTAGACTGAGTGACCAGAAGGGATTTAAGCAAAACTCGATTTATTATCCAGTTATTCCTTTTATTATTAACCCAAAAATGCTAACTGCTGTCTCCTACTCGTCCCCATACTTCTATAATTCCTCTATTTCTTCCAGAATGACTCACAGAAAGACATTGTTTTCAAAAAAACCACTCACATACTGTATTCTCATTTGACTTTTAATCTTATCTATTCCATTGCTGTTAATCACTACTTCACTGCTTTAACTCTCTGATTGTCACTGTGATTTGCCAGTTTTACAAATCCTGAATAAATACATAACTGTTTCCAAGCAAACTGATTCCAAGTATAGATGGAATTTATACATAACCAAAATTTCAGTTTATGGAGTGGACACATCCTTCTTTCTATTATTATTTCATTGTTTTGACAGTGTGAACAGCCAGCTAATTTCTAGTCTCTTCTAAAATGAAAGTTCTTTAAGCATGACCACAAATGCCCTGAAAAAATGGTCTGTTAAGAGTCAAAACACTACCCTGGTAAACTAAAAAAAAAAAACAAACCAAAAAACAAAACTGTTCAATAATCCCTCCACCTCTTATTTGTGTGAATAAAGCAGGAAAGTACTAAGGAAAGTACAATAGTACAATTTGCTTTTTATTTACCCTTGCCTTTTATACTCTTACCTTCATATTCTTTTTGGAAACATAAGGCAGAATCACACAAGTAATACAGGTAAGGCAGCATCTGCCAGCTACAAAGGAAGGATTGGTGGCATAATTTTGGAAGAAAAGTCAAAATGGAATTTTGTGTGTGCTTAGTGAAAAAAAAATCCTCCATTTCTTCTGAATTCCAACAGAAACAGTTATTTTGTATTTTAAATCTATAAAAAAACCCTCGAAAGGTGCTTATACGGAGCCAAGAAAAAACAATATCATAGCATACAATGTCGTTTGCCATCAATCATAGTACTACCAGCTGTTTGGGAAAATACTATTATTCTACACTGTTCCTGTCTCCCAGGAAACACAATAAGACTGAACACAAAGCAGACCTCAGCTTGAACTCTGGAAAGGTACAAAGGTGACTTGCCCATGCACTCAGCACATGATTGCTGAATGAGAATGTTTGGGTCTGGACACACTGGTACACACCTGTATTTACTAATGATGGTAATAAAGCCAAGTTCACAGCTTCCAACCTCTCTGCCTGTGAACAATTACCTAAGATGCTCTTTATAATATTTTTTGTTTGTTCTTTTGAAAGCTGAAATATTCATGATGGCAAAAATTAACTTTATGCCCCATTTTTACCTCTCTCTCTGTGATGCTTGCAATGGAAGTATGACAAATAGGTAAAGACCTCAGATCTAAGGTGAGGCCTGTTTGTTTGACTCTTGAGATTAAGTAACTTCTTTCTTAAGGAGCAAAAGTGTTACTATTGTGCAAAACAACAGTGTCTAACTTTGCCTCGTTTGTGAGAATGCCAGGTAAGATTCTCAAAAGCATAACATTGTAGTACCAGAGAACATATTTAGTAGTGATGGCAGCCTGAATACACTCATGTTTTGTTTGCAGATTCCTGCTTCTATCTGCCCAAATATAGGAAAATTCTTGCTCTTTTTATTTAATCTGTAAATCTAAGACTATGGCTTAGACCTATTAAGTTTCATCAAAAGCACCAGGGACAGAATTACAAGAACAAATTAGAAAAGTTTGACAACAAAATGATGCTATTAAAGTGATTGAAAGAACACATTTAGTCTACAGCTCACCCTGCATTTGCCTATTGTCCCCAAAAGCTATGACTTTGAGGCACATAACCCAGAAATCAAACACAGAAAATTACTTTCCATACTGGATACTTCAAATTGTGCTCACAACTCTAAAACATCAGCATCAGAACTGATCTTCATAATGAAGAAGTGTATCTTCATGAAAAGATTAGGCTTTTCTCATTAGTGAAAAACAAGCTGAAAAATGCTGCTGTTAACAATTTTAGTACTTCTGTTTATCACAGTCACCAATGTTATCACACCTAATCCTCAGAAATTGATTCAATTTACTATTTTTGATTGGAGAAAAACAGAGCTAACAATTGTAATCCCCACTTCTGGAAAATTCCACATGCAGGAATTTTCCATTCTTGTTTGTTGAATACTTAAACTACAGCTGGCAAGAAAATAAAATCTATTCAAAGATAAGTGAATCCCACCTGTGAAATATTTAATAAACTAGTAGATGTTCAGCCAGGACACAGTAGTCAAAGGTACATCTTGCTCTTTCTCAGTAAATAGCACTAATTCATATAAGGTTAATAATAAGCTGCAAAACATTTTATGCAGAGTAGAACAGCTTAACCTCAGAGAACGAGAGACACTACATGTCACTTGTATGAAAACTGACCTCACTGGAAAAAAAAATTCCTTAAACAAATTCTTAAGCTAAATCCAATTTTTGCTATTATACAGTAGAAATGAAGTCCAAAGGGAGAAACATTTTAAGTCACAACCATGAGGTTCCAATGAATGACTCTCAGCTTTAAACAACTCTTTCAAACTTTAACTAGAGTTCAGACTCTGCTTTAAACTTAAGCTAGTCACATCACAATTCAGTTCATTTGCAGATTTACATGACATTTTTAGAGCTACATCGCCACTGTGCAATTGTAAGTATTTCAATACAGGAAAGTCCAATCTGAAGTCAATTAGGGCCAGATTTTCACTGCCTTATTTCTCTGTGTGAGTCAACCCCTTGATTTCAGCAGCAAAATCCACACGACAGATATATTACCAGCAAAAGTATGAAGAGCTTAAACTGTCCTTCACTGCTTTATTTATTTTATATGAATATGTATTTGTGTGTATTTTACTATCCTTACATTTACTAATATAATACTTAAATGACCTAAATAAATGCATCCTATATGCTAGATAAAGGATAAAAGTTGCAACAGTAATGATTCTAAGCACACGCATGTTCTAAATCTACTCTAATTTTCACCATCAGCTATTTCTAGCTATCTTTTCCTGATTTCTATATTTCTATACAGAAACTGCATCTGGTTCCTATTCAGTTATCAGAATAAGAGGTGGTAATTTTTTCATGATAAATCATTTTTTAAGCACCCCTGCACAAGATTAGTGGATTCATCTTGGTATTACTCCTTATGACTGGAGTATAACTGTGCAGTAAGCCAGACTCCATGGTAACCCAACAGGTATTGATTTTCAGAACTAAGTGCCACATTTTCTGATACTCCCTCCATCACAAAAGTATTGAAAGTCTGCTTTGAGATACTGTATACTTTGCAGGAAAAGCAAGGGTACCATTCAATTTCAACATTTTAAATTAAACATATAATTTTATTGATGAATAATTCGCCATAAGTCAATGAAATACAGATTTCAGGATGCAACTTTAGCTACAAACTTTAGCCACCAAAAACATTACATGCTTTTCTTGGCTTTCTACAGTTTTTGTTAGAAAAACTGAAACAGAAGCATATTCTAGTTCCATCTTCAGCAAGACCAACTAACATATCAAGAAATTATGAAACTACCATATTTCTATTTTTACCAAATGTATTTCATAAATCTAATCAGCTTATTGCTACATAATGTCAGAAAAACTGAGCATATCCCCTCTACTGAGCAGAGTGCATGATAGTCCTACACAGGTTTTTCTTCACTTTGAAAGAGAAAAGCCATCCTAAAGATCACTCAATAAATCTGTGCAAGACAATCAGCTTGGAAACACCATGCAGGTCAAGGTAAACTTCAGAGTGGTAGCAGAGAAAAATATATTCTGTATTCAGATAACCATGTTCATAATTAAAGCAAAGTGTGCCATCAGCTGTTATTTAGGATGCTGTGCTACAGTGGCTGAGCTAGAAGTGGTATCATATAACTGGAACTCAAGGGATTTAAATGGACCTCCCCCAAGCAGCAATAATATAACAATAAAATAAAAACAAAAATTGAAGAACCTCATGTGCTTGCATGTCACATAGCAGAAGGGAAACAATATTAATTGTGTCAAATCAAAGATCTAGGAACGATTCTGGTTATCAGAAGAAGTAGAAGCTATAGGAGACTACCTGCAAACAAATTTTTTGAACACTCTGGGATTGCAATTCCAAGTATTTACATTTAATTTTTGCTAATGCTGTATGCTTCAGGAACATTCACTCTTCTTGCCAACAGCAAAAATTCCTGTCATAATGAATGAAGGAAAATCTGCTTTGTTTTCATACTAGATTTTTTAAAAAACATACTATTACTAGATTATTTTGAAGCCAGGACCATAATAAAATGTTTGCTTTTGATCCATGGTATACCCATTACATGGTGAACACATGGGACTCATGCTAAATAAACTGATAGTACAGATAAAGGGTCTTAGGGAAAACAGAGTACAAGAAAATTGTGTGGAAAGATGCCCTATATGGAGGCAGAACAGGAAATCTGGATGAAAGCACAAGTTCTGGGATAGACAGCTGTGGAACTGAAGCTAAAGAGACTAGTGTCCTGTTCACCGATTGAAACATTGCCTGGATGGACAGGCCCAGGGTAGTGGCAGATGGAGTTTCATCTAGTCACTATCGGGTCGCAAGTGGCGTTCCCAAGGGCTCAGTATTGGGACCAAGTGTCTTTAATGTCTTTATCAATAATCTGGACAATGGGATCAAATGCACCCTCAGACAGTTTGAATTACATCAAGTTGTATGGGAGTGTTGATCTGCTGGAGGGCAGGAAAGCTTTGGAGAGGGACTTGGACAGGCCGCGTTGATTGACCAACACCAATGGCATGAGATTCAAATGCATCCCCAGTTCATTTGATCCCCTCGTCCACATTATTGATAAAGACATTGAAGATACGTGATCCAATACTGAGCCCTTGGAAACCAAGTGCTGGGTCCTTCACTTTAACCACAACAACTCCATGCAGAGCTACAGGCTAGGAACAGAGTGGCTGGAAATCTGCCCAGTAGAAAAGAACTTGGAGATGCTGGCTGACAGCATCTAAACCTGAGAGAGTTGTGTGCAGGCACCAAGAAGGCCAGTGGCATCCTGATTGGATCAGCAATAGTGGCCAGCAGAACCAGGAAAGTGACTGTCCCTTTTGTACTCAGGATTGCTGAGGCCACACCTTGAATCCTGTGTTCTTCCCTGCAAGAAAGACATTGAGGTCCTGGAGTGAGTCCAGAGAAGAGAAATAGAGCTGGTGAAGGTATCAGAGAACAAGTCTGCTGAGGAGCAGCTGAGGAAGCTGGTGGGGCTCAGCTTGGAGAAAAAGAATGATCAGATGGAACCATATCACTCTCTACAGATGCCTTTAAGGAGCTAACCAGGTGGGGGTTGGTCTCTTCTCCCAGGTAACAAGTGACAACAGGAAAAAGTCCTCAAGTTGTGCCAGGGGAGATTTATGTTGGCTATTGGGAAAAATTTCTTCACTGAGTGTTGTCAGGCCCTGGAACAGCTGCACAGGGATGTGGTAGAGTCAACATCCCTGGGGAGTATTTAAAAGACATTTAGATATAGCACCTGGGGACGTGGTTTAGTGGTGGACTTGACAGTGCTGGGTTAATGGTAGTACTTGATTTACATGTCTTTTCCATCCTAAATAATTCTATTAATTTTTATTCATTTCAGTACTCTTGCAGTACTCTTTTTCTTTTCTTGCTTATTTTCTTCATGAAATTAATTTTTCAGTAACAATTCTTTTTCAAAGAAAGTATATCTTTAGCAGAGAAAGTAACTGTTTTCACTTTCATAAGTTGCTTGATTTTAGAGCATAATTTTATGTTATTTTTTATATTTTAATATTAATATATCACTTAAAAAGCTATGTGATGGCCTCAAAAGATTAAACAGCTACACACATTATACACAATTAAATGATCTGCATATCTAGGAATTTTTGATCTATCAAAAAATGCTACTGATTTAGGTCACAGTCTGGGATAAAAAGATGATTCATGATCTTTTTAGTTAAGAGAGTGAAACCTTGACAGTGAATCCTAAGAAAGTTAATTTTACTTTAAATTATTTAACACTTTCTAGAACTTAATTACTGGTGTTTAAAGGATAAAGTTGGTTCTGATCTCATAATATATAAAATAGCTACTGAAATGCATGAACCCAGGTATTTCTGTGTACGAAGCAACATTTTTTTAACAGCTTGATATATTGTTTGGGAGAGGGAGTTGAGGAGACTTGACCATATCTGGATTTTGCCAAAGGGCAGACTTAATTATTTGCACAAGAAACTAAAACATTGCAAATTAACTGAGATTGTCAATTTAAAAATATAGACAAAATCAAATAAGTGTGAAAAACAAAAAATTTCAGAATTATCAAGGCACCTCAACATAGTCTAAGAAACCTACAAAATGTGCTATAACATTACTAATATTTTATGAACTATTGATGCAATTATTGTATGACATGGAGACCACTACCAAACATTCGCAAAACTAGGCTTCATTACTCTCTTTAATGTTCATCAGAGTTGGAAAAGGTAGGCTTTTAAATGCAATTAATGCTCTGTGTTATGAGGGAAGTATAGCTAAAATACTAATCTGAGGTCTTGGAGTTCAGTAAATGCCCAGCATCACCATAATTATCATCTGTAGTCTAAAGTGCAACATTAAAACCTAAGAACCATATTCCAGCCCTAAGATGTAGCTGTCTGGATCTCATGAAAAACACACTTTGGTGAATACCAAGCCATGCTGGGATGGGTCTTGGTCCCATCACTGCCAAAGTCTCCCATGAATGTACTTCACAGCCCCCAGCATTTTGAGCACAGCTGTATGTAGTGTATTCTCTATCAACAGGAAACATGGAAGGGAGAAACCTCCATGAAACTCATCTCTTATCAGAAGTTAGAGTTGTAGGAAGGTGTTGATATTATCAGATATTATCAGGTCCACAGGACCTGATGAGATTCATCTGTGTGTCCTGAAGGAGTTAGTAGACTAATTTGCTAAGCCGACAGCCACATTTTTTTTAAAATTGTGGCAACCAGGTGAAATTCCCAATTATTAGAAAAAGGGAAATCTAACCCTCATTTTTAAAAGGGGAAAGTGCAAGAACTGGGGAAGTAAAGACCAGTTAATTTTCATGGAAACCATGCTAAGGCACATGAAAAACAAAGCGGTGGCTGGTAACGGCCATCATGGCTTTACAAAGGCCCATATTGGTGACCTCCTGTGATGTGCTACAGCATTGGTGGATTGGGCAGAGCAACTGACATCTGGACTTATGCAAAATGACACTGTTCCACATCATATCCCTGTTTCTACATTGAAGAGACAGGTATCTGGTGCATGGAGCACTGGGTGGATGAAGAACTGTCTGGACTGCCTCCCAGAAAGTTGTGGTCAATGACTCATTGTCCACATAGAGACCACTGACAAGCAGTGTTCCTTAGACATGAGTACTGGGGTTGGTACCAGGGCTGATACTGTTCATTGTTTTTGTTGGTGACAGGGACAGTGATAACTGTCCCTGAATTATCACCCTGAGTGCACCCCAAGCAAGTTTGCTGGCAACACCAAGCCATGGGTTGCAGTTGACATGCTGGAAGGAAGCAATGCCATCCAGAGGGATCTTGACATGCTTGAGACTGGGTCCATGCAAACCTCATGGAGTTCAACAAAGCAAAGTGCAAGGTCCTACACTTGGGTCGTGGCAATCCCAAACACACCTACGGGCTGGGCAGAGAAGTGAGTGAGAGCAGCCCTGAGGAGAAAGACTTGGTGGTGATGGTTGATGAAAAGTTCAACATGAGCTGGCAGTGTGAGCTCACAGCCCAGCGAGCCAAACGTGTTCTGGGCTGGATCCAAAGGAGTGTGGGCAGCAGGAGGAAGGAGGTGATTCTGCCCCTCTGCTCTGCTCTTGTGGGACCCACCTGGAGTGCTGTGTACAGTTCTGGTGTCCCAACAGAAGGAGGATGTGGAACTGTTGGAGCAAGTCCAGAGGAGGGTCAAGAAGTTGATAAGAGGACTGGAGCATCTCTCCTAAGAAGACAGGTTGAGAAAGTTAGGGCTGTTCAGCCTGGAAAAGAGAAGGTTGTATAGAGACCTCCTAGCAACCTTCCAGTAACTCAGGAGGGCCTACTGGAAAGCTGGAGTGGGACTCTTTATTAGGAACTGTAGTGATAGGAGAAGAATAATGGGTACAAACTGAAAGAGGGAAAATTTAGGTTACATATGAGGAAGAATTTTTTCACTGTGAGGGCTGTGATATAGTGGAACAGGTTGCCTAGGGAGGTTGCAGATGCCACAAATCCCAAAGTGTTCAAGGCCAGTTTGGATAAGGCCTTGCATAAACTGATCTATAGGGAGGTGTCACTGGCCATGGAAGTGGTGGTTGGCACTCAATGATCTTTAAGGTCCCTTCAACATTTAATGTTCTGTGATTTCATGATTCTATATAATGTATTCAGGAATTGATTAGGGCTCACAGATGGACAATTTCTTCTGTACTTGGCAGAAGAGTTATTTCTTAAAACCCCATTTTCAGATGGTAACAATTACCTTCTTTTATGTAATTGGTCAGTGGTTGCAGGATCCAAATAGGAGCAGGAAAAGTTTGTCTTTAATGAGCTCCTCAACCTGTGGGGTGATGTGAGGAGCAGACACACATCTCTGAATTTCAATAACTCTTTAATATAAGGTTTTCATGCAGTCTTTTGAGCAGAAATCAGAACTGGAATCTCCCCTCTTCTAAATAGGTGCCCAATGCATTTAGCCACAGTCATGCTCCCTCTTGCTCCTTCACTTTGATGTAAGGAATTCTGCTATAATTGTTTCAAGCTGGCACAGATTAAGAGGTGATGTGAAAAGAGCCTCCCACACAGATTAGCCTATAGCCTGGTAGTCAGGTTCCAAGATTAAATGAACCATCTTTATTCATACTGAGAACAGGACAGGCCAAAACATCTCACGTTAGGGTGTGTAATTTATGTGGAACTGTATCTCCAGATTAAAGTTTCACTCTTAGGGAATTGGCTCTTTATGACTGTCAACATTCACAAATCCTTGCTTGGAAAAATGCTGGTTATAAAAATGAACCTCTTTATTGATAAGTGAGTGGGGGAAGAGGAAAGAAAAATCAAACAGGCAGCAGTTTCAATAGCAGCACTGACACATTAGCATCTTTACTGCTGCACATCCCTCAAAATCACAGTTTGTTTGACAAAGCCACAAAATGCAGCACTGTTGGCCAAGTCCTTTTACAATTGTAATACCTGGAATGGAAAGGAAGGTAAGTTGAAAACTGGCACGATTTGTCTATGGCAAACACAGCTGAAATATTAGCTCCTGTGGCAACAGTTTGAACAAACAGGACCCGGTATGCTAAATCCTAGTGATGTTGGCAGGTGAATAGTGCTTGAGGTTTAAGGTGGGGCAGCTTTGTTTACAGACATTGGTACATACCTTATCATCTCTCATTTACAGAACCTGGCATACCTTGGGAGTGGTTTTTTGTGGTTTATTGTTTGGGTTTTTGTTTGCTTGGGGGATTTTTTTTGTGTGTGTGTTTTTGGTATTCTTTGGAGGCAGGTAGACTTTTTTTGTTCTTTTTCTTGTCATTTTTAAAGAAAAGAAAACAACCAGATGAAGATATATGAATACACATATGTCTGAGGCATATATACTAGAAGTTTAAGAAAAAAGAAACAAGTCAGAATCAGATCACAGGATCTCAGCAGTACATGCTGAGTGAAAAAATTTGAAAAAGTTTGAATCCAAGATGACAAAGAAAGATTAAGCATTAAAAATTATGTCTGTAGGTTCCTCTTAAAGCTAGAACCCCCAGCACAACTTTTTTTGAGTAACAAAATTCTTATATCTCTCGTACATTTTGCTATGTTGCCACAGCATATTGCAGTGCAGTACAAGCTTGCTTTCCTGGTTTACCTGCTTCTAATATCCCTCTAAGATGTGTGCTATCTTATCCAATGTGGATACCCTGTCAAAGAAGCACCTGGATAATTTCTAAGCTTCTCTTGCGTTTGTGGGACAGAAACAGTCATTATATAGGCTTTTATGTAGAACTTATTAAAAAAAACCCACCTTTTTTGATGGAAAAGCAAAAATAAAATTAAAAAAACCATATTTCAAAATATTTCCAACCTGAAGACCATCTGAAGTGCTTTCAGAGAGGAAATGAGAGTAAAAGCATGAGAACAGAAGAAGATACAGCTCTGATTTACATGTCTGCTGAGCCATTCTTTATCTCAGAGGGGCACCTCAACCAATAAGTCTCTGCCTCCTGCACAGGGTTCCTAAAAGTCTTTCCAAATTTAGCTTTCAATTATGTAATAATACTCATTAGAGCCAGGTTTAAGCTCAACTTTTGTCTTTCTCTGTAACTATGGTTGGAAATAAAGTTTTAAGTTCTAAATATAAAACAGTAAATTCTCAGAAAATGTCTATGTGCTCTAATTTTTAGTGAAGATGATACCCAGAAATTAAGAAAAAAATAGTCAGACTTTTTCCCCTCAAATACACTGCAAGGCTTATTTTTAATCTAAATCAACATTATGTTAATTTTAAGCTTATATTTATCAAGCAATTATGTAATTATTTGCACGTTTCAGACTTAATAAGAAAAATCTGTATAATATATATGACACATATATTTGGTGGTTTTGCTATTCCATGTTTTCATAGACAACTTTGCAAAACAGAATGGCAATTTATTTCTGTTGTCTATTACTATATTAAATAAAAGTGTAATTTTGTTAACTTTACTTTACAGCCATTTAAGGGAAAGTAAAGGTAAAAATACTAATAGAAGTGAAAAAAGCTCCTTGAGAATCACAGTCTACTTTTCAGGCAGAGGTGGACCTTCAAAAACAAAAAGAAACCCCTGCATTGTTGGTAAGTGTGATTCAGAGAAGAGATTTAATAAGCCTTGGGCAAAGGAAGACTGGGGGAAATTAAGGCATTTGTGACAAGGCCAAACACATTACAGTAATATCTGAAAATCCAGAAATATAAAGAGTAAAAGGAGTGGGTGGCCTTTACTGCTAAACTACAGATTTCTTCACTAAAGTAAAAAATATATGTTTCTAAATATTGCAAAGTACATGTCCTAGTCTGGCTGGCCAAAGATCTGGTGAGAAAATTCTGTTGATGTTATTTCAAACACCTGTATTTATGTAGACTTATTCACTGACACATAAAATTGATCGTAAACATGATCATAAATCTACCCTAAATTTATTAGGGTAGATTTAGTCCTTTTTTCTAGAAAATTAAAGCATTAATCAGAGTGTTTATCACATATATAAAAGCCACTCACAGTTTTCATTATGATTTCACTGGGAGGACTGTTTATTTCTAGGAAGGAAATATTATATACTTGACACTAGAAGGGTAATTATTGTTTTTTCAGGAATATTTCCATAGGACAAGTGTTTGTTCCTGCAGTATTTCAGTGATGTTATACCTCTGTGTTTAGAAAGAAAACCTTCTATGATGCTACTCTACTTCCTAAAGAATAGCTTTTCCTTAACCAAAATATCTGCTGCAAGATAGAAGAAAAATTAAAAACACTAAAAATTAGTGTAAATTTTTAAAATACCTTCCTCCTTAGCTTTTAACTAGGTCGTATTAAAGCAATCTGAATAATACTAATACAAATGAAAAATTAATAATGATAATACAATTTTGTAAGTGAAGGAAAGGGAATCAAACGAGTGATACAAAAGCAATCATTCACCAGCTCCCACAACCAAAAGATGCCCAGCCAACCTCGGCTAACTCCTGTCTCTCAATTTTTATTTCTAAATACAATGTTACATGGTATTGACTACCCCTTTGGTCACCTGGGTCAGCTATTTCTTTTGTGTACCCTTCCTAGATCCTTTCTGACCACCAGCCCACTCAATATTGAGGCAGTGGGAAAAATACAAAAACTTGACATCACACATGACAGAAACAGTCAGAACACTGGTCTGTTATCAACATTGCATTGTAGAGTCTTTTATCAAGAACATTAACTTCATCTTGACCACAGCCAGTTTTCTTTTCTGAAAAGAAAACCAACACAAAGAGAAAAGCTCATTGGAAATAGGACTAGTATTTCAGCTATACAAACGTACATACAAAAATACATAGTCTTTTATATGGTCACTGTTAAAACACCTTGAGACAACACCATCAAATATAGAGAAAGAGATACTTTTTTTTCCTGTCTCACTGTATATAAAATTGGGAAGTAGCCCAATTTGCTATAAATGAGGTTCACCAGTTTAGAAATTATGAATTCCTGACATTGGCAATTTCATTAGTATGTGTTGTTTTATTTCTTTCCAAGCTACTGTTATTTGTAAATATTGTCAAATCTCTAACAGAAAGATGTCATATATCTAGGAGAGGGCATTAGATCCTTCCTAAGTATCAAATTGTCTAATCTGATTTACGAAGTAATAATGTAACTTCTAATTTTTTGTTAGCAATAGAAAAATGAATTGTGTACAGCTCTGTAGACAATGAGAATCAAAAATGGAGGCTAGTGTAGAACAGGTAAAACAGTATACCAGACTGAGGAGAAACATACATAATGCACCACACAGCTAATCTGAATGTCAAAACTTGAGTCAAAGTGTATTAATGTCACATGCACACTTCCTAAGTTGTTTAGCACATGGGTCCCTGACCATTATGCCCCAGCAGTGCAGTACAGTAGTACACAAATACTTTCAGGTGCTTGGAAGAAAAGTTACATCTTGTCTAGATGGACAAATAAACCTTGCCTCTGGGTAGAACTAATTGGTTTGAGTTGAATGCTACACTAGCACAGCTGTCTAGTTTGCAAGCTTAAACCCAGACTGATTAGTGAGATCTTTGGGCTCTCTGCCTTGTGCTGTGTTATAAGGTAAAGCATTATAATGAAATTAAACTTCATAATAAAGATCAAAAGCAAATACAGCTCAGAAATCAGATGTGAGGAACTGCTTTACAGCAAGTGTCTGGATATACCTTATCTAAAGTTCTAGGTTTAGATAACTTATTTTATTTATCCCTATTTTTGAAGCAAGGCTTATGTGCTTATGCAGTTGAGATTAAAAATTCTGTTAAAACACAGGCATGATGAACAACAGACAATGGTATTATTTAAGTCACCAACATGATATATGGCTAAACAAAGAGCTGATTGAGCAAAATCAGCATGTTTAAATTTTTCAGACATATACATGGTTCATAATAAAAAGCAAGCAGTTTAATAAATTAGGAGAAAACAGAGTATTTATTATTTTATACTTAATTCTAAGTATTATGTTTCAAAATATCCCAGAAATTTTACAGCTGTTTTGGTGTTTAATTTCACAGCTTGTAAAAAAGAACTGAAAGTGGTATTACTTCTGTTAAAACTTATTCACTTATTCCCTCATGTTCCCCTACAAAAAATATGTTAGTTAAGAGGAAAAAAAGTTCTGAAAAAAAAAATTGAATGTAGAAGATTTAGGGAAAAAAAATGACTGATCATCTCTCTCCAAGCTCCTCCTGTTTACTATTTTCAAATTTCTAAGACTGATTGCTGTTCAGGTCTCCAACAACAAACTCCTACCCTACTGCTACTGCCTACAGTAGCAATGAAATTAAATCACATGCCATTCTAATGTTCACTCATCAGAGTTTATTAGGTGTTCAAATCATGCCTGAACTGTGTAGGCACCATTCATATGCACAATAATGCAGACCAATGAAACAATTCAAAGAGTACTTGTTTACCACAAGACAAAAGCTGAGTTTGGACCTGAATGGCATCCTGCTGCAATGTTGCATGGGAATGGAGAAGACAAGTTTCTCATGTTCATCACCATAGTGAAGGCATTTGTAACTGAGCACATTAAAAGGAGTTCCACAGAATGAATGAATGAGATTACAGTGTCCAGTAACAACTGGTGAACACAACTTAAAGAGTTTAAAAGGGCTACCATTTAAATAAAAAGGAGCTGGCAGAGTTAATGGCTTAGCTAAGTGCAAATTTTTGTTGAGATCAGTGTGGGGAATAACAGGATTTGCAGGGAGGTATCAGAAGGAGAAATACTTTTTTGAGAAAGCAGCAGAGATTCAAATCACAGCATCCAGCAGTCACTCAGTGCTAAGGGCTAGATATGAAGAAGTTATGGATGGTAATGATCAATGAAAGATTGGAGTGGGCTTAGATGGAGAGACTGCTGAAGGATGAAGGAAAGAAGAAATCAAAAAAATACAGTATTTCAGTGTAACAAGGGCAAGAAACAAGAGGGGATGGAGAGATTGCTGTAATGAGCACAAGGGTGATATGAGTCATTGTTAAGCAGTAGCTGATAAAGATTGAAGAAATGAAAACAATGAAAATTCTACTAGCTACTGTGGAGAAAACATAATGGTCTCTCTGTTTATAAAACAAATTTTGCCTGGCAAAAGTTAGTTATAGAGGTATTCTGGCCTCTGAATCACAGTAGGAGAATTCAGAGGAAATGCTTCCTGAATCCAGAAGGCTTACAAGAAGCTAAATCACTAGATTAACGATTACATGTGTAATCACATGTAAGAGAAGTAGAAGATGACATTTCTTCAACATTAATCAATCTTGGAACACAACTAAAATGCTTGGAAAACGGCTGGTTTTACAAAAATAATAAGTATTCTCTTTCACAGGCAAGATTTCAGGATGAAATTTGAGTTAAGAACAGAAGGGTAGAAGAGAGGCAGCATCAACAGGTTCCCACACTTTGAAATAATGTTATAAAAAAGATAAAATAAAATATCTATTTAAATATGCACACATTCTATGCTCTATCTTTTGCTCTCTCTTTTCTCTGTA
This sequence comes from Molothrus aeneus, assembly GCF_037042795.1. Lineage (NCBI taxonomy): Eukaryota > Metazoa > Chordata > Aves > Passeriformes > Icteridae > Molothrus > Molothrus aeneus. The sequence goes on along the minus strand of NC_089680.1, from coordinate 58,715,111 downwards.
ATATTTCCTACGTGTATGTATAAAATATCTATGTTGCATCTCCACATGAATTTATATATGTATATCTATGTGTGCACACAAGGAGAGGTCAGTTTTTAGTCCAGAAGAGTTTAGATACACTTTTAGTATATGGAAAGTTTTACATACTTTATACTTTTATACTTTATTTTTCACTGACATGGTGATCCCTGAGAAATGACAATGCACAGAAGATCCCCAAAACATCCTTAATACAAGATCCATCCAATATCAGTGTACTAAATTCAGTATTTCAGTTCTGAAACAAATTCTAGAGCAAGATTTTCACATTTTGAGGTACTTATTCCTAAGCAGGCCTGATTAAATAAATGAGAATACTTGAAAAGTAACTTACAGTAAGTGCAAAAGTGACAGAAATTGACGACTGACTGTAGATGTAAACTCTCTCTTTTGACACATAAAGCTTTAGTCAGATGAAAAATACTTCTTAATTTAATAAAAATTATCAGAAGACAATTTTCCTAAGCTTTGGAAGAAATATTTTGGTAATATCATTACCAATTTAACTTGAGGTATAATTAGAATGCTTGCTACAAAAATTACAACAGAAAACAGCTTTTAATATGAATGATTTTTCCTCCCCTACAATTCTAGGATATTAAAATAATAGTTCTCAAAAATAAGGGAATAACAGCATTGCCAATTGTATGTTGATGTTTCCCTCCCTACAAAGTGCAGAAGATGCATACACAATTAGTGCAGAATTTCCTGGTTACCCTGTTTCTCACATTGGGGTAGTATTCTGCCACTGATCACTTGTGACAATTAGAACTATTTAGTGCACCACACTTATCAAGACAGCAAATTGCCATCTGGTATTAAGACCCACAAAATAAATAACCATCACCATGACATCACATGATAATTTCAAAGAGAACAGTGAAAATTGATGAAGCTTAATTGTTTCCAGTTTCTTCTATCATCTGAAATCTACGTAATTTTCACCTTCATCAATGACCTGAGATTCCACATTCACTGTTCAAATGAAAAAGTTCCCAAATTTATAGTGACAGTAGGAAATATAACACTGGAGGGATGGAAAAATACAAGATTACAAAGCTCCCCAGAGCAATCCTTTAATGAAGGTTTTAAACAAACATGAGCCCATTAAATAATGTCACATTTAATGAGTACTTAAATTATGTCATTAATAATGGAGTAATTGGACCTTTTTACAAAAAGAAAATCTATTTAGCACTGTCATCATTTCCGGCAATACAAGGTACTGAATAGTGTCTTATTCTTAGTTTTTATTACTTTCTAAACATAAATAAGCCAGAAATAATTAGTGAGACCAGCTTTTACAGAAACTGCAGCCTAACCACTTAACTTCTATTCTGTAAGAAAAAAACACATTTGTGTACCTCTGATTAGATCAGGTGGTCATATAAAATTACTGTTGTGCTTTTCTTGTCTTGGAAATGACTGCAATTTGGCCAACTGACTCAAGCAGGATGGTATTATATAGAATTTCACAGCAATTATAAACCCAAAGACAAAATCTCTAATAAGCTTTTAGCACATGTAATAACTTTCTCATATGATCTAAATAGTTTATCATATGTAGTTTCATATAGTTTGCTATCAATGAATAAAATTTAGCATTGATTTTCTTTGAAAAAAGTCATAATTTGGACACCATGATGACACTTAGATAAGTATACCAATATCAGGACAAACAAAATTAATTCTTCTTTTGTTTTGTCCAGTCAAGGGAAAGGAATTTCTTCTTTTGTTTTCAAATATATGCATTTATTGAAAGAAATTCATACCAATGCTTTTGGAAGAAATTCTAAATTCTACATATTTCTACATTGTTATTTCTCAAGAAATTAAATTATAATTTAATAACAAAAACCTGGACAGCTAAAGAAATGCATTAACTCCATTACCCAATCTAGTAACTTTGTTTTAGTCTAGTAACTAACCTTTTTACAAAAGAACTTTCTTATATGTAATTTGAGTCTTGATGTTTTATCCTGTAATTTATTATATAACATTTAAATGACTGATCCAAGATACTTATACCATCTTTAGATGTTTAGATCAAAACTATCTATTTCTTCTTATAATATTTTAGAAGCTACCTAAATTTCCCATTAATTCCGAATTTATAAGAAAAGAAAAATTAAATATTTGTTATTGTTAGACAGCTTTGTGTCTACTGCTCATTTCTGTTTGTATGCTTTAGCACTCCAAAAGCTGATTGGGTTCTACTTTGTTTTGATACCAGCAGGATGAGGACACCATTAAAGAGAAGTGGACAAATTCCCTTTAGAAGAGTTAATGTACTGTGGCAAACATAATCTCACTATAGATAAGGACAAGGAATAGCTTCCCTTACAAAACTATTCAAAGCAAGAGTCTAACTCAACTGCTCTCATGGTGAGGAAGACTTTCTCACTGCAGGAAGGGAGCACAGTGAGCTTAGAGTCACAGAACCGAAGATAGCTTTTGTGGATCCCTTACAATTAGAACAGTTGCTGACGAGCTAAAGCTTCTGACATATGCCCATGCAGTCTCATCTCTGTCCAATCAAAACACCCAGAAAAGACAGAGCTTATGCGAACACAGTTTCTGTACAATTTTGTTAGTATAATACTCAGAGGGTATAGACTAAATTTGTGCTTTATTATGGGAAAATTACTGTTGTTCTCAATTCACATTTTAATTAGTAACCATCTGAAAACTTTTTGTAGCTGTTTATAGCAAAGACCTCCATAAAGATAAGTTATTTTCATTCCCTGTAAGGAATTGTTGACAAAGCATTGAATAGAAAAGTGGCTCTACAGACTTCAAACTTTTTTGCTTTCAAATTATTTTTAATGAAAAAAGGAGTATTTTTACTGTACCACACTGCATTGTTTTTCATCAGTTTTCTGTGTAAAATAAAAGAAATATTCAGATAATAATAGGCTCAAAAAAGCGTAATAACTGAGTTGTTATAGATAACAATTGTATCTTCATTTCACATGGGATTTCATTTGCAGGACAAATGAAATTAAACCTCTGACATTATACCTCTTGATCCATATTCTAAATCAAAGTTAAATATGAGAGGAAAAAGTGATCACATCAATAAGGGTCATGTGATAGAGAAACAGATTGGATCATTAAATGGAGGTAGGAATTAGGATTCTAAAGGATTCTGTAAAAGATATACAGTAGTCTAGCCTTAGTTAAACCTGCTTTGCAAGAACCTCTAGCATGACATTTCAGCATTTCAATCTCAGATAAACAACCATCCATATAGTTAAACTGGGCATTTTACTAGACTATGGGAGAAAGTCTGGTTTGGTTATTTCACTTGATTTTTTTGAAAACAGCTTGGAAAACAATAATAAAAATTTAATGTAGCTGGTAACTCTAAGTTTTTATATTCAATAAAACTTAAGTTAAAAGCACATATCTCTGAACTGAAGATATCACCAAGAATTATAGCTCATACAATAAAATACCTTCATTATAACCATTGAAATCCACCAAATAAAAGCATTTCCTACAATTCAGGAGGCAACAATATGATCTGCAGAGCTAAACCATAAGACTTATCTTTAGTGATATCTCCAAGTGTATTCAGTACAAGTAGGATTTTGAAAAATACCTGCTAGTTAGAATCATTTAGACTATTTAAAGCTTTTAGACCATTGCTTAAATATGATCCATTTCAACTGGAAACCTTTGATTTATAATTTGGAACAATCTGAGTTCAATATCAATAAAAAACTCTCCAAATCCCATTTTGAATTCCAAATCCACACAGAAATACTAGAATTGAAAGAAACAAGCCACTTCCTAGCATATGATTGGCTGATCAGAATGAAAACAAACTAAACAGCTCTCTCTGCGTTCTCTAATTTGAATAGGGAGCAATGAACAAGGAATTGGACTACATGATCTTTAGAGGTCCTCTCATCCTAATAATTATTTTATTCTGTGCTGTGATTTGGCTATTAATGACCAGCTAATTTCTACCCTGATGCATACCTACTTAGCAGCTGTATTTGTGTCACTCTCTGCTCATAGTTCTCCTGAAGTCACCTCAAATGTTACTAAGCACTGGACTAAAAAAACACAAGAGAAGGAAATTTCACAGACTGAATTTTTTTTAGAAGAAACACCAGCAAATGCACGGAAAGAGAAGTGATCCACTGACAAGAAACATGGAGTTATAACTTTCATGATTTTATACAGAAATGTGAAAACATGAATAACAAATAAAGGCAAGAAAAAAATGTATGATAATCTTATCATACAGGGGAACTAGCTTCCCATTCCCAAAGTGAATTGAGGCTCACTAAGTGCTATGATGACCTATACCAAAAACAAAGTCTAAAAGAAAAGCAAGGAAACACAAAACAACAACCCCCAAACCTCTAAGATACACAAGTACTGGGCAGGTTCTTTCTTTGGGTTTACTTAGAAAAGAAAACCTTGAGGAAAGGAAAGTCAACTCTGAAAGGAAAGTCAACAAGTCCTCTGGACAGAGGACAGGCTTTTTTAAGTTTGTCAAATGATAAAGTAGATTCTGCAAAACTTTTTCTTATTATTAACAGACTTCTAGACTTGCTGAAAAGTCACATGAAGTTTTAGAAATTCTGTACCATCTGAGAGTGTAGCAGCTGCTATTAGCCTGGTGGGTTGTGACAGACAAAGAGAGGACCATCATCTTTGGAACTGTCCACAGAGCTAAACAGAGGCTAAAAGCAAATTACAAGAAAAATATTTGAATCTCCAGATTTCCACCTGATGTGCAGGGAAGTCTTACTGGGAAAGGAAGGGGGAAAAAAATCTTACAGTCTGAGATGAATTGCTAATGTTTTTAATTTATCAGTGACACTCGACTTTCCTCAATAGTTCTGTCTGTCACGGGATGTTACTACACAAAGCTTTGCAAATCTTAGTTAGAAAGTATTGACCATATTAAAAATTATGTTCAACAATGTGACCCTGGCTATAACTAATTTTGGGAAATGAAGAACAATTAATCCATCTCTCTCATTCTATCTTAGGAAAGACCACTTAAGTAATGAATAAATGGCAGCTCATAATTTACTAGATTATTTAAAGCACACTACTTGGTAGTTATCAAACAAGAACATGTTCTTAAACTCCTTAATTTGTTTCTTTCATTTGAAGAAAACGAAGTAAAGTGCTTAGGTGAAAGTGTTGGCAAATGGGCATGAAAGAATATTAGACAGCAGAATATCAATCCTGAGTTTAGATAAGATCCCAACTCCATTTGCTTCAGACCAAAAATGCTGAAAATTAAATTACAAGGAATCTATCAATTTATTTTATTCCATAGAAATTCAACAAATTTTAAAACTATGTTTATCTCCCTTTAAATAAATGCAGTAAATTTATCTGATGTTTTGAAAGCATATTTGATCTTGGTTGAAGATCAAATCTATAGCTATAGGTATTATAGATAGCTATGAAAGCTATCTATAATACCTACAAATCCTTCAATTCTTTACCTGTATAGCAGCTCAAAATTAGGACAGTACAAATGATGTCTTACAAAGCATTTATTTTTTATAGTTTGGTTTCCTCTCACTGTTTGATTAAAGTTGTGTGGTATATCAGATTTGCTAAGCAACAGACCTGCCTAGGATTATTTAGCATGTTAGGAGATCATTGCTACAACTTCCCGTGGGTGATTCTTGTGCAGGATTATGAAATAAACCAAGTGAAACTACAATACTCACATTTTCATCACTGATGTCAAGTGATTACTTCCAAAGCTGGAGTCATATTCTGTGTCTGTATCTCAATCAACAGCCCCCAATAATATTTGAATATTTTGAAGGGGTAATATGATACAATGTTCAATGGAACATTCAGGCAGGAAAGTAATCTACTGAAGCAAATGGGAAAGGGGATTCTTGATACTAAAAATTCCTCCAGTCAGTTCTTTTCTTCAAATTTCTATTTCAAATGTCTAGTATATTGTAAGCATCACAGTGATGCTTACACTTTATAAACTAGTAAAGCTGCAAATTAGTAATCCACATACAACTATGAACTAAGTGGGCAATGTATTACTGAGAAATAAATACATTTATTTGGTTTTCCTTAAAAAAAACATAGGATCACATCCAGCTGAGACTTCTGTCTCAGTTGTGTTTGCAGAAGACTTTGGCTACAGACCATGGGAGGCAGGGTACTGAGAGGAGGGGGCAGCTGACCAGGCCACGGTGGGAAGAGTGGGGTCATGGGAATTAGTTCTATGCTAAAGAACCATCCTATATTTGGTCAAGTTTCTAGTTCTTGTTTTCATTTGACTCAATGCCTAATTCATATAAGTTCATATTTTGAGTTCATGTTCGTGATTGGACCTTTGCCCCTACACCTGGCTATGTTTGCCCCACCCATGGGTCTTTGGTTCTAGTCTCTGTACTCTGTGGTTTTCATATTTGTTCTTTTCATTAATAAAGTTTTTATTTTCCGGGCTAGACCATCATTCCTGTCCCTATTTTGCCAACTGACTCCGGCCAAGCTGAGCAAGGGGATCACAGTGAACCCTAAGCTGCAATAAAAAATGTTTCCAGTTTTGTAGCTATATTAACTAATATATTAACAGCTATATTAACTAATTAGGCAGCAACTTTGAAAAGGGAATAACTGCTGTATTGCACACTGCTAAATGTTAGGAGAATCCTGAAGAAAATTGTAACATTTTGAAGACAACATGTCAGTAATTCAAGAGGTTAGAAAAAATAAAGTGCTCGTTTTTTCCTTTGATAAACAGACTTGTCTACTGGAATCTGATATTTGTCAAACTCAGTAATAACACCCATGCATCTCAGTATTTCAGACAAAGAATCTTTTGAAGATGCTTTTTTCTGGGGTGAAGTTTAATAAAGATACTTGCCAATAAGGACATTTGTGAAAGCTGGAGCATAGGGAGATAATGTCTTTGGGCAGAAAGGAAGACGGATATGCTGTGTTTCCTCCTCCAAAAGTGAATGGTCTAAATATAAAAATAAAAAAAATTAGACCTGAAAGATCTAAAGCTTCAGCAAATGTTGTGGAATATACCATTGTGTGAAACCTGCCAGCTATGTGTGTGGATGAGTGTCACACGCTCCAGCAGTATTTCAGAACAAAAAAGCTGTGAACAGCTATCTTCAGAGAAAACTCATCATATTTTATTATTCTGCAATGCATACTTTCTGGATGTCTGAACTAGACTGAGCTTCGTAAAAGTTCATCATAAATCTGAAGGAAAATCTTCCAAGCAACAAGAGAATGAGAGTTTGGTGGAACATTCCCAGGGACTTCTACTTCCAGCCAGAGCTAGCCAAGCTCACCTGCACCCATTACTGGATTTCTAAGGAGTGATTTCTTATTTGTACTTTTGATAAAAAGACCAATTTTCCACTCATGCTTCTAAGGAGAAAAGCAGCACTTGCTTCATATGTCAGGAATGATCTGTTATAGCAATTAACAGCAAGTTCACTTTTGCTAATATCCTTTTGCAGTACTGAGCATATAGGCACAGAACAAGGACACAATTCAGTCTAAATGCTAAAGGTGTCAAAGCTAGCTTCATTTTAAACCAATACAAAACCCAACCAAGAACACATTTCATAAAGTTAGAGTAAAATAAGTGTGACCTTTTGATCAATAATGAAAAGAATTTTATAACAAAGAAGGTGGCTGAATAGCTAATGCTTTAGACTTACTAATCACATGGTGAAAGTCTTCTCATTCAACTGCCTTTTTTGCTTCTATTTCATTCCTTTTCCAGTGAAACCACATTTACACAAGACTTTAAGAAATTGGTCTGATGTTGATAAGATATATTATAACAATCGTTATCATTTACTATCAAATATATCCTGTGAAAGCTTTTGTTCTTCAAAGGTGGGAAGCTGAGATGCCCAGACTAAAAATTATCCTGACAAGATTAGTTGCCATCACATCTGATCTCAGCTAAGAGTTAGTAATGAGCTGCAACATAATAATGCTAAATATCAGTCTGCATAAAGTTAAAGGAAAGGTACAAGTTTATAAAAAATCTAAAGATTAATATATGGATATTGCTTTAACCTGTCCCATGACAAGGGTAGGATGCTATATACCACTGTAAGTTAATGACTTGGCAAACGTTCAGGGTTTAGGAACACATTAACTATCCATCTGCCCAAAACTCTGCTCAAAGGTGAGTGGCTGCAAGGATCTGTGACAACTGAAGAACACAATTAAACATGAAGATAGATTTTGTTATAGAGCTGTCTTTTATCTCCCATGGAGACCTTTTGAAAATGTTCAAGTAACTGTCTCCAGTTGTCTGTAAATACGCTGCTGTATATTGATCACAAATTATACTCAAGCGCAGTTTACAATATTTTAAAAATACTTCAGAGGTAAATAGCAGTAACTATAGGCCAATTTTAATTATGAATTTATATAGAACACAAGTCTATAGCTGTACTTTTCAATTATATATTTCTCTGTCTGTCTCTCATTTATGTTGTGCTGAGTCATGCACACCTATGAAAGAGGTGGGGGAAGACAAAAACCTTCTGTATATTAGGTTTAGAGGACTATGCATCTTCATGGGATGTATTCATACTGTATGCCTACTTGATTCCTGTATCCCAACTTTTTTCTCACTACAGGAACAGATCCAGATCAAAAAGAAATAAAAGGCCACCTATGTCAAACCAAAGCTTCAGTTATTGAAGTTATTGTTTGAGAATTTTTTTCTTTTCATTTTGGTCTCAAAACCACAAATTATTTACTAACTTATTTTCAAGGCTGAATTTTCCTGATTTGAATCTGGATTCCATAGAGCACAGGAAGCCTAAAAGCTTGTGTAAAGAGGTGCCACTTAACCTTGTATAACACAGTGAGCATATCTATATGTCCCTTGTTTTCCACAACTTCTACACAATGGTGGAAGACCTATGCTTGGACTGCCTGCAACATGCAGCTTTATACCACACCACAGACAAGAGCAGTATCTGTCCAAAATTACTGCAGGATACAATGATATACAAGTCTCTGGAGACTGCAAGGCCCAGGGATAAATACTGGAGGGACAGGGGGAAAGGGCTAACAAGTTTCATCAGAATATTTGTCCTTTGAGTGGAACAGACATTTTGTATCCCTGGGTAAATGAGATGCTAGGAGGTCATTTGACTCAATTCTGTTTTACTCACAGACAGACAATCTTTAGACTTGGAATTCCTTTGCTTTCCAAGCTACTTCTTGCCAGCTGGTCCACAATTATTGACTAAGGAAAGATTCCTATCCCATTTCAGCTGTCAAGTAAAACAATGTCGTTAATTATCTTCTGTGCACTTTCTCCCATCTCTGGTCTCTGAGACCCACATAAAATTCTACAATTCCCAGCAAATGTTTCAACTATAGATGTTCATTTCTAATGATGCACATGGTTTGTGCTTAGTTGATTTCTATTAATTTGCCCAAAAAAAAGCTTCCTGGTTTCTTCATTTTTTTGAAATGGAAACATGGAAATATAGCATCATGGTTTTCTAAACCTTTTTTCATGGCTGAACACAGTTTGTGGTTTTTTTGGCATATGAAGTTATATGCTTCTGGTTTCTGCCTCTGGCTGATATACACCCCAAACTGTTTTTAATAATGTCACTGATTATTCATTGTTATTCCAAGCATTTAAGGTTTTCATTACAATTTTTCAGAATCTAATCAGATCTACATTAGTATTAGTGTTTTTCTTTCAAATTATATGGAAAAAGGTTGACATATCTTATAAATAAAAATTAAAAAGTAAAAAAGTCTCTCATGTTATAATCTGTTTAATTCTTGTAAATATCTATAATGTCATTTTCAAAAGGTAATTTCTATACAAACAGGGAAAAATGACCATAGGAACAAAATTAGATCTACCAACATATAAAATTCAACCACAGCCTACTGATTAAACTATCAGAAAATTTTTAAGCATTAAGCATTAAGTATTATTAAATTAGGCATTATTAAAAAGCATTTAATCATAGTTAACCACATAAGTTAACTATGAGTTAACCATAATCATAAATTGTAAGCTGGTATTTATGAAAATAATATTCAGTTATTTTCAAAAGAAATCAGAACAGCAGTACACTTAAAAGTAAACTTGCCATATGAATCTGGCAAGGTCAGGCTCTGGTTTCATGTCTACAAATAATCCAATTAAGTCCCGAAAAGAATTTGTGAATCTACTGTGTATGGAACTTGAGCTGCCTTAAAGTTATGAAGCAGGTAATGAGAAAACTGTCAAAATGGGAAAAAAGACTCCTTTGAAATTTTCTTGCATGTGGATGCAAGCAAAGCGACAGTAGTGGAGAAAGAACAGAACTTAAAGTTTCAGTGGCTAGTATAATTTTAATTAGCTGTAAAGGAAAACTATTGAAGTTTTTGCTCATAAAACCCTATAGATTTTTTGCTCTGAAAGATAAGCTAAATTGAGAATATTTTGGAAACTTCATATTTATACAGCACAGCTGTTGCTATGGCCTGAATTTAGGGGTAACAGCAACTGCTGCTGTCCTTCTCTCCATCAGCCTTCACCAGGGAAAAAAAGCAACAGAAAATTTGCTAATTAGGAGAAGTAATAGATAATTACTTTTTTATCAAATCAGAATGGCACACATGAGAGTACAGAACAAAGGCAGATGAAAAAAGGAGGCATGAAATGAGAGAAAGAGTTGAAAAATTACAATGATGCATGAAATAGAGAGAGGCAGCAGTATAACCTGCTTCACAGTAAGACACCAAGAACGGCAGTGAATAGCCAACCTGGGAATGTTTCTATCTTTTCTGCTGTGTGTGTGAAAAGTAGAGAATAATAAAAAAGAGCTGGAAGGCATTATCTGATACAAATCTCATATTCTTATACTTCAACTGATAAAATGTTTGTAGTGAGGACAGGAGGTGTGAGGTAATGTGGCAGCATTCTAACATATGTTATAGCATTGCTCATATATCTGAGTTCTGGCAAATTCTAGGAGATAATCTATAAAAAACCTAACAGCTTGTGCATAACACTACATGGGGCTCAACATGAGAAAAATGAACAAGAGTGGTATAAGTAAAATCCCTACAAGTAGCAAAAGTAAACATATATGGGTACTTCCATAGCGCTAGATTATCACCAAAACACCAAAATCCTCTGTTGGCAGATAAAAACAAGCAGCATAAAATTTAAATTGAATATTTCCTATTTATTTCTTACACTCATTTACTTGGCCATGACTACTACTCTCTCTTCTTGGGATATAAGTTTTTCAGCTGCTTCTACATCTCCTCATTCCCTAGACAGAGACCGAGAAGATAACTCCTAGAGCATTTGCAGAGCCTTTTACTTTTGTCTGAGCTTTAGCTCTAAGTATCTGAAGACGGCATCATCCCATCAAATATCTTGAAGCTGTGGCAACTTGGCACTTGATGGAACTCACAGGTAAATTGACTCCCTCTGCTGGAGAAAAGGGAAATATTCTGCAATTAGGAGTCCAATGAGTAGTCTGCTCCCAACGAGAAATCCGAGTGATCATGGAATGATCTGCTGTTGTTTTATGGTAGCAGTCCTTCCTCACTGTTTAATTGTGCATAATATATATCCTAATGATTGAGTATTCCACATCTCCAGGTAGGGATTTCTTGACTCTCAGATTCTGAAGGACCTCATACACCTTATCTAACACCCAAGGACGCCTGAAATCGATCAATCTGTCTCTCTGTCTATCTATCTATCTATCTATCTATCTATCTATCTATCTATCTATCTATCTATCTATCTATTCATTCAGCATCTTTAAAATATCTGCATATATACATGATCAATGTATACAACTCACAAAATCATTAAAATCTTGATATAGATTACAATCTCTTCTACTAAAAATCTCTGATTAGCTCCAACTTTGACTGATTCTTCTTGGATATTGCAGACTCAAATATAGAAATTTGGAGTAATAGAGATGGGCCCACAAATCCTCATTGATCATAAAATGTATTCCTTTGCTATCAAAGCATTCAATTTATGTTGAATGAAATTGTCTTTTATTTAAATCCCATTCCTAAATAGTTCTACTTATGATTAGATTGAAACTGCTTTTGAAAGAAGCTGCATTCACTGTGCTCTGACTTGGTAGGAATTACTGAAATCAGTAATGATTAGTATATAAGTAAATAAGTCAGTTTAATAATAGCTAGTACATAATTGATAACTGGTAAATAATTAAATAAGTCAGTTTGAAACCTAAGAAAATAGTCCCTGGAGAAAAGGGTTAGGTCCTAATTTTTGCAATGTAACAAAAAAATAGGCAAGAATCCAGGAGTCAGTGTCTGCAGTATTATAGGGGACCATGTTTTCAGTAGGACTGGGGAACATTCATTGTATCCCCTGGTACAGCATGACTGTTATAAAGTAAAAAAAAAATATTTACTGTGATACAAATGTTATGCAGGGAACTGGTGAAAGCAGCTTATCCACGTGAACATTTTTACTGACACATCTTCCCCTTCTGACATACCCAACAAATGTCTCAGCTAGCTGTGCTTTCCAATACCCCAATAGAAGTGAAAATCTTTTCCACTTTCCATTCTTAGTGACATCTGTAGAATCTTTCCTTCTATAAATGAGAAATGTTAGACTTTATTATTCCAAAGATAGGAACACTGACAACAAGGGTGGAAGAAGACTACATATGACTCATAATTCTTACTGAAATATTTCAAATCACAAAGTAACAGGACAAAACATATTAGCATGGAGCCAAATTTCTAAAATAAGCACCAATTCTGGATCACTGTATACAGTTCTTTTCTGTTTCCTCTAAAATCTTGCAAGTAAGAATTGTTTGTATCTCATCAGCATTATTTGCTGCTGTCAGGTTACAGCAAGGAAATCAAGAGCAAGGAAATTTCAGGCCTAGTTTTCCTCAAAGACAAATTCCCTTACTATGGGAAACTGGGCTCCAACTTTAAAGTAATGTATAAAAATATTTGTTGCTTCCTGTTCCATAGAAGTTTCATATTTCATATGGACCTGGAGTTTAGGGGAACTCTGCACCTCTCAGCTTCTTCAGAAACAGTCCTTTAACTAGGACTTCCCAGGAGCAGACTGAAAGGCTCGGGCTTACCATAGGGGAAGACCGAAGTAAAATCAAAACTTTTCTCCACTGCCAGGAGAGGGACAGGCACTCAGTCACTCACTGTCACAAACTGTCTCTGTGGTGGATGGTATAAAGAATCACTATAGAAATCTCATTTTGGAACATGCTTTGCAAGCTCCCCCTATCCAGGCATATATGTCAATTTCATTTGAGCTTTGATTTTGTATAGGGGAAAATAAGAATTTCCTTATTTTGAAGAGAGGAGTTAAGATTAAAACAGTACAGCAGAAGCACCATTTCACTGTTTCTGTAAAGGTTTCACTTTCCTATCATAGCAGAAGCTATAGGCTCTTATGATCATTCATTCATTCATTCATTCATTCATTCATTCATTCATTCATTCATTCATTCATTCATTCATATCCTGCTCCTTCATCATCTCTTGGAGATTTTATCACATCTTTAAAATTTATCTTCGGGCAGAATTGTCCAAATCTGTAAGAGTACAAATAATAAAGCAACAATTCTACCAAGAATGCAGATTATAATTTTTAAATAAATGTTTAACAATTTTTAAAAAGAAGATGCACTGTTGCTTCTTGAAAAACATAACTGCATGTTTGAATTTCTGCTCAGGTTGAATAACACAATTTTGAAATATTTAAACAGAGTAACATAATTCTTCATCATGCATTTCCATCAAAGTCAGTGCTAGCATCAACTTGACCTGGACAGTTTGGTAGTTATTGCAGTGATGGGTGATGATGCTTAGTGCATCATAGTAGAGTATAAGAAGCTTGAGGACAGCATAAATTAGAAAATACTAATTTTTTGTTTGACAAAAATAGGATGACACAGGTTTTTTTCTTTTTGACTGGACTTTAATTTTGCTTTGCTGGCCATAAGAATGGAAGGCCATTTATACACAGTAATTGCTGTAAGCAGTCTATGAATGTTCAAATATTCCAGAGAAGTGGCTACTGCATATACGCAAAGCAGCTCAACAGTGCACTCACAAGAAGTCTAAACAGAGAATTTAGAGTACATTCATGTTATTTCTAACACTCAGCATGTACTGTGGAAATGGCCCCTGAAGTTTAATGTGGACAAGATGCATCAAGCGGAGTATACAAAAATAAGCCATGTACAAAGTGCTTATTCATGTATTCTGCCTGGGAATTCTCAGGAAAAGCAAGGTAGGCATAACAATTGTTCCTATTAAGTTTAATCTAGGTTTATAGCTCTGAAAAGAAAAAAATTATTGACTAGTATGACAGTATTGTGAAGTATGTTCTCATACTACTTCGATTTTTTTGAATACTCAAAAATTCACCTAAATTTACTCCAAAACTGAAAATCTCAGCCCAGAAATTTTTTCCTTCATGCATTTAGGGTATTGTTACGTGAACTTCTGCTTGAAAGGAATAAAAAATGTTTTATAAATATCTAGGCTTTATGTTTTTCCAATGAGCTCCATCAAACACATGGTAAAACATCTATTCTTGAATGCTTTACAAGTGCTCCATTAATGCTGGCAGCCCTGGATACACCAAGAATAAAATGAAGCTTGAATGTTTGAATCACCATTCCCCATCACTGACAGAGAAATGAAGTTTTGTGAGAAACTACAAAGCAGCACAGCCTCAGAACAGCAAGTTTCTGAGCAATGTGCTGAGAAGATTTGACTGCCATCTACAGACATGAGTAACTAGTGCACTGATAGTAATTTAAAATTTATCTCAAAACTACGAACCTAATAAACAAACACCTAGTGCAGATATTAGAGAAAAACTAATTATTTCTGTATATATAAAACAGTGGAACTACCACAAAAAACTTCCCAGTTGTTTGGTTTTTTTTGGGGGGCGGGTGTTGTCGTTTCGTTTTTGGGGGTTTTTTTCTCATAAAAATATAAACGCAGAGAAACACCGGCTTCCTTCATTCTCTAGACTGGCCTGAGAGCTAAGAGTTACAAATCCAGTGTCTAGTAAAGATTAGTAGATAGAAATGGAAAATACTAACATTTTCCTTGTATTTAAACTATGAAGTGCTGATTTTCATGTAGTAAGTTCTCAGTTAAAACTGTCTTAAATGTACAGAGTCATCGGTTAGCAAACTCATGAAATTTTCAATTACATTGTGCATTTCTTATCATATGTATAGTAACCAAATGCTTTTATGTAGCTACAGCTGTACATACATCATCTACCTAGAGTTGTCAAATTTTTGCTACCTAATCAGGCTAGTTCACAATAGGCCAACATATCACAACACAGGTAACTGTACAAAGATTTTATTTCAGCTGTTCAGAACAGCTGGTACAGTAGTTCAGTTCTCCCTTGTCAAACACTCTCTTTTCACTCTTGACTTAAAACCACCTTCCTTTATCTGACAGCTGCTGCCAAACAGTCTTTACTTCTTCTTCAAACTAGCTCATTAAATAGGCAGTTACCCTGCTAAAATCCTCTTTCAAAAATCTTGGTTTAAACTTTTAAAATCTTTGCATGGCAAAGGAAAAGAGATCAGGAGAATGATGTATTTTAAAGATTGAGGATGAATGACAAAAATACTTAGAACCATACAAATTGCACCACTGTAATTAAAATTATTACATTTACACACAACATGGAACTATTTTCAGGAATTATTCTTCAGAGATAAGAATTACATATAAAAGTTAATATGTAGAGTATTTAAACAAAAAAACAGGTCACAGACAGAAAAGCCTGTGGGCCCAAACAGACAATAATTTTCAAAATCTTTCAGAAGTTAGAATTGAGCACAGCATTCCAGACATGGAATGTCTTCTCACATTGCTATATCATCCATCAGTTTTCATTAAATATTCTCAGACTGTGTAATTTCACTTGAATTCCACACACAGGATATGAATATTGCATTAATTTTAGGTGTCATATATTGAAACTTTATGCTTTCCAAAAACATTTACACTGAAGAAGGTCTGTTCAGACACAGCCATGAAAGTGAAGAAGAGGAAAGTAAACATGTACTTACTCTACATTTTGAGATTTCAGCCTTTTTTCTTACCTGAGTACCCAAACAAGCAGCCATCATATGAGTGAGAAGTTTAGCTGCAAACATGGCACACCTGCTGCAGAAAAGGTGGGAGATGATAGCCAAAGTGAAACCTACACAGAAATGATAATGAAAAAAGTTTCAAAAAATAAGGCATATTTAAGTTTAGACTAATAAACTGTGCTATATTATCCAGCAGATGTTTCTCGAAGGTGCAGATTTCTTAAAAAACCCCAATCAACCAAACATTGCAGGGAGAGTATGATCATTTTGGTTCACACTGGGATCACTCATGAGTTTATTTCAAGTACTAAATTGTATTTAATGTTCCCATAGGCTTGGAAGCTAAAATAATTTCATAATTTAAACAAGCAGTTTTTGAAAAGCGTTTCTTTGGTGTCCTGTTCTGCATGATATGGGTGATTATAATAATAGTTCTATTCAAAGCAAAGGTAACAGTTCAGTGTTCATATTAGCGCTTCCAAAAAACGTTTTTAGAAAGAGTTACATAAAAAATGCACTATTGTAACAGATTTTTTTATTGGTGGCACTATTGTAACAGATAGTTATAACCTTCTAAATGCCAGTCTCCTACTGTGTCTGTGTTAAGCATAGAAATTTTTTATAGCAGTAGAAATGACACCACTTTTTGTTTCACTAATTAATGGTAAACATGAACACAGCAAAGGCCCCTTTCCTACCAGTAAGTAGTTCCTGGGAAAAGGATTCTAGGAAAGTTAAGCCACCAGGAAAAACACTGCTAAATCTCAGAATTAATTGGAGTTAATTGTGCACTTTTACCCTTCAGTCAGAGCAGGATTTTGGGTAATTAAGGCAGATCTTTTAGGTCAGTCTTGAGATTGACTATTTGTTCAGCTACCAGTATTTGTAAGAGATAAGTAAAATAAATAATTGCTAAAAGTATTATATCTAACTCTTTCAAAATTACTTAGTGATATTTACATGACCATCTACATGGTCTCTCTCTCTTTTTTTTTAATATTCTTCTTTTTTATAATATTCTATTTTATTCTTCTTCTTTTTTTAATATTCTATTCATACCCAAATGGAAATGTCAAGATATATGAAAAATATCCTTATCACTCCTAAACAATTTGTTACTTAAAACATTCATTTAAATCTAGTAATCTGTATCATCACACAAGTAAACATATTCAAATGGCCAAAAAACTGAAAGGCATTGGAAAGAATTTGCCTCAAGTTCAAAATAAACCCTTAACCAAGCTAAACTACTTTTATTTTTAAAAAACATTTTTATGACAAATACTGTAAGTGACTAGTTCTGAACAATGATCTGCATCTTTATTGATTCCAACTCAGCAAAACGTTTTCTAAGCTTTTGCATATTCTTTTTTTTCAGTTTCTACAGCATTTTGCATTTTACAGCATTTTGTTTCATCAACTTATTTGTTTTTTTTCTGTAATCCAGCAACAGTATTTTAAAATCTGCTTAGTTTTATGTGTTAAAATCTCCTTTTTTTAGTGTTAAATATAACCATCAATTTGTGTGGAGCAGGGAAAAAATTGAGAGGTCTTTCCTCTTTCTTTGTCTTTATTTTCTTTGGCTGACATTTAAAAACATTAAGGAGCCTAGATTTAATCTGTTAGGGCAGTTTGCTTGGAAGGGATAAATAGGTGATTTAGCTGCTTACACAATTTTTGTTACTCATATAGTGATGATCTAATATAGAAGTCATAAACCTCACAAGAAACACAACCAGACCCCCTTTTAAGGAGGTTAAAGTAGTCAAGAATTCCATTTAGCATATTTCCTTAATAAGCCCATTGCTTTTAGTGCCCATAAATGCAAGAGTTCATTATGATTTTCTTTTGAACCTAAATAATTCTGTGGTTCTGAGAAAATTTACTTCTCTTTGTGATTGCTGCAACAATAATAGTAAACCAGCTGCAATCTGAAAGGCTCCTTCAGAAGCCAAGTTGAATTCTGAACTTAGATCCCCTGCTTCCTGCCTCACATTTTGTGATTTATGCTGTTGAAGCTGCTAATGAAGAGTCATGCTAATTATATGTTAAACTCTTAGGGTTTTTTCCCAAGATCTTGGGCAGCAGTAAGGCAGCAGAGTGTAATGGAATCTATCTCCCCTGAGTTATCATTTCTGAGTGTAAATTCCAGCTAAAATTGTCAAAGAAATTTGACAAAGAGGATTACAGTACTCCTGCTAGAAACACAGATGAATTTAGGATTTTTAAGTTTCTTCCCCCAAATGAATGACATATTATCTCTTTTCAATAAATCATCCCAAGGAAACAGCCAATCAGGCAAGCAAGGGACATGCCAGGACCACATGTAGGAGATTTAAATTGCTCTAGGGAGCGTGTTGAGCCAGACTGGGCAAACAGGGGCACAGCACAGCAGTGAGAGCATGGTACAGCAGTTTGTACAGGAGGGATGCAGCTGCTCTCCCGGTTCCTGGTGGTGGGTTGTGTAAGATGGGTGTCTTTTGGTTGGGTTTTTTTGGCTTTTTTGGTTTTCTTTCTCCCGACTTGACTAGATCCAGTAGTGGTTTACAAATGGTCAAAAGCCTGCTGCTGCTGCCAGCAAAACTGCTAAGCCCAAAGGGAACCCGCCAAGAAGGACACAGCTGTCCAGATCCCTGGCTGCAGGGAGCCTGGGGCAGTACCAGAGCACAGTGCAAAAGGCGCCTGTGTGTGATGTGAGCTGGTGATCTGCTCTGTCAGGTAGCAGAGCTTAAGCAAAAGGTAGAAAGGCTAAGGAGTATTAGGGAGAGCAAAAAGAGAAATCGACTGGTGGAGTTACAGCCTTGCAACCTGAGAGAACCTTGGCAGGAGTCAGAGGAGCCCCGTCTCTCTTACCGTCAGGCAGAAGGAGGAGACCTAGCAGGCTGGGGGAATGGAAATGGGTGCCTACTCAGAGAGGTAGCAAAATTCCTTCCTGACCCCCATCAGTTTCCCAGGTGCCCTTACAGAATAGGTACAAGGCCCTGGGTCCAGAGGCTCAGGCAGATGATGGTAAACAAAAACATCTGGTGAGTCTCCCAGGTGCACTTTGTCTGTCAGACGGATCACAACCTCAGGAAATTAAGAATAGAAGAAGGGTAGTTGTGGAAAGTTCACCACCTGAGGGGAGCTGAGGGCCCTGTATGTCACCCAGACCCATTCCACAAGGAAGTCTGCTGCTTTCCTGGGGCCCAGGTATGGGATATCAGCAGGAGATTCCCTGAACTAATTCATCCCTCTGATTATTACCCACTGCTGCTCATCCAGGTTTGCAGTGATGACAAGAGGGGTACCAGGTCATTTGAAAGGACATCAGGGCTCTGGACTGATTGGTTGATGGGGCAGGAGCACAGGTGTGGTTCTGCTCAGTTCCTTCAGGAGCAGGGATGAATGATAAAAGGAATAGGAAAACCCACTTTATCACTGAATGGCTGCTTAAGGGCTGGTGCCATCAGAGGAATTTTGGTTTTTCTACCATGGGCAATTTTTACAGCACCAGGCCTGCCTGAGTCAGATGGGCTCCATCTGTTCAACAAGGGCAAAAGGATTCTAGCCCATGAGCTGGCAGGGCTGATTGAGAACGCTTTAAACTAGGTTTGAAGGAGGAAGGGGATGAAACCAGGTGCTTGAGAGGTGACCCCAAGGGTGGTAAGCCAGAGTCAGGGGTGAAATCAGCAGCACAGCTGAAGTGCATGTACACTGATGCATGCAGTGTGGGTTACAAACAAGGGACTGGAAGCCATGGCACAGCAGGAAAGCGATGACAGAGTCACCATCACAGAAATGTGGTGGGATGACTTGCAGGACTGGAGCACTGCAGTGGATGGCTACAAGCTCTTCACAAGAGACAGGAGAGGGAGAAGAGGTGGAGTGGTGGCTCTGTATGTTAGGGAGGTTCTGGACACCATGGAACTTGAGATTAATGACAGTAAGATAAGTGCCATGGGTAAGAATCAGAGAAAGGCCATCAAGGCTGACATCCTGGTGGCTGGAGGATGTTTCAAGATTGCCAGCCCTTGTTCTTGTAGGACATTTAACCTGCCAGGTATCTGCTGGGAACTCAACACGGTGGAAAAGAGGCACTCTAGAGGTTCTTGGAGTGTACAGAGGAGAGCTTCTTGTCACAGATGGTGAGTGAGCCTGCCAGGGATGGGGCTCTGCTAGACCTGCTGTTTGCAAACAGAGAGGAGCTGGTGGGAGATGTGGGGCTCAGAGGCCATCTGGGGCACAGTGACCATGAAATAATAGAGTTCTTAATATTCAGTGAAACAAGGATATTGAAACTTCAATAAAACTTCTAAACTTCTACACAAGACTTCCAGAGGGTGGAACTCAGGATGCTTTTTAGGAGAGTACCTTGGGAAACAGCCCTCAAAAGCAAAGAGATCCAGGAAAGTGGACATACTTCAAGAAAAAAATCCTGAAGGCACAGGAGCAGGCTGCCCCTATGTGCCAAAATATGAGCCAGCAGGGATGTGAATGGGCTGCTCAGGGAGGTGGTGGAATCACCACCCTTGGATGTGTTTAAGAAAAGACTGGATGTGGTACCCAGTGCCATCATCTAGTTGGCAAGGTGTTGTTAGGTCACAGGTTGAATTCGATGACCTCAAAAATCTTTTCCAACTTAGTGATATTTCTATGCCTGACATTTTTTTCCAGTGGCAAAATTTGTCATTGTGCAAATACCAGACAAGATGGCACCTCTAATAATATGAAGTTAGTTAACATTCATTCAATATTCCACTAAATAAAAAGATTGTCATCAGCTACCAAAAATGTTAATAATCAATCAACCAGTTTTACTAGTCATCAGTTGTTATTAATGAGCAAACTGTCTTAAATGAACTCACCTGAAATACTGATGAATCCAGAAGAAAAAAAAGCCTCGTTGTATGAAGACAAGTTATCTGTTTGGGCATAAACTGCATAAATGGACATATGAGAACAGGAGCATTCCACATAATCTGATGTGTCATCAACCACTTTGCAGAACCCGCTATCAGACAGCCAGCTGCAAAACAAGTTTCACAAAGTTGGAAATGGACTTGCGTAATTCACATTTTAAGCAGGCTTAAAAATTTTTGTTGTATTCCTGGAATACCAACTTCCCTAAACTATTGCAGAGGTGTTTTCTGTAATCTGTCATGTGCAGTGCTCAGAATAACACATTTACATGAGATTAAAATGTTGTTTTTCATGTTTTGTTTTTTTTTTTAATTTTTGTAAATGTATTGAAATTAACTCTTTTTTCACTAGGGAATTTTTGTGGCCATGTTTTTAAAATTTCTGCTAGATTTCTAGGTCTGTCTGACTTTTCAAATAGTTAATTTATTTGCTCAACACCTTATCCTGTTATGGAGAACATTTTATACTGCTCTTTTTTGGTTTGAAACTAAAATTCAGGGGTTTTTTTGTTCTTTGGTTTTTGTTGAGTTTTTTTTCAGTATCACTGAAGTGGTTTGGAAAAAGGATAAGGCATACCACAGGTGATAGCCTAAGCCATTTCTTCTGGAATTTGTGCATAGATAAAAGGAGAGCATACAGGTAGATTGTGGTGCATTTCCTCCTGAAAACAAATAGTTTGTATCAATAGGACGCTGATATCATCCAGTTGGTCTAATGAAATTGAATCTAAATCAACTAGACTTCAATGGGATACAGAACATTATTATCTCCAAGTCATTAACACATTTATTGATGCAATTCTAGATTTATGGCCTGTCACTGTAACCTAATGCATCATTATACAATGTAAATAGTATTTTGATGAAAAAAGGGTGGAAGTTTGAGAAATATCTGAGATAGAATAACTACTCATTTTATTATAAAAAACGTTTTATGTACTGGTAAAATGGCCAGAAAAATTAAAAAAGACATGAAATGGATCAATTTTATATTTGTAAATTATTTAATTGGCGTTATCACATTTTACACAAATACATAGATTCATGGTAGAAAATATAAAACTAAACACAATAATAAAATAACCTTTCAGCAGCTTGATTCCAGAGGAGACATAGAGACTTCTGTGGAACAATCCGACTTCCTTCAGCATAAATACGATAAATGACTTCACTACTATCTTTCAAAGGTTGTGAACTCTGACCCTTCAAGCTCATTGAAAAAACCTGAAACAACATGTACAATGTAAAGATATATTTAATATTAAGATTCAACACAGTGCTCATTTTAATCAGAGACAACCATGAAACACTTATTATGTTTTGAGCAATATCTAGATTAAAACTAATTCATGCAAAAAAAAATTGCATTATCTTCAAACCTTGTTCTTCAGGGCAAGTTCTTTATCTCTAGTAAGGAACCACTGCTGACTGCTGTATTCTGTGAACTGTACAGATTCACAGTTCTCTTCTTGGGGAGATGGTAATACTACAGAGACCTCTATTAGATGTTCAGGTACTTGAATAGAATCTCCATCTTTTCCATTAAATCTATGTCCATTGATTTGCTGAGGAAACCAGTTGTGAGCCATTATTGCAATATATGGGCAGCTGTCAAGGATATTTTTGCCTCTGTGGAAATGTAAAAACAATAAGGCTGGTAAGTGGGACCAAGCTTCACTATTCATCACATAATGACTCTAAAATGTATTTGTGATTTGTTAGTACTTTATTAATTCATCATTTTTAGACTTGTGATATTTAATTGGCATACTGTTTCAGTTTCTGTGGGGAAAAAAAAAAGGCTGGATATTTTACATATTTCAGCATCTTCATTTCTTCTCTGGGATTTGCTCTTTCTGACCTGCAACTAAAACCTTTCCACAGCGAATTAGCTTATCAAAACACTCATTGTTACAACTTGATGTAGAACTGAGTCTAAAAAACAGGGGAGGCATTAAAATGGATGATGTTTCATTTTTTTTTCCCAACAGATGATGTAAAATGCATGGAATAAAGAATTTTAACTTTTAAATTCTAAACACTGAACACACATTCCACCACAAGCTGTTTAATAGATCCCCCATGTGGAAAAAAGGGTTTAAAACCACCTGTCTCATGAAAAAGAATAATCACTTTCTCAGTCACCTATTTCTCCTGCCCATTAGTTTGATGAGGCTATTATGCTCTTGGAGACAAAACTAGCAATTTAAAACTACCAGCAGCTTTAAACATTTCAAAACAATGTTCGAGTGAGCAAAACCAAAAACATTCAAATTACAAAATGCCTGTAGAAATTTTGGGTTGCAAACTTTCATCTAAGGCTTAGAACACAGCTCTGCATCATACAATCACATATTGTTTTATTTGCAAGAATAATGCATACTTTTCCAGACAATATTTGAGCTAGAGGTGCATCAATAGATCTCCTGACTCATATTCCCGCATCTACCCCATAACAAAGTAACAGTTATGTGTTACACCCAATCTGGCAATGTGACACGGTGCTTTGTAACATTATGACACTGTAACAACACATTCACATATGGGTAACATACTAGATAGGAGATAAGTCCCTTTTCTGAAAATGTAATTTAGATTTTCTATATTGGTAAATTGTTGTGTATTTACAAAACATATTATGAATTCAAGCTTACTAACCTTTCTCCTGGTGATCCACACTTTATCCCAGTCAACAGAGAAAAAGCAAACTTCTCAGTCACCTCAGCAAGCAAGCTATATCCTTGTGTGTCCTTGCGTTTTGGGCTAGCCAGAGCACAGAGTATCTCATAGAATAGACTTCTACTTTTATCAGTGAGTAACAGTTCTTCACCTACACCTGTAACCTAATGAGAGCAGAAGAAATCAAACAACATTTTACACCAAGGAATCTGCTTGTAACATTTCCTCATGTTCAATAGTTTAGTGATATTTTCTCTGTGATTCCAATATTCAAACTGAGAGTTCAGAATATTTTTCCCAACTCCTGATCACGTAGGAGTTTCCAAGGCATAAGACACAGTCTGTCAAAACTACATAAAGATATGCTTACTAGGGGATTTGATTATTAAAGAAAGGATGTGGCATTATTCATTCTTTTACAAACCAAAGATTTTTGAGTCCTAGAAGTTTTTAAATTATTTTCTCAATTTTCTTTGTGGCAGCAATCAAAAATGAATGGGTTTGTTATAATGCTTTGCATCTAGATATTTAGAAATTTTCCAGCTTTTATGCATTATTCCAAGAGTCCAGAAGAGACAGAATGCCATAGAACTAATCCATAATTTTCACAGAAATTAGAGCAATGCTTAAGCACTCAGCTACCCTGAGAATCCAATTCCCTTAGCTACTAGAGAAAAAAAGACTGATGCTTGGTTTGACTACAGTAGACTCCAGCTGGCCCAGGTAGGATTTGCTTGTGTTTTGACTGCAGTCTGCTGTATAGATAGGAGCATGGATTGTGCCAGGCCTAAAAGCAACAACGGTGTGAACCAAGAGTCAAGAAAACATAATAAGCTCTATGAAACTGCAGCACCAAAAGGAAAATTGCACGGTAGAAAATCTAGAGCTACAAGTATGTATGCAAAATTAATACTAGTTGCTCATTTCGACCTATTTGATTTCTGATTTCTTGCCACCTCCTAACTAGTGGCAGACAAACTCCCTCCTTGATTGTGGGACTTCACAATTTCCACTTTTGCAGTCTGTGCTTCTGAGTCACAGCTGTGGATGTGATCTGCTTATATATATATATATATATATATATATATATATGTGTGTGTGTGTGTGTGTGTGTGTGATATATATATATGTGTGTGTGTGTGTGTGTGTCTTGTTGTGTTATTATACTCTAATTAATGTCATTAGTCATTTAAGAACAAACAGGATGTGTTTACCTTATCTATTATATGCACCACAGCAGTAAGTTGCTCTTCTGTAGTTTCTGTAGCCACTTTGACATTCAGATTCTGAAGGATTCTGTGTAAAATGGTGTCATCAAGAGGCTGATGCAGTTGATCAATCAGTCCCCAAACTGGCAAGGAGTCCAAATCTGAGACAATGGTGATGTTAGAAGTACCATACACATCATCTATCCTGGCACCGCCTGTGGGATTAGAAAGTACAACCTGGAAACGTTTAGGAAATGGGTTTAAAGATCCTGTCTTTGGAGTCAGGGTCACATCCAGGAATGCATTTCTCTGTCCATGTTCAAAAGTCAATAAACCTTCAGACCTGGCAAAATCTTGTCCTGCCACAGCTGGAGATATGAAGGTCCGTCCAATAGGTTCAGGCTTTTGTAGTTCCTTAAAACAAACCAAAAGAGTTTTAGGTAACATTATGATAAATGTAATTGTTCAAAACCACCTGCTGTAGAACGTAATTTAGGTGGGTAAAAATAAAATGTATAAAAAAGAAGTCCTCTTTCAAAAAGCAGCTGTGAGTGATGAAAATATTACATTTAAAATCATTATCTCCCTGAATTAGTAATCAATCAAACCTAGGAGAAGAATTATATATTGTCAATAGTAAAAAGGGTCTCTTTCTTTTCCAGAGCAAAAACCGCAAAACTTTCTGAGTGAATAAATACTACAGAAATTAGCACATGTGTGAATTCCAGAATGGTTGATGTAAGACTATGACTGCAGCACAAAGTCCCTCACTTTAGGGTAGAGAAAAGCATTACAAATACATAGAAAACTAAATAAAAGTAAAGCAAAAGTTTTGGAAATCTGTGTCCAAATTAATATCAATTCATGGTATTTTCAGTCCCAGAATACATACTTAAAAGATGAATAATCCATTTAATACAAAGGCAAAGCAAATGCTATAAAATACATATATTCAGTAATGCTACATGGCCTTATTTCCTTGTGAAGCAACACTGGTTTTACTTCCATGAGGTTTGCAGTTACTGTTTCATTCTTCAAGGTCTCGTTCTTTTTGTCACTTGCCATAGCCTTGACATTACATCTGGTTATATAATAAACTTTCTTTAAGAGGAAACTATCGTCCTGAGCTATTATTCAACTATTCAACTATTATTCAAGCTATTATTCAATATATACTTCAAAAGTATATATTAATTTACTAAGGGCAGCTTGTATACTGACTCCTAAGTAAAGGTCTCCTACTGAATAAAACGAGGATTTTTATTTGTGAAATACTAGACCCCTTTAGAAAATATTTAGCTTTTATTAGTAGAGCTTATTTATGGAATAAATCAGACATTTTCTGAGTTCAATGGAGAACCTGGTAAGTCAATGTAGCCTGTAACTGTTCAAAATTACAGTAGACATGATCACATCACCTGTGAAAATTCCAGGGGGAAGTTTCCTTTTGTTTATCCCTTCCCACTAGGAAATGGAAATAAGCAGAAATAAAAGCACTAGTGACAAGAACAATGTCTAAGAAACCTTTGTAGGTTGAGATAAACATCAGTTTCCAGTTATTGCCTTCCTGTCTGCTGTGACCTCTTATTCTAAAGCACCTACTAATACTTTAGTATTTGGCCATGCACCCTCAAAACCTAAAAAATGTCTAAAGAAGGTTGGTTATAAAAATTATAAATGGATAAGAGATTGCCCACTATATTTTAGCTTAAATATACATTGGACAGTAGCAATTTCTTTTCCATTTAACAGCTAAATTATAGTGAATTCTTAGGTTGAATAAATGTGAAAATTTGTTACCATACAATCTAATTGAAACACTGGCCAATTACTATATAATAAATGGATGGAAATACAATGTAAACCTATATAGTTAAAATAGACATGCATTCAATATAACAATAGAATGCATAACCTTTTATTATAAAGTGTAAGTTTATTATAAAGGGCAAGTATATAATAACTCACCCCCAAAACAATGATTTTAGGCATAAAATCACAAATATTCAAAGCTGATCAGGCTAACTACTACTGATGGTGGTATACTTGAAAGAGTATCTCTTGTAACCTGTGCCCTGATGCTGGATGCACACATACTAAGGAAGTGACAGGAATCACATTTTTGCAATCTGCTAAAGGAGAAACTTCATCAGCTGCAATAATAATGAGTGAGGTGTGCATTTAAGAGAAAAAAGTGTCAACAGCTAGAAGAGTCTTTTGCTTCAGATGTAAACATCTCAAAAATTGTTGGATTATGGGTTTTTTTTACATAAAGGGCATAATCTGAGAAAAATTAATGGGGATGATAAAATTTACTTCAGCACATGCTATTTTTGATAAGAAGAACAATTTTTATGTTTATTACTCCAAGAATATTGAATAAAATTTGAATAATTCCTCTCTCTTTTCCTGTATATGTTCTGGTACTACTAATAATTTTGTTTCCAAACAGAACAGGTGTCCTGCTATCTGGATGTTGTAAATATAACCATCAGGATAAAAATTTCAGATGAAAAAGCCCCAAAAATTGAAGGCTCACAAGAGCCTTAGAACAAAGAAAAAATATATTAGATGCCTGGCTGACCATAATCTTTGAGGCCACTGAAAGATATTGCTAAAAAAAATATTCTTGACAATGTAATAAGAAAAAGTTCTTTTAATAATGGAAAACCAAAGAAGCTAGGCTCAGCAAATGTTTGACTGTTTCCTGAAAAAAAATGCTAATTACAGTGATATTTACTGTAAAGAATGATCAAATATTTAATTTATTATTATTTAATTAATTTCAATTATAAAATTAATTATAAAATCCATGATTTTACGAATGGTTTGGGTTGAAAAGAACCTTAAAGATCATCTTGTTCCAGCCCTCCTGCCATAAGCAGGGACATCCTCCCCTAGACCAGATTGCTCAGAGCTCCATTGAACCTGACCTTGAACACCTACAGGGATATGGCATCCACAGCTTCTCTTGCCAGTGCCTCACCACCCTCACAGTAAAGAATTTCTTCCTGATATTTAATCTAAACCTACTGTCTCTCAGTTTTAAGCCATTCCCTCTTGTCACTACATGCCCTTGCCAAAAGTCCCTCTCCAGCTTTCAGATAGGCTTCCTTTAGGCACTAGAAGGCTGCAATTGGGTCAGCACAAAGCTGCCTCTTCTCGTGGCTGAACAATCCCAATTCTCTCAGCATTCCTCAGAGCAGAGGTGCTCCATCCCTCTGATGAACTGAGTGGCCTCCTCTGGTCTTGCTCCAACAGCTCCATGTCCTTCCTGTGCTGAGGAGCCCAGAGCTGGAGGCAGCTCTGCAGGTGGGATCTCACCAGAGTGGGGCAGAAGGGCAGAATCTCCTCCCTCCAAAACTGCCCACAGGGATTTGGATGCAGCCCAGGACGCATTTGGCTTTCTGGGCTGCAAGTGCCCATGGCTGGCTCATGTCCAGCCCCTCACCATGTCCTTCGGAGCAGGGCAGCTCTCGATCTGTTCATCCCCCAGCCCATACTGGGGGTTGCTCTGACCCAGGTGCAGCACTTTGCACTTGATCTTGTTAAACCTCATGAGATTCCCAAGGGCCACTTCTTGAGCTTGTCCTGGTGCCTCTGGATGGCATCCTATCCTTCAGGAGTGTTAACCACACCCCTCAGCTGGGTGTCTTCTGCAAATTTCCTAAGGGTGCACCCAATCCCTTCGTCTATGCCATTAATGAAGGCAGTAAATAACACTGGTCCCAGTACAGGTCCCTGAGGGACACCACTCGTCACTGACAGTCTGAGGCATTGACTCCTGCCCTCTGGATGTGACCATCCAACCACTTTGTTATCCATCAAATAACAGTCCATTCAAATCCAACATAAAATCCATGTCTCTCCGATTTAGAGAGTAGGTTCTTGTTAGTTATGTGTCAAAGGCTTTAGGGAAGCTCAGAGAAATGACATCTGTAACCCATCCCTTGTACTCTGATGTAGTCATCCCATCAGAGAAGCCCACTAGGTTGGTCAGATTTTCCCTTGGTAAAGCTGTGCTGGCTCTCTCCAAGATCCTCCCTGTCCTCCACATGCCTTAGCAGAGCTCCTGGGAGGATCTGTTCCATGATCTTCCCAGGCACAAAGGGGAGGCCAACAGGTTGACAGTTCCCAGGGTCCTGCTTTCTACTCTTCCCTTTTTAAAGATGGATATAGTAATACCCCTTTTCCAGTCACCAGGGATTTCACCTGATTGTCAAGACTTTCCAAGTAACAAGGGATACTGTATTGGCAACAACATCAACCAATTCCCTCAGGACTCTGGGATGCATCTCTTTGGGTCCCACAGAACTGTGAACATTCAATTTCCTCATGTGGTCCTGACCCAAACCTGACCCATTTTCCCATACCGTGGGAGGGACTTGCTCTCCCATGGCCCATCCTGCTGTCCACCCACTTGAAAGGTGTAGGAAAAAAGGTTGCCAGAGAAGACTGGCAAAAAAATGTTGAGTCCATCAGCCTTTGTTAATCTGTTGCTACCAGTTTCCCAGCATTGTTTATCAGGGGGAAACACCTTCTTTGACCTTCTCCTTCTAGTTAACATACCTTTCTGGTTAACAAGCCCTCCCTGTTATTTTTTGTATCCCTTGCCAGGTTCACTTCCAGCTTCACCTTGGTCTTCCTTACACATTCACAGTCTATCTCTAGTCTCTTTCCAGCTCACCTGTCCTTGCTTCAACTGCTTGTGCATTTGTTTCTTTCTCTCTAGTTTGACCAGCAGGTTCTGACTCAGCAATGCCAGTCTCCCGCCTTCATTGCCTGATTTCTTGCTCCTGGGGATTGCTAGCTAGCTCCTGTGCTCTATGGAAGACTTTCTTAAGGATCTGTCAGCTCTGTTCCACTCCTTTGTCCCTGAGGGCAGTCTCCCAGGGGAACCCTCTCATTATCTCCCTGAAGAGCTGGAAGTCTGTGCTTTCCTAAACGACAGAAAAAGACATAAAAATAAATTAAATAATAATAAGTCTTACCTGCATACTGTAGGTAACCATTGTGGTTACTGATGTACTAGAATCTCTAAGAACTTGCAGACTGATTAAAGCTGTCTTCTTATAAGCAACAGCAAATCGAGATCCCAGAGCAAAATACACTAAACCATGAGGAGCATCACTTTCCAGGACAGTTATAAAAGCAAATCTGGCACTGTTGTTCAAAGCAGCTCCTGTGCTTACAGCATACAGCTCAACAAAAATATAAGTTTCAAATTCTGGAACCTGTAAGTGAATGATGATTTTCATGTCATTATAAGACTGACTAATAACTTTCAGCTTTGAATAAGTGTTTATATATTACATTGTACACACAGTGGATCACTTTAATAACACTACACAAGCACGCTTCCTGAAATGTGCAATAAATACAATAAAATATATCATAAAAACAATACTGCAATGAACATCACTCTGTCAGGCACAATTATTAAATGTCAGATTTTCACACAGAACTTGCTGCATTAAAGTAGATATTTAAATAGTGCAGGCATAGTGGCTGTAAATTTGACATAAATGACAGTATCCTCCAAGAGTGCCATATTCCAGATTATAGATTTACATAGATGTACAACTTATGAAGAATTTGCTCTTTCATTTTCTTTTTACCTTACAAAAAGACATATCCTACTACCTTTTGGAAATACTGCACAGAATTAAGTATGCAATTTTGAAAATGCATTTAATTTGTATAATAACTTTCCTGTATTCAAGTACTGGTCTCAGTTGAAGTTCTGAAAAACATTTTATATACAACTTAAGCATTTAGACACTAGTATGCCCATGCATGTTTTTACAAGAAATTAAAAACTCAGTAGATTTGCACGCTTAATTTATTTAAAATCTCAGAGCTTAGACAATACTATTTGATAGACTTTTGTGATGTTTCACATAGAGAGAAATACTTCACTCTGAAAATATAGGCTGTGGAACTTTGTTTCCTTGTTGAAAATAAGGTAGCAGTGTTAACTTTACAATATGATGTTCTGCTAACTTTACAATATGGTGTTCTGCCTCGTCTTTTATTTTATACCTACAGCACAAATGTAACATTAAAAATAGGCATCCAAATTTTAAAATTCCAAAAATTCCATTCTAAATTTCCAAAAATAATTGGAAAGATATTACCAGAAGTTCTCCCCAGCTGCCACAAGTTCTGTCTGGCAGAGCCAATGCCAAACAGCTCCAAGATGGGCGTGTCACTGGCTGTAGCTGAGCCAATCAGAACACCCCTACGACAACATATTTAAGAAGTAAGAAACCTGTTCTTTGCAGATATAATTGTGGCCAAAATAGAGGGGGGTGACAACACATAAGAGGACCAACACTGCAGATACCAATACTGCAGCAAGTTCTGTGTGGGGGAGAAGGAGGGAGAGAAAGTTCTTCAGGTGGGATTCCCCTGCAGTGCATGGTGAAGCAGCTGGACCCCTGCAGCCTACAGACATCCATGAGCATGCAAAGATCCACCTGCAGCCCATGGAGGAGCCCAATACTGGAGCAGGGGAATGCCTGAGAGGAGGTTATGACTCCATGGGTGGTCCACACTTGAGCAGGTTCTTGGCAGGGACATGCAGACCCATGGAGAAAGGAGCCCACACTGGAGCAGGCTTCCTGGAAGGGCTTGTGGCCATGTGGGGGATCCACACTGGAGCAGCCTGCCCTTGAAAGACTGTCCCCAATGGAAGGATGACCACACTCCAGCAGTTTATGGAGAACTGCTGCCTGTGGTATGGACTTATGTTGGAGAAGCTTCCCATTGGAGCAACCTCATGGTGAAGAAGGGGAAAGACTCCTCTTCCTGAGCAGCAGCAGGAACAACGTGTGATGAAATGAACATAACCCCCATTTGCAACTCCATTTGCTGATGGAGGGGAGGAGGTAGAACTGGAAGGAGGGAGGGGAGGAAGGAAGGTGTTTTATGGTTTCAGTTTACTTCTGATTATCCTGCTCTGGTATTGTTAGCAAAAAATTCATTTAGTATCTCTAATTTGAGCCTATTTTGCCCATGATGGTGTTTGGTGAGTGATCTCTCCTGGTCCTTGTCTCAACTCATAAATGCATTATTATATTTTCTCTCCCCTGCCCAGCTTCAAAGGGAGTGACAGAGAGGCTTTAGTGGGTGCCTCGCATCCAGCCAGGGTCAACCCACTACACAAAAAAGCTTTGTGTTTCAACTCTGAAGTCTTTGAAATCTTACTTTAATTCTAGGATTTTTAGCTAATAAACTCAGTACTGCTGAGGAAGTAAAACTTACGAAAGCTAGAATGTATCCTACAAAAATGTAAAGCACTTATTTAATGTATTTGCTATATCATCATTTTTAATACATTTACTACTGATTTACAAGCTACCTTATGAAAGAAGAACCGTAAGAAGAATTAGGAAATATTTGGAGAGATAAATAGTATATGTTTTCAATTAAATTGTTAAGTGGTTCTCTAAATGAAATGTTCTTGACTAATGACAGGCACAATTATACTGGAATGAATGGGGAGCTTTAACCTTCTAGTAGCACTTGCTGGGATGGCACAGGCTTGTGCTTCATGTGGCACAACCTCTCTGCAGCTTGTGCACTGATGTAATTAAATACTGATATCACTTCTTTGATCTAAAGAGGTTCATAATCTCAGTTTACCCAGCAGGGCAGTCTATGCCCTATACACCTATTCATTGGCTCTGTGATGTAAAAATAACATCTGAAGATGGAGAATGAAAATGGGTCTCTTAGTGAAATAAGGGAATGCATCCTATCTCCCAAATAGGAAATCCCTATTTCCCACATATAGCATGTTGCAATATTTTCTAGAACTGAGTCAGAAGAAAACATGGAAATTTCCCCATCTACTGATTTTCCACTGCCCAGACCTCAGCTTTGCTACTTGCTTTGCTACATTCTTGACAAGAAAGTCTCACATATATGTATGCTTGGCAGAAAGATTTTTGAATGTAGAATCTGAAGAAGGAATAGAAATGAAAGTAAGCTTTGATATAGAAGAAAAGAATTGCTGAGCCAGTCTTACTGGATAACCAAGAAGGCAAAGGGTGTGTTAGTTAGAAGGGGTTTTTATGGCTTAGAGCAAAGGATAAACCCACCTCAAACAAGAAGATATTTTTATCAAGCAGAAAGATAGCACAGGCAAACAAGTCTGCCAATGTTGCAAGTAGAAAAAAGGTCTCAGAATTTTCCACTGCAAGAAAACTGAAAAACACCTTCTAGCTTAAACTGTAATGTACTAACTTTTAGTGATTGGAGAATAGTAACATAAATATGGTAATTATAGTAGTTATGATATGCTATAGGTAAAAATTAAGGTATAGATTGGTTCTTCTGTATCAAGATGCTCAGCAAAGAAAAGTATATAATGCATTGTAACCAAAACTAAAGGGTCTTCAGGCTTGTCTGCAGCTGGAGCTGACAGCTGTCGGCACAGGCTCTGTCGCCCATGACCCTGGACTACTATAATGTATTGGATGTAATAAACTGCATTATGAAGAGCTGCCTGGAGTCCCACATCCCTCATTATGGCTCTTACACCTGGGTGCTAGGATAATTTCTTACAAAAATTTAAAACTCTCCAACTTTAAAATAATGGCAAACATTATTCCTTCCTTTCTTAAGGGCTTACTGTAACACCTAGGTATTCACACTAAAATATTTTTTCCTTCTCTTTTCTCATAAAAATGACTGAATACTGTGTTTTGTGTTAATACAATCATGTCTGTATTTTAGAGTGCCAGCTGAGTCTCACAAGGCTGTCAGACTTAGACAAATGCAATTTAGTGGATGATGGCTCCTAAATTGAACTTCACTATTCAAAAGGCAGATGTGAACAGAGATAGATCTTTAGACACTCAGAAATTCTTAGCCACTTTTTATGAGTTTTCAGAGATCACTGTGCTAGATTTAGGAATATAAAATTACACAAAAGTAAGACTCAAAGATTTTTTTGTGCAATGAGATATTACTTACAGAATGTTTTCCACCAACCACCTTAAGAAATGCTTTGGTAGATGAAAATCTTACTGTGTGAAGGATGAGATTATATGATCGAACATTTCATTAAAACAACTCCATTATTTTTCCTTACTGTTTTTTAAAAACCTAAGAACTGTACTTTACTCTTCAAACTAAATACTTATCTCCTTCCCAAATATTTACCAGTCACAATGGAGTCAGTAGAAGTCTATAAATAGACATGTTCCAGAGAAGTCAAGCAGATATCAAGTTGCTATCTTCAAAGTATTAGTTCCTCTGGATCAGAGGAGTTTTTTCATCTTGACAAATTGCAATTCAATGCTGTACATGAAGACTAATAATTACTTACATGATCAGGTTTTATTTCAATAGAGATGTTGCACATTGTTTGACCTGTCACACAGGTTGTGGCTCCCAGCACAGATACAAGTTCATTCTCCAAGTTCACGCCATCCTTCAGAAGCACAACAGCTGTTTTATTAAAGGTCACACGCCAGAAGATTGTCACATCTTCAAAAGCCCTATAAGCAAAAGAGAAGAGTATGCATGTACTGAAGGAGAGCGCAACAGATTTAGGAAACATAAACCATAGATATAAAATACGTTTTATATTATTCAAAACTTATCATTATGGAATCAATTGCTTTACAATGAAAAAAATAGCTCTTTTTATTTAAATTTCTGCCTCTAATATCCATTTAGATTATAAAAAAAAGTAACAGAAGAAGAAAATAAAGCAATTATGGGAACCCAGATTCTTCTTAATTTTTGTTTCAGATAACATGCAATCATCTGAATAAGAGACACTTGGAAAGCAAGGATGGTTCCAAGTACTTTCATTAATACTATAGTAACCATTGGCCTGGAAAGCCAGGTAGACTGAGTTTTTCCTGCAAGTATAAGGAACTTACCATACTTGAGCATATTTATTTAAAGTACACACAAATGTACAATATATATATATGTGTGCTAATTAGGAAAAAAGTGAAGACATAAGCATACTGACACATAACTTCTTAATTGCTCTTTGTAGTATTCATAGCTACTTACATTATACAGAGAGGTGAGAATTGGAGTTACACCTTTAGCAGTGCAAATACATTACCTTAAGCAAAACCTTCACATTTGCTGACTCACGGTATAAAATGGTAAGAATTTGAGTTTTTTCCTGTTTCTGCTTTATACCAATAAAGTGACAGACCTAATTATATTCACAACTTAAATGCCCTATTGCCAAAATCTGTGAAGCTATTAAAGGAGCTGAAAGGGAAACACTTATTATAAAACTCTGTGATGAAAACCTCTTCCACTAACAGTATCTCCTGTGATTCAAGACAATATATTACAGAGTGTAGGAAGAGCACTGGAATCCACTGTTGCCTGCACCTGTTTGGTTGCCGTGCGACAGTCAGCAACACCTCTCTGTTTTCTGAGTCTTCATCAAGTATCAGGCCACTTTGTACTTCTGGAATGAATCCCAAAATGCCATTCTGGAGATCACTTCCTGTGTAAGAAATAGTCCATGAAAGTAAAAAAGCCAGAAAGTTAAGCTGAGAGTAAATTATACTTTTAATATGCACAACTGTTAAAACTCCAATCATGTATCAAAAGCATGCTGTAAAGTACTATTTCAAGACACTTCAATTCTCTTAATATTTCTATTCTTAATTTACACTCTAGATTTTTAAATTTAGAATTTAGGTTTCTAAATTTTATTTTAATCACTAGAATAATAACAACTGTTTTTGGAAGTAAATTCCTTACGAGAGTCCTGGCACCATTTTTGCATGTAAGCTTGTATTTTCAGCAGCATGCAACAAACTGACTGAATTCTGTGTCCCTTGACTTCAAGAGACTAAGTGTTACAGCAATCTCCAGAACAATCTCAAAAGCCTTGCTTATAATGCCCTTATGAGATACTCGCTCCAGCTATGTTTATCATAAATCTTAAAACATTGTGTCAGAACAGAAATGGGCCTCAACAAATAAAGTAGGTAATGTGATAAAGATGGGCTTCCAGTGATGTAACTTAAGGTTTCTTATTCATCCTATCCATGATGTGGTTGAACCCCTCAATTTTCATAGATTATTACATAAGCTTATCTCTTGCATCTTTATTCTACATGTAGAACTTGTGGGCTGCAAAACGCTACATTTTTCTGAGGGGAATGCAAGTAACTTCAGAAAAACAGCATTGGAAGATAAAAATTCCCAGCGTTAATGACGGGAAACTAATGTCTTCACAGTGCTCGATCAAATCTTGCTTCTAAAGGATTTTTCCTGGCAGGTAGTGATGGCTTTACTATAGAATTGAAACAGCAATCTACTTCCACTTAGTACTTACTAAAAGTCAATACATATAATAAGATGAACAGAAATTGTGTGTTTGCTTATGTGCATGAACAAATATTTAACCACTCTCCTTAATACATTGTCTCATGTTCCAACTTCATGGAACTTTGTACTGTAGGTATAACTCTAGAGCATATTAATACACTTCTGTGATATTCAATACAAGCTGTGGTATTCAATACAAATTACAACACATGTCTATACACATACTTCTGCAGTTAAATGTGGAGGTCCAGTGGCCTGCGCTGGCCAGCTAGCCAACCATAGCCGGGATCAACCTGACACCATGGAAAGCGACACCCTAAATTCAGGGACATTGTTTCAAGTTAGGGAGAGATTAAGTTTGTTTGAACAGGATCATGAAAGTTACCATGCTAATATGGGTAATGTTTCCCAGTTATGATTGGTTATAATGTTGCTAGAATGTTCCATGTTAGTGTATATAAATAGGGATCACCCCTTATTCCAGGTCTTAAGTGTTTGGCTGTATTTGGGAGCACTCCTCTTACTGTGGCAGAAGAATAAAGGACCCTCAGATTTTCCACCTAAGACCTGTCACCCACTTTTCTTCCATGCTGACCTGTTCCAATCATTGCCTATCCTCACAGGTGTGGGTGGAGCAACGTGACCGTTAACATAAATACCCAGGGCACTGGTCACTTCCATGGCAAATTTTACAGATAATTCACATGAAGACAACTTGTTTAATATGATCTAGTTTTGTATATGATCTTGATTGCTTCCTACACTCATCCAGCAATACAGTTTAATCTTAGTTCTCAATACCCACACTGATTTCTTAAGACTATCTAAATACACAACACTCCAGTAATGCTGGACCTTATTTTCTTGATTAGACTAAACTGAGTTAACCTAGAATTTGTACAAACTTTGTACAAACTTTGTACAAACTCCATCCATTGTAAAAGAGAAAGACTTAAATTAAAAATACAAAGTATATGAAATACACCTGACAGAATGCCAACATAATTCAGGTTAAAAGGGCCCTTTAAGTCTCTAGTCCAACACCCTTCTCAAACCTTAATTATTTCTGAAACCAGACCATATGTCTCAGAGGTCTGGGGCTTGAAAAAATTCCATGGACTAAGAAAGCCCACGCAACCTCCCCAGGCAACCCATGCCACTGGCTCTCTGTACACAATAGAAAAAAATGCCCAGGCTCAAATGAAATCTTATTTCAACATATGCCCACTGTCTCCCATCAAGCACTGCTGCCATAATGTATTATTTAAATAATGGGTCAGTAAATTTTCATGTCTCTCCTCTTTTAGGTAATCTTATGGTCTCAGTAGAAACTATGTTTTCCTGTATTCAAATGTCCCATGACATTTTCTTTTTCAAAACATGTTTCATAGAGAAAGTTAGGAAAAGGAGAAAAAAAAAACAGGTAAAAGAAAAAGTAAAAGAAGCTTAAAATGTTCTGCATCCTGAGAAAGCAAAGTACCTGAAGTGACACAATACAAATCATCTGGTCTTTAGAAACAAACCAAGCAAAAAAAGGAAAAAAAGGCAGTGATCATTTTGTGCCATAAACTGTCAATAAGTGGTCAGTATTTACAGTTTTAGAAAATATTTTGGTCTGAATGCAGCACTGGAGTACTGTGAGAAATCATTTTTACAATACTGTGAAATAACAATGGAAGCCCAGCAGTTCTATAACAGGATCTTCTTGGACACTTCTATTTTCATACCATAAGTTACTTGATGACTCTTTTCATAGTCACGAGTCTGTAGCATAAAGTATCCCACTTATTCTTTGAATTTGGAAGTCACACATCTACTGAGATGGGAATCTCACATCCCAGGAATAAGGAAAATAGCAAAAAACCGAATGAGCCTGCAATGCTGCTCCACCTTTAAAGAAACAGTTATGCTCAGCTGTCACAGTATATCACAGTACAAGCTGGCTTGTACTGGGCAATTAATTCAGATATAAATAAGAAACCCAGCTGGTTCCATAAATTGGCCCTGGACTGACAGACAGGAATCTCAACCAATTACATTCCATTCTAAGCTGCAGACATCTCACTTGTCAGAGACCTGGGCCATGTTAAAAGATCAGACCAATGAGTATCCAGTTATACCCCCTTTATAAAGAGGAGCTGAACCAATAAATGCTCTCTGTTGCCACATGAACATCAGGTGTGTGATCATCTCTGTCTCTGACGCACCACAGGCATGTTACATGTGGTGTCCACGACATGATGCAATTCAGGCATTTTCTGCACAAGGAGCAGGGGAGATTGAATGGTGTAATAGCTGGAGAAAGCTGGTAAATGCCACTAATCCAAATGGCGTAATAGCCAGAGAAAGCCAGTAAAGGCTAGTAATCCAAATGGCATGATAACTGGAGAAAGCTGGAGAAACAGCAGTATAGCGGTGGAATTACCACACTCAATGAAAAATTGCTACAAGATCTCAGTGGTAGATAGCAGAGTGTGCTGCATGGTTTCAAACACCATTTTTATGGATTGGAATCACAACTGGGACTATGGGGGCCTGAACTTCTGTACCAGAAGACCCCATTCTGAAGGTATGGACTTCCTTTCTCATAAAAAGAGGGATTAGTAATGACAAGCAGGCTCTGCTAGCCCTGCTCACATGGTGCGAAAGCCATGAATTGGATGTGTCCGAAGGGACCTCATTAGGCTTATTAAATTGGGAGCAGGCTGGATGAAACATACTTGCAGCAGCCTCCATTGGTGATGACACAGCCATGGATGTTAAAAGGCCATGGAGGATCACCCTGGACTTATTAAAACAATTAAATAATGAGCAGGAAGGAGGACGGGCAAAGCGGACACAGACCACCATGAAACCACCATAGGGAGCTGAAAAGCTGCCCCAGACAGGGACAATACGCTGACCGGGTGTTCTGCCTTTGTGCAGAGCCACGGGGCCACCCCACTCCGGGACGCGCTGCTGGTGGGGTGTTCTCCCACAAGGCAAGGTGGGAGGGAGATGCCGCATGGCCAAACTGCGCTGGGCGACAGTGCAGCCGCCTCTGTGTGCCCTGCTGCGCCGGCTGCAGACGGCCCCAGTCTTTGCGAGAACGTGTCCTGCTGCAGTGGGACTGCAACTGGCCACTGCGAAGCAACTGTGGTGAGTGTCCCTGCCCCGGGGAGTGGGGGAATCCTGGCAAATGGCGAGAATCTGGGGATTGCCCGTGCTATGGCTGCCGACAATGCCCAGGGAGGTGGCAAAACAGATTACACAATTGAGCCACATGGAGTAATGGAGTCTGCCACGGCCCCGGCGAACTGTGCAGATCTGGCAGTGCTGGGATGCTCCGTGCCTACACAGAACTGTTGCACTGGGCTGAGCTGCCCTGTGGCCACACCACAGACCTTTTGTGCGGTGCCAGGCCCCCACAAAACTGCATGAGACTGCTGTCCTGGGTCGAGCCTCACCATCATAACAGCTGAGGATCCCGGGACCATCCCACAGTGTCATGTGTTCCCCAGAGCCACCCTCCCACTGCCTAGACCCAGTTGCTGCGCAGGAATGGACTATGCCACCGCCTTGGGTGGACACACAATGCTGCCCCACTGCGTAGGGCCAGACCACGTAGTGTCCGCTCCAGCTGCGCCCTACGCCACCATGTTGGCACACCCCACTACCACACACGCACCAGGGCCGCCTCCTCCAGAGAGCGAGTGGCCCAGCTGCACATGGGGGGCCGGGGCAAAGCAGTGCTAAGTTCCTGCCAACATAACTCAGCAGAGCCCCACAGCCGCCCCGCCTGCTACTGCTTTAAATCTACTAAGGTTCTCATACTCTACAGACTCTTACATACTGATACTAAATGAAGGAGAAGATCAGGCTAGTTTGATAGCCCCTTCCCCAAGAGGGAGGACTGCAATATTTACATGTGCTAAGGTTGAAACTGACTCATATAATGTAACTATGTTAACCAATTCTATTGCAGTTGTAATAAAGATGTCTCGCAAAGGTTACAAATATGCAGAGCTATTTGCTAAATATGTCCTAGAATTCATAGTACAATATTTGTTATTATTGTTTCCATATGCTGAAACCAAAATTAATAGGCCTCTGTTAACCAATTCTGTTACAGTTACTAGGAAGGCATTATGTCTATCTATGTTTCAAATATGGACTACTGTTTATTAAATATATCCTAGAATTTATAATACAAAGTTTATTCATATTAATTATATACACAATACAAGCAGCATACGAGCTAGATCAACCTGAAAAACTCAAATCATTTGTTCATTCTAACATTCTAGATTCATTAAAGCAAACACAAAAATACTGACTTAATAATGTCATAAACCAATTTCAGTTGCAAAGTTTTCAAACTGAAAATTTGCCACCTGTCATAATTTTAAAAGCTAAAACTCACCTATTGAAGTCAATAACAAATTTCTAACTTCTAATAAAAGGAAGAAAAGTATATTGTTTGCACAGTTACCATAATAACTGACAAAAATTAAAATGCCTATATTTCTTTAATTATTCATAAGTTGTTCATGTTAAAGAATTTTTGCAGTGGATACTAATACAGGCTTGTTTTCTAAAATATAATTAGAGTAAACCTTTCCCAACCAAATTCTTGGCCCTGCTCAAGCCCTTAACCTGGCTGGTAAAGGAAAAATATACGATCAAATATAGATGATTCTGTGCAAACTTTGCAAAAGCTAAACTTTTTTCCTTTAAAATAAATGAGGAAGCCTCATCTGGAAGAGGTTCTTTCAAGTCCTCATTGTGAAAAAGAAGCTCCTCAGCAATAGCAGACCCTATAGTAAAACATATATGCAGTTCTAAGTCTCACCTTATTAATGTTGTTCAATAGTCCATGTTTTGTTCCTATTTTAGTTATTAAAGAAAAGGAGAAGAAGGTTGGGATGAATGTATACCCCCCTTTAAGTCCTGGGTGCTATCTCATGTCTTTCAATCAAGCATATATCAGTATTAGAAAAGGCCAAAAACC
Organism: Molothrus aeneus; assembly: GCF_037042795.1. Taxonomy (NCBI): domain Eukaryota; kingdom Metazoa; phylum Chordata; class Aves; order Passeriformes; family Icteridae; genus Molothrus; species Molothrus aeneus. The sequence goes on along the minus strand of NC_089680.1, from coordinate 58,673,836 downwards.
TAGTTAACTTAAATTACTTCTTATCGCTACCATCATCCTGTGATGTTTAGCTGCCCAAACCCAAGGAAATGGTGAGAGACCTCCTTACCAATACATGGCAGGGGGGGTGGTCCTTGAGATTTTATTACCTAGGGACAGACACATGAGAGCATTTCAACAGACCGTGGGACCTATTGGATACCTGCCAAATTTATCAAGCCTGCACTATGTTCTGCTTGGAATCACAGGCAACATCCTCCTGATGACCTCTCAACAGACATCACAGAGCTGTGTAACCGTGTAATAACTGATCACCTACCTCATGGAAATATGGGACTCTTGAAGTGACAGTTCATATAAGGACTTCATTAATTTACAAATAATCTTTCCTGTTTACAAACTGTTTTTTCTGTTTACAGATTGTTTTTCTAGTAGTTGGGTTTTTCTCTAACAGTTCTAAGGATTAAATGGTTTACCAGTTAAATAGTTTCTTGTTTTTAGAGATAAGTTGTAACTTCAAAGAAAATAGCCTGTGATATGTTAGCCTGAAAGAATATTAGTAGTTCTAGCTGAACAGCTCCTAGACATGAAGGCTGCAGTTTCAGTGATACATAGCCTCATGTAAATTAACCCCATCCTACCTTCTGTCACCCAGTTTGCAAAGGGCCCTTGTGGATGGGTGATAGAGAGCAGGTTGCAATTTTTAATAAAAAAAGGAAGGAGGAGAGGTCACAGTATCCCATAGTACAAGCTGGCTTGTACTGGGCAATTAATTCAGATATAAATAAGAAACCAGCCAGTTTCATAAATTGGCCCCTGGGTTGACAGACAGGAACCTCAACTGATTACATTCCATCCTAAGCTGCAGACATCTCACTTGTCTGGGACCTGGGCCATGCTAAAAGATCAGACTAATGAGCTATCCAGCAATACCCCATTTTTAAAGAGGGGTTGAACTATTAAATGCTCTCTGTTGCCACATGAACATTGGGTGTGTGGTCATCACTGTCCCTGACCCACCACACACGTGTTTCACTCAGTCTTCTCCCTTCATAAAGGACAAGAACAGAGATAAGCAGCACCTATAGATGTATTTTGAGTTACACTGCTAAGGGATGCTAAGGGGGCTTTGTGCATTAGATGCTTCCTCTCATCTGGAAAATGTTAGATTTAGGACTAGAATACCTTGCTTATTGTCATATAGAATTCCAATTTTACATGAAAATTGCTATGAGAACATATAGTTATTTACTGTTATTTAATTCAAATATATTTACTCATTTCCTGGGGGAAATAATATTACCTGCAATAATTACTACTGCAAAAGCAGCAAATCCATGTTCATCCTTTCCTTCCACAATCTGAGCTCCATATTCAGGATTTGAGAGGAAAACATAAAATGATTCCTGTCCTTCAGGCTCATCATCATCGAAAATTTTAATGGACACCTGGCTTTCAGTTTCTCCATCCAGCAAAGTCAGAGAGATTGTCTGTTCTTCAAAATCTTCTCCTTCCATTGCCCATGTGAAGTTTGATTTTCCATAAACATTTCCAAAAGGATACAAATCTACTGCACTCTGCGCACTCACTCCCCCAAAGGTTTTAACAGTAATTTTAATATCACCAGTAAATCCCTTGGTCCTTCTGACCTGAAGCACTGCTGTGTTGGAGATATTGTTGTTTGTATCTTCTTCAACATAAATAAACTCCGGCCCCAGACTTAGTATTCCATGATGAATATCATTAGCCAGGATATTAACTGTTGCAACACTGAAAGCTAGATTCAAACGGGGACTCCAGTCAAGGTTTGCAGGTTGAACATCCAGAATTTCCACAGAAGTCAAGTTTACAAAAAAAAATTCTTGTATTTCAGACACAGTGTCATCAATTATGGATATTTCTATCACCGCATTTGTCTGAAAATGTAAAAACATAAGCTCTCCATTGTAGATGGGTATAAAGTCTTCTAGTGGTTTGGCACTTCCGGGAATGGTCTGATATGTCAGTTTAGTAAGATTATTTTGAAAACCAAACAATCTTTGGACATATAGTCTGACTACCTGAACATCTTCTTCAACTGAAATTGATCTTGAGTTAAGATCAAACTGGAAGATCCCCATTGGCTCAATTTTAGCTATTGTAAATCCTGATCTGAAACAGAAACAATATCATATTGAGAGAGAAATACAAGTAATAAAAAGCAGAACAGTCAAGCATAATAATTTTCAGCGAGCAATCAATGATGGCTGTAAGAAAGCAGATTAAAAAATGTGCAATGGTAGAGAGAAGAAATAGAAATCATACAAAGCAAGACATAAAGAAGTTAGCTAAAAAATGCTTTTGTAGTGTTAGAGCAGCCCTCCTCATGCTTAATGCATCCTAAGTCAGGATGGGATACTCAGTAAATGATACATAAAATATGGTCTTCCCGACAAAATGGAGAGGCAAAGGAAAGTAGATCTTCCTACTGTGAACATAATACAGGAATATAATATAGTCACTACAAGTAACACCAGTTCTAAACACTGAACAAACCTCCTGTACCAAGGGCAAGCTGTGAAGTAGACAGATGCTAGCAGATTTACAGTTTTAGCCAGGAAGCTAGAGAAGGACAGGAAGTTATTTTCAAATATACAGTGCGGCTTTGAAATACTGCCTCTTTACAATATTACCCAAAATACATTTTTTTCAGATCTGAGTCTTGTTATCAATGCAATTTAAGATTTACTCTGTTCATATTAAATATATTCCCTTCTTATTGCAAAATATTAGACTGACTCTGCTGAATCTTGTGTCATCCCTTTATCTCTAGAACTTAACCATTATTCAATGCCAGAGGCTACCAAATGGCACAATTACAGTAAGTGGATTTGGCTAAGAGATGAGACCCTTCCACCACTTAGGAAGCCAAAAAACCTTCAAAGTAATTGATACGGGATGCAGTCTTAAGTTTTCTAGGAAAAGTTATTCTCATACACTCGAGGTATTTGACTTGCACAGTAAATATGTGCTTGAGGACTCGAGTTCATAGGAGGGACAAACACAGGAGAAAGAGTCTGTTTGAGGAATTTAGGGATCTGATTCATTCCTGACTTCCTTCAGATTTGCCAGTTCAATTTTAATATGGTGAAGCCAGTACTTTTCTCCCTACAGTGCCACAGTGTCATTCCATGCCCATTTTTTATACATTTTCATCTTCAATAAAGAAGAGTCAAAATAGTTTGAAGAACAAATAACAATTTAAGTGAGCCAAAAAACTACATTGATTGTAATGTTTTAATTTTTCAGAATAAAAAGGGGGTTAATATAAATTAGTCATTTTTAGAGCATTTCTTATTTCATTTGATTTCTTTTAAATAATGGTTGTCATCTAAGATCTTCTAAATATAGATATTTAGGGACACTGAAAATTGACAGTTTATTTTATTCTTCAGCTTTCTGGTTAAAACTGTTGATCTTGGTTCTTCAACCTAACTGTATCCATTGTTCTAGACACGTTCTAGGTACCTCAGATCCCAATGCCAGGAAACAGACAGGAATTGAAGAAAAGCCTCAGTTTCAGACAGATCAGATCTGCAGTACTGACATTTTTTTCCATGTGAGACAAGACATAGAAATTATCAAAGAAGGAATTCGAATTTGCTAGCTAAATTTTAATACCTATAATTTAATAGGGATTTGTATGAGGTATATGCCCCTATACATGTCATAATTCTTACAGCATCAGTGCAACTCAAAAGTGTAAATAATATCTTTACCTCAGGCGAGCCCCACCAGACACATTGCTGTGCACTGCTGTTAAAGTGATGGCAAATATCTCAGATTTATTTAGGCTTGGAGTAGCCTGAAATGAAATCACTTTACTTTCCTCCCCAGAGGAAAATACAACAGTACCTGAAAGGAGAATGATTGAGACAGTCAAAATCACTAAACAGGAATTCTATTTTTATCTGGAAACACACTGACATAGGAAGTTTAGTCACAATTCGATTTCACTGAGGTAAAGAAATCTTCATGATAAGGGTCTTTCCTATAGAAAACTGTCCTTCAGGGGCATAGCGTTGTGTCTATAAAGAAAAGTTTTTTTTTTCTCATAAAGTAAATATGTCCCTTACAGATAAAAATTGGATCACACGATTTCATTCTAATGAGTCTTCATTAATAATGGAAACATGCAGAGGTACAAATAACTAAAAAGTGGTATCATCACTTAGGCAACTGTCATAGCTGTTGTCCTTGTAGCTGTATATAACTTGTTTCAGCAATTACTCACCAAATGGAGGAGTAATATTGCCTAGCTTAACAGAGTCGGTGACCAGGTCTGGTGGACATCCTGAAGTCCAGCTAACTATAACAGTGCCATAAACTCCTCTTCTGGTTATGACAGCATGGCCTGTCCCTGCTACAATGTTTGTAAGTCGTAATATCACAGATTCAAAGCCAACCTGTGAAAACATAGTAGATTTTATCAGAAAATGGAATAAAAAATGGACAATAACATACGTGAAAACATAGTAACTTTTGTAAAATGGGCATCTTACAATAAGGATGGACGCATATACATAAATATATGTGCATTTATCTATGGACATATAAATATGCTCTTTTGAAAGAGCTCATATGAACTCTTTAATAATACTTGCAAATTTTAGATTTCAGGCAATTAGATTGCAGGGAAAAGGACCACGTATGAGTGACATTTCAGTACTGGAAACAGTGAATACAATCTGTGTCTCTTGTTTAGCAGAAAAATAAATCAAGCCTGCCCTCAGTGCTCACAGGTATTAACTGTACTACTCTCTCTCCACATATATAGATATATACATATAATTAGGTCTAAAATAAGTTATTAATTATACATTCAGTGAAAAGCAAGTTGCTACCACATGACACTGTACACAAAAATATTCCTGCTACTGTGATCTATTTTTCTTTTTCTCTGAGCAGCAAATAGGAGTGAAGATAATTTGCATATTCAAAAACTAATGATAAATGGATATATAGTAGTATATGGTATACAATAGTCCTTCTGAAAACAGTGTATTCAGAAAGACTATTTGACTTAAGTTTCATTGTAAATTAAAAACTACAATAATTCTTAAAGATAATTAAAAACATTAAATAAAAACTTCAATAAAATTTAAGAGCTAAAACCTCATCGTGCCTTTGCCTGACATAAAAAAAATGTAATGGTAGCATATATACCGTATCAAAGTAGGAAAATTATCTTTTCTCACTCTCATATGAAATAGATAAATGGAAAATTCATCACTCAATGATTACCAAATTTACGGACATGTGCATTAACACCCAACATATATTCCATGTCTTTTTGCACATAATACTGAATTCATGCTATTTTCTACTCTGGGGTTGCAGTACTTATGGAAGCATTGTCCAGATTTACTTATTTTCCTTTAAGTCCCCTTTCATGTAAATACTTACACTACTTTCATTTTACATATGAAGAGGCCTTTTCCAATTGTATTAAAATGTTTCTATAAGAATTTTTATCAGAGGAAAGAAAAACATACAGTGCAAGTAATAACAGGAAGGATCTCTACCATCATATTCATTACAATGAAAACTTCACTGACTTCTTAGAACAGGTATCTTCTGCAGTGAAGTGTACCTTTCTTCTGTGGTAGGAACATGACATCACAACCAGGCTACTGACCTGTGAATTGGCAGCTTCCTCAGGAATAAGCAGCACAGCAGACTTTGCTATTCCTAATATTTTAGGCACATCCTTGGCACTTCCCCTAACCAGGCTTACATTAGTAAGTTCCAGAGTAAAATTCGAGCCCAGTAAAATAAATGCCTTTGAGAGAGAGAATTTCATTAAAAAGGTAGAAATTTAATTCCACTAAAAATATTATCCAACAGTGCAAAAAATTAAAAAGCAACCTGCAGATTCTTGTTTGTTTACATACAAAGCATTTTCAAGACAAGTGTTTCATTGATTATGTTTCTCAAAGAATTACAGTTAAGCCATCTTGCTGGAATAGGAGTTTGTAAAGCAACTATTGCCATTTTAAAAAGTTGCATTTGACACACTGGCCACCTTTGGTTTGATTTTAATCCTTAGGATTAAAAATATTTAAGATGGTTGTAAGAGAATGTAAGAGTGGATGTAACACTGTGATAAAAATGACAAACAATAAGGAAACACAGGAGACTGCAGATATATCTATCTTTTTCTTCATTGGTCACAAATGACAGATCATTATTTACAATCCAAAGAAACTTAAGAAAATATTTGCATTCATATAATAATAAGATGTTGAACTCATAGTAACACAAAACAACAATGTAAGGAAACTTAAACTATTTGAACACATCCATAACAGTGATTTTGCAATTACTGTCAGAAAATTTGATTTTCAAATCCAGTTCTACTCCATAAAGAGGAAATTCATAACGTCAAGGCTCTCTTTTCTGCTTCTTCACAGTTGATATTAGTGAGAGTTTTTTATCTTATTTGTATCGTGATGAAACAAATGGAAAGAACAGATATCACGGAAGCTAAAAGAGTAATACACACCTGGTTGCTTATTGGCACTCTTTTTACTCCAAAGCTGGCACCATCCGTTATTGTAAGGAATCCCACCTCATTCTCGGGTTCAATTAGTGCTTTGTCATGAAGGGATATGACACGGTACTCAATCATCACTTCTCCAAATGCCCCAGCATGCCGAGTCACATTAATCTGAACATATCGATCCAGGGCTTTTTCTACCAATACTGACTGCTGATCAGAGTACAGGGCAAACACTCCATAAGGATCATCATTTGCAAACACTGTGATCTTTGAAACTCCTTTCTCATGGTCTAAATCTGCTCCACCTTCCACTGATATCAGGTGTACCTCATAGCTTTCATCCAGTTCTGGAACATCATCAGGTAAAAGGTAGATAATTATCTCAGCTGTACTCTGCTGGTCAGCAATGACAACAGATCCCTCTGTCTCAAGAAAGTCACCTGTGAGGTCAGATTCACTACATATTTCCCAGTAAACCTGAAATTAGTATAGAAAATGCAAAACATAAAAGAAAGAAAAATAATCTCCAAAGTCAGAAACTTGCAAATTCAGAATTCAGTATAGACAGGATAGGGAACAGACTGCTTTTAAATGGGTAAAATAATAATTGTTTTAGGTATGCCTAGGAAGAATATCCTATCACACAGACTATCTTTCAAAAGAGTGTATTATTTCATTAACAGTGTTAAGAATATAAATATTTCCTTTGTTTAGTTTCAGAAAATTTATGTAAGACTATGTGGAATTTATGAACATTTTTCAAAAAGTATTTCTCTTTTCTCACCAAAATACCATTGCTGTTTTTTCTGTTTCCAGTATTCCTCACATAAGAAAGGAATGAACTCTCATTAAACACAGCAGATGTTTCTATTAATTGATCACTTTATTTTAAATTAAATGAGTTCCTGTTAAAACTTCTAAACTTTAGGTAAAAACCAATGTTTTGTCATTGGTGGTTCAGAAAACTCTGAGGAAGTCTGATTCTGTCTAAAAAAGTAAAATGCGATGATATCAAAGACAACTCACTATGAAAGTACTGTCTCTTATTCTTCCATCAAAAGCAAACTGGGAGAGAAAGAAAGCAAGAGCAGTACAGCAGTATTGTTTTTCTTTTATTTCCCCTGACCAGGGAAGACTGAATATGACTCTCCAAACCACAAGTACCAGGGCTAAGCCCTTCCTAAATTCAGTCTAAAAGACAACATTAAAAAAAAAATTTTGAGAAACAAGCAATTGAAAGGCACAGAATGAGATATTTTTCCATACATCAACTTCAAGGATGATTTCAGATTACATTGTTTATTAGGAAAAGGGTAAGAATACCGTTATGTTCCCCAGAATGCCTTGAATTCGTTTGACAAACAGTGTAATATTTTGTGGCCCTTCGTCTCCTGAGGGTTCTGCAAAATTACTCTCTGTTAATGATTCAGGAGCAAACTGTACAATTCCATTTGGATCACCAAACTTCTCTACCTGTAAAAAGGTAAACAAACATTTAAAAACCTAGAAATGTAGTGTGAGTTGTATTCTCGTTGAACCTACTGATATTTTAACTGCTAGATGCTACAGGGCACATATCTGTTAGTTCCAAAAACAGCAGAGAAAATTTTGAATGTCTCTTTTCAGTTTTCAGTTCTCCTGTCCAAGAAGGAAAAGAACAAAATTTTATTTCAAATGCTACATCTGAGTATTTTGATTCTAAAGCAGAAAATGCTCAGGCAACCATGAATTAGTATACAGAAACTCTTCTAATACTAAGAGTTTGCAAACTCAGAACTATGGGAGAGAGAGCTCATCCACATCCATCTCCATGAACCATTAGCTGCAAAAAGAATTTGGGGCAACATGACTTCCTGAAGGGGACTGTGGAAGAGCTAATTCCATCAATGTCTTTCAGACCAGATAATAAAAAAAAAATACCTTTTCCAGGGGAGATTATTTTGAGGGCTTCTTACAGCAGCTTTATAAATATTTCCTTAGTTGCAGTATCTCTAGAGCACTGATTTGTCTGTGATAACTCTCAAAAATATCTGCATTTCTCTAGTACTATGAGAAGCCAGACTTTCTCCCTTCCTCTGAAGAGATGTCAAGAGTGACAATGTCCTATTTGTAACTTCTGAGGGGTCAGAGCCTGGTGCTGTGTGGGCATGTCCAGATCGCTATTACCTACCACACACACATGATGGTTGGTGCAGGCCAAGTTGTCTAGCCTGGAGAGTTTGTCCATCATCTCTTTGGTGTTTTCAAGTAAATTTCTCTTATCTTGACTCAGAAGCTGCTTTTTGTCACCCTCTCAAAAGAGAGGGTAGGGGAAGGGAAGCAGTTGAGTGGGGTTTAATTTCCAGCTGGGTTTAAATCACAACAGATGATAAACACATTGACACATAGAAATGTGGGCTCAATCCATGCTCTCTCCAAAGAGAACTATAGAAAACTGCAAATAGGAGGGCCAGCTCACCACTTTTATTCCAATTTTTACTGATAGATTCTCTGCCCTTTTTTCTTTCAGAATTGAACATAATATATCAAAGTATTACAAAGGTCAAAAAGCCAAATGACTAAGTAATCATTGGGATTAATTTTTAAAAGCTTTGCATTTATAAATACCAATATCAATAGAAATCTCTGAAGAAAGAGAAGTGATAATAACTTACTATTAATGTAATGCTGTTTGCCTTAGAATCTATTTCTGTTTCACCTTTCATAAGGCTCAGTCGAATAATGAAGGTTTTCTGAACTTCAACTTCTTCATGAGGATAGATTTGCAGATTAATTGTTTTCAGACCTCCTTCTCCTTCTTCAAAATAGAATGTTCCATTCACAGGGTCACCAATGTCATTATTCAGAGGAGACAAAATCTCTTCTGAATTGGGTCCCAAAATGTCCCAGTTAATCTGTGGAAGAGATCAGTTTCAGATTTACAGGGGTGGTATATTATAACAGCATCCCAAGGGGAGAAGTGACAGAGTACCAAAAGTACTTAGCTATGTTTAAGTCTTTGCTATTAATACAGGATACAAAATAGTCATAATTAATTCTATGGGACAAAATATTTTATAAAGCCTTTGAAGCCTTTGATTTACTTTATGAAGCCTTTGAAAAAGTAAACATGTCAATTCACAAATGGGAATTTTAAAGTGTTAGTCACAATGTCAGTTTATTAAATTCTAGATGTTTGTAATAGAAAAAAAACTAAGATTTCTTTAGCATATAGCAAGAATCACAAAGGCCAGTGTCTATTTCTCTTTCATGACTTTTTTTGCAGAACTTCCCACATCAGTACTCATAATCAAAACCATTTCCCTTTGAAGTGTGATGTCAAGTCTAAAAATTACAAATATTTTCTATCATAAAAGTCAGATTATAAAGAAAATTTCTTCAGATTATGAAGAAAATTATGAATCATTCATATTTCTTCAGCCTGATCAAAACCCACAGCATTTCCAGCAATTTCACAAATTAGATTGCCTTTAAGGAGGTTATATTCAGGACTTTACAATTATTATTTTGTTAATTTAAGTGTTTTTTGCTTTTCTCCAATGACTTCTAGAAAAAGTCAAAGATTGAGGCAATTATTATATATGGAGAAGAAGAGTTCATGGTTTATAATGCAAATTTTCCAATTATTTGACAAGACTGTGAAAGGCCCACCCTGCTTTATATTTATATCTTCACTTTATAAGTGGCCTGTATAGAGTAAAAAAATACTCTACAAAACTCATAGTAAGCAATTTCCTGAATTAAATTAAACTAGTAATAGTACATGAAGTTAACTATAATTTTTGTGGGATTAGGAGCTAGTTCAAAACAATATACATTATACCATAATAAAAGAAGGGAAGCAGGAGAAGAAAGAGGATTTTAAAAGGGTAACAACACTTTCTGTTATACTGCAGCTATATGCAATTCATGCTTAATAAAAAGCTGTAATTATACTATTAGAAATAAGTTACTAAGAAAGCTCTCAAAGCACAATGAAGGAGCTTTTTGACATAGTCACTGGAAAACTATTAGTCTTTTACAGGCAAGACCCACTTGCGCCTCCACCAACTGCCCAGTCCTTTCCACCACCAGGGACACCGTTGTGATTGCGTCAGGGTTGGGAAGAACAATTTGGCTTTGGTTGAGAAATCGGACCATGCCCTGGGGAAAGTCACTTTTCCCAATGGTGACCTGGGTCACCAGGTGGAGCCCCAGGACAGCTCCACCAGTAGCTCCTGTCAGTTGAATTTCAAATTGCTCTGCAAATTCACTGCACAGAAAAAAAAATTAGAAAAGACATTCTGAGATATCTGAGAGAAAAGAAAAAAAAAATCAAAACAGTACTTAGTAATTCAATCATGCAACCAACTGAATGTGTTTAAAGGAATAAAGAAATCATCTCCATGGGTGCAGTGTAGAAGATTCATTCTAGTTGCATAGAATGGTGATATCGAAATAAAAATATTCCAGATATCACAGTTCTGAAATTCTATCATTATTCTATTTTCTACTAGCATTAAGTTAAACAAAAATATGGAAAAATATTTTATTCTTCAGAGCAGTACTGTTGACGCCAACATTTCTTATAATGTAATTAAAAATCATATTTGATTGCATGCATGATTGTATACTATTTAACAGGAACTATGTCACTGTAATATAACATCTTCTTTTTCCCCTTTAGATGATTTTCTCCCTTAGGTGATTTTTTAGCCTGCAGAAATGTGTTTTCTAATTCAAGCTCTATAACACATATGGGTAGATTTTTTAATGCATGCTAAAAAAGACTTAATCAAAAGTAAATTGGTGAATAAATATCTGAAAATATAATTACCTTTCTTCATCATTTATAATAGAGATGTAAATAAAAGACTGGTTCTGTTCATGATAAAAAATTACAGTATTATTATGAATTACATAGTCTACACCATGAAGTGCAGAAATACTTCGAGAAAGAAAATCAGCTGTGACATTGCCATAAGTTCCACGCTTTCGCAAAACAGGAATCATGATTATTCCAGCATCCTCTTCCACTATAAAAATAATTGAGAAAAATTTATATAATTTATATAATTTCAAAATTCATGCCAAAGTCTTATCTTCCAAAATATAGTGAGAACTTGTGATAAACTTACCCTGTAGAAGGACATGCTGCGGATCAAATTCTATGATACCTTCAGCATTGTCATTTTTTGCAATAGTGACCCATACTGTGGAGATATTTCCTATTATTGGAGGTTGATCCACCTGTAGACCATTCTCTCTTACAGTAAAATCAAATCCACTTGCAAGAACATAAAAAAACCCCATAAAAATACATTTTAAACTTCTTGTGAAAGTATAAAGATATGTGTGTGACGATTTTTTAATTACTGCAAACAATTTTATTTTCTGACAGTTACTACTGAAGATTTTTTTTCACATTTCTTCATATTATTATGTTTGCAAGAATTATTACTAGAAATCTATATATTTCATTTGTTCTTTCTCATTTCATCTTTTTAATGAAATTTCTTGCAACTTGGCAATTTGTATCTAATGTATGGATTTTAAGTTTTATTAAATCTTAATCAGCAATACTTTTACACTAATGTTAAAATAAATGGATTTACCATACATCCATTTTCTATTATGATTACAATTTTAGCTGTATTACAAAATTTTACAGTAAAGCAGAAAAAATGTCTAGCAGTGATTTTATTCAGTTAGATCAGAATCCAAATATAGTTTGTTTTTCTAGTTTGTTTTTCTGCTTGTAACAAATGAACTGGAAATTTTAACTTTACCTTCCTTGGAGTTCCACTTCAGTAATCACCAATGAAAAGTTTTCAGGACCTTCAGGAAAGTCATCATCATGAATTTCAATCCAAATAATTTTACTTTCCTCCTCTGGTTCAAACACCATTTCCCTTATTGTGGGACTAAAATCCATTCCTTCCTCTGCAGTCCCACTAATTATCTGAAAGCAAAGATGCACTCTGCCATAGGATCCCTTGGAACGCACAATAGTGATGTTAACCTGAGGGAAAGAGAATATTTTCTTTTTAAAATGGCTTTGTTTTCTGTTACAGATGCATTTACAAGATGTTCTAAAGTCATATTTTCAATGGTTCTGTCCAGTAACAACAATATGATTTATCAAGTACAGAGTACATGCAATTTAACAGATAGTCACAGTCACTTTAGAGACTGATTTCTTTTCTTTCTAAAGTTGAACATAATTCTAGCAACAATGTTGATATTTATCAGTAATTTTATATAAGAAAGAATTTTAATCTAATACCCATTTTTCATCTTCTGTTGTTTGCAGTAGTTCATGGGAGAATGTAAACTCTCCATATGGATAATCACTGGCAGCCATGGTAATATTTGCTTGGCTGCTAGATTCATTTATGAGTCCTCCACCACTGATTCTGGTTAGTTGAAACTGGTAGTAATGCTTCTCCTCAGGACGGTTGTCATCTACAGCCTACAGGAAAGAACCAACAATAGCTGGAAGGATTTAAACCATTTCCAGAGAGAGAGAGATATAAATAATTTTTAGTCAAGATCCTAAGAAAATAAAAGAATGTACTTGGAATAGCTACTGGGATCAGATTTCTCATATACCTGTATTAGAACAACTGCTGCAGACTGCCTGTCGCGCATGGTCAAGGTCCCCGATACCTCAATAAATTCTGTGTGATGAGGAGGTGTTATATTCCAATATATTATGATCTCTCCAAAAATCCCCGGGCCACGTACCAGGCTGCAGGTAAGGACACAAACACAGATTTTATTTTTACCTTTATTATTTAATATCCAATACAAAGATAGTATATCATACTGTTGTGCATGGAAGAAATGTTATCAGCACTATAAAAGCTTCAGTTTTAATGTACTTAATCGCTATTAAGAACATAAGAATTCCCTTTTCAGGCATTTTCAGAACATATCTAAAGTTCTCTTTTATTTCTCTGCGTTTGGAGGTGTGGTGGTTTAACAGGAAGTATGTTTTCTGGGATGCTGTGGTTAGGCCAATGGATGCTCAGATTTTAATATTGGCACCTAATGTGGCCATTGGGATATTGGATCTGCCTCTGAGAACACGGGGTTAAGAGCAGGGCTCTCCCCTGGGAGGCTCTCTTGGGTTCCAGTCAGGGAAAGGTTCAGAGCTCCCCTGCCTGGCTGCGGGCTGGGCAGGGCAGGGGAAGCCATGTGGCCGGATGAGGTAGGACGGGCCCTGGACAGAAGGGAGGGGAAGGCCCCTGCAGGATGGAAGGGTGGAGGAGCACTGAGAGGCATCGGGCAGCCAGTGGTGAGCAGCAGTTCAGTGGTGAGAGCGCTGCACATGAAAGAACAGGTCACCATTGGCACAAGAAGGACTCCTCCTCTTGATGAACTGAGGACTGAGTATTCTGAAGAGTGGTGCTGGACTGAGAGTTGATGATTTGGGGGATGTATTGTATTGGGAATTTGGTGGGGAGGAGGAGGAGATATATTTGTGAAGTTTTCATTTTCCTTGTGTGTTTCTTATTTTTTTCCTTTCCCTTGTAGTTTAGTTAATATTTTTTTTTTCCTAAGTGGGAGCCTGCTTTGCTTATTCCTGGTCACATCTCACAGCAGAAACCAGGGAGAGGGTATTCTCATGGGGGCACTGGCATTGTGCCAGTGTCAAACCATGACAGGAGGCATCTCCAGCTGTATTTTTACCAAGAGGTCTTTCAAGTTTCTTTCCATATGTAGCCCAAAGATAGGGCCTGAAAACTGATTTCTCTTCATTCTGTTGTGCTTTTCCAGAGATTCTGTTCTGCTTCTCTTTCCAGAGAAGGGCAATTGGATGTCAGGGTAATGCCAGGGGCAATTTGATCTATAAGGCAGATATAGGATACTAGAATACTTCTTTGAGAATTTCTGTGATATGTTCTGTCTGCTGCTTGTCTAAAACCCTATAATAACATAATGCTTGGATAAGTCACAGTAAAGATTTGTTTGCACATTCTGCACATAACACAATCTTAAACTACTTCTTGCACAAAGCATTGTTTTCTCTTTTGGACTTCTTGGACCAGTACCAGAAGGTGTTCTGCTGCTTTATATTTGTTGGAAGTGTCATAATCTTTTATTCCAATGCTCTTAGAAGATTCTTCTAAGAATCTAAAACTTTTTGTTCTGTTTTCAGTTGATTGAATAAAACAATTGCATATTGTTTCCACCAAAACCCCCATTCCCACACTGTTTATGCTAGAATATAACAATTTGCTGAAATACTGTTCAGGCAAAAATCCTGAATCAAATTCTAGAAAGCACAAAGCACCTTTAAATGTCACAGTTTCTAACCCCTTTCTTTTGATTAAGATCCTCTTTCCTTTGGTGCATCCTTTGGTGATGTTGTAAATAACTTGAAGACAGAGAGGAATATTTGGACCTCTCCATTAATACTGAAAGGATACACACATGGTATATTCTACCCTTCTTTAAAACCAATCACCTACTTTTTAAAATAGTACTGATTATAGAAGTTATGATAAAATGCAATACTCAATAAATTGCCAAATGCTGGGTCTCATAGCTTTTGAATCTGGGCTGTTGCTCTTTCTTTGAAAAAATGAGATATGTACCCACCTAATAAGAGCAGTTCCATTATAACCTCCTGAAGGTTCTCCAATCAAAACATACTGGGATGAATGGGCTATCCCAATCACCCCAGAAGCTCCTTCATCTCCCATAATAGTGATGGTTGCAACACCTATGAAGAGAAAAATTAGTCTCATGGTAAGTGAAAACTAAGAAATTTACCTTTGGTAAATTTTGTGGCATGAATAGTTAAACATTAGCTTCATAGAGGAGCTGTGGAACTCTCTGACTTCTTTAGGTAAGGAAATTAGGGAAAAAGACTGACATTCACAATTGCAACCAACTAGAGGCCCACAAAATACTTAAGCACTGCAGACTAAAATAATATGAACAGACTTAGAATAGTTCTCATATAGAATATCTAAAACCAGAAGATACTGAATTAACTCTTTACCATTTACAGGAGATATCTCTGCATCACCAGTAGAGACTAGTTGAATGGTAAATGTTTCATTCCCCTCCAGCAGACCGTCTTGTATTGCATGTAAAATAATCAGTTTCTGGGACTCAGTCTGCATCATGTAAAGACCAGAAAGACATGGATATATATTAAATGAAATTAAACAAAATACAGCGTTAAAACAAATTTTCTTAACATATCAAGTGTTAAGAATGCTTGACATATTCTTTAGTACTTTAAAACATGAGCTTATCTGATCTGGCTGAAATTTCTTCTCACAGATTGATAGCCAGTAAAAATTGTCTCTCAAACATTGCGGGTCACTCTAAAAATACCCTCACTATTTTCAACTAAATAAAGATTGAAATTCCTTTGAAATTGTAATCACATAGGTGTTTTTTAACTTAGAGGAAACTTTCTATAGAGAAACTACCTATTCAATAGTAAACACATATTCTAAGGATTATTTTATTAAGATTAGATATATTAGTAAAATTAAATATATTAGTCATATTATTAAGATTAGATATATTAGTCAAATTTCTGCCTAATCCACATTTTTGTCAGTGGGAAGTGGCAAAAATATATAAATTTAGTATATCATGCATACAGTTTATGCTTATACTCAAGCATGTATAAATGTTCAAGACAAAATGTGAAAGCCTACCAGTAGAGAAATGACAGCAAAACTTTGCCAAATGCTAATGGTTTTACCAGAAAAAAAAATCTATTTTTCATCTGACTCAAAGTAAAACAACCAGCATACCTATTGATTTAATGAAAAAAACCCTTATACTGAGAGAAAATACATTATGCTCTGCTAAAATACTTTTCTTCATTAAATATTTTGAGTAGACTGTAATATTTATATTTAAATATTGACATAGTATCCAATATTTAACTCTGAGTTCAGAGCTGCAACCTGCGATGAAATACAAATTAAATAACATTGTCTAGTTTGAAAGTTATGAAGGTGCTTTTGGGTTTTTTTTAATCTGCAGATTTTGAGCAGTCATTTTTCTTTCTCACTCTTTCAATACAAATTTTCTTTTAAAAATGCTTGATACTTTACTGGAATAAGTGTTTCTGTAATCATTATATTCATTTGGTAGTTTCAACTTCTCTTTCTTAATAGTAAAAACAGTGGAGATTTGAAGATCTACCTTCCTGATGATTACATTATTCTGCATTAAAAGAGCATGTCAGCTTTCCATTGCATCTTGAAAGAAGCCTGAATATTTCTAACCCCACCAGTTCAAACTGACATTTTTCTAGTGTATAATACTTAGTAACCCTGTACTTCTATCAACAAGTAACAACAACCATACAAATATACACCAGTAGAAGGTGTATAAGTTAATATAAATAAGTTATTATTTATATAAGTTATAGATAAATAAGTTATTGCAGTACCTCATTGAAATGAAGGGTACCATTTAGAGGGGTCAGATCATATCTGGCTGCTTCCTCGAGAATCCATAACACTGTAACTGCTCCTCTTCCTCCCTGACTTCGACTTACATTGAGCAAAACAATTGCAGCAGAGTCATCAGGTGTCTCAGGTTCCTTCACAGTTACCTGATGGAGAAAGAGAAGGAGAATATGGGAAAGACTGTATTGAAAAAAGTCAAAAGCTGCATTGATTATGTCATATTACATGGATACATGTTTAAGATGAACAGTGGAGAACATTATCAATGACAATTCTAAATAATAGGAGTGAAAGTGGATAGGGACATAACAGGTGTAAGGAGAGTGTTGAATTCTGGTAGCAAGGACTAGTCATTCAAGTGATTTTTGTATGCACTGTGATCCAAAACAATTACAGACAATGTCACCAGCAGGCTCAGTACCAGCAAAAGGGAGAGCAGAAGCACTGCAAGAACTAAGATGAGATATGCTTTGTAATTTCTTTCCAAATTTTACTTTCAGTAATGCAGATTATTATACAGACCATCAAAAATCCTTCCTAGGATGTCCTGAATTGTTATTATAGTGAATTAAGTTGATTCAGTCATGGAGAAATCTACATTTATGCAGCAGCACTTTCACTGTTACTACCATCCTACACAGCTCGATGAAGACAAGCACTAATATCATTTCAATGAAATCACATCTTCCACTGCAGTGAAGGCTTACAAAAATCAGCTATATGCTAGTGACACGAACCCACTCCAAGTCTAGCAGAAAGGAGTGCAGCCTAAATCAAACTCACATTCTTTTCTTCAAACCTGAATACCCCAACAGGAGAATCATTTGGTGGAATAGCAACAGTTACCAGGGTGTCATTCCCAAGTCTTGCACCACCTGTTACCCTCACCAGGGCAATTTTGAATATCTCAAGGAATTCAACTTCATTGTCATCTATGATTGTAATTTCTATTTCTCCTGTAGCCTGTAGAAATGTTAAAAAAAAAAAGCGAGAAAGCTTCATTTATAATATTCTACCAATTGTTTGACAAAAAATTAAAATAGGCAAATTGTATCTAGTAATAGACAATGCTGACCTGTTAATTTTTCTTCTTATGCTTGTATATTTATAATAAGAAGATATAATTTCAGTAGTTGTTTGTCAGTCCATCAATGTAAATCTTTTTTGTTAAAACCAGCAGAATGTTCTGCTTTGGTACTCAGTAGAAAGTGCATGTTGACAATATTGTCAATATTCTGTCAAAATTCTGCACACTATGTATATCCTTCCCTTTGCCAAGGACCACTTATATTCACTTAAAATCAAAATCCCTCGTGTACAATAAGTATTCTAAGGTGCAGCATGAAATTTAACACTTTGTGTGGAACACAGATAAGAAAACATATAGGTTTATTCTGAGAATTTATAGCGAAGGTGGATTTCGCTACAAATTTTCATTGTAACAGGGTTTATTATTAGAAGTTATGTCCTCACTTGCCAAAGTACCAAAGACACACAAGCCTATATGGTCAATGGTTTTGAATATTCTGGTTTTCCATGTTAAAAACTGAAGCTGGGACCATCATTCACATACATAAGGCCAAAAATAATATGTTTACAGTGAAAATTCTGATAGAGATAAAACATAGAAAAAATCTTAAGCTGGTAACCCAAAGTCAGGTAAACTTTCAGCAAGTGAATACCTGTCCATCTGCAAATGTAAGGTTTCCACATGATGGTGTGAAGTCTTCAAAGCTGGCAGTTGAAAGAATGGCTTCCCAGTACAGAGTTGCTGACCCAAACCTCCCAGCCTGTCGAACAACTGGGAGTTTTAGTACATTTTGTGGTGGTGGTACCTCATAACCAGAAACAGCTCCAGTGATACCCTGTATATTCAAAAAGAAATTGCCGTGTCTCAACAAACTTTTTTTTTTTTAAGTTTACTGGCAGTTAAAAATAAGTGAAGAAATACTTGTAAAATGGTCTGGCCTTAGAATTGACCTTGCTATGAGCAAAAATCTGGATTAAATGACCTCCTGACATCCCTTTTTTTGACATTGGTTTCAGCAATGCCAGCTCCATAATAAATTTTGTGTATTATTTGTGACAAACCTCTTAAGAAAGAATTGTTTGTCTGGTATCTGGCCATTTTACCCAGAACAATTTAGTACCATAAAGCTAATCAGAACACTTTCATAAATCATCTGAGAAACCAGACCGTCTTGCTCAAAAGCCACTTTACATGTTTTTCATTCAGACTTATTTACCTTTGTAACATTAAAATTAAATATTCCTCTGGCATCGTCATTTTCTTCAATTGTTATTTCAGCTATTTCTAATCCAAGCCTCTTCACACTTGGCTGTCCTTCAGACAAAGTGATTAGCTGCACATCAGTAATATTGATAATAAATCCTTCCTGTAATTCTGGAATATTATCCTGAAAAAGAGTTTTAAATGTCTTTTTTTTTTTTTTAATGATACCTTGCAATATAGTACAGTTGACTACTTGTAGGTTGCTACCTGTTCAAAACTTCTCAGTATTTGGGACCATATAACCAATCTCTGGCTTCATACCATAAAGATGAAAAGATACTTCTGCTGAGATTTTGAAATCAAAGCTGACAAGTCAGATTCCAGATCTGCAAGAACAGTGGAAAGCAGTGCTGGCTGTCATCTGTTACTGCTACCTATGAGAAAGTCAGCTAGATCTCAGAAACCAAGCCATGACTCGAAAATCAGTACCTCCATTCTAAATACAGTTAAAGAATATACATAATCTTTTTCATTATTATAAGCAAATTTTTGGATTATAATCAAACAAAGAATTTGGCTCATTCCCAGTGATGAGTATGCAAGGTTTTTTGAAAGAGATGGCTGCAAGAGTCCCAGCACAGCCATTTCCATAATGTTAAGTCATACTACTAGTATAAATTCAGTACCATTTCCATTTCCTTAAAAGATATTAATAGCTTAAGAAATTGTTAGTCTACTCACAGGCAAAATAGTGACTATGACAGAAGCTGCTGTTGCATTCTCTGCCATAATTACTGTTTTCTTTTCCAGTATATAATCCTCATTTTCTGTTGCTCGATTGGAGGGTGGGAGTTCAAAGTTTGGCGCAGTGCTCAACTGGACTGCAAGGTCCCCAACAAATCCTTGTTCTCGAACAATTTGTAGAGTAACAGTAGTTGAATTCTCCTGCCCTATAGTAAGGAGATAGAAAAAATTCAAGATACGATTGTTTTACAATCATAGAATATGCTGAGTTGGCAGGGACCCACCAGGATCATCAGAGTCCAACACCAGAATCACATCATGGGCCTGAGAGAATTCTTCAAATTCTTCTTGAACCCTGTCAGTCTTGATGACCACTTCCCTGAGCACCCTGGGTGGTGCTCAGCCATGCTCTGGGTAAAAAACCTTTTCCTGCTAGCCAACCTAAATCTGCCTGAACTCAGCTTCATGCAATTTATTTAAGTTCCTGTCACAGGGCACCAGAGAGTGCAGCAATCAGTGTCTGCCCCTCCTCTTCCCCTCATGAGGAAGTTGTAACTGCAATGAGGTCTCCCCTCAGTCTCCTCCTGTCCAGGCTGAGAAGACCAAATAACCTCACCCACTCCTCATACGACTTCCCCTCAAGGCCTTCACCATCCTCTTGGCCCTCCTCTGCAAGCTGTCCAAAAGCTTAATGTCCTTCTTATACTGAAGTGACATAAACTGCCCCCAGCACTCGAGATGAGGCTGCCCCAGGGCAGAGCAGGGCAGAGCGGAGCAGGACAATCTCCTCCCTTGCCTGATTGGCAGTGCTGGGCCTGATGCCCCCCAGGACATGCTTGGCCCTCCTGGCTGCCAGGGCACTGCTGGCTCATGTTCAACTTGTCACTGACCAGGACCCCCAGGTCCCTTTCCATGGTGCTGCTTTCTATCATCTCATTCCCCAGACTGTCCATCCATCAAGAGTTGCCCCATCCCAGGCACAGAGTCTATTACTTTCCCTTGTTAAACTTCACACAGTTGGTGATTGTCCAGTGCTGTACTTTGTCAAGGTCTTTCTAATTTGTTGAGGTCTCTCCTCAGGGACTCTCTGCCCTCAAGGGAGCTCCTCCCAATTTAATGTTGTCAGCAAACTTAGTATTCCCAAGAGTCCTGGATCCAAGTCATTTCTCACAGTATATCACAGTACAAGCTGGCTTGTACTGGGCAATTAATTTGGATATAGATAAGAAAACCAGTCGGTTCCATAAACTGGGCCCTGCGTTGACACAGAGGAATCTCAATTAATTACCTTCTATCCTATGCTGCAGACATCTCACTTGTCTGGGAGCTGAGCAGCTTTAAAAGACCAGACCAGTGAGCTATCTAGTGCTATCAGACCAATGAGCATTTCAAAGCCCCTTTATAAAGAGGGGTTCAAACAATAAATTCTCTCTGTTGCCACATGGACTTCAGGTGTGTGGTCATCTCTGTCTCTGACCCACCCCCCTTCATGCTACAGCTGTTCATGAAGATGTTGAAGAGAACTGAGACTAGGATGAGCCCTATGGAAGCCATATTTCAGCCCTTGGCCTGCTTGATTCTCAGGTCAGCTAACTACCAGAGCTGCTTGTTAGAAGCGCTTCAATTCTGCTCCGTGACACAAAAGTCCTTGGAGAATTCTAGGGCTTAAGCAGATGAGCACACACAAGTGATGAGAACACACAAAACAGTACCTATATTTGAAGATACTGTGCATTGAAAAACTGGATCTAGAAGAAGAATAAGATATTAAATATCAACAGTTTTATATGTGTGTTACACAAATTATTACTTCAACACTTATACTGTTATTCAGTTATCCTTCAAAACTTCTATCTCAGTAATTTGCCTGACCTTTCATGCCTAGGCCATCACTATTGATTCTAACACAGAAAGTGGTATTTAGGGTAGTCATTCTGTAAATGACTACCCTAAACATCACATTTCCTTAACTCAAATATCGAAGAAGTTAAATAGACTTGTATCAGTCAGAATCAGCATCCTTTTGGGAGAGCAGATTTATTTTATCCAATCAATAATGAAACACATAATCTGGCGAAAAGTGGTGCATTTATGACTGCAGAAATAGATAAAATGTAAATAGGCTTGCACTTCAAACAAGTTATTGTAACTGGGTATTATTTCACAGACAGAATTTGTGAATAATTCATTAAAAGTACAACAGTTAAAGATTGGAAAAAAAAAACAACTGTGCAACCAGTGGAAGCTAGGAACCTTCCTTGAATCCTAACTTCAAAGTATAAATGTTTATAATGTGTAAGAAATTAACAGAATCCTATACATTACTTCTAGGTGCTAATAAAGGGGTAACACCAATTCACCTGAAAATAAAACATGTTAGAATATTTTAACTGTGATAATATACTCTGATGAAAAAAGTATTTTTTGTATATCTAATTTTTTAATATGGACAGAATATTAAATTGTTAGAAAATTCTAACTGGATTGTTAAAGTATGAATAGCCTATCAGGTAACTGCGGGAAGAGCCCCAAAAAATGCCAGCTAGCTCCCTGAACCAGGAGAGAGGGAAGAAGCCTGCCCATCATGTCAGTTCTGCTCTGATCAAGTTCCTGGGAGAGCTTTTTCAACTTGTGCCTGGAAGGAAAACCAAATCAAACATGTAACTGCAAGCAGAAAAACACCACCTTTTTCATGAAATACAATTGACTCCTGCTCTGCTTCCTTCCTTCCCCTAGGCCTCTGAGCAAAAGACTTCCCTTTTTGAGCCACTTCAAGAGGAAAGTCTTTCTATGCAAATTATTTTAAATATAGCAATCTCACTAAATGGGCAACTTCTGCTTTTTATATAAAGAGAAGCATTTTATGCATTTGTGATTTGCAACTTACCTCTCAAGAATGGCTGAAGAATATGATGTATGCAATGTGAAATACAGCATAATTACATATTTTAAGGGATATTTATGCTATAAATAATAAAATATTGCTGATATATAAAAACTGTAATAAAAAACTGATTATATATATATATACATATATGTATATATGTATGTATATATATACACATTTATGTAACCAGTGTTATAGCGTTAACAATGCTGACTTTGAAAAAACATACATTTTTTCCTAAGAATCAAGAAACAGACTTACCTTCTGGCTCTGTGATTTTAACAAAGAGAGACTCCATGTGCCATTCAATCACACCATGTGGAGAGTCACTGGGTAAAATGCTAAGTACAGCTCTTGCCCTTTCGGGATCAATGACAGCTCCTTTTGTCCTATCTTGAACATCCACAGTGGTAACACGCGTGAGTATGATTTCCACTACCTCTGAAAGTTCTGCAACACTGTCTGCAAGAATTGTCAGGGTGATTGTGGACAGGGCCTGACCTTCTGAAAATGTAACCTAAAGTTTTAGAGGGAAAGCAGGAAAAAAGTCAAATTTCTTGTCAGTGTTAGTAAACCTAGAGTTTTATTCTGTAAACTGTATCAGTTATAAAATGCATCTACATACACACATACATATCTTATAAAATCATAGAATACAAGGTTGGAAGGGACCACAAGGATTATCTGGCCCAATCTTTCTTGGCAGTACCACAGTCTAACCAAGATGGTCCAGCATCCTCTCCAGCTCAATCTTAAAAGTGTCTGTTTTGGGGAGTCCACAACTTTCCTGGGAAGGTTATTCCAATGGATGATTGTTCTTATGGTGAAAAATTTTCCGCTTACGTCCAGTGAGAATGTCCGCAGGAGTAACTTGCATCCATTACCCCTTGTCTTTTCAACATGACGCCTTGTAGAAAGTATTCTACTTTGTCACCACTTTTTAAGTACTGACACATGGTCTGAACATAAGGTCTCCCTAAAACCTTCTCTCTAAATTGAACAGCTCTCTCATCCTTTCCTCATATGACAGGCTTCCCTGTCCTCTAACCACGTTTGTGGTCAGCTCTGGACCCCTACCAGCCTGCCCATATCTATTTTCCATAATGGGGACCAAAACTGAACAGCTGTAGCCCAAAAAGTGCTCAGTAGAGTGGGCTAATGACTGCTTTATCTCTGCTGGGAGTGGTCTTGTTCATGCAACCCAGAAACATTCTGGTGGATTGCATTAATGTTCATATTCATGTTTATAATGTTTATATTGAGTTTATTGACCAGGAGAATCCCCAGGTCCCTTTTCCTGGAGCTAATCCCCAGTCAGGATAGATGCCAGTGGGTGCTGGACTCCTGAATTATGTTTTCCATAGTGCAACATTTGTTCCTGCTGAATCTTCCAGTCTGCCCAGGTCTTCCTGCTAGATGGCTCTCCAAAGTGTCCACTTTCTCACATCGTCAAACTTCATCAGAGTACACCTGATCTCATCACCTACATCACTTATGAAGATATTAAACACTGTAGGGCCCAATATTGATCCCTGAGGGACCACACTTGTGACAAGTTGCTAGTTTGAAAAGGAGCTATTTACCACCACTCCCTGGGGGCAGCAGTAACACATTACTTTATTTAGAAGTCCACAGCAAGATGTATCAAAAACCTTGAAGAAGTCCAGGTAGACAATGGCTTTTTCTTTTCTTATTAAACAGCCTTTATCTCAATATTTTTCTCTTTCTCCTCATCCTGCTGAGATGGGGAGTAAGAGAGAAATAGTTGGGGGTTTTTAGACAGCTAAGGTCAACACACCACATATATCCATATCAAAATAATGAACATATATCTCTTAAAATCATTGCTATGTGAAAAAAATGGCTACTCAACTTACATTTTTCTTCTTCTCCAGATAAAATGATTGATACATGCTTTGTCTATCCATATTCTTATTTTTAAATTCAAAGGGCCTGCCACTTGATTAGGTCTTTCTCAACAAAGAAGATGTGTGTAGAAACACATCTAGTCTAGTCTACACATAATATGTAGGACAAACAGAAATTTCCACTTAATATCATCCTTTCTGACTCTTCCTGCATGGAAAGCTATGTAGTGTACTCATATGGTATGTAGCTGGAATGCACAAGGAGGTACTCTAACAATTTTAGAATGATTGTTTTGGGACCCTTGATTTCCAGTTCATTTATTTTTCTCTTCATTATTTTTCAGGCTTTGTGTCTACTACAGACAGCCAGAAGGTGGAGGACTTCGATTTACAGAAACTGACTCCTGCCAGTCCTAGGGCATATAAAGAGCTTTGGCCACAGGAAAAACTGGATTTTAACATGGCTGGGAATCTAAAAGTCTCAAAAACATAGAAAACTGGGACTTGTCATATTCTGCTGGGCCACTTAAGTTCTCCATTGTATTGAAAAGGTCAGGACGAAGAGCAAACATTCCAGATTCCTACCTATGCAAACAGTTTTACATAGTAACTGAATCTCACAGCAGGGAAAAAGGAAGATGTGAATAGGATACTACAGATACACATCTCCTGTGCCTGGACAGCTTTGCAATATCAGGTTCTAGAAGTGTAAGGGTGATGCCGCTTACAGTATCACCGCTTACAGGTATTATGTGCCAGCCAGAAGCAAAAAACATTTGAATCACAGGAAAGGACCAGGAAGCAGGGATTAACAGAAAAGTGGGGCAATCTAACGTGTACTGTCCTTCTCACTCAATACATCTTTTTCTATTGTCTGAGACAATACAGTCAGTGCCTCCCCAATAATAGTGATATTATTAAATACCATTCCTGAAGCTGGAAATACATCACTTATGCTCCCATTAGTGATCCACTCTACTGTAACTCGTCCATATGTTCCTATTAAACGTTCAATATTCAGGGTGATCAAGCTGTCCTGTTCCATTTCTTCAATTTGCTTAAATAAAGAACTCTGGAAAACATACAGCAGCAGAATCATAGCATTATTTTCTTAAAAAGAGAAGTTTCTTTAGAGAACAGGATATTCAAAGGACAGAGACATTGGGCTTCAATAAATTATTCTACTATTAAGCAGCTAAATGCAAGTCTATTGATTAAACTTTCATAACTTAATACTCAACAGGTCCAAACTTCATAAACACAAGAATTTGTAATGTCAGACCTCTTCATCCCGAGGCAAAAATTCAATGGTTTTTGTCACGTTTTTTTTTGGTACAGTATTTTACATGCAAATCATGTGAAGCAGATAAACATGTAGACTTTCAAGACAGACATATTTTTACTGTTGTTACTTTACAAATATTCACCCTCCTCACACAATGTTTCATTACAGAGATGATTCTTCTGTGTTGTATATCTTCATTATGCATTTAGTACATATATCTGTTTACATAACTTCTACAATATTTGATAACTTAAGAATCAACAACTCCAAATAATACCTTTAGTCTGATATTTTCTCCAAAGTTTTTATTTTGTTCAGGCAGATGGACTCATCCTGTGGCATAACTATTTTAGAGGAAAAGAATCTTTACTTAATTCCCTTGATTAACCAATCAATAGAGACTATGATGATATATATATGCCATCTGATAACTAATTTTTTAGGTTGCTGCAAAGTAAAACTGATAAAATAATGGGTTATTCTAAATGTAAGGGGATTATAAAAAGCCCACAAGAGGGACAGACTGGAACTGAGTTTCTATTACCTGTCATCTATATAACCAAGTAACAATGCTAAATGGAAGTCAAAACCCTTCTGCCTCAGGTTGCTACCAGATTTTAGAAGAAGAATCCTGTCACGTGCAATTTAAGTATGTTTGTGTTCTGTTATTCAGAAATTATATATATATATTTTAATGATTTACCTTAAAAGTTTTACCTGGGCAAATGCAATGACTCCATAGGCATTGTCATTGGGAGGAATAATTATGTTAACAAAACTGTGGACACCAATCTCTGCACCTCCTTTAGGGTTTTTCAGGCGCACTTGAAAACATTCTTCCTCCTCTGGGATGATGTCATCCAGGATATTGACTGCTATCACAGCTTCCATGTCCCCAGGCTCAAATATCAATTCACCTGAACTAGCATACAAACAAACACATCAAGTAATTATAAACTGAGGATATGATTAACAAACTTTGAAAGCACTACTGAAAATTTAAAGAGCATTTTTGATGCTGAAATTGTTGTTTATATTCCTGAGTAAGTCAATGAGGTTTAAAGATTGTGGGATTAGTGTTGGGCTTGTTTTTATTCTTAATTACAATAGAACATATAGTAACTGAGTAACTGATATTTCTTATTAATGTAATGTAATTTAATTTATCCTAAATAAAAGCTTCAATATCCAGTTTAACTACAAGTCCTTTTATTACATATTTTAAAGCAAATTGAGAGAAGTTTGACTTCAGGTTAACTTAAATCTACCTGTGAAAAATTCTCTTTAGTGTTAATAAACACATCACACAGAGGAGCCTATTATGATCTTCACTGTAACAAAAAGACCACCACAGAAAAAGGAATGCAAGAGCTGGGATATAAATCAAAAAACCTACCTAGGTATAAAATCTGACTGGTTGGAGATAGTTGTCAGCTCATAAATCTGGGAGCTGGATTCAACGGAAAGAGCAATCAAACTCTTGCTGGAGTTCAGAGACTTTGTAGTAGTGAAAATGATATGATCTGCATATGGGGCTTCCAGCATCAGAGAGAACTGGTTCCCTTCCGAGTTCCAGGAGTACAGTGCTGTTGTGTCCTTACCAGAGAGGAGGATGTGAACTACATTGAGCAAGGAAGAGAAAAAAAGACATATTCAGTGATATATTTAAAATTTCTTGTAATATCAGAAATGTCCTTGGCAGCTCAATTGTTAAAAGTATCTCTTAAAATCTGATAAATAATATGAAAATTGAATGCATATATTTCTTCAATTCCAGTACTATAAACAAAATCTCACCTAAACCTGAAGGAGGTATGAAAACATGGATGTTTCTTACAGCAGAGACTGGAAGAGACTGAAAGTGTCTGAAGGTAGACTGCCCTGTCTCCCAGATGAAAATTTCAGAATTTCCAGTTTCTACAAAGGGGAAAAATTACAAAACATACATTATACATACATTATATTGCTGCCTCTAATCACACACTGGTGGCCATTCAAAGACAGAGGTTGGCAACTTTAATTACAAAGTGAGACCAGTGATTGTATCTTTCTTTTTACTTGCATAACTCCAGAGCATGATTTCCCATTAGATGATTTATTCCATGACATAATTTAAGGGTTTTTCTGCACACATTCACATAAAAGAACAATAAAAAACCCAGCAGACAACAGTCAACAGCAAAGAAATCTATGGACTGCAACACACACTTTCAAAGAGTCACAGTGATGCAGACATCAAACAATGTCTAAAGTGTCATACTTGTAATAAAAATGTACTTTGCTGAACAATGCTCTTTGCATATAACAAAACTCAGGAAAGCTTAGAAAGGGTGCAATGAGCAGCTAGATGAGTAGAGTTATTATTCCCTATTGTTATTGGGAAAATATTTCATTAGTTTAATAAATATTTGAGAACATACACAATGCTTTCGTTTTCTGAGGTACAAATCACAGATTACTTTGGTAAGATCCTTTTCAGCAAATTGTCATCCAGCAGTAATATTTTAATCTCTATCTAAACCCCTTTTATTCCAAATACCTTTGCTATCAAACAAGCCAGCACATACTTAGCAAACTCAGTGTTTGTTTTCTGATAAATACCTTTTGCAACAATTAAATATATATCAGATCCAGAAGTCCAGGCCTCCATGTGTTTTATTTCTTTTGCTGGTAACTGATGAAAATTCCTAAACTCATTATTCAGCCATTGGTACAAGAGTACATTCTGGCTGGTATTTGACAAAGAAACTAGTAAGTACATAATGCCTCCTCGGGGAAACAAGGCAATGCTCAGAGCTTTGTAAAGTGGTAGTTGATGATGCAGCACAAATATATCTTTATTCCACTGGAAAACCTGCAAAAATAGAATATGTATTTTATTATCTATTTATAAAAAGCACTAAGAAAAAAGAAATTAAGTGTTTTGATGAGAAATTGGATAGACTTATAATTAACTGATTTCCTCATTTCTATAGTGGATCCTACATTTATGGTGGAAGCACACTGATAAGCAACTCTAAGTAACTACCTTACTGAAAGTGCCTGTGCATCTGTTCTACAGATGAACAGGTTTATGGTCAGATGCTATTTCTATCCCTATAGGTATTTAATGTAATAGACTTCAAAACAGAAATGACAGTAGCAATATCATCAAAACAAGTCTAAATTACATGTTAATTTAAGGAGTGTTGTTACCTTTAAACAAGTCTAGAATTTCATGTCTTATAAATCTGTAATAGAAATGTAACTAATTTTTCAGGAATACATACTTACTGTTTTATCTATATTTCCTTCATATTTCAAACTGAAAAGTAATCAAACTACCTACATCAAAGCCATGAAGACAAGTGTGCTCTAACCTGGATGGAACTGAAACTGGTGGTATCACTCACAAAAACCAAATAGTCTTCTTCATCCACAGCAAAATGTTTGACAAGTGTGGTATCCAAAATAGAGAGGGTCTGTAGCTACAAGGAAAATATGGCAAAAATGGTATTTTGAAGTCAGTTCAAGTTCATACATATGCACACACAGATTTAAAAACTGTAAACATACAAAACATGTATAAAATAATATATTAAAATTTTCATAGATGTAATTTTATAGTTTTAAAAATATATATAGGATCATTTTACAAAATTAATATTGGTTATCATACATTTTTCAGAAAATGCTCTATGACTTCATTACTCCACAATTTCTTTGTTCACCTCCAAGGTCATTTTATCTCTCCCTCAAAGTATGACTATAAAAAACATTAGACAACAAGCTGTAATAACTGTCATGGTTTAGGAATGGTATTTCTCAGTTTAGTATTCCCACTGAAACACTCCAAACCCTGCTGCCTCTTCCTTTCCCCCCTGCAGTGGGATGGAGAGGAGAATTGGAAGCACAAAAGGTGAAGATCATGGGTTGAGATAAGGACAATTTACTGCAAACAGCAACGTGATAAGAAAATTAACAGTAAAAACAACAATAATAATAGCAGAGGGTACAAGAGAGGCAAAATTCACATGTGAAAATGCTCACTATGCAAAACCCATCAATATGTGAACTGCACCCAAATACCCCAACCCCCAGGAGGGCCCCTTTCCCCTGTCAACAGAAAATGACATGAGGTGGTATAGAATAACCTCTGGGCTCCAGCCATACCCCCTCCTGGCTACTGCAAAATTAACCCTGCCCTGGCCTAAACCAAGACAATAACTTACATCACTGACTCATGCAGATTGTTCAGTTGCCAAACTATCTGAGAACAGAGTTCTTTTTCCCAAAACATGGTGGAACAGAAGGGCTTCACAAAGTCCTTTCTAACCCCATTATTTAATGAATTTGTAAATAACACAGATTTACCTTCAATAGTTTGTGTCCAGGCGTGAATACATATACACTGCTGTTGGAAGCTCTCTGACTGCTTCCTCCATGAGTAATCACAAGGTAGGGAGAGGCATGGATTTGGAAAGACACACAGCTTTTAGGATTCCATATACTGAAATTCTGAGAGAAGAACAAAAATGCAGAACTGAAATGTCAAGGTTTTATTAAGCGGCATGGTCAATGGTGGTGTCTGTAAGCAAGCATTTACCTCGATGGCAACAAAAACTCCTTTCCACTGGTAGAGAGTAGAAAACACAGATGGAGGTGAACGCAACAGCACACCATACAGGTTTTTTTCCAATTCAAAGAAACACCAGCTAGTTGCTGACTCTTCCACAAAGCTTTGCACGACAGACAGAACACTGATACTACCCCCTGCAATATAGTATAAGAAAAAAGTATTTATCTTTTCGGTCTTTTACAACACCATTTTCATTATTTATTTGTGAAAACCAAATCTAGTATCAGAAATCACAGAAGATTCTGAGTTTAAATGGACCAACAAGGACTATCAAGTCCAGCTCTTAAGTGAGTGGCTCATACAATGGTCAAACACACAATCTTGACATTTTTAGCAACATGCTCTAGATGCCTAATCTATATTGTTTCTAAATAGTTGGTATAAGTGCATGTAAATGCATGGACATGATATAGCACTGAGGTTGTACTGAGTTAAATAATGAATTAATTTCTCATCTATTACTATTACATATGGAGGATGCATAGGCAAATTGAGTGTGATTCAGAGTGACTCAGTTTGGAATTTAGGTAGTGAGAAAATTAACTAGATAAGAAGAAATAAAAAAGTGACAAAGAAACTAAAAATATGTTTATCCTCATTTTCTCTCTCATCACAAGTAGTAGTCATGGCAATAAGATTCTTAAATGGCCTAGTCATTCAACACTTACAGAAAATAGTGTATTTTATATTATTTAGAAAAATCCAGAATTACAAGTAGTAAAGAATAGATGTATAAATCAAAGGTCTTGTGAAAATATATAAGCAACAGGAAGAGCAACACAGATTGTTGAAACTATGGCAGCAATGGCTGATGACAAACTGACTCTTAAGCAGCCAAGATCTTTTATCTAATGAATTTTGATATCATAGGAATATTATAAGTGAATTTTCATTCCAAAGTTATATCTCCTGTATGTTTGGTTACTCTGTAGCTATCTTTACTCTGAAAACAGCAACAGATGCTCTTGATAAAGTGAACGTACTGATGCCAAATGCAGTATCCGACAATGTCTCCCACTCAACACTCACAGATACGTTGAGCCCATTACTCCGTGAAACTTTCAAATAAACTGTAGTGTTCGCTTCTTCAACTGTGAAGATACTTGTCCTAAATTTGAGAATTGTGAAATAAATTTTAAGATGCATTATTTTTATAGTACAAAAATAGGATTCTTACTGTACATTTTCAACACAGAATATGCAATAAAAAGAAAATACTGGGTTTGCTCTGTGGTGGACTAATACTAATTAAGGTTGTCCAATGTTTCTTCACACAAGACTTTGACAAACTCATGGGAAATTCAAAAAAATCTTAAACCAGCCTGAAATCTAACACACAACTGTATGGGTGAAGCTGAATGATTTCTGAAAACATCATTCCGTATCATTGACTAATATAATCATAGAATGGTTTGGGTTGAAAAGAACCTTAAAGATCATCTTGTTCCAGCCCTCCTGCCATAAGCAGGGACATCCTCCCCTAGACCAGATTGCTCAGAGCTCCATTGAACCTGACCTTGAACACCTACAGGGATATGGCATCCACAGCTTCTCTTGCCAGTGCCTCACCACCCTCACAGTAAAGAATTTCTTCCTGATATTTAATCTAAACCTACTGTCTCTCAGTTTTAAGCCATTCCCTCTTGTCACTACATGCCCTTGCCAAAAGTCCCTCTCCAGCTTTCAGATAGGCTTCCTTTAGGCACTAGAAGGCTGCAATTGGGTCAGCACAAAGCTGCCTCTTCTCGTGGCTGAACAATCCCAATTCTCTCAGCATTCCTCAGAGCAGAGGTGCTCCATCCCTCTGATGAACTGAGTGGCCTCCTCTGGTCTTGCTCCAACAGCTCCATGTCCTTCCTGTGCTGAGGAGCCCAGAGCTGGAGGCAGCTCTGCAGGTGGGATCTCACCAGAGTGGGGCAGAAGGGCAGAATCTCCTCCCTCCAAAACTGCCCACAGGGATTTGGATGCAGCCCAGGACGCATTTGGCTTTCTGGGCTGCAAGTGCCCATGGCTGGCTCATGTCCAGCCCCTCACCATGTCCTTCGGAGCAGGGCAGCTCTCGATCTGTTCATCCCCCAGCCCATACTGGGGGTTGCTCTGACCCAGGTGCAGCACTTTGCACTTGATCTTGTTAAACCTCATGAGATTCCCAAGGGCCACTTCTTGAGCTTGTCCAAGAAAGATTGGCTCATTTGGTTCTGAAAAAACAGCCCTGAGTGAGAGTGTATCTTACACAGCCTTAAATAAATAGGTAAATTAGAAAATTTCTGATTCCTGGGACACTGGTTTATGGTTTGGAATTTCTAATATTGATTACTGCTAGTAAAATATTTGGGGAATAATGAGGTACTCTTTCAAGGAAAAATGCACAGAAAAATCAACATTTCTAATGTTGAATAGTCCATTTTAAGTGCTTTTCTGCTCTTCTGTATAGCAGTAATGATATTTGACAAATAGTGTCATTTTTAAAATCAGAAAGTTTAAAACTGGATTCCTAATTTTTTTATTAAAGGCAAACTATCTCTATGAATATAAAACTTCCTTTTAATTGAATCAGGGTTCAGTACCTATTTGTAACAGGGTAGATGCTGAAAAGCCCCAGTGGAGCCTGGTTCTGTAATATTGTAATAATAGTTTGCACTCTGGTGCCTAGTCTGGCTCCTCCAGTTGGATTGAACAAGGTGACAATAAAGTGCTCATCCAATTCTGGTTCTTCATCCAGGATTGCAGAAATATGCAGTGTCTGACAAGAAACAAGCATAGAAAGCTGCTGAGACTTGACAGCTAATAATGACAATGTTATTCAAGCCATGCTGCTGTTTTTGTTCTTTCTCTGTACAGCTCTGGAGCGCAGGGCAGTACAACAGCAGTTCGTGAACTGGAGAAGGCAGGAATAAGGCCTGGATAGTTCAGGCTGGGGTTCAAAAGTAATCCCTCTGCTGACCTCCATTAGTGCAACACTAGCATGAGCATATCCACGTTCTTTTTATTTTTCCCCTTCGCTTCTTTACTCTTATAATAAGATTCTCTGAAGTGTAACAGGTTTTGATCCTTTTTTCTTACTTTTGTTTTGTACTTATTCTACACATTCCTTGATAACATAGTCCCCGTACAGCTACCTGATCACAGCTCAATCAAGGTAGGTTTACTTTACTTTAGTTGTCAACTGAACTATCTCATGGGCAACAGGGTAGTTACATTTCTGGTAACTACCTGGGGATAAAGAAGGAAAAAAAGGCAACAGAGAAATATTTGAAATACTCTCTTCTTGGTGTTTTGTTCCCTCTACTGCACCATGGTGGATAAGAATAGGATTGTCTCAAGGGGGTCTCAAATCAGCAGAGAACTCTCTAGAAAGAAATAGATGTTTTCACTGTCATCTTCCAAATTACCCAAAGAGGTGAAAGTTACAGTAGTACACGTAGCTTTGCCTTAAAAAAATTATTTAGTAATAACAGGTCTGGAATTAAAATAGAGCTTACAACATTTTAGATCTCTATTTACTTCTTCAATAAACCATATTTAAAGACTCTATTGAGAAATCTTTTACCCCCCTATTTCTCCCAGATCTGCTAAACTGGCCATCACTGAGTTGTCAAATGCATTTTAGGTTCAGAAACTGAAAACCAGTGTTTTCAGAAAGATTTGTTTCAGATCCTACTCCCCTAACTATAATGTACTAACCTGTTATTGACACACTGAAGATAGCTCATTTTCTAGCTGAAATTCTTGTGGGGACAGTTCAGAAGAAGTGGGATTAATACTGCCAGAAAAATAAGTAATTTTAAATTTCTAAAACTCTGAAAGCTTTTGCCACTGCTGCAGCATACTCTTTTCAGTTCAGGCCACATAAAGGAATAGTATTTTTAATTTCACTGTGATTATTTACAGTACAAAATTATGACTGCATGTCAAAGTTTATCTTTCAGTTACATGCTAAACACATATAAATAAATGGTCCTATACACACATCATACTGTATACCCATTATATTGTTTTCAGTTTATCTGAACTATTACAGAGAGAGAAATATCTAGAGAAAAGCATATTTAATTTTTCTGCACTCCCACTAGCTCAGTTTATTCAGAGAATTAAGGAAAACATAAGAAGAAAATTAATACATGAAAAACCACAAACATTGCTGAAATGCTTCAAATAATTTTTTAAAAAGCCTTCTTCACTTTTTGTGTTATAACTACCATATTACCTTAAATCTGACTCCCTCTTCCAGCACAATGTATCCTTGAGAAGGGGCCAAATCCACTGATGGCTCTGAAGAATTAATTTCACTTACAAGATACTGAACAGACACTGTTCCAAATATTCCCTGAGGAGGTTCTCTAATAATATTTAATACTGCAACACTCTCCATCAGATGGAGAGCTGTTTGCTCTCTTAGGAAGAAGTGATCACTGTTATTGAATGACAAAATTCCATGTCCATCATCATTGGCAAATATAGTGATTGTGGCTGTTGAAAAATAAATAATAGAAATATGTTTTAATTAAAATAATAAAATATAATTGTACACAAATAAATAAATATATACACAAATCCACTCTTTCTTTAATATAATTATATTGCTTTTATGTCCCTGATACTACTTAGCAGAATATGTAAGTATTTTGCTTTATCTAAGAAGACTTCTAGAAAGGAAGAATCTAGGCTCTCTTATTAAAACATCCAGCTTTTGCATTTTCTGATTCCTTATTTTACATATTATTTTGTTAGTTTTACAATTTTCACAGTGATGTTTAAGAATTTCCAAATGAGATTAATAATTTACCATAGGAGTACACTGGTACTCCTAAAACTTTCTAAAACATGATTATTCAGAAGAATGAAATTAAAGTGACTGAGATACAATTCTGAAGAATGAGAACATCAAAACTAAGTTTTACCTGTTGTGTTCTCCCCTAATTCCAGGCCAAATGAGGGATTTGTTAGAATTAACTGGAACTTCTCAACTCCTTCAGGAATATCATCATCGCAAATCACAACAACAACAGATTTATTCCTTTCTCCCTCAGCAAAAAAAAGAGTCTAGCATTGAAACACAGAAAGCATTGAATATTCAATAGCTGATAATGCACACAGAAATTTTAAACTAAGGTTAAGCAGAATTGCCTTAAATAAGGAGGAAAGAAGCGGCAAGAAGAGTAATTTCTACGTCAATTTTTATAATAATTTTATAAATTGACTGAAAAAGAAGCAAAACAGTTAAATAGTTTAGCACATCATAGAGTGAGGACAAACAAGAGCAATTCACTTTGAAAGTTGTTTTGCAAATATATTAAAACTTACATGAAATCTTATATTCTCTTTCTAAGCAAATTGAATTTGAAATAGATGTTTCAAAGTTTAAAATGTGTCTTATATTTAAAAATGCTTTAGTACTAAAAAAGAAAGAAAGACTAAAATAAGATTACTAAATCTATCTCTATTCAGATGATCAGAGCAACTGAAAGAAGTTGAGAAATATAGCTGTACTAGTGACCATTCTGCAGAATAAATAAGATTATGTTCTTTTTAGGAAGTTGAAGAAACAAAAACTACTAGATTTAAAATTTGCTTCTTACCCTTGAAACCACATTAAAATCCAAACCCAGTTGTGCCTCCAAATTTTGGGCATAAAAAAACACAGACACATTTCCATAAGATCCTTTGTTTCGGTATGCCATTATGGTCAGATTCCCATGAGTTTCATTAACTGCAAAACTAAAACAAAAACCAAGACAAATTCTCGGTGCTCACTGAGCATGCTCTTTTAATAAGATGGTAGATAGATAATTTTTATATTTTCACTTAAAATCATCCCCTCTACCTTTTAAGAAAAAGTGCCTGTTACAGCAAAGCCACTTGTCTAATGAAACCATTATACCTTTTTTTTTCCTATCAAAATGGACTTGAACTAGGTTAAGCCTGTCTATGAGCACGGATGCCTTTTCCTAGCTCCTGGAAATCAGTGAAAAAGATCTGGAAGATGTCAATGTGCGTGCTTACATGGATGCAGAGGCTGGGGCACTGGATGGAGACTTGAGGGAGTGATGGAAGTCCACAATACCAAAGGACAATAGTGAAAATAAATACATGGTAGCATGAGATTTCTGAGTAAACATACTGCAAATGTTGGGTTTCTTGTGTGGGCATTATCTTTCTGTGGGCACTATCTATTCAGTTCCACTGAACTGAATAATATGTAGTCAGCTCAAAGATCTTTTCCTAACGTTAATAGGAGGTCTCACTGTTAACAGAAAATGGAAATAGCTGGGCAACACTAATCATTAACTCCCACAGGGAGTTCTTCAAGGTGACAAGACTTACTTGGTATTTTCCCATTCAACTACTCCGCTTACTCCATCATTAGCATCAATAATAATTTGAGAAGCTAAACCTTCTACATCTAAAAGGGAAAACAGAAAGACAAGTATGTAAGAACCACAGAGTTGATTTTCATTATTTTCAAGAATAACAGAAGCTTTTCTTTATATCTTTACTAATTTTGTAGAAGAAAAAAATAATTTTCCATTTCCAAAATGTAGAGGAGAAAAGGCAGTGAACAGGATACTTGGAAAGGCTTCAAGAAAATCTGTCCTTAGTAGCTTACTATTAGAACTACAACACAGGGCCTTCAATTACCACCATTTTATTCAATATATTAAAAAAAAAAAAAAGAAAAAAAATTGAAGAAAACTCATGGCACAGAAAAAGTAGAAAATTACAAAAGCAAGATTTTCATCAAGTCTTAATTCATTGTGTGTTTTTCTTATGATGATATTTAATGTTTTGCATACAGTGCCATTCTGAATATTGGAGGAAAAATGAGTAAAAAAGAATAATAAATGATCCAGTATATCATCTCATAATAATGTTTTAGTGGCTGATAATAAATCTTAATGGCACACACCACAGATTTTGCTATAAAAAAAGAATTATTAATTTCCTTTTAGTTAATGTATTGTAAGATTCTATTACCATATAAAAACACATGTTTATTCATAATAACTTTGCAAGATTATTGCATGTATTGCCCTGTGAAAATATTGAATAATAGATTAATGCTGGCAATTTCCACTAATTTCACAGACCAGAACTTGACAGTCAGAACTTGATTCTTCTGAGAAAATAATGCCTTATTTTGTTTAAACAGCATCACATGAATAGCTCAATTTACTTCAATTAAATGTTAATAAAAATTAAAAAGAAATTAAGATTGACAATTCCTACAAAACAAATTGACTCCACTAAATCTGTAGTAAATATACTATTTTTAGATCCATCTGAGAGATTTCTATTAAATCAGATAAGACTTAATAAAAGTAAATGATCACTGCCTTGAATCCAAATCTAACACTATGAGACAATGACAAACATGAATAGCAGCTGCAACACATCTATACAGATAGCAGAAAGGTTTAGAAATTCATAGGGATTACAGTGCATATAGACCCTTCAGATTCCTAACTGGTGTTTTCCCTCATCATGTCATAGTCTGATCAACTCACTCAAGACCTATAATACTTCACTTTCAACATCAGACCTCTAATTTCACATCTGGCATCTCTCCTCTCTCCTGATGACCTCCTGCCATTTTACCCTATCTTAATTCTTTCTTCTATCCATTAAGTTTATTCATTTTTCTTTCATCATTTTCAAGTTTTGAACATTTTCCCTTTTCTTAATTCCTTGCACTTTTGTATTAGAGTTGGGCCTTTTCTTCCACCTGTTCTAGATGATGGGATGGAGTGAGAGCAGCATGAAGAACACAGAACTGTCCTTTATGTTTCCTGCTTCTGCTCCATATCCAGAAAGTCTCAGATCAGAAATAAAGGTCACTTAAGTTCCATGTGTTTAACTATATGTCACAGACATCCCAGACCTACACCACATATTGCATGCACATGGCTAAGACAGAGACAGCATTTCTGATATATTCCAGATGGGTACGATTAACTGCGTATAAGTATCATGTGCAGGACACCCATCACTTTTGATATTAGACACCTAGAATTATATCAAAGGTTTTCTATGGAGAACAGGATTGCTAAATCCTAAAAAAATGCACTGAATCAACAAGGATTTGAATTCTCAATCATAACAAAGAAAATACACAAAAAGGGAAAACAAGAATTAGAAAATAGTCTGATAACAGAAGTAATTGTGACATTTTATAATGAGGACAAAATTTTTCCTCATATTATCTGATCATCCTAAGTACATCAGAGTCAAATGGTCATACTCAGACTGCTAACCACTTACGGCAGAAGGTAAGATTATATGTCGCTCAAAACAATTTAAATCAGGAAATCCTTCATACTTTTATGTTACTCTTTCTGTGTTTTAAATTTTAGACTCAACAATCAGAGCTCAGTCTATACAGCAGCAATCAGTCTTGCAAGTTACCTTTCAGTCTGTAATGAATTAATTCTGTCACTTCAATACGCATGCAAAGAAAGGGAAAAAGTCATAGAAGATGTAAGAAACAATCAGCATAATTAGTTACTGATGTCACAGGATAACCCAACTGTCTTTAAAGCCAATGGCAGCTGTGCTACTGAGTTAGGCAGCAGAATGAGGAACTCAATAAGCAAGCAATTAATGAAGTTCTGTGGAAGAGTAGGAACACAGTAGATCATGACTCCTAAAAGTAAATCTGATAAAAAGTAATAAAAAGATACTTTTGAAACAATGAGCAAAGGAACTTGAAGAAATTCTTTGTACATATTTGTTTCTGTCATTTGCAGAAATTAAAATCACATTAACACAGTGCCAACACAACTTTTGAGATAACTGTGCTCTCTAACTGGTAGTTACTAAATAACTCCTCTGTGAAAATTGTCTTGTAATTTTTACAGGGCTTTAAAAAATAGTGTAATAATGGCTATGTTTGATGTTCTACAATGTTTCTTGCAGAATACCTTGTCTCACTTTGGCTTATTTGGGAAGTGGCAAGTGGAATAATGATATGCCAGAGTAATATAATGTGCATTCAACAGATATAAAAATAAAATTAATCATAATGGTTTTTAAGTTGTTTTACCCAGCCTAGGTGGGGAGGAAGTTGAATGGTTCATGATAAGTTCCACTGAAGTTAAATTAACCAAGAAGAATTCTTGTACTTCTGGTACATCATCCTACAAAACACAAATCCAGTATATTCTCTTTTCATTTTCTTTAAGAAACAATCACAGAATTTGTCAAAAAATAACACACTAGAAGTCTCTAACCTTATAGCAAATTAGAATTAATTTATGTTTCCAATTTCCTGGAACATTTTTACATAAAATGTAAATTATGAAGTAAAACATTACATTTAATGGAAAATACTGTGGTGACACTAAACTAGATGTGAATAGATATCTGCTCCATTCTGCAGGCATAAATGGCAATTACTGATAAAATAAGAGCCAGTAGCAAGAAATTAATGACACTGATCTGAATATCAGAAAATAAAGTCATTATGAGAGAGTTAAATTTCACTTAACTATAAGTAGCACTCTTGTGTTATTATCTGTCCTTCTGTGATTTTATCATTAAAGAACAAAGCAGTCTTTCTAAATTACCATAAAATCTATAGCTTCAAATAATACAGCATACAAGATTCAGGTTCCACAATATTCCTTTTCAATTGTCATACCAATAAGTATAGAGTGAAAGGATATAGAATTTACCTCTAGAATAGTAACATTTATGGCAGCTGATGTTTCTCCTTCTTTCAAAACCACTGAGTCAGAAACAGCTACATAATCAGCTCCTGGTTCAGCCAAGGTCCCCTCTGTCTGATTACTTAAGGAGACCAATCCTGGAACTGTGGCATATGTAACATTGATAGCACCTGTTTAAAATGTGACAAAAAAATCCCCACTTTTTTTTCAATTCTTATGAAATGTTCACTAGAATAGACAAAGAAAATAGACAAAATGCTCATTGAAGAAATGGAAAACCTAACTACAAACCAGGGGATTAAAACACTAATCTGAAACCAATGGGACTTATTTCTTTCAGTCCAGCCTTTAATAATTTGTCTTAGATTACAGGACTCAGAAGGCATTAGGACCCAATGTATTTATCTCTTTAAGGTGCTGTGAACTGCAAATATTACATTACATACCTGGGACATCTAATGTATTATTAATACCAGGTTTGGTGTCAAGGGAAGTAGAGTGTTTCAGGAACGACTGATGTCTAAGAAAGGCTCTAAGGAGAGTTCTAAATTTAGTTTCCTTCCCAAATACACTGACATAGATATTTATGGAGAATAAAAATTACAGGACACATTGATTAATTTTACTAGAGGGAAAGCTAGACTTTTTTTTTTTAATTATTACAAAGCCACATCTCACGAATCTGCCACAGTAAGTCAAGTTGCAAATTTAAAGAGAGTGATCCTGGAAATAAAATGACAAATGAAATTCAAAGTTAGTCTGTATGAAATAAAACATAAGATATAAAAGAATCTTCATTTTAATAAATAAATATGGAGTTCAATTGAGAGATTTTACATTTACAATGGAAACTTAGAATTTATTAATATTTTCTTAAGTAGCATTTGAAAGGTAATTTACATACTGATTGACATTAAAAAAGAAATGGGAAAAAAAGAAATTATATTTAAATTCCTCTGCAAATCTGTAGTGTGCCCAGATCTTGAATGTTTGTTTCAACTGATCACTTCACCTCAAAACAAAGAAAACAAAAATAAGAGAGATTTTAACAGAGGTCTAAATATAGCATAAAAATGTGAATAGAAAATGATTATGTATGCTGTCTCTCAATGGAAGTCAAAATATTCAGGAAAAAAACAAAAAAAAATATTTAGGCACACATTGCATTATTGAAGTTAGTACCACTTAATTTGATTTTAAAAGGAAAATTGAAGCAAAAAGAAATACAGAATTCTTAGGAGAGGCATAAATTGATCTCAGAGGTGACAGTGCAATTTTTTCTAAACTGTCAGATTCTGGAAGTTTATAGAGGAGATGTTGTAGGAATGATAATTCTATACAAGCACCTTTTCTCATGTTTTCTTTTATTTCTTCTGGACAGACAATTCAACACAGATTTGCTGGACATAAAAGTACAACCCTAACAACCAACTAGCTATGCCACAGCTCCCAGACTTCCCTTGCTGTGGAATTAAAGTTTATGGCTTCAGTTTTAACTAAAACTTAGTTTTCATGCCGGCAGTAAAGAGCCCAGAAGTTCTGAAAACACAGTTGTATCCAAGGTTTTCCAGAATTTCTAGCCTCTCTGTCATGGCTTTCATATGTCTAATGATTTTGAAAACAAAATATAATTTCTATTGGAGATGTTATACAAACCTAGAGATCCAAATTCTCTGTTAATAAAAAGTTGAACTGTTTTGTTTTCCTCTGGAAGTAAAACTACCCTGGATGGAGAAGCAAAATTTAGTATTCCATGTGGTTCATCACTAGCTTCTACTGTCAGAACAGCTTCATATCCTTGACTATCCAAAACAGCAGCACCAGAAGGAGAAACACCTGCAAAAGAATCAATGGACTACAGTTAATTGTCTTAGGTAAATCAAGTTTTGTCTTACGTTACTGCTGTTTTTATGTACAAATGACAGTCAGTAACACTGCAAATGAAATCAAACCAAACACATTATATGCTCAATGAATTTTACGGATTGTTTGGAATGTAATTGCATTCTTAATTCTTATATGTAATTGCATTCTTTAACAAGCACAGGAACATTCAATCACAACAACAATTGTATACATAAAAAGTATAGAGTTCAAGACTGTATTAAGAAATGAGAAATCTGAAGAAACAGTGGACTTCCCTAAACTACTTCTGTTGTAAAAGGAAAGAGAAAAGTTTTTTAGGAATTCATTATAATTCCTAAATTCCATCATAATTCATTTATTAAGTTAAAATTATATTCCATTTCTCAATCATTCTATCAAGAAATTACTGTAAGTGTTGCCTTGATGAATAACTGTATGAATTTATACTTATACTGAAGGATTACAAGAGTAAACAAAATATTAAGGTAAGTTGGCAAGGCACCTATCAGCAACACTATCCATGTCAAGTTAGTTTGATGTTTACACACTTATTCAAGTTAAACAAAGGATATTTCAGAAGGGATGTGGTTTCATGCTTCTTTTCACATTATAATTTCAACAAAAAAGTAAAATATTCTGACCTCCTCTAATTCAGAGACAGATCAGAAGACAGCTTGAAGATTGT
Organism: Molothrus aeneus; assembly: GCF_037042795.1. Lineage (NCBI taxonomy): Eukaryota > Metazoa > Chordata > Aves > Passeriformes > Icteridae > Molothrus > Molothrus aeneus. The sequence goes on along the minus strand of NC_089680.1, from coordinate 58,631,035 downwards.
TTAAAAAGATTAAAAATATCCATTTATTTTATGACATCTGTAGCACATGTATACATTAATACACAAGAAGCATCAAGCCTGTTTCAATAAAACGTGAACAAATTTTGCATAGCTTGCAACATTTTCGATATTCATAGTCCTACACTTCCAAAATGGTTTAATAAACACAAAGTTATTACACTACTAAATGGCAATTTTAGATACAGCAGATATAGCGGTCTGTACTTCTGCATTACCTTCTGTTTTGATGTTGTATAGGATGATCTGGTATTCTTCTTTTTCTTCTGGAATACGGTCATCCAGCAAGTGGACATATAATGTTGTATTCAATATTCCCTATAAATGTTATTGATAAACTGATTAGTCATTAGTGTACAGAGTACAAGTAATATCACTCTATCATATGTATTTTGAGCAATACCTTTAAGAAATGCCAAGTTAAATACTGAAAACTATAAACTCCCTACTGTTTAATCATATCAAAACAAGGAAGACTGCTTTAAAAGCATACTTGTTCTGTCAGCTCACTTCAAATTACAATATTCTCTTTTAGCCATTAGATTTTCTTATGGACTCACCTCAGGAAAAAAGAGAATTCCAGAATAGTATTCAAAATTTTGTTCTATGTTATGTCCAACTATCTTCCACTCAACAGTAACATTTCCCAGTCCTGGGGCAGTTCTTACAACATGGAATTGCAGTTGTTCTCCTAGGAACAAATGACAAAATGCAATATTTTGGGATTTCTTCTTCTACAATTCAACTATTAAAATGAAAACAAAAAAATTAATCACAGTTAAAGTATTTTTTATGTAAAACCTTAATATTTTTAATAGTGAGCTTCCCAGTAGTTATGTACTACTTTTTTTTTTTAATTGAAACAAAACCCTCACAAATCTGAACTCTTTCCTCATGGATTTTTATGAATTTAGTTCATTCTCAGAAAGAACTATCAAAATATAAAAAACCTGGTACATATGCATAACTGCTATCAAAACATGGACAAAAGAAGAGAAGTATCTGTTTGTGAACTACACACGGAATAAATGCCCTACGCACAGCTTTAACACAGTTTTCTACAGCAGCTAAGTGGCAAGGAATAGACATGTTCCTAATATCTTGTGTAGTAGTGTCTTGTGACTTCAAATAATGCATGTGTAAAAATGCTTGCCGTTACCCGGAAGTTCCATTTATGTGAGTTAGAATTTACAAATGTTACCAGTTTCTGGATATTAGAAAACATCCAGAAAAAAAAACAATTAATAATTTTAAAAGGACAGTATTTAGAAGCAAAACATTAATGTTTGCTAATTTTAAAATTATTTTGATAATTTATTATAATTTCATAAATAATAAGTATCAAATGAAAACAAGCATCTCTAAGAAGTAATTATGGTATTTTTTACACATTTATAATATTTAAATGGTCACTTAAAGAGTTAACTCTTCAAAAAGTTTTGAAAAATTAAGAAAATTTATATTATCATAAAGTACGAAATATCTATATAAATTTATACAAAATAAATATTTGGCATAAAATTAAATATTTTAAATATGTGCATGTAAAATCGCATATTATATTAATATGAAATTGATCAGCAGGTAACATTACTAAAATTATGCAATATGCAATATATTTCCATTAGAGGAGAGACTTTTATTTATAATACATAAGTGTATTGCATCTGTATGACAACAGCATTTTCCCAGTTCACAGGATGGAAGTTTGCCAGTATATAAGTGTGGAATTCGTTTTCAAGGACATGCAATATTGAGGAGCTTGGAAATAATCATGTAAGCTTAGGTCCATCCTCAATTGACTGAAAATTGTTTTCTTAGTATTGCAATAAATTGATATGAATTTTTTTTGCTGTTGCAGAACTAGGAATAATTCCATCTATTAGTTTGTGTTATGTACACACTTAAAAGCTATACCCTATTGAGAAACATTGAGATACATCTGTGAAAGGGAAAGAGAAGATGTGGTGTTAGGTTATGTTCTCAGTCCATGGCATACAGAATTGAGCAGCATAGCTACTCTCACAGACAGTGTAACTCAAAGAACACCAAATTATTATACTGCAGGACAGTATTGTATATCTAAAACAGGCAGAAAAAAAATTGATCACTTTCTGGACATGTTCTCTGTTTGGTAAGGAATTATTTGAGAGATGCCAATATATTGGCTATGAATGAGATAGATATGAACAACAAACTTCAAAAGACCTTAAGAAACTGAAAAATAAAATTGCAAAGAAGTAAAATAAAAATTCTATATACCAATTTTCCAACATATAGCATCAGTATGTTATCAGTCTCATTATATCAAACTTCATTTAAGCCTTGTTTTAAGTTGTCTAACACTAGTTCTAAGAGAACAAAGGAATTCAAAATTTATTGACATCACAAGAATTCTGCTTCTACAGTCAGATATCTGAGGACAGACTGACAATTTACCGGTTCCCCTAAGGCTAATTTTTCATATCATTTAACACTGCCCTGAAATCTGTTTATCCTATCTGAGAATTTTGCACATCCATTACATACAAATAGCTATTTGACAGAAAATAATTACTTTAGTATCATCACAGAACATACGATATATACAAAGGTCCTTTCAGTGTAACATTATGTAATACAACAAATTTTCACTGATGACTGTAAAATACTTCAAGGTACAGAACCTTGATACACTGTAATCCAAGCACCAAGAAGAAACCCAAAGTACAATTTGTCTCAATTAAAGACTCTCCAGTACTTAGCTACTGACTCATGCAAAGCTCAGCCAGCTTTACCAAAATCTTTGTTATTCCTATCCAGTTAGAAATACTAACATAAATACAAATTTATCTCTGACGATTGAAAGTATTATTAGGTTAATTTCCCTATTTTGTCTTATGGTTTTGTTTTTTTTAATATTTTGCAATTTTAAATTTTTCCTTAGATTTCTGCCTTTATCAAGGAGAAGAGGACCTAATCAATTCTCTTGTTCCTTATTTTAAGCTATTGCAGTGTGTTTTCATCCAATTGAGTCACAGCCATACAACTGTTGCCTGTTCTGCCTGTACTTAAATGCTGCCACTGCCCTCAATATGGTGATTGTGTGAACTGAATATATGCAGGTAACACCAAGACAGCCATGATCCACCATTGAAGTGTGAAGAAAAGATTTATTCCATTACGTAACTTTTAAAACAGAGACACCAATACTGCTAAACTTATCTTATATTAGCAGGGCAAAAAGTGCCCAGGCCTGAGCACTGTATTACATATCAAAAGGCCTGACAATGCACAAATCCCTCACCAGGCTGTGGTTCACCACCTCTCTTAACTCCCTTCCCCGCTTACAGAGAGGTCCAAGTCTATGGGAAAGGCTTTTAAGACTTTAACAACATCCTGTTATCTTCTGTGAGAATAATCCATTTCTTTTCAGTTGACAGCCAACAATCCAGAGTGAACACAAATACCTGAATTTTCTCACACTGAGTATTTTCTACACATCTCCCATCTGTAGGGTTGGTCTTTAAGTAAAAACAATTCTAAAATGAACTTATTTTTCTTTCCTCACCAATCTTCAGTTTTTCAAATCTTTCCTCCCCACAGGGATAAATAATATGAACAGCTTGAAAAAAAGACTGAGTTGCTTAACAGAAACTGTTCAATAATGTAATAAATATAAAAGATAACACTATTTTGATTTATGCTTGATGTTTGTCTTCATAAGAAAAAACTTGATAATGAAAATAAAGTAAAAACACTGAAATCATATGAAGGCCTTAGCTCATTCCTTTTTTTAATCAAAGTGAACTAGTTTGTCTGTTTTTTCTTGCTATAATGCAGTGCAATGCATTGTTTTTCACAAGCTAAAGGAATTGCGACCAGTTATAGCACTATATACATACTATACATAGCAGAGTATTTCAGCTCCAGATAAAATCATTCAGCTTCAGCATGCTATGACAAATATTTAACCAGTGGAAAGTGTATAACATTTTCATAACCTTGGGGAATGAAATGGTTTGAATTAATTCCCTGGGCTCATTAACAGCTGTTCTTAGACTGCGAGAATGTAGCTGGCTTGTCAGGTAGATCAGAACCACTAATGTGGAGTAATAAAGGTTGGAAACTGGGCACAATAGAATTAACACAAACTGTATCTAAACAAAACCCAAAAGCTTACGGTGTCGTTTCATTATAGGAAAAAAACAGACCATGTCCTTTTGAGGTAAACTATTTTTTCCAACAAAAAATTCAGTGCATACATTCTTGGACAGCAAATTTCTGTTAGTTTTCTCTACCCATCAGTTTACACATCATAAAAATTTGAGATTGCAATACACTGATATGCCAGCAAGGGATAACAAGAGCAGTCACATTATTATTATTACTGTCCTATGCAGAACTGTACCAACTCTAGGTAAAACATGAAACATGTTCTCTTAAAGCACTGATAGACACTAGATATCTGACTATTATCAGTGTCAAAAGTCATGACTGAGTGATAACATCAAGATTATCACACTCCTAAAATGAGCTGCTATAAAAATACAAAGAGAAACTTTAGAAAGATGGAAGATTTTTTCCTATTTTATTTCTGTGGGAATATTTTCTAGATAATTAAAAGCTAATTTTAAGCCAGTGATAGATAATATTTGCTTAAGATTAGCAATTGTTATGTATAAGGGGGTTTATATATAGTTCTGGAACATGGTATAAATGAATGAGAAATGCTAAAAGGAGTTAGAAATGCAATGCCAATAGAAGCAAGGCATAATCTTCAGAAAAAGGAAGGGAAAGAACAAATGGTGAAATATGGGTTTGGAAATAGTCTATTCATCTTTTCCATAGATTTCATTCAAGTACTATCTATGTTTGCAAGAATTAAAAATCCAAAGAACTGTGTGCTAAGTATGTGGTTATTCTCTGTTTGCTGGCATTCTCTAAACAGTGATACAATCACATAATGGTTATCAACAGAAAGCACAGAAATGGAAGCTGATGTTAATCAAAATGGTTGTGGTCAACGCACAGAACCCACCTTCATGACCAATAACGGACCTTCCAGCTGTCTGGAAGCTAATGATTCCTGCCACATTGTCATTTGCCAGGATAACCACTGTGACAGTGCTGAAACTGGGCAGAATCCTACTCCCTCCCTCAGTATGCACCAGGCTGATTATGATGCTTTCATTGTCCTCTGGCTCTGGATCATCTAAAATGGTCAGTGTGACCATCTTTTTTGTTTCACCTAAAAGTAGAAGAACATACACATACTTACATGTTCACATGAAAATCACCTTTAAAAAGATACAATCATCTACTCTAGTAGTAAATACTTAACTAATATAAAAAAAGACAAGAAGAATCTTTACTTATTTACCTTCATAGGCAATATAATTTAAAAATTATTAAATATACTCTGTAGAAATTAACAATATCTGCATAATTTCTGAATGCCTAGAATTCTTATTTGCTTTATAAGTTCCCTGGCTTTCAAATTTTAATTAGAAAAGGGGAATATAATTCTTGTAAAAAAAATTACCAAGTGAATACATTTTTCTGATGTCACATACAGACATATGTACATTAAATTTGACTATATATTTACTGGACCAGGAAATGCATTAAAGTGGCCTGTCATTGTATAAGTTATATGTCTTCTGGAATATCAAAGAATGACAATGTAAGCAGCAAACACAATCAATTACCAGTCTCTATAATACATTACAATTTGCAACAGAATCCTATTGGTCATTGTATGTTCCTAATCTGTACTAATTATCAATTTACCCCTTACATATATTTTTTGTTATATTGCCTTTCAAAGTATTTTGAAAATAGATTTAGTAAACTTATTAACACTAATATAATTACATGTCAGTTTCCAAATCACTCCTGGCAACCCTTCATTTAAGTTCAGATTATTTAGCAAACTAAATGAACACTCTAATCTTAACTACACTCCTAAAAATTGTTTTCAAAACAATTGCTTGGTTATCTCAGACTTTGAAAATAAAAAATACATCCGTCATGTTGCACAGTGCTTAAATAATGCCTGACACAGACGTTTCTTATTTGCAATTTTTTAACTATCCTGTTATGTTCCGAAATCAATACAATCTCAGAATCTAAAAAGATATCTCATCAAAAAATATATTGTATTGAGAAGATAAGAACAAAAGATCACTTAGGTCTGATTTGCATTTTCATTATTTTTGATAGAACACCTATTTCAGCAATATTATTCCTTATTTATTTAGTAAAAATGTTATCTTTACAATGCATACTGCAATATTTCTTAAAAAAATACTTAAATATTTGTACTTTTCATCCTTTTTTTTTTTTTTAGTCTTTGTGGTCGTTGTGTGTTTGTTTTGTGTTTTCTTTAGTTTTAGACAAGAGAAGTTAATGCTGAACCTAGCCTTACCTTCAGCAAACACCAGAATCTCACCAACACCCACAAAGTCCAAGTTTGGGGTAGCAGTTCCACCAACAACACGCCATTCCACTGCCACCTGTCCCAGGCTGCCTTCTGTCCTGTCTATCATAAGCTGCACGCTGGCCTGAGGACATTCTTCTACTTCAATATATAGACCTTTCTCTGTTGCATTGGGACTTACACTATAGATCTTAAAGACACCAAAGGCATCCCCATTCATCATTATAGTAACTGTGGAAGTATTTGGCTGTCCAATAGTTGGTTGATGTTTTAAGTTGGCTGAGATGTTAAACAGTTCAACTTTCAACAGGGATACAGTGAATTTTTCATCCAGTTCTGGCAGGCTGTCAGGGAATATGGTAACTGTGAGATTTGCAAACTCTTCCCCTTCCTGCATGATCGCCCACTGTCCTGTGATAGATTCGTAATCACTACCAGCAATGGCTTGTGTGCTAAACAGAATGGATGTACTGCTGATGTTTTTCCTGTAGGTCCATAATCCTGACATGTTAGTTAATGGCCCGATCTCTGTTGTCAGCCAGAGGCAGAGAGGAATCTCAAAGGCACTGGAAAATGTAAAGGCTGAACATGCTTGTTCTTTTAGGCACTGAGTCGCACAGGCATACAGTGGGTCACTTGCTGCTGACACATTCACTCTGGTCTTGGATGGCTGGTCAGGAATTCCTTGTACAGGAGACTTGTAATAGGCCAGTATATCCTCACCTTGCTCAATGGCAAGAGCTACAATGTCAGTCTCAGAAGTGCTGTAAAATATTTGCAGTTGACCAAACCTTCCCCCACTAAAAGACATTAAAATAAAAATATTATGTTAGCTGGTGAAGCATGTCTAATATTTTGTATGTTACTGGGTTAAGAATAAAATTAATAAAATCAACTAATGACTTCTGAATTGCTGAGAAGTTACAAATAGCTAATTAAAGTGACTTCCCTTGAAGCTAGTACTACCAACTGAGTAGCTGGGTTTTTTGGAGAGCAAGTTTTAGTGTTTATAGCTTGGGTAGCAGTCTATTAAGCATGCATGTTTGCAAACATTTGTTTCTGGAGTTAACTTAGTCTTCCTAGGACTGTCAAGGAAGAAAAAACCTTTGTTGTCTAGCATTGTTATCATTCCTCTGAGGCATCCTCAGGATACCATATTCACATGAAAAACCTGTTCTGCTTTTCATTTTGTCTTCCATCACACAACATTTGATCCATTTTGTCTTCCAGTTCACATCACAGGAACAGGCTGGTTTGCAGCTTTAAATAGTTTGTCAATTTAATAGGCAAAATAAAACATGAAGTACATAGTGTACACTGTGTTTACACTACACATTTATTACATTTGTACTTTATATACATTTCTAACAAGCAGACATCTAGTTCAAAATCAATGTATCTGAAATAAAAACTGGCAGAACAAGAAATTGATGCAAATACCTATACAAGGGTGTGACATTTAAAATTATTGCAGAAAAATACTCAACAAAAAACAAACCAAACCAAAACAACAGCAACAACAACAACAAAAAAGAGATTCAAAATCAGCCAATATTATACAGACCTTCTCCTGACTGATATATTTGCAAGTAAATTTCTTTCTAGTGGCTCCTGAATTTGATATGAGGATTGATGAAAGAAAACTGTGCCATAAGGATTATCATTGGCAGGTATAACAATATTTGCCATGCGATCTAATCCGATAGCACCACCGTTGGAGGCCTGAATTAATTCAATATGGATGATCTCAAAAAGAAAAAGAAGAAAAAAATAATGCAGCTAAATAATTTTTGCCATTTCTAAAAATTATCACAAGCAAAATAAAATCTGAACTTTTTGCAGCTTCCTGCCATAACGTTTCTTGCTTTGATCTGCACACATTTCTTACACAAGTTAAAACTCTAATACTCTTCAAGAGAGACATAACTGCTCTACTTACTTCTTCTACTTCTGGAACATCATCAGCCAGGATTTCCAACAGCAACATCTGAATGGCTTCCCCAGGGGCAAAAGTAATATTACCCATGGCAACTTGCAAGTCATCATCAGCAGGATGCCCATTAATGGTAGCAGCCCACTGAACAGTAACGTTACCCAGTGTCCCAGCATTGCGGATTATTGGCAGATTTATGGTTACTGATCCAAATTCAGGCTCCTCCACAGTGAATTCGGTATTCTGAAAAACTGACATACACCATAGGGAGATGTAGTGCATTAACAATAAAATTGAAAGTAAATATATCCGTTTCTGAAGTACAGTTTTATTTTACTTGCTTGCATTTACTTGCACAGGTAAATCCCCTTTAATCATGTTTAAACCTAAAAGCAGACTTTCAATACTTATGTTTTCATCTGCACAGAAAATTAGCATGAAAATTAAGCCCTCATCCAAAAAGTCTATTCCAATACACCTATTGTTTCAGGCTAAACATGAACTATTTCTAAGGTCTTAGAATACAACTTCATAATTATTCCCAGCAAAGAAACTCTTTACCAGATTTCATGTCACTTATTAAAGAAATAAATTATAACTATTTAACATGGAATATGTTAAGTAGAAATCGCTGTTTTTTAGAATCACAGAATGGGTCATGTTGGAAGGGACCACTGTAGATCATCCAATTCAAGCTCCCTGCTCAAGAAGGGTCATCCCAGAGCACACAGCACAGGACTGTGTCCAGACATTTCTTAGATGTTTCCACTAAAGGAGATTCCACAACCTCTCTGGCCAACCTGTTCCAGTGCACCACTACCTTTGCAGTAAAGAAGGTCTGCCTCATGCTCAGGTGAACTTCCTGGGCATCAGTTTCTGCCTGTTGCCTCTTGTTTTACTGCTTGGTGCCAACAATCAGAGCCTCCAAGAGGCTCAATGCTTCTGTTATAATAAAGCCCCATTACTCCTTGTATTACATATTTTAATTCAGTTCATCTTATCTTTTCCTTTACTCTCTATACCCACATTTCAACTTCTGAAGGTTTTTATTCAGCTGCCAAGTTGCAGCTCCCCCACAAACCCCCAGAAAAAAAAATGTTAATGGAAGAAAGAAAATATGTACTCCTTTACCAAAGGATCCAAATGGGTCATCAGAAGCCTCAATAGTTATGACTGCCCTCGTCAAAGATCCAAGCAAGGCTCCTCCTGTTGTTTGGTTCAGCAGCTGAACATAAAATGACTCCTCAAGTTCAGGATTGATATCATTAATTATATAAATTGGCACAGCTTTACTTGTTTCCCCTTCTAGTAAGACAACATCTGATGAAGCTACACTGTAGTCCTCACCTAGAATTGTAGATGAAAAAATCAAAAATAATAAAACACAGATAATATCAATGCTTTATGGTTCAGTGTGGTGAACATTATCATAAATACCCATTTTCTCTTTGCTTATACATGCATTTCTCTGTGTTTTATAGCGTCTTTTCCTTTATCTTTAGACCCAAAACAATTATTTATTTATTTATTTTTATTTATTTACTTATGTCCTGTTGCCTTTTAGATGTCTGGTTGGATCAAAATAAAACTTAGCTGACCAAAAAGAGAGATTCTGAACTGCTGGACCAAGAGGTAGTTACAAAAGGTCCATTATTGTCCGTTGTTTACAAGGTCACACTACCAAGATGTTTCTATCTGATTTATAATTCCTGTCCCACTTTCCAAGAGATAAAAGTGAAACAGTGCTTGTCAAAGCAGATTTCAGTAAAGTGCACCTTTTATGTGTTGACTTCATTTTAGGCAAACTTGTCTCAAGTGTCTAGAGGAACATCTGTGATACACTAGATCACAGCTCTGCTTCAGAAACTAATTGAAAGCTTACTCTGATACAAATCTAGTTACACATTTGTAACACTGTTACATAAAAATGAAATTAAAAGTTCTCAGAGCATGTATCACTCACCTAATCAGTTTGGACATAGCTGAAATATAGTGCATGCAATTTATAACCGTCTAAGTAATCCTAGAGACTTCATAATTTTTCTCCTTTCTTTATGTACCTTCTCTATAGCAGGGACCAACTGGAGAAGTTTATGTTCCATTTTCAGAAGTCCTTGGGTTTTGATAGATTTTTCCATATTTATTTTACAGCTAAATCCCCAGCTGTCAGTTCTTCTCCGATAAGCTCCACTAAGCTTATTAAATATATACATGTTTAAATATATACATGGGACTAAATTGTTTTTACATATACTACTATAGCATTTTGGGAGGTGTGGGGAAAGGGGGTGTTTAAGTGGTGGTGTGCTAAGTAAACAAACTAAGTAAACAAACACCCCAATTCCTTCCCTCATTTGACTTTTGAGTTCTCTAGTGATAATGCATAAACTTTCCCCTAGGGCTTAGATTCATATTTGCTAAGCACAGTCAATGCCTTATATTTCATTCTTGTTATACAACAGATCATTCATTACACACTTGCTTGTTTCAGTTTTAACAAAGGCTGCATAGTTCTGCTATTCTGCTTTCTTACCAGCTGTTGCAGTTATTGGCATAGCTTTAAATTTCACAGAAACATCTGAAAATATTCCCCCAGTTCTGGTCACGTTAATGATTGGTCCAACATAGTTTTCAGCAACTCGCACAGCTGAAGCTGAAAGCTGAAGTGTTCCAAAAGCGTCATCATTGGCATCAATAATCACATGAGCTATTGTCTCATCCACTAAACCAAGTCGAGGAGAATTTTTAACTGAAATATAAAGAAAACTTAGTGAGTGGTAAGTGAAATGATTACTATTCATGGCTGTAGAGTTCATGGGCACACATGTAAAATTAGCTGTCTCTAGTTTTCATGAAAATTATCTTTTTTGTAATTGGACAAAGCATAACTACAAACCACATCAAAATACATGTGTCTAAATTATGTTCTGGCAGAAAATCTGAACATTATTCTACTATGCTGTGGAGCATACAAGCCATAATTTTTGAAAAGATGAAGTACTGTGAATTTATTTAATTATTTAACCATAAGACTAATAATAAGATCAATACAGTTCACAATAATTTCAGTTTTACTTTTGATATGATGAAATATAAGTAAGATTTTAACTCCAAGTGGAATTATGTTTAATTATATTGATTATATTATATATTATATATTATATATTATATATTATATATTATATTATATTATATTGATTATTAATCTGTGAGCAAGGGCAGCAATTAGACATGCCAAGAAGCTCTGAAGCGCAAATGGCTGTAAGCACACTCAGGCTGTAATGACCCAAATTTATCTGAATGAGAAACTAAGTAAACATTGTCAACACTAAGAAAGGAGCACGTCACTTTTTTTAAATAAGACTTTTTTGTAGTTTAATTTAAAAAACTAGCTTAGCTATTTCCTACTGCTGAACTTCCAGAAACAATGCTAAATAAACATGTATTAGTACATAAACAAATATCTTAACATATTTAGCCTGAAACACTTTGCATAAGAAATGCAAAACGGATAAAGAAATACTCATACTTTTTCAATAAAATAGTGTGCCAAAGGAAATAAAAGTCAACAGGCACAAGTCAGGTAACTAAGAGATATCTTAAGTATACAGTTTGGCAGACGTTCATTGGAGTTCATTTGTCTTGCTGCAGTTTTTCCTGTTATATATAAATACTGACCTTCATAGTTAAATTGTAGGTTTTATGTAAGACACTTACTTGGCCGATCCTGAACTTTCTTGATCAAAACAACACTGCTTAGCTCCACAAAAACAGATTCTGATCTCTCAGGATCATCATCATCCAAAATAGGCAAGGATATTGTGGCCTCACTTTCATTGGTTGCAAAGATCACATAACCTGTAACGGGTATATAGTCTTTTCCCTCTATTGCTCTGACAACATCAGGTGGAAGAAAAGGCAACTTTTCTTCATCACCAATAGTTCTGTATTTCACCATTACTGTACCAAGGAGACCACCGCATCTTACAACTGTCAGAGAGACATTTTTTGTTTCTTCCTCAATTTTTATTGGTCTGTTTTGCTCAGAAAAGATGAAGACTCCATATGGATCATCGTTTGCTAAAATAGTTACTGTTGCATTAGTATGATATCCAAGACGACCAAGGGACACATTGATGATCAAGACTGAAAACATCTTATCCAATTCAGGAACATCATCAGGAGAAACCTGTAATGTAATATTTGCTCTCACTTGGCCAACATCAAATGTTACATTCCCATACGTAGAGACCAGGTCATTGGTGAGATCGCAGATTATGATCCAATGCAATGTCACCTGAGATAAGGTCCCATGACTTCTCACAACCTAAGAAAAACATATAAAGATGCAGATATTTTTGTTCTATGAGAAAGAAACACAGAAGTGTGAAATGTAATTAAGCAAACACAATAGCATGATGAATTAAAGATATGTCTGTGTTTTAAAAGCATGTCATTTTTATTATCTCAGCTCTGGAGAACTTGTATTATCAACACTTATTTTAAGACAGTAGTCCCTTGATTCTAAGTAAGTAGAAGATTTTAAGTTTTTGGATATTATTATTATTTTAGTTTCAAGCTGAATAATATACATTAGCAAACACTGCATGACTGGAAAAACAAATATTCATGACAAAGTTGTTCTAAACCCCACAGACTAATGACAAAAATATCAGAGAACACCAGTAAGAACAGACAGAAGAGTACAATGCAGCAATATGAGACTCAAAGCTTTCTAACCTGCAGCACAACATTGCTATCTCCATCTTCAGGCTCAGTTCCATTCACTGAAATGGACTCAGCACTGAACTCAAACACACCATGAGCATCATCAGAAGCCTCAATAGTCACGAGGATGTGGGATGCAATTCCCAAGCTAGCTGTTAAATGAAAGTTCCAAAAAGGGTTATTTTTATCTCTTATGTTTTCTTACATGAAATAAAGCAGCTGAAGAAATATGCTACAAAAATACAAAAGAGAGTATGAAGTATTTGTGCTGTTTATCTTTGTTTTTTTCTTTTTAAAACACATGATAATCCCCTGTACGTAAAAGGAGCTGACTTTCAGTAAGGCAGTCCTCTCAGTCCTTCTGAAGAACTATGCAATAAAAAAGTATTATTTTAAGGGAGGAATGAAAATAAAATTACAGGTTTAATGAATGAAAATGGAGTAGTATTTAGGACAGTGAGGAGTTATACTATAAACCACAGTATAAGAGGAAAGACAAGATGAATGCAGATCTCATCCTGACATAAGCTGAAATGAAAAAAAACTATGACCAAAAAAACCCCACCAAGTCAAGTAAATCCTACTTCTAAAGATATTGTCATGGTTGACATAACTTACTGCTCAGAGAGAAAAAAAGAGTCTCGCACTAAAGGAAACTATTCCTGGAAACAAGTAAAAGGGAAACAGAATGTCAAAAAAAAAAAAAAAAGAAAAAAGAAAAAAGAAGGAAAAGGAAACCAAAAAAAAAAAAAAAAGAAAAAAGAAAAAGAAAAGAAAAAAGAAAAAAAAAGAAAAGATAAGAAAGAAGAAAAAAAAAAAAGAAAAAATATTACTCTACTGGCATTTGGGTGCTCATATAACATTTTTACATTTTTCAGGTTTCCATTTGAAGTCCTATATGCATAGGGTTTTCCTATATATTCTATGTTATTTCTTCATTTGGTATTTTTTAATCAATATTAATTATCATTGTTTTCTCTATATCATGACATAAATAGAAACATGAAGAAAGGAAAGAGGAAAAAGATGAAATTATTTCATTAAAAAATCTACCACAACTTACTTTATTTTAAGAGTATTTTTGCCATGAAGGGTAAATTATACATAGAATATTATATCATATATTATCAAAGGTAGTTCTAAAATTGCCTTCAATTTTAAAAGTACCTTTGCTTTTCCTCCCAGGAAAATTTGACAATGCTCAGACAAAGATAATTTTATAAGCTTTAATTCTGAAATTGCTATATTGTGTTTTACAACAATATAGTTTTGATTATATATGAGCCTGTTGTACTCTGCTTTACATTAAACACTCACTACTAATGAAATTACACCTAAGTTAAAATGGAAAAGAATTTTTTTTTGTAAAATTTTAAGTTAAATCTAAATTAATAATCTCTAACTGCATGTAAAGGAAGTTGCACCAAGCATAATAATTTATGACATCTATGAAACTTAAAAATAAAATACAGGATTAATCAAAAAAGCTTACCATGTTGAGGGACAGTTGAAAAGAAGAAATCCATGTTCCCATCACCACTACCACTTCCATCATTTCTAAAGAGCTCAGAAACTTTAAGATGACAGACATACAGATACATACACATATATACATTTATAAATAAAGGGAAAGCAGAAAGTAATTTACACATTTCTGGATAACACAAAAAGATAGGTGTATTTTAGGAAAGTGTCAATTTTCAAAATGAATTTCTCTTAACAGCTAGAAAAAATATTGAATATGCTACCTCTTGTTTAATTTATTGCACTGGAATCATAAAAGGAAGTCAGAAGGAAGGAAAACACATGTAACTTTATCTTTTTTTTTCCTTTCTTTCTGTGTTCCCTCTTTCTCAAGCCTATTGGAGAAATTAGAAATGGGGCAGGGAGGAGAGGGAAGAAGTGGCTCAACCCTATGAAATCCTCTTACTCTAATATTTTCTCACAAATCAAAAACTTGTGCCAGAAAGTCGAAAAAATTTGGCAGCTTAACTGATGGAGCCTTTATTCTAAGTTTTGTGCTTGCAGTGGTGTTGGAAAGCTCCAAAAGATTATGCTGAGGAAGTATCTGCATCTAGTAAATTACCAAAGTTAGCTCAAGTTTTCTAACCAAAAAAAGTGAAAGAGAAAAGTTTGCTTAACTGAAACAACTACTTGACCAAAAATTCCACAGGCATGAAAACTCAAACTTTATCAAAAGAATCTTAGCATAACACCATCATGCCACATTGCAGCACAGACATTCATGTTAATATGATCTAACTTTCTAGAAGGCATCACACTTGAAATTCTGAATTGATTAGAAAAATATCAGTTAAAAAGGCACTTTATGGCTCTCAATATTTTGAATTATTTCTTTTCCTCCAACCAGGAGGAATCTCCCTTAAAAACTTTTTGCAATGGAAATTTATTCTGTAAATCAAAAAATTCTGTAAAGCAAAATTGATTTTACGTGGCAGGAGCACTGATGCTTTCCAACAGTTCTAAGACTAATGTCTCACAGCAAGATTTACACTAGCTTCTAGCTAGTTCTCCAACTCAGCTAAACTCTGCAGGCATCTCAAAACCCACAATCTTCTAAGGCTATAATCTATTTGAATAAGCTATAGCCAGTTTATTGCAATTTCTCCAGTTTCATTTAAGTGGTAGATAAAAAGCACACCTTTGGCTGTTAAACCTTAAATACTGAAAACTTGAAAAAAAAAAAGAAAAAATTTTTACATTACTTTATTTCCTTCTATCAACTATGGAATTATGTAATTTTAAAAGCAGCAATTGCCTTTGAATGTATGGCAGTAATATACTTTTGAGATCTGATTGTTTACAGCAGTGATCAACAAAACATATGAAGGACAGTTTTTTCGGAAAAAAATCACTGCTTTCTGGAGGGTGTGTGTTTAGAAATAATGTGGAAATAGTTCTCAAGGTTAGATTTTAAGGGATAAATAAAGATCACAAAAATACAACCAGTGGGTTGATATATGTTACCTTACCTCCTCCCTCTGAGTTCAACAGCTCCACTTTAAAAGTTTTTTCTAGTTCAGGAATGGAATTGTCCGTGATGTTAACAGTAATGTACTTGTATCTTTCTCCAGGCTGAAATTCCATTGAGCCCCAAACAGCCTGAAATAGGACAGGTCATCAGAGTTTTGTTCAAGTTTAGTGTTCTCATCCAAATGAAAAAAGAAATAAAACCTCAATTCTTTTTCTCTTTATCAAAACATCTACTTTTCTTCACTTTAAAAAATCTGCTGAGACGTTCTTATAAGAAATACCAATCTAAATTCATTGAATTATAAGCATCTTCATTTATCTACATTTTTCTGCACAAAGAGCAGTCAGAGAAGAAAATGTACTTATAAGCTATGTTGTTGAATATGTACAAGTCCTAGTAAGGACTAATATTATCTTCACCTGCATATGCACTTGTATGGTCATATAAAGTCTGATATACTTAGAAACAATAGGAAATATCCATTCTTCCTGAACTCACAATTTTCTTAAGGATATAAAAATCCAGCCCAGGAGCTTTTCTTAGGAAACACAACATGCTGCACAGAAAGGAGGCAAAATGGACACTATGGGGTTTTTTTTATAGTATTATGCATCTATCACAACACCATAATAAAACAAACTGTTTCTGTGAAAAGAATCACAGCAGAGCTAAAATATTCAAACTGATGGCTATTTCCAGGACAAATAGCTTTAATTAAATTCTAAAATAATTACACACCTTTGCAATGGCCATACCTGATAATCTTTAGGACTGAAAGCTGTAAGTGGCATTGTCCTGTATTCCATAAGAACTGTTCCAAGAAGCCCTTGTGCACGAACTACCAATAATCTGACATGTCCAACTTCTTCTTTAACAGTGATATGGGGCACAGCAGAGGCTGGCACAATCATGTCATCACCGGGCTGAGGAGGTGGCCCCACTGAGAACTGCAGTAGACCTGAAAGACAAAAATTATAATTTACATGGTTTCTCATATAAAATTCAAATTATAATAATAAAAATTTAACCAGAAATATTTCTAATATCTATATTTAATGTTTATGAAATTTTAAACATATTAAGATGCCTTTAGGATTCAATCATGCTATTTCCAGGAATGTACTATGTACCATTCTCACTCTCGCTGATATTCATGTTAGTCTTAAAAAAAACATTTCCCAAGAATGAATTCAATGCTTCCCAAAAGAACTCAAATGTCATAATATTGGGTACTTATTGGTATAACAATAGGCATGTTTAAATGTCTCCCTCTGTTACAAATCCTCATTTCACAAATTCTCATTTCACAAAAAATGACCATAAAATTAACAATATGCAATGTGGTTTTCTTGCAAATGGGGATGATCCCATGTTTTGTTGGGGCAGCTTTAATTCCTTTTTTGTAGTATTTTCAAGAGTAAGTAATTTGACTTTCATTCTTGTATAAAAATTATGAATTAATCTCAAGTTAGATAAAGTGCATTACTTGACATTGCTTCCTCATCTATCTAGGCTAGGCAAATTTTTTACCTCTTGAGCTAGAAGTATATATAAATCTGCAATAAGACTGTATCATCTTCAACATTGTTACCATATGGATGGTCACTGGCTTTAATGCTGATATCAGTAGTTTCCTTTTCTGGATCTATACTTGCTCCACTGGTAGGAGTTGAACCTCGTTTTCCATCTCCAGACACCGCAGAAACCAATGTCACACGGAAATATTCATTTAGCTCCGGAATGTCATCATCAATAACATGCAAATTTAAGACCTAGAGAAGGACAAAATAATGGAGAAATCAAAGTATGTAACATACATCCCTTAAGATTTTTATGACCCTTTTAAACAATTAAATTTTTAGTCAATCAGCTGTATCTGCTCTGAGTTCAGAAAGAAATGTAGAGGACACTATTGCCCTCCAAATTATTTAACCTTATGATAAGTTTAGAATTCCAACTCCAAAAACATCTTTACCAAGCCGTCAGAGACTTTACAGCAATTAATCTAATTTAGAGAGCAAGTGAAGTGAGCTTTTAATGCCACCTGACACTTGAGGTTACAGATCATCCTACCATGTAACATAATCTGCTCTGCATAAGCTATAATATTAATCTCAGATGATTCCAGCTTCCTATATATTGTGATTTGACAAATATATAGGAGAAAAAATTTAGGAAGCTGTTGTAGAGCCATGGGAATGAGTAGTTTAAAAATGTCAATGGAAATTCTCTTTAAGATTTTTCACCTGATGAGCAACTGCTCCCAGTCTGTTTCTTAGGGACATGACCATTAGGTTCTCTATATGTAGACCATATATTGGACCACATAGCAATGGAGCAAGAGGGCTCACCAGGTCTTTTCTACTTCTTTATGAAGTCAGGCCTCATCCATGCTGCCAGACTGGAAAAGTTTGGCAAATTTAACTTTAAATGACTGTATGTAATGCAGTAATACATTTCAGTAGAGAATTAAAGTTAATGAACTTCCAGGAGCATATTTTCCAAAATCACAAGTTTTTGCCAAGCTGTAATCAGTTACATTGTTTAACTGGGACCAAATCTACAGCTCTGAGTCACTGGGATCATTTCAAATTATGTCAGTAGGTTTCACTCAGTCCCTACTGACTTCAACAGAATGACAGAAGGAAAATTAACGACAGTATTTTCTACTATCAATCCACCCTTTCTATTTAACAAACACCAATAAAAAACACGTATGAACTTCCTACAGTATTGCGGTCCCACACCTCTTTTTCAAATAAATGTGAAATTCCCATGCTATGGGTTGGGATCAAATTCACAGAAATATATTATTCAAAAGAGACAGAATATGGCTAACATTCTAACAGTTGCAAGACATTTGATTACAGCTGTGAATTTGACTGCTGTCTATTTAATTGTTGTGAAGATAAAACTGATCTCCACAACTCAGATGCAAAATCTGATTATATTCCAATTTCAGAAGTAGTGGCTCCACTATTGAATAGTGGCTCCACTATTCAACCCAGAACCACCTATACTTGAAATATACATATATATGGGTATACATATATCTAATATATACATATATATAAACATATTTTATGTGCAATTATTTGCATTTAAGCATTCATGCATGCACAGTAATGTCTGAAGTGAGATGCACACAGATATATAGGCATTTATCCTATCACTTGTTAGATGTCAAAGACGAAAAAATCCTGTAAAATGTAAAAAAAGCCATGTGAAGAAAAGACTCTTTAGTATGAAAACATGTCAAGCATCCTCAGAAGGTGTTTTCCAGCAGGTTTGCAAAGGACAGAATTAATATTTAATAGGAAGGTAGGGTTTACCTCTGATCTCTGCCAAGGAAGGAATGTGATAGTGCCGCTGCTGTTAGAAAAATCGCTAAGGGAGTAATTAATGCCCCTGGAATCAACCTGTGAGATAATGTAATTTATATACACATAGTCTAGGGCGCCCCTTGTTCGCTCCACAACACAGGATATAGTGGAACCCTCATCAGCAGCCTGGAAGAAAGCAAGAAATTGACATATTTGTTATGATCAAAGTAAATCAAAGGAACAAATATAAAAGTTTGAATTCTCTAATGCTATTCAAATGTTCAGAATTCTTTATGCTGTCATGTTACTTGCAGCACTTCTGGAGTGACAGGAAGCTGAAACTGATGTTGATGGTGGTCAGAACAATCTTAATGGAAATTGCAATAGCTTCTAGCATCTCCCTGAGGTCAGCCAGTAACTGTACCCTGTTGTTTCTTTTGGACACAAAAACAGAATCAATGTTTGAAATGTGTGTATCAAAAGCAAAAGACTATACTGTTTTATATTAATGTCAGCTATTTTAATTTTAATTTAAAGAAATATTTGGATTCCTCCTTTCCCTCACTAAAACCACTATGGAAAAAAATAGATACATTTAAATTAAACTATACTATTATGATTCAGGAAAAAACTGAATAACTTTTTGTGCTACAGTACTCTTTGCAATTCTGTCTTCATAAAGTACATGCCCTTAGCAGCAAAAATTTCACATATTTGGAACAAATCAGGTATTGATACTGGCGAAGTGTATTAAAAAATTTATGATCATCAAACTAAAATAGAAAATCATTTTAGTTGAAAGTTATCAGAATGAATAAAGCTATCTTAAGCATTAGGTAAATTTCAGAGCTGCTGTATAGCACAGTGCAAATACTGAATATGCCTTCAGCTGCTCAATGGACAGATACAGACATAAGGAAATTAAACTACTGATAAACAATGCTATAAGATAAAGGCTAAACAATTAACATGCCACATAAATTTTTAATTTTGTGTCACGGTTGATTGCTGATCTGTGACATCACAGAATTATCAGTGGCATTGGAAACTGAAGGAATCCATTATGGTAGCATATAGTAGGCACCTGGAAAACAAACTGAACCGAACTGAATACTATCATCAGTCAGGCAAGATGGTTGCCTTCAAACACATCATAAGGACTTCAGATAGAAAGGATGAACTTAAGAGGTCATAAGAGCTCCCAAATTTGAAAGCATTATGAATTTTTTTCCCAAAATAATCTAATAACAATAGAAATGGGTGTCATGTCTTCTCCCTCATAATGATTAAAAAACTAAAAAATTAATTACTATTATTTCAATCCCCTCAAAAAAAGATTCAAGTTTATATACTGCATATATGATGGTCATGGTCACCTCCATATTTAATGTTTAAAAACAGTAACTTCCAGCCAATATTAAGTGAATTCATATCAAATATGATGATGAAAATGATGATGATTTAATTTAAGGGAGGAAGAGACTGGAACAGAACTCAGGAGAAACAATTCCTGCACAGCACAATCGCTCACCACATGCTGACCAAAACTCAGTCCATTTCCAAACAATGACCAACTGCATTCCAGGTAACTCCCCCAGTTTATATGCTGGACATGACATTCTGTAATATGGAATGTTCTTTTGGCCAATTCAGGTCAGCTGTCCTGAACATGCTCCCTCCCATCTTTTTGTGAAGCTCCTCACTAGCTGAGCATGACACAGAAGTCTTCAACTCAGGTGAAGCCGTATTTAGCAACAGCCAAACCATCCTTGTGATATCAACATTATTCTCATCCTGAATCCAAAACACAGAACTGTACCAGATACTAAGAAGAAAATGAACTCCCTCCAAGATCACATCAGGTTACAGTCTCAGAAGTTACAGAAGTAGAGGAAAAAAACTGTTCTACGAAATTTTAAGCCTTAGTTTTCAGTTTGTATAATAAGATACATTTTCTTAATAAAAATAATTTGGAGAGGATTAAAAAAAAGTAATATCAGAAATGCTAGAGTGACTGAGGCTGTATGAACAGAATTTACACAATTCCAAACTCTAGAAAACTTTGCTTGACTACAGAAACTAAAAATGTAGAATCAAGGCCCTTCAAAGGTTAGTTAGCCTTGCCATTAGTTTGATCTCCTGTAGCTTTCCTTATGAGCATCTTACCTCAGGAATACATGGTCCAGTGAAGCCAAATAAACCATTAGCATTATCACTTTTCTGTATTCTTAATCTTGCTGTTGTGTTTTCTTCTGAAATTCGAGCTCCACCACACACAGAAATGAGCTTTAGGATGAATAACTCCTCTCCTTCTTCCTCTTTGTCATCCTTTGCAGACACAATGAATGATTTATTGGTTTCTCCTTGCCGATACTCCAAATACCCAGAGACAGGGTGTACATCACTCTTTGCAGGAGTAGCATGGAGTTCATAGATCTCTTCTTGTGTCAGTTTTCTCTCATAAAGCCTTACATCCTGCATTAAACCTGTGTACCTGCTGTTGCCATTGATTCCTGCTCCAATTCTCACTATTCCTGGACCTGAGAAGAAAATTAGAATTTTTCTAATGTTATTGGGTTCAAAATAACTAATATATGTAATTATTTAATAATCTGTGCTAAATTGTTGATTGTCCCTGGGTTAATAATCACAATTATCTTGAAATGTAGACTGGGAGGCTCCTGAAGCCTCATCTCAGTGTTAAAGGTAGAACATTTCAGGTCAAATAATTCCTTCCTAGATGCTTCCTAGATGGTTCATGTTTTTCATCCTACTAATTCTATCTGCACATTGTCATCATCCCTTATCTTAATGAATCTTAGAAATGTCTCTCCATTAAAAAATTTCACAGCCAGCTGCAGCCCATCTCAATTTTGTTTTTCCGAACACTTGCTTTACCCATTTTATCTTTCTATATTTAATGTGTCCTCTGCTAGGACACAGAATCCATTCTGATAATCAGAGTATTAGCTACACAGGACATGCTTATACCCTTATGCACTGGAAGAGAGGCTTAAGAAATGTAGACCTAGTTCCAAGCACTTTTTACAACCGCTTTAACATTTCTTTCTCTCCCGAAAATTATTCTATTCAGCAAATCAGAGGATGACAGTTCTCTTTTTCACAAATAAACTAAGCTGATAGCTCATACTCCTATCACTCTAAAACATAGAGAACATATCTCTTCAGCTGGTTTTTGATTTTGGAAGGAAATGTGCCACTGAGTGTCACTTCTAGAAACAAGCAACCACAACTGCTAATGGTCCCAAGACACAAAGCAGAGGATGGTGAAAAAAGCCAGGCTACAGCACCCACTGTATCTAACATTAAATGGTGAGAGATTAAAAACCTCAGCATATATTTCTAGTATATCCAGACAGAGCTTTATGTTTGTGCACATATATTCATGTAGATGTATATGCATTTAACATCACTGCATGTTATTAAATTTTCCTTCTTTGATTACAGAGGAGCCTGTACTCAAGAATTTGATAATCACACACTGCCTATCCCCATGAAAGAAAACCTGTGAAACTGAGGGGGAGAGAAAGAAAGGAAAAGAAGGAGATTACTACTATGAAAAAGAAGCACATGGAAGAGTGAGGAAATGCAAAAGAAAGAGTAAACATAAACATATCCCTACCATACAATACCTGACTTGGTAAAGGAATTATTATGATGCTCATTGCTATGCTAGTTGAGTGTAAAAGTCCATAACGGTTATGTATGACTAAGTCACATCTGGGAATATCAAGTTAGAGGAAGTGAAGTACATATGCTAATGTTATTTGGAACATCATTGAACAGATGGGCAAAATTTTCATATATCATGTAAATACATGCATAAGTAAATCTAAACCCTGAAAAATCCATTGCTTAAAAAAGTCGAGGTTTAGCTGTAATATAATACACAACTAGAATCAAAAATATTATTGTATTTTGCTTCAGAAATCAAGAGAAAAAATTCTTTCTTAGCCACAATACTGTAAATCTAATCAAAATCTTAACTGTAAATATATATAACTATATGTATAGCTAAATATCTATAAGCCTACATGTGGAAATATAATTATTAACTATTATTTTTAAATTATTGACATTCAAGCTCCTTTACAGTTCTGATGTTTTTTGAAAATTTCCCAGCTCTTACTTCCATTTATATGGTTTTTGAAAATCCCTAGAATTTTCTATGAATTGCTTTTAACTAATCAGATATAATAATTTCTGAATCTTGCATACATCTTTCAAGGAGCTAGACTCTTCCATATTTTGCAGAACTTTACATATGAAGAAAAATAATACAACCTATTGCCTCACCATCAGCAATTGCTTCTCCTTTAAGGCTTTTAACTCCTCCTAGAACTGGAATTCCATCCATGTAAAATTCAATTATACTTTCATCCAAAGTAATCAGAATGTGAACCCAAGTACTTTCATCAAGATATTTCAGGACTGTTGCTTTGGCTATGTATGTCATATAGGATCCTAATGCTGTATAATGAAGCACTACAGAGACATGAGAATAATTTGTTTGGATTTTCACGCCATAATATAAGGTCCCATTGCCATCATCCTTTTCAACGATATAACCATCAGTATTGACATTAGGAATTAGCCATGCTGAAAATGTAAAATTAGTTACTGCAGTATTTCCATCATATGGGTATTCCAGACCAATAATTCCAAATGCATCCTTTTTTCCACTGAAATACAAAGCATCTGTTCCACTCTGATGGCGTCTCATGTGCGGCTGAGATTGCACTGTACTTGGAAATGATCCCAGCAACAAGAAGTCCACCATTGATGGTAATCCAGCTTGAAACGTACTGGACAGTATTTCCCAACCTAAACGGACAGCACCAAAAGTGCCTTGACGTCTCCAGATGGTGAAGTCTGTAATATAGGAAAGATCATCTTCAGAAAGAACATCTTCTACTATCTCTCTGTCCTGACTCTCTGGATCTATAACGAAGACTCCAAAAGGGTCATCATTGAAAGGGATCATCACAGTTACAGCAAGGCTTGTGTCAGACAACTGCCCACCAGGACCAGGAGACCCACCTATATAATGGAAATTAAGAGTAAAAGTTACTGGTCTGAAAAAAGTTACTAAGTATTTTAAAATGTTTAAACAAAATACCTTTTAAATAGGCCTAAATCTTCTTTAAAGTGCCTCTGAACTCTTAAAAAATTCTCCAAATTTAGGATTAAGATAAATTAACTGTATTGGTTTTAAAACACTATCGAGAACATTTTCACAGAAAACAAGCCATGTTATTTTTCAATTGCAGAATATAAATGTCTTTCAGTTAAAACAAGATTAGCTCAGATCTCCTGAATTAGTAATGAGATAGGTTGCTTTTGTTTCATTTGAAACACATGGGGTCAAATTCATTTCTCATTGTACTCCAAGATTTACACAAATATGAAATGACAACATTTGGTTCATTGCCTCCAAATAAACAGAGATTATCCTGCAAAATTGGTAACTAGTTGTGTGTTAAACTACTCCTAAGTCCTGCCATTAGCCACCTACTTCTCCACAGTAAGAAGATCATGGTATGACTGTAGAGCCTCCATGCACCACTAAGTAGGAAATCTTCTGTACATGCATACGGACTTCACTTACAGAAATGTCAACATATTTTCAGTTGTATCTCGGCACAGAAGACCATAAATAGTACTGAGGTGGAAGGAGTCCAGCAGATTTGGAACTCTACTCAGTAGCAGGCCTGTAGCGGTTGTAATTTAAGTGATATGAAGTGGTAACTATTTGTATTTTAGAGAAATTTCTAGAAAAAAGCAAACAAACCAGCCAATCTCCATTATAGTAGATACGCATAACCTTTTATACCTTCATTTTGTCAGCTCTACACAAAGCCTCTACACCTCTGAAATCACTAAAAGGCATCCTTTTTAAAGGTCTGCTTCCAAAACTGTGTTCATATATCTAAATTAAAGAAAAAATGAAAAACGAAACCTAAAATGTCATCAGAAAAGTTTAGGATGACATAGGCATCAAGGTAAAGCTCTTTGCAGGATTGTTTTCTTTTTAATTGATTAAATATAATAATTTTCTACCAGATAGGAAAGGAATATGGACGAGAGTACCTGAAATGTTCACCAATTTTAAAATGTAAAATTCATTGAATTCAGGAATTTTATCTGAAACAGCATGGAGCACTATCTGCTTTGATCCTTCACCATCCATAAAGTACACCGTCCCATATGTTTCATTGAACTCTTCTCCTGGCTTCAGTGTAGAGTCATTATGAAACAGCTGCCAGGTTAATGAGACATTCCCAAAGTGTCCTCTATGTCTCAAAATCCTATTCAGAGAAACAGAAAGAGTCAATGTCCTGGCAGGTATGCATCAGCATTCTCCATTAACAATGGAAAACATAGACTAATCATTCTTACTGTGGAATATAGTATGCATTGTCCTAAATAAGCAAAAATGACAAACAGAACCATGAACAATAAAACAATCCTCTTAGAGGGCCTGCAATTTCACAATATAACTCTTCATCGAGGTATACCACAGATGTCTTAGAAAGAAAGTAATCAATGAAGGTACATGCAAAATAGCACTGTTTAGATGAACATCAGTTCCTCTTGCACTTCTATTTTTTAATAAAAAAATTAATCTATAATTCAGCAAATTAACATTAAAAATTGTGTTAATTGGCCACTCTTAGAGAAGAAAGAGAAGGCATTTACCTACAAGTATTTTTTTCCTTTAACCATTAAGGTGCCTTAACCTTTTTTGTATTGTTATTTAATTTCAGTTATATAGTAGGTCCTTCATGAACTTGATTATTCCATATTAAGAATTGAATAAATATAAAAAAAAGCTTTTATTTGTTTGCATAGCTATCTGGTAACATAATTTCACTAATATCCAAAAGGTATTATAAGTAAAAACTGAAGAACTGAACTGAACATAAAGAAGTTCCTTTATTAACAAAAAATGTTTGCATATAAAAAGAGCATTTCTGTTCTGCAAAAAGCAAAAAAAAGCAAAGCATTATTGTACAAGTCTGAAAAATCAATTCAGTAAGGTAGTCTAGGAACAGAAACACAATAGGTTTTTACTGCTTCCAAAGTTTTCTTTTGTTGTTATTAAGCAGGCATTCTATTCCTGTGGTGTAGCACTGCAGCACTGTTGCAGCAACTCCAGTTACTCTCTTAAAAGCTCAGTGTTGCCACAGGTATTCTCACTGATTGGTTTATAAACTAGTCTGACCCTTTTCTTAAGTACTAAACAAAAGTCAAATCCTTTTGGGGGTATGGAAGAGACAGTCTCCTAGTAAATATATTTTATCAATAAGGACTAAGTAAGGTAAGATGTTGGTAACCTTGGAATTATGTGCTTCTATAAAGCACCTGTATACAAATGTGTTTAGCTCAAATCATCACCCTTCACACCATCGATTTAAAAATAAAAATTATTAAGGACTAAAAAATCTCTAAGGGGCAGCATAACAAAACCAACCACAGAATATATATTTCATATACTCTTTTAACAAAGATTTAAATGTTTTAGATGTGCAACACACACAAAAAAATTTAACTCACAGTCATAGGCATCTATTTCAAGGCCTTAAACAAACAATCAAATCAAATAAAAATATATAAAAGATAATTAAACAATTGTGATAAAGCCTCTTCTTAAACTGCGCACCCTATCAGATTTATTGTGAACCTTTGTTTCTTTATACCCTGTCTAAAATTTTCTCATTGAAAATCGGTATTTTTGTCAATTTATAACCACATTCTCACTTTAAGAACATAAAAAGGTCAGATGACATGAAACTTAATTTCTTAATCTTTCCCTTTCCTGAATACATCCTAGCAGCTACAGGCCAGACTAGGGAAAAATATATTCAGCCTAGAAGAAAGGCACATCTGGACTTTGAGAACAGTTCCTATCTGCAATTTACAGATAGAAGAAAAACAAATAACAGAAAGAATACAGTAAAATAGCTTTTTTGTAGGGTAATATTTCAAAGGGGAATGCAAAAAGAAATTAACAACCACATAGCTGTATTTAGCTGTATTTTGAAAAGATCTTTTTACTTCTCTATTGGTCCAGATTATATTTGGCTCATTCATTTTGATGCTTCTGAATACACACTCTCATGAAAGTATAACAAAACCCCCTTTGCTGTAATTTTATTTGTGATATAAAAAAGCCCCCTGTGCTGCAATCATACTTGTTTATATTTTAACAGGAATTCTGTACTCATTTTAATATGCACAGTCTACTTGATAATATAAGAGTTGATGTTCGATGTTTTGTTGATCCTCAATATGTCTGCAAATAATTTAATCCAAAATTTGGTGAAGCTATTTTTCTAATAAATTTTAGCAATGAAAAAAATAAGACTAGATCAAAGTACTATCCATAAAATAACACACACATCAAGATATACACACATGGATTCCAAAAAGGGGCAACAATATTATTTAAAAGTTACTCACAAAAAAAAATTACTTTTTCCTTCTTCCACTGGCTTCTCTAGAGGTTCTAAGGAGAAAATTCCATTAGGATCATCATTTGCTTTGATAATAACTGTAGCCACTCCAGCATTAAAGATAACAGTATCCCCTAAAAAGAGGGTGATTAATTTTATCAAAACTGGAATCAGAAATGGAGCTAACTCTAAAATTGAATGTATTTTCTTCTCACACCAACAGCTTTCATGCAAAGAAAGAAACAAGCAGTGATAAAACAGTGCAAACTAATATTTGAAATATTCACTAACAGACAAATCAGAGTAAAAAATTGCAAATAGTATCTGAGGCAAGGATCAAGAATGTAGATTTGAAAAAAAAAAGTGACATGACTAGAGATGATGCAATCCTGAGAAGAAAGGATTGTATGAGAGGCAGTACTTCATGTTTGGTCAATTGGTCAGGTCAGAAGAAAAAGACATGTATTCAGAGATCCTAGCTCTCCTTTAGACCTTCAGCAGAAATATTGCACTTTAAGAGATTAGTTATACCCATATCACAGCCTATCTGAAAGGAAAAAAATATAAGATACCGGTGAAGTAAGGAAATTAGTAGTATTTCTTTGTGTATATTAGCAGAGTAGGGACATTTCAACATTTCTTTATGTCCACAAAGGTACATTGTGTTTTCATCTCCATCCTAGTTTTTGCCTTTTTCAAAAGCACTAGACTTGTTTTTATTCCAAAGTGAACAACCCGTTTTAACTTCATATACCTCTGTTTGTATTTTCTCAGAGGTATAACAGTCCAATAAAATTTTCAAAAGGGATGAGATGATCAAGGCCAATATATACAACAGATGATAAAAAGAAAATTAATAATTTTTTTTTTTCCCATTCAGGAATTCTTCTAGAAATATTCCGTATTTTGCCCATTCTGGCAGGAATATGTGAAAGGAGGAAAGTCATCACATGTTTTCAATAGAATGGTAAAATAAGATATCAACAGATCCTGAATAAAGTTAGTCGAGTAGAAAAAGAGCACTGAAGAGAAAATTTAAGAAGGGAGAAGTATGGCTTTGTCCAGTAATTTCCATGAAGCTGTTGTTCTCTAAGAGAGCTGGGTATCAGACTGAATTATAGTTGGCCTCGGGAAACACGGGAAACAGGAACTACCTTATACTCAGATAATTGAGAAAAATTACCTATTTATTTAACTTATATTTTCTTACTGATGAGTCAAAACCCCATCTAATTTGGAGCATTTGGAGCATTTGGAAAGAGATTTCAACTCAAGTTATCTTTGCAGGACAGTTTCAGCTTTACAGTTTAATTTTTGTTTCTGATTAAACAATTCAAGATCAAAATCCAAACACACTGTACAGAATTTTTATAGAAATTTGATGCAAACCTTATTCATATAATGCCTGGCATTTATACATTGCTTTACGATAAGAACAAGCTGGTAAAAAATAGAGAAAAAAGAAAAGGAGAGTTACTAAATATATATTAAATCATTGCTTTTACCTGTTGAATTCAAAAGGAAGATATAAAATACTTCATCAGTTTCAGGGGTGTCATCATCATTAATATACACAGATAAGGTCTGCTCTCTTTCTCCAACATTGAACAGAATTAAACTCTCCTTTTCACTGGGAACAAAGTCTCCCTCTTCAGCTGTTGCATCCCCATTAACAGTAATGTACTGAACAGCGACAACAGTATTAGCAGATCCATTCCTTAGGACTGTAAAGTTTGCAACACTCCCTTCTGTAATGCTCACTGTCAGAGGTTCTGAAAGGACACAAGCAACAAATTCAAGTTCAAGCCTAAGCTTCTTGCATGCAGCTTATTCACCTAATCCCCCGTAAGAGGAAAGAGAAGGCGCGTGCAGTTAAAGGGAAAAACTTGCAGGTAGAAGAGAATATTGTTGTCCTTAGCTACCTAACGAATCCAAGAGCCATCAAAAAGAATAATGACAGAAAATGAGAAAAAATTCTTAAGTAAAAAAAAAAAAAGCAAATGCAATACAACAAAAACAAAAAAGTATGTTGTATAACACTAGCTCCACTAGGATTAAGATTTTTCAATAACCTGGTCTTTGGATAAGATCTGTATGGGGTAGAATATGAATTCAAAATTTAAAAACAGTAATATCTAACCTGCAAAATAAATGGGATCATCATTCCTTGTAATTTGTAAAAATGCACTGGTTATATTGCCCAGTCTTGCTCCACCAGTGGCATTGAATAATCTGATTATGAATACTTCCATCTCTTCAGGTACCTGAATGACAAAGTATTAAGAAATTAATTTGTTACACATGAAACAATGAAGAAATTAAAAGGAACAGCTGAGGAGGTTAACAAAACAGCATTCCAGCATGTTGCTGTTTATTTCTTGATTCACAAGTGTGTTAAGAAGGAAGAAAAATGACAGCTCATACACTCACACAAAAATAATCATCAGTCAAAAATCTTTGCAAATAAAACCCCTCATCTTTACTATTATATAGATAATCCAAAAGTTATCCTGCAGTTTCCTGATGCTGATGTAACTTATTTTTACAGCTATGTTTATTTATTTATTCCTTTATTACTAATTATTCTCATTCTTTCTTATCTTACTTCAAATATATCAGCATTAAAATATGAGATTAGCATTCTTGCTATCAAAACAAGTGGTTTACTTAGTATTATAATTTAAGCACATGACTACTGAAAGATTCTAACTTTTTGGTTTACAGATGAGCACAATGTCTCAAATTCTCTTATTATTTACTTAAGTAAAATCACTTTTATCCAAGTATTTTGATTTTTCTCAAAAAAAATCAAGTTTCTTAAAAAATAGATACTTCGTAAATTTCAATGTTTCAGCACTTCCTCTTCGCTCCATATATTTACACAAAAACATATTACTAAGTATGTTTTTAAATATTATTACCTCATCTGGTAGAGAGTAAATTGTGATATTTTTTGAAAACTCCAGATTATCAAAGAATATAGTCCCTTGTTCTGGATAGATGTCATTGGTACATGCTGGGTCAACAATCCAGGACACACTAACACTGCCATAGTTTCCTTGGTTTCTTACAAGTCTGTAAGAGGCTGTAAAATGTAAACATGTACAGTCAGTGTGCATCTCCAGAAAAACAACTCAAAATGAAAAAGGTCAGCAAAGCTGAAATAAAGAAAAAGGAAAGGAAACAGTAAGTTAGTCCAATTGCAAAACTAATACGCAAGTGCCCTACACAAAAAGCCACATAATAATAGACCATTACAGCAGTAAAGACTTGTATCAACTCTATTGGTACAACAGAGATAGATAAATTGAAATGACACATATGAAAATTTAGCTCATTCTTCTCTCACATAGCACCTCATGCTCATCAAGCAGTACTACTACCACCAGGGTGTTCCTTGCAAGTAAGTAAATTCTCTGTCCTTCCTGTCTGGTATATTCTCAAGCTATATTTTAACTGGATTGATCCCTTAATAATAGCTTTCAAGGCCCATCCTCCTCCATACTAATCTCCACTGCTCATCATACTGTACCCCCCTGGAAACTCCTGAGTCAGGCATTGTCCTACAAAGGTGAAGTAGGGAAAAGTAGCCTTGCAGGAGTAGACGGCAGAGAAAGCAGTTACTCTAAGAAAAAGAATTACCAGCATAGATGATTTCTCCTTTACTTTCCTTTATTGTTACTGATAGTTCATCAGGTAGAAACTGAATGACACCATGTGGATCATCATTCTTCAAAATGGTTATATTTACCCTTGTGGCATTCCCCAGCTTGCCTGACATTTCACTGTAGCCACTGAGCACAACAGCATATGCCTCATCCAACTGGAAGAGGGAAACTCAGTCAGAATAAAAAGATTTATTCAGCAGAAAGAGAGAACAATTTCAGCAAAAGACAATTACCCACAGTTTCTACATGCACAATGGTTTTGTACATCTTTGTCATCTGTAACAGTGGAAGTAAAGATTTTAAAAACACTGACATTAAGGTAATTTAAAAAGAATTTGTCAGCTTGCATTATTTATATAATGCGACTTTATACTTCAAATATTTCTTGAACAAACACTCACAGGAGATGCACCATGGAACACTAAAATAAGCATTGCATCTTTGCATCTATACAGCAAATATTAGTGTAGACTGGGGAGCACTGAGTTCAGTTAGCAGGTATTTACCAAAAACAGAACAAAAAGAAAGCGATTGATTGTACAGGCCTCAATTAAATAGTGGTATTCTATAGTACAGAATGCCACAGGTGCCAAAAGCTCAGATGGATGAGAAATTCAGTTTCAATTTACAAAAAAAAAAAATCCACTGAGGCCTATTAAAGCCAAAGATACCTTCTAGTAATCCAGGCATCCCTGGTTTGGAGACTGGGAATATATTCCATAGAGAAGCATTGCATACTCATTCTGCTACGATATATTTTCTTACATTTTAATAAATGACAAACTGTTATGCTGTGAACACAATTTAGAGAAAGGAAAATTTTCATTTCTACCTCTGGAATCCCATCCATCCTTGTCAAAAGAGTAATTATGATCTCTCTTTCGCCAGGCTTAAATTCCAGAATTCCTGTGCTTCCATAAAACTCATTATTGTCCCTTGGTTCTACAGTGTATCGCAGAAACTGCCTGACAAGGCTCCCTCTGCTGCGGACAATCTGCAGTTCAACAGAATCCCCCTCCTGTAAAAAAAAAGAAAATCCAGCATTTTACTTGCATTCTGCTAAGATTTACTTTTCCATAACAATTAAGAAAAGTTATTCAGATAGCTACCTTGATACTGTAGGGACCTCTGGAAGAGGAAGAAAATTCAAACACTCCTCCAGGATCATCATTTTCCAAAATAGTGATCTCACAAGTAGTAAACCCATATTTCAGTATTTGATTTTCCACACTGACCCTGGGAAAGGAAAAAAGTCAAGGTTTTTTGAGTGTTGGTTCTTTCAGTAAGTAAATACATATCTATATGAAGAACATCAGAATCCTGATTATTTTTATGAATAAATTATGAAAACAATTACCTAAAAAGAATATAATAAATTAGGCAAGAGACATCAGAGTGTTCCATTCACTTGCAGAAAACCCAGCCTTTGTTCCTGTTTCTGATTAGTTTTTACAGCTTATAGTTCTGGGGTTTTTTAGTCACACATGCACACAATACAAAGAAAAAGAAACAGAATCATATAATAAAAATTTAAAATCACATTTAGTATTACTTTTTATTTGGATCAAAACATAAGAAGTGATCCCTAATCACTTAAACAGAGAGAGCTTGAATTTCTTGCATTCATTTCGTCACATATATACTTTCAATTACATTGTTTTAAGTACATTCCATTAAAAATGCAAGAAAAACTACTGCTGAAAGATGCATAAAGAATGCACCTTCAGACTGATGATTTTGATATAGCTTATTAAATGTTGGTTTATGAATTCAGATTCATCTTCCATGTTTTCTGGAGGAAAATTTCAATTATCAAACTAGAAATATCTATTTTAAATGGTAATATGTAATATTTTTTGCATATTAAAAAAAATATGCCAGCAGACAAAAAACTTGTGTTAACATAAACTAAACCTATTTCATTCAAAAAAAAAGATAACTGCTCAACAGAAAACTGCATAGTTCTAGTCCACTCAGGCATTTAGGTGGGACAAATTGTATTTCTGGCAGTTTAAGACAATGGATCCATATTGCAATCAAGCGCAGTATCAAGCACTGAGTCATGCATTAGTAACTTTCATCCTTCACAAATCCTAAATAAAGCTTCATGCCAGAAACCCATGCCATCAAATTAAAAACCAAAGAACAACCAAGCATTGTCTGAAGAGATGCAGAAGACATGATTCCTGAGAGGAAAAGAAGTTATTGACAGATTCTGTTCAAACTAATCACTTATAAAACAAAGCATTGATTCATTGAAGACAAACCACAGTTCACTGCACTTACCCAAAGTACACGACAAACCTTTCTGTCTCTACCCTGTTAACAGAGAAAGAAAGAAGGAAGGAAGAATAGAGGGAAAGAAAAGGGGTGGGGAATGAATGAAAGCACTAGTTCCTAAAAATTTCAATAGTACCAGTCTTAGACAATAATAAAAACAAGACTACCACAAAGTTTTCTTTTCCCTTTCCAAACACATCATGTTCCTTTTGTGGGAACCTCCTTCCTTGGCATTTTATGTTGACAAATGCTAGCAAGTGGGCAATCCTTACTGGTGAGAAATGACCGCATAATCAATTCAGGATGTCAAGGCCCATTCATGGTATGCCCTACCCAGCCCTCCTCCAGGAGTTCTTTCACTGCCAACCCCTGTGTCTGCTCACAACTGCACCAGTAGCCCACATTTATAACTTCATGCAAAAAAAAAAAAAAAAATACAGTCAACATGCTTCCATTTTGTGTTATTCCATCAATCTGACATAGTAATGATAAAAACAGGTAAGTACATTGGGAGTTACAACACATACATTATCAAAGACTATTCTAGCAGAAAATCACATCAAACTTTATTTTTGACCATTTTTTAGATTAATCAGATTATCAGAGTAAAATACCAACAAAAAAAGAAGAAAACCACCACCCCCCCAAAAAAACAAGGAAAAAATAGAAATAGGAATATAAGCACATATCACAAAACTATCACATTAATTGAGACGAAAGGAAATTATTCTGCAATAACAAGTATGTCATTCTATGAAAGTATGCAGAGATTATTTTCTCAACCTAAAATAAATATACAGTTAATATTAAACCTGGATTTACTATCAACAAATAAACAAAGCATTTATAAAGTGAAGTTTAAATATTTCAGCTTCAGAATTCAGTAGACAAAAGACTTCACTCAAAAGTTTGAAGTAATAAAGCAAATACATTTGCAGCTCTATTCTTTCAAATAGGAGATCTGATTTAATAGAAATTTCTTAATTATTTCAAATGAAGCTACATTTTAAATACTATATATGAAGACATTCTCCTTCCCTTCAGAAATGCAAGAAATGTTTGCAAGTTTTCCAAAATCATCAGGCATTAATGCTATTTAAAAAGTCAAGGTGAAAATTCCAGAGCTAAAATTTATGTTAAATTTTCATTATATTGCTCTTAATGCTCAAATTTAATATATCACTAAGCTGTTGGTAATATATTTCACAGCAGAGAATACAAATGAACTATTATATCAAGTGGGTTTTTGGTACATGATGTACAAGCTTAAGTGGTTAAGACACAATTATCAAAAAGTGAAAGGGCAATGTCAGACTTCATTTCACCTCCATGACGTCAGATTGTGTGAATCTAAACACAGCTCAGACAAAAAAGGGCCTGTTAACTGAGTAATAGTGCTAGAATCTAGTATCATGTTGTAGTGCACAATGGCAGCTCTAACAGAATCCAAGGGATAGCTGAAAATAAACAGTCCCGAGGTACCATGAGGAGGTACTTTAAGTATCTCCAGGTATACTTTGAAAGTACTTAGAAGACTGGCAATACTTACTACCTTTTAACAGTCACAGTGTAAATCAGACCAAATTTCAAGAACTTGGAAGTTAGAAAGCAACTAATCAGATTCAGCTGATTAGTTAGATTAGATTTGGTGCTGCATCTGGCTGCCAATCAGATGCAGCACCATTCACCACCACTCTCTGGGCTTGGCCATCCAACCAGTTCTTAACCCACAGAAGCAAGCACCTGTCCTAGACACAGGTTGCCGGCTCTTCAAGGCAAATGCTGTGGCACACAGTAACTTTGTTAAAGTCCAGATAGACAACAACCACAGCTTTGCCCCAATCCCTCAGGCATGTCAGCTGATCATAAAAGGAGATCAGATTGATCAGGCAGGACCTAGTCCTCCTAAGCCCATGCTGGCTGGGTCTGATGCCCCAGCCATCTTGTAGATGTCGTATGACTCCACTCAAGTTGATCAGTTCCATAACCTTGCCAGGCACCATGGTCAGGCAGGCTGGCCTGTAGTTCCCCAGATCCTCCTTCTAGCCCTCTTTGTGAACAAGCACCACATAGGCCAACCTCCAATTGTCTGTGACCTCCTCAGTTAGCCATGACTGATGATAAATGATAGAGAGCAGCTTAGAGAGCCCTTACAACAGCTCCCTCATTACCCTAGGATGGATCCTCTCCACTCCCATAGACTTATGATCACCTAAATAGCTCTGCTAATCACCAACTATTTCCTTCTGGATTTCAGGAGATCTATTCTGCTCTTCTACCTTTTCTACGAGCTCAGGGGACCAGTTAGCTTGAGAATAATTTGTATTTCTGAGGTCAAAGACTGAGGCAAAAAAGGTGTTAAGTACCTCAGCCAGTATCACATCACAGAAATCACTAGAACTATAAAATTTGCCACATTACATCAGTTTTGCTTCATTGAACATCTGTCACATTAGATACATACATACACATATATGGATCTGTTCTGGTATCTTAATTTATGGAAGTCATGATCAAAAGATTCTGAGCATAAACTATTTAAACACTCAGCTGTTCCTGGATTTTAATCTTCCCAAAATAAAAATATATTAATTTGTGTATTGTTTTTCCCAGGACCTAAAGTTCAGAGGTTTTACTCTCAGCTCCACTCATTTAAGAGAACAAACACAATCCATGTCCCATGATTGGTCCTGGCCCTTCAACTGTGCCAATTGCCAAATTTATAGCTGTGTATCTGCACTGGGGGCATGGCAACTGCCAACAGCCAAACTTCTTGTGCAGAAGTTAAGAAAACTATCAGATTTAGGTCTGTAGTGATACAGACCTCTGGCTTTATTCATTTTTAGTTTCAATTCAGGCTATTTCAATTCAGGCCTATTAAGATATGGGCAGGCATCCAAACTGAAGCTGGTCCTAAAGAAAGACAATATGAAGAAGCTTCAGCAGGCACAGGACTATCTTGCTTCTTAACAGCTCATCTGTCTTCTGGGTAAGCATATTCTTCATTATATATATTGGCCTCCATTTTGTGAACAGCATTCATAATTATTTTTAATATCCAGGGCCTACAGATGGTGGCCACAGAGCAAGGAAGTAAAATACTATTTTTAATGGCTTGGAAGGTTTCTTTTGTTATTATGGGTACAATCGAAGCTCATTTAAAACATAAAACTACCATAACAACATCACTGAGTTGTAAATAATACATCCTTGTTAGAACTAATTATCATATTATTTTGCCCATGCTATTACTAATTGCAATAAAGAGAATGCTTATGGATGTATTTCTACGTCTATAGTTTCATTAAAGTCTGTACATGCTCTATTTTTCTACTGACTTATCTACAGTCTATCAAGCAGTGTGAGCACATCCACTGCAGAGTGTGTCTTTGTTTTCATGGTAATTCACTACTGCTGTGAGGAGCTGGCTGCCTGTCTTGGAAACTGAAATCTTCTCTTCATGTAGAAAACACAAACTATGTAGGAGGCAATACCAAAAGCTTACATGCATCACCCTGCCAGTATCATTCACTCCTGCTTTGAAGAGTCATCTCCACTGTTGAAAGGATGATCTTTGCAGGTATTGCATTCTTGTCTTTTACTCAAGTTAAAAGTTGCCAGATTTCACTTGTAGCCTTGAGGGACACTGTCCAGGTGTAGAGAAAAGTTCAGATTTTATCTCCTATGTATTTACTTTTTCCTGGCCAAACTACCTATTCCTTACTTCACTCTCTGACCTTGCCAAGTGTGGGAAAGCTGCTTACTGCTGGCAAAATTTTTACCAGCCACTTCATGATCATAGAATCTGCTACTCCCACTACACATAGCAAAAGCAGAACAGTGGTTGTGTTTGTTCAGCTGCCAACTCAATCCCCTTTTAGACATAATTTTCAAGGCATGGGATTACTAGTCAGAGTAAGTGGTAAAAAAGCTATAGTTACACATACTGCAGAGCTATCCAATACTAAAAAGTTAATCTTTTATGCTGCCCACTTCCTCTATGTACTTATTTGTCTCCCATCCTTCCACTTCAGCATTTTTGTCACTTTACACAACTCCTTCACAACTTCAGTCATTATTTCTAATCTTAGCTTCTTTCTTTGTGCCACAGATTCTAATGAACTTTCAGGCAAACCAATTTCATCCACAGGAAAAAAAAAACCCAGAGAACTGCTTGCAATAGTCTCCATTTGTTTTTTTGGTGGGTTTTTTTTGTTTGGTTTTTTTTGTTTCTGTTTTGTTTTTGTTTTTTGGTTTATGGGTTTGTTTGTTTGTTTGTTTGTTTTCAACAGGATCATCTTTTCAACACTGTGAGTATCCAAGATTAGAATGAAATAATTCATTGTGCACTAGATGCATCCACCACCTAGCTTCTACAGAAGCAGAGCAACACTGTACTGAAAAAGCATCTTTCCTGTGTGATAGAACAATGCTCAAAAAAACAGGATCAGCAGCATCCTAAGGAGTTGCTTTCTGGTTTGTTAGTATGTACTCTATATGAATATATAGTGTTGAAAGTTCCCATCAGCTAGTCTGCCCTTCCTATGTACAACAAGGATACTTCTACATAAGGTAAGGACTGTGTATGTAGCAGATGTTCAATGCAGACATTGCAGCTGACAGACCTTTCTTAGCACGTTTCCAGAAAAATAAATGGGAAAAATATACCTTAGATTATTAGGAGGTATTAGCAGAAGTGATAGTATTTCTAAACTATAGATACATTTGAATTTTTGGAAGCAGGACTGAAGAAATAGCCAAGATTCATTCTCCTGCTAACAAAACAAAAGGCTCCTGGATATGAAATAATTCAAGCATTCTGAGTGGTGTTCACATGCAGATAATATCTTCTGAGGCCTCTTACAGCCTTAATTATCCTGAAAACCTGATGTCACACAGAAGGGAGACCACAACCCTGTGCTTCAGAAACATCATTGCTCCCTTTGTAGCTGAGGCATATGGTAGTAGTCAGACTGGCCTATTTTGGAAGCCAGCAGTTGTGATGGAAGTATCTAATTCTGCAACAATATCCTGACTATAAACCTCTTCTGAGAAAAACACAGTTATGTATTGCTTTCATTACTATTCATTATAACTTTCCCCATTATCTCACTAAACCTTATTTTTCTGAAAATAAGTGTTATAATCAAGAGCTAGAACTAAAGATCAAAGCTAAATCAACTTTTTAAGCAGCATAATTATTTTTAATCAAAATACAAACAAAACTAAGTCATTAGATAATAAGCACAATATGGTTTCTTACATTGATCATGAGTCAAAGATTTCATACACAGTCTAAATCAAGGGCTCAATATTCCTCCAGGCATTTATCAACACAATGGAGGCAACGCCTCATAATTAATACTGTGCCAATTTTTTTATATATAGATTGAATATAGCAAGCGGTACATATGAATAAATATTGGGGTACAATACCTGTCCAAAGTTAATAACACAGTTTCATTCATTTCAGGTATATCATCAGCTTTAATAGTAATGTTGATTGCAGTATCACTTTGTCCAGATAAAAAAACAACAGAGCCATTAAAAGGACTTATATCATCCTGTGTTACTGCCTTGTGATTAGGACCAGATGGTCTCAAACTCCAAAACACAGTTGCTTGACCATCAGTCCCATCTCGATGCAATGCAATGGAAACCTGTAAAGAACATGAGTCTGCTGTGACTTGCAAAACTAGATACAAAAACAATTTACCCCTTGCAAACTACTGTTTGAATATGAGCCTCAAAATATTCACCTCTGACTTATATCTATGCATAAGATCTGAAATCAAAGATGGTATATCTATGAAGATATATACTGAATTGTATATATTTAATCATTTATCCATTATATAGTTGGACATGTATGTTTATATATTCTTAGTGGAGGTGGCAGAACATTAAAATGACAAATCACTTAACACTCATGAACACAAAAACCCTTCTATGATGGATTTAACCAATGCCCACCTCATAAAGACAACCTAGGATTTAAATCAGCAGTTTTATTATGAGGATGAAAAGCAGCTCTCTGAAGCAGGATTTGAAGGAAGATCTCAGTTAAGACAACTAGGGGGAAAAAAGGGGAAACGTAAGAAAAAATATTTTATAGAGGGTTTCTCTGGCTGGGGTTACAGCATTCAGATGGATGATGATGCTTTTTAAAATGCTTTGGGTATTGAGAAATACAAAAAAGCATTATTTATTAGAAAACAGACACAGCAAGCCAAACTATATATTCACATGTAAGTGAATTATAAAAAACACAGACACTTTCACCAAATTTGGGAGCAAAATCAGTCCTACTCCACAGAGTGTTTTTGCAGCTGGTGAAAGAAATTAAACTGCAGCATCTTTTGCTCCATCTGAGCATGAAGATTTAACCAATTCTAGATTCTAACAGAGAAAGCAAAGTTCACCACACTTTTCAGATGACAAACACATTAATCTTGCTAGCAATTTCTACCTTTTTGGTTTTATAAAGGAGGAGAATATTTGAGATAAGATCAGACTTGGAGGATGGATTTTTTCTCACGTTAATTTTCAAATGCTATAGAGGATATAGCAAACTTTGCTTTCTCCAAATAAGTTTTCCATAGTAAAGGACAATATAAAAATATTTACTTACCACTGTAGCAGGTGATTCTTCTGGTTCAGAAAGAATAATTGGAAGATTGCTAGTAAAGCCTATTTCTCCATTTGCAATATCTGGAGTAATCCTCAAAGAAATATTTCGAATCTCATCTAATCTAGGACTCACGGGTGGGACAAGAGGAATTCTATTCAGCAGCTCAACTTTTTCCAACTGTGAGAAAAAGTAAGAAAAACTCGAGAAATAAGAAGCCTGAGTACCAAGTAAAAACTATTCTAACATCTTGGAATAAGTGTCATATGCAAGGAGCAAAACACCTCCAAGATAAATTTCTCCTACCAGCACCATTTCTACTACAAAAATGTGTAGGTAGCTGTGTAAGAAATTAAGTGAATGGTATTGAGCTTCCACAGCAGAATGGTATACCTCTCAGACTAATCATGTACACAACTAAATGTACATCGAGGGACAATTAACTTTCTGAACTGAGCATTTCCTTACTAGATATATGGATTGGTCTGCCAGATTGTTGTTTGTACTTCAGTTTTTTTGTCATGCATTGATAAAAATCTGTTGAAGTCACTGGAAACATAATAATTTAGACACTCTCATGAAGCCAAAGAGTGACTCAATCTTCTCTCCTCAGTTAAAAAATGAAAACACTTCTCTATTTACAATAACTAATATGTAGAATTTAATTCATAATTGAAAATCAGCACAAGATTTCAAAACTGTAGTGTCCTCTTATATTACCATATTTTTGATAGTTTATTTATACTAAGAAGAAATAGAAAATCTTTGAATGGAAAATACCATTCACTTAGCCCATCAGAACCATTGACATGACTTTCCTTGTGTTAATTGTTTTAATATTCCTTTCAAATATAATTTATAACACTATCAGATTCTGTCTGCATGGATCATAATAACAGATATTTCTATTACCAATTTATATATACTTCTGTAAACATTTCAATGGTGCATGAACCATCAATGAGAACCACCTTTCAGCTCCCATTAGGATGTTTTTGCTTGGAGTTATTAGGTGCTGCCACACAGGTTTTGGTGGAGAAGGGGAAAATGACCTTATTTAAATCTATTATTATTGAGAGGAATAGCAGATTAGCTGTGGGTCTGCTGGTAGATAAAACTAGCTCTGGAAGATAAAAGAAACAATGGGAAAGATTCCACTGATTGATGAATGGAAAAAGATATTTGCTTTTACAAATAAACTTTAGGTTTGCTGATAAACTAAATTAGACATTGAGAGATGAAAGAAACAATGGGGAAGAAAAAAACCCTAAATTTTGTAAGAATTAAAAATTAAAAGGGAGGGTTATACATTAGAGGGAAATCTTTGGGAAATCTTCTGTATCAGGCGTATCAGGAAGTCTGTACCTCTCCAGTACCTCAGCCAACAGGGAAAGAGAGAAAAGAAATGCAGCTGGGAAATTAGGATAAAAAAGTAGGCAATGTCCTCCAAAAATTTGAGACACCCCAGGGGAATGCCCCATGGCCTCTCCCTTTATTCAAATCAATAAAAGGACTCCTCTGACTCCTTTTTGGACATAAACCTCTGGTGTTTGTGGATTAATTTTCCTAGCATTATGAATCATCCTCTCAACTAATGAATTTTTAATCCCTTTGATTCTTTAAACCAATTTATATAAAATACTTGGACTGTATCATATTTTGTTCTGCTGTTATTCAAGTAACACTCAAAAATATTCAAGCACATTTTATTTGATGATAGATGGGATTTGTTTTATAAATACTGTAGTTAGAAATTGATTCTCAACCATCCAAGCTACTTATTGGGATTCTGAGGAACAAAGAGTGGTTCTATTTGTTTCTTTCTTTTCTAAGATTTCTTTTAGAATAGGTGCCAATTCTCAAATTAACACCATGCAGGTGGACCACTGTTGTGGTTGTTAGCTCAGTAGAAGTTCTGAAATACTACAGAGCTGAAAGAATTCCCTTTGTTACTATCTGGATAGTAACTTTGAGATTAAAGTAATAATTAATTAAATATTGTTTTTTTTTTTTTTAATTCATTGTTTCCTCTTAAAGCAAATCAGTCCATGAGGGAAAAAAGAATGCACTGTGAATCAAATAATGCCAAGCAGTTTACTAAATTAGTTAATCTTCTTGTCCATACCAAAAGTAGTCTACACATTATTTAATTGAAGATGTCACTGAAGAAGGTTAATCTCATATTTCCAGTTCCTCTATCTGTTCTCTTGTTGTGTTTATGCTTCATTTCTTCATCCCTCCTTCCTTCCCCGATTTCTGAGTTGATCCTTTATTGGGCCTAGTACAAACTTTGTAATCTCATTCTAAACACTTTTTCTGAGACTAAAATTTATTCACAATGTAGAAGGATTGTCATAGTGATAAATAGGGGCATTTTTCTTCCTGTTTTAAGGAATTATTTGTGTTAGAAGTTGCATCTCATTTTGTGCACTCAAAACATTTTTATAGTTCATGGAGAAAGTACAGAACATACACCCCATCTCCCTGGAATCTGCAGTTTGAAAAGCCACACCAAAAGTCTGCATATTGAAGTACTTTTTACACATCTTGTCCATAGTCCACACTGCAATGTTATTTGTAATCTATCACCTGAAAGGAGCTTGGAATTAGATATTTCAAGTCTTCTGTCAATATTTCAGATCACATGAAGAAGGTAAAACACACAAACCTATTCTAATATTTCAGAAACATATTCCCTGCCTAGCTGTTAACATAGAAAGAGCGTGTGCAACTAAAATGATAATACGATTTTGGCAATATTTTTTTCTCTCTCTTTTTTTTTTTTTAATAGAATGTAGGGGAAAATAGATAGAGGGAAGAAATCTTCTCAAGTAATTAAAACATTTTTGGTACACTAGAAAATAAAGAAAAAAAGACCAAATTTTACATTTATGATTACACATCAACATCTCTGTTTGAAAACTTTGAAGACACCTGACTTAAAAGGAAAAGACTGAAAAGAACTAAGAAAAGACTTTGAGATTTATGCTTTGGTTGTGCCAAGTCACCCCTTTGTCTGTATATCAGGATTGCTTCCCGGACTCATGATCTTAGACAGTGGCAATAGTTAATCAGGGGAAGTAGAGATTATGCAGTAGTCTCAAATGCAGATGAGAAAATAAGTATAAAAATTACTGATTACAGTGCCCAGAATCTCCCACAGCAGCATATCTGAACAATAACTTGCTAACATGTATGCAAACCTGTTTTTCTCCAGTGAAAAATGAAGAAAAAAAATTATTTTGGAAAATAAAAAAATCTTTCTTTAAACATTTTTGTGGAAAACCCATTTTCTTTCAAAAGCATAATGTTAGTGTATTTTTCCAGCCAACCTTACAAGCAATTACACAATCTCCCTTCTTACGAATTCAGGTAGAGAGAAAACAAAACCCCACAAACAAACAAATTAAAAAACTCCACAAACAAAAACAAAAACACAAGATGAAAAAAACCAAAAAACCACATACAGGGAAAACTAGAAGAACTTTTCAATTACCTGGTCAAAGTCGCACATAAATTCAACATATGTTTGACTATTTAAATTTTTATTTACTTTCTTTTAATTTCTAAAATCTCTCATATTCCTGTACTTTAGGAGCCTTAATTTGATTAAATCAAAAGGCAAAGGGTAGACAGAATAATATACGAGAAAATGTAACTAGCTACTGCAA
Organism: Molothrus aeneus; assembly: GCF_037042795.1. Taxonomy (NCBI): domain Eukaryota; kingdom Metazoa; phylum Chordata; class Aves; order Passeriformes; family Icteridae; genus Molothrus; species Molothrus aeneus. The sequence goes on along the minus strand of NC_089680.1, from coordinate 58,586,893 downwards.
CACTGATATAATTTTGTTAAATTTCATAATTAGTAGCTGAATCCTATTACAACAGTGTATTTTTTAAAAATTATGTAATTAGTATATAATTATTAGGAATAAAGCTCCTTATAGCTTATCTGTGGAAGCAGTATCTAAAATAAAATAGTTTTCTTGGCTACAGAACTAATTGTTTTTCCTTTTTTTAATCAGGCAGAGTCATTTTAATTAAGTTAAAAGTGAAGGAGCCACTACTATTTTATATCCTTTATACTACATGGGCTAAAAAACCACCCCAAAAACAGCTGAGATACCTGTATGACAAAATGAGCTCTATTTTGAAGAAATGCATCATTTCGTATTGGTATATTTATAGTAGCTTGTGCTTTTCCTTCTGGAAAGATGAGAGTACTTCTTCTAGACATATTCAGAATGCCACCTTTCGCTCTCTCAGGATCCAGAGCTCCAGCTGGAATATACAGTGCAGTATAAACCAACTGCACATCTCCAACTGTTCCTCCTTCCCTTGCAAAACTCAAGGATAAAAAACGTCCCATTGGATTACTTTCAATCTTCTGATTCTCCAAAGGATGGAATTTTATTAGGCCATAAACATCATCACTGTCCTGAATGTAAAACAGAAGCTGCAAACCAGAAAACAGCATGCTGCATTACTCTTTACCATAGTTTCATGCTTTCACAAAATCATCTCCTGACAGTCACCACACATTTTTTTCCTTAATCTCCTTAGGCATCAGGAAAGAAATCAGATGGACAGCCTCAAAGAATTCTTTATATACAAGAAGCATTGCACTGACAGTGACAACTGTCCCACTATGCATCATCACATAAGCCACAATGAGCTCTGAATTACTGATTTTTTGGTTCAGCAGCCAAAGTGAATAATTTAAAAATGTTTTAGATTGTAAAGGGTTTCATTTTATTCACCAAGCTCATTCCAACCATTTTCAAGAAAGACAAAGCAGGGATTTGAGTCACAGAACTGTCAGCAAGTCTAGCCATCCTTTATTTAATTGTTCATAGGTTACAGTCTTAATCACCAAAGCTTCCTCTTGAAGCTGTTACTCTGTAAACATTTCAGTAATCATTAAAACAGCAAAGGAACAAGTGAAAGTAACTTTCCTGTCTTCTGTTAGAAAGCAGTCACTCGAGACAGCATTTATTCAATCCTAGCACATTGGGAATAATCTGAACGGAATTCTACCACAGTAAAAGGGTCTGGCATTGTACACTATACTCAGCCAAATACTTTAAATATGGCTCTATACACTAAGATTATATTAAGGATCACTTTCTTTGATTTTTATCCAAGACTAAACCTTTTAACCTGTTCAGATAATCCATCAATCAATGTTATTAAAACTGGTAATGTCTTTACTACTCCAAATACCTTCTCCAAGAGAATTCTAAAGTAAACTTACCTCAGATGGCTCACTGACTTCTGCACCTCCCTGTATTGTATAAGCTAGGAGTTTCAGAAGATAAGGCTCTGCCTCTTCTGGTATATCATCATCAATAATGTTCAGATGAAGTGTCACCAGCATCTCTCCTTGAGCAAAACTTATCTCTCCTGCCTCTGGAAGTAGGTCTGCAGTCACAGGTGAAGGGTCACTGCTATTTCGGATTATAACCCAGGAAACAGAAACATTTCCATGTGTTCCACCATTTCTTACAATTGTGATCCCTTCAAACCTATGGTTTTGAATGAAAACAAAATCCCACAAACCATAATTACTACTGGCATGTATGATTACTAATTCCCTAAAATATTTACACTGACCTACATGGTATAAATGCTTGCAACTGACATTTGACTCAAGGCTTACAGTTTGCGAAAAAATAATACATATGTAAGATTTGAGCATTTACGCACAAATTCTCTGTAAAATCTCAGAAGACACGTGTTAGATCTCATTTTCTTTACAGCAAGTAAGGTACTCAGAACTGAGTGGGATCTTGGCATGTTCTATATTTGTCTTGCAAAATACAAAGAAATTTAAGAAAACATATTGCCTATTCTACAACATGAACAGTTATGAGGCATGAGCATTGAAATTATGATCTTGGATGTACTATTTACCCCTGTACTAAAAATATATTCAGCTACTGATACTTATGATACTGGAAATGTCATGTTACCTACATCTGACAAGTGCAACTACAAAAAAAAATCTGGAAATCATGACTTACAAACATCTAGAAAGCAAGATTCATTTCTTTACTGTGTATAAAAAAAGAAAGATGAATACTCAAGTGTTGGGCTCTATATACCATAAAATATTCTTCCAAAATTTCTCATATAATGCCTTTTTGAGGCATTATTTGTTTCTTTGTGGATGAACAACCAGTCGTTAGTCGTGGACATTTTTATTGAGATTATCAATATTGTGTATCAGTCTGCCTATAAAATTTGTAGAGAACTTTGATTTCGGTCTCTAAGTGAAATTACAATCATTTACATTGGTTTTGAGTTTACGGTAACTATTTAATGGGAGAAGCTGAACACTTTTTTTTTTCTTTAATCAGAGACTGGCTTTATAGATAGTAAAAACAAATATACACCAAGGGTGGAAGACAGATATGTATTTCCCACTGAAACTGTGTGTAGCAGTATCACAGCTTTACTGGTTCTACCTTTAGATTAGGAGTTTTCACTATTCTGATAATGTGATTGAATAATTATGGCTTATTTACATATAGTTTATAGATATTAAAATACTTTCTGCATGATTAGACATTCCCACTTCCTTGAAATCCTTGTAAATATAGCTGATGATAACAACACACTAAGTGATTACTACATTATATTTTAGTAGTGATTTTATAATTACTTTAATGATATGCTAAGGAGTCTTAACAATTACAAATAAATCTCTTAAACTGACTAGATACTAGATTTTAAGATCTGCAGTACCTTGAAATTTGATCTTCATCAATGATAACAGTATGAGTGAACAGAACACTGTGGATTGACAGCACTCCATAGGGTTTATCATTCGGCTGGATAGTGACATGAACCACAGATGGATAAATCAAAACAGCATCTCCCTGCAAAGTGTCTTTAAGAAGCATAATCTGAAAGGTCTCAGCAATTTCTGGTATGGCATCATCAACAATCATAAATTTCAAATATGTTTCGTGAACTAGAGGTGGGAAAACAAGTGTTGTATTTGGCTGTAGATCTAGGAAGTCTACATTAAGCTGTGCATGTGCAGTTGAATCCCCAGTTATGATGGCGTAACTGACAGAGACTTCATCTTCATCAGGTCCAATTAATTTTCCAGTGACATCCTTACCACGAACCACTTGGATTGTTATCACTTCATCTTCCTCAGGCACCATATAAGCATTCTGGACAAAATGCACAGGACTGTCATTTTTCCTAATATTAATCCAGACAGAATTTTTTGTGTTGTTGATTTCAGCCCCTCCCTCCACGGTCTTCAGACAAACAATAAAGATTTCATCATTTTCAGGTACCTGGAAAAATAGTATTCGCAACTGTGTGTAAGTCCCATTTCAAATATATGAAGAACGCTTAATACTGAGAAATATGTTTTATGCATTTTGCAGACGAGTGAAATTATACTAGCTTGAAATTCATTTCATATTAAAACAAACAAGAGAATAGTCTTGCTTTTAACTAATGCTATAAATCCTTTTTCAAAATTTAAGGTCTCTATTTTACCTAAACGTACTTCTGAAAGAGAATAGAAAGTCAAACCAAATACAAATAAAAATTACTCAAGAATCAGAAAAATCTTCATCTTTACAGATTGAGAGTATGAGAAGACAAATTGCCATTTTTGAAAGCCACTTCTACTTGGAAACAAGTGTTCCATTCCATTAATTAGATTTAAATTTTATTTTTTTCTGATGTTGATTCTGATCTACCTATATTTGTGCCTGAGAAAATACAACAGCAACTTCTTTATAGAACCTACCTTGGCCCATCCATCCCTATACAATTGGAATCGCTACAAACCCAGACAAAATTTCCATCACGGATCTGAGTGTTTTCTTGTTCTTACCAATAATTTAGATTTTGGTACTTCTACAAAACAAGTGTTTAAAACTACATTTTAGTTCTAGCTATTTCTTCTCCAATAACTGATGCAGGAGACAATAAATAGCTTATAAACCACAAATTACAGAATTAAGGATGATATTTCTGTTTTATATTACTATATTGATATATATATATATATGGACAAAAATGGTGTGATGTGATTCCTGGGTATGTGCAGAGCCAGGAGTTGGACTTGATGATCCTAATGGGTCTTTTGGAATTCTTAATGGCATCTTTTTGACCAATGAAAAACCCAGTCAGACTTCAAAGACAACAATATAAAAGATTTTCAGTGTTGATTTGCCTCTTTCATTTTCTGTTAAAAAGTTTCCATTATTCCTCACTAAAAAAGGAAATATACACAATAGAATTACAATAAATATACTACTGTAGAGATCAGAGCTGCAGTCGCCTAATTTTTGTAGGAAAAAGCCTTTGCAATTCAGAACAATACCTGTTGTTAAGAGTTTTTTCTTAACTTCAGATCTTAACAGCTCAAATTACGTTCTGAGAGTAACACTGAATGCTTGTGCATTCCATCATCATCATCAACATCATCAATAAAGGATTTTTACACAAAATTAACCTTTTGTGTACAACCACAGAAGACATCCAGAGAGTGGACCACCACAGCTATACAGATCAAACGTTGAGTGAAAGAGCATTAGAAGAACCTCTCAGAGGAAAAAAAAACACATCTCCCCACAAACCAAATTAATTCTTTTCATATATAAGTTACAGAATTAATACAACTAATCTGAAAGAGATATTTCTACATGGCAGTTTGGCACAGTCTCTTAAATACTAGTATGAGTATAGACTTGGGAGACTATTTTCATAATTAGCTTAAAAGCTTCCCACTTTTATCACAGACACTTTTTTTCCCCCTATGTAATTTTTTAGTGAATTTCCGTATCAAGTTGTTCAGTATCACGTTCACACAGAAAAGTTAAATATAGAAACGTCAGTCTAATAAGATGAACATCTATGTAGTTAAAGAACATCATCCTTGACAATAGAAGAACCTCACTATTCCATCTGAATAAAAATATAAAGCTTTCTTGATTATTTATACTTTTACAGTACAGCACCTAACAGATCTAGTCAGAGCAGTCAGGGTATATTCAGAAATAAAAATATTAATTGATGAGAAATACAGAGGCAACATTGAAAAGATAAAATTATAGCCTACACAGACAAAACTGAACATCACTTTATGAAGCAGAAGGACTTGTAGCCCTGTTTAAGCCAAGCATTTTTATAACATAATATACAAAGTCCCTCCAGAAAAACTGTCAATCTATACATCCAAACCAAAAATTGTCAGTTTTTACCTGATCGTCAAGCACTGTTAAATTATAAATCAACACTGATCTCCCAGGGTTAAATGTAATATTTCCCCTGGCTGGACTGAAGTCTTCTTCAGCTGAGTTTGGTCCATCTTCTACCTGCAAATAATTGGTTTTTATTATAAGAAATATATAGAGCATGCATAAAAATCCAGTACAATAATCAATATACAGTGTGTGAAATGCATAAGAAATTGCTATTTATTCACTCCCAATCGTATGCTCACACATTCCATTGTGAAAATCTACTCTTTTTCAGAAGATGGAGTAAATCAGAGTAGGCACTCTGAAGAAATTATGTATTATCAGAGAAAGAAATCTACTTCCATACAGGCCTTTTGAGAACTCTTTGGTATCTACTGATGCATAACTGACTCTTTTAAATAATAAAAAGGATAGTCCTTCTTTTTTAATTTAACTAGCATTTCCTAATCAGTTCCAAGACAAGACAAGATAGCAATTACTCATTTTGTGATTTTTCTATCTTGATTTGAGATACTAAGGAAATTACACTTAATACTAAAGCCTAAAAAAATAGTAAGACCCATAGAGGCAATATATTAGGATTTTGTTTTAGAAAATCTTGTAAATTTTTTTCAACATACATATAAACTACATTTTGAGATTAACCTTGATAAATTGTGCAGAGAGCAGAATTCATTGGATTAAAAACAAATATATCTGCAGTAAATAACATAAGAATCTCTAAACATTATCTATACATGCTGTATTTAGCTTGCAAGAACATCCACTAAAAATCTTTTGAGATTTTGGCACATCTAGATTAAATCTTTGATGACAATTGATAAAGGAATTTTGATATGAAAAAGAATTACCTGTAATAGAATCAGAACCAGACAAGGAAACAAAAATCCCCCCTCTCACAATAAAGTCAGTAATTCACATGAAGTATGTGACTAATGGTAAATATTCAAGTAATGATTTTGAAAGGTTGAAATGTCTGGGAATCCAAACTGCAATCTTATAGATACAGAAATTCACTTAATATTGAGCTCTACATTTACATGTTTGAAGATGGCAAAGGCACCTTGAAAAGAGTCATGTGTTTATAAACTCTGAAAAATATACAAGATATTTCTTGCACATCTTGTTTAATATATTTACATTTGTCCTAAATTAAGCAGTTAGATAATTGCAATATTTTCCATTTGAAAGGTAGTATCTTCCCATTTTATGAAATAGAATTAACAAATGCAGACATAGCTATTTAGTCCTTCCACTTTTATAAACACTTAGATAAGTTATGATTATGGCCTTGCAGCTTCATCTAATAGTAAAAGGTAAGATGCTTTTTTGATAAACTCACCTCAAAACTTACAATGACTGTCCCGTAGGTTCCTCTCTCCCTGATTAGAGTGAGAGGAACAAATTCGTTTCTGCCCCTAGGCTCATTCACTGTGATAAAGGCAGACTAATGAAGAAAAGGGACAGGCAATCAGGCATAGATCAAATATCACAGCAGACGGAAGAAATTGTTACCATAGAAATACCAAACTCCCACAGACAAGTTAATCCAATCTGCAAACCAGTCTGCTGACGGCATACATTTCCTAGCAACCAATTAGTTCAGCTAATAGAAAGCCTGAAAGGTTTGAGATAAAAAAATTATCATAATGTACGTTGAGTGGGTTTTCTTGGTTTTTGTTGGTGGTTGTTTTATTTTTTTTTGTAAATGAGTTTAGTTACGATACACTAAGTAAGCACTGGCATATGAGTACTGGTCATATTTACAGGAGTTCCTAACCCTATTAAAAATAGTTTTCTCCATTAAAATCTCATTTGTTAGATAACTAGACAATGGACTCTGTCTATCAAACCGTTGTAGCTGAGAGATTTCAAAGATTTACAACACTTCAGGGAGAAGCATGGATTAATACTATGGTGCTAAAATTTTTTCATATTGGATTTTTTCAGAGAAGTCTTCTAAAAAGTTTATTGCCACAATGCCAGCAATAAAGCAGAGTTTCTCTTTCTGCTAACACAAACTTTGTATTATTGCAAATATCCTCCATATCACTAGTCACACTACTGTTATCCATGGAAGGTATTACATTATGCATAGATCATTATTGCTGCTCTTACAGCTTGAGAGTTAACTATAAAATTCCTCACTTAAGATGGGAAAAAGGTATATATTCTTAAAATTCCCAAGTCACCTCTTTAACTTTCCAATTATATTAGTCCTCATTTCCTTTACAGTACACTGAGGGGCTGAACAATTTCTAAAAGCTTTATATTTAGATGAGCAACACAGATATTCATCCAAGTTTGAGGATCTCAGGCAACATTTCAACACCTAAAAGCATACAGAAATATTAAAGCTGTATATATGTATGAATTGCATACATATGTACGAATTATCTCAAGAGATGTTTTCAGAGATGTAACTCAGAATCTGTCTTCAAGGAATTTGGGTGAATAACTAACCAGCATCTTTGACAATTTCACCTTTATGGTTACTAAAATGTTCTAAGATATACATATAGAAAGTCATACCATGTTAAAAGAAATTATTCCAAAGGCATTGTCATTTGATAAGATTGTTACAGTGACAGACTTGGGAGTGCCAAGCTTTATCCGTGAAGATGGTTTCTACAATTAAAACCAAAATAAAATATTAAGTATGGTAACAGAAAAAAAAGGGCATTTTGATGTTACTGTCTCTTAAGAGTTAATATTAGCTTACAAAAAATGTATGTCTTTTTATTATATATCACAATGACAATTGTTTAAAGCAATAGAATCACTAAGGTCATTCCTAATTACTGTGAAAATACACTGTAAACAGTTAACAATAAAGTGCTTGAAACAAACTGCAAATGATTAACAATAGTCAAGCAATTAGTAACAGCATATCAATAGAGAACCATACACGAATCATCTAACACTGCCAGGTTGTTCTTTTTCCCCTAACATTTGTATAAAGCTAAAAGCTTGAAGCTATTATAGTGGGATACCAGCTAAAGGATTTCCTGGGACAGCAACTATAAGAAGCAAGTCTTTATAGCATTGCAAAAATGAGCTAGATTTACAAATCAAAGTGAGAAGGAAGAGAAAATATGCATTTTTATATTCACTGCAAACATCCCCACAGATGTGTAATATTGGCAATCATATAGAAACATTTTTTTTATGGAATTTACATCTTACTTAGTCATGAACTGTTAGCTAAAAATATATGAATGTGAACCCCTCTCTTGTAGCATAACTCCTGTGAGACAGAACAATATGAAGAAATTTATTGGTAAATATTTATAAAATAAATTGTTTGGGTTTAGATAAGTCATATTTAACCTCTGCTTCTGGACGACAGGAAGTCATCCTCTTTTTTTGCAACTTCCATCCTCTCCTCCATGCACATTCAAGAAAACAAGAAAACATGAAAGGCTCTGTCTTCACAATCTAACTCTTCTGGGCTCTGGTACACCTTCAAATGTCCACAGGTTGAGCAATGCCTGCTCAAGTGTCAGGTGTAGCAACATGACACAGAGATATCCACAGAAATGCAAACTTTCTGAAGAGCAATGAGCATCATCCTTCTTGGATTGCAGATTTTAGCTCTTAACTACTACTGTTCATAAGCAGTAAGACCACACTGTAATTAGTGGCTTACAGTGAATGAATGAAATACCATTCACCTATATTAGATTATCCACTGTTTTCTGTGGAATAGATACATTGAAAAATTGAAACTTACCAGTAATGTCAAGTGAAATGTGAATGTTTCATCAGCCTCTGGAAGATCATCATCACAGACAGATATATACACGGTTCGGTTTGTTTCTGTATCGGGTATAAATGCAGCTGCATATGTGTCAAAAAAGTCTCCTGTGTTTTCTCCATCAATCTGTAATAAACACACAACAAATGCCATCTCCTTCTTCTTCAATGTTCTACATTACCATTCTAGTCTTATTCAAAAAGACTTCATTCCCTCTTTGCTGCACTAAGTCTTCCTCCTGGACATAATTCTTTCCCCTGCTGTCATAGAGTTAATTTCTGGACAGAAGGTACATAGATAATAACCCATTTTATTCATTCTGAATAAACAGGTGAAAAAAATAAACAATAAAATGAATAGAACACTTTCTTCAGTGTTCAACTATTTATGACTTCCTTCCCTGCAATTTGGTATCTTTTGCATAGTGTAACATATGAAAAGGTTTTTTATTGGAAAAGCTAGCCTCTACAGGAAGCATAGATCTATACATCTCATAATACTCTACATGAATTAAACTTACCTTAGGATGTAACTGCCCTCTGCCTTCCATTCTAAGTACTGGAAGGAGCCTAGGAATTCAACCTAGATTAACAATTTGATCATGAAAGCTGGCAAGATTAAGTCTTCTAAAAAGAATTTCCCTCCTTTCATCTCAGTCAACAAAAGAAAATTCCCCTAATTCTACTGTGAGTTAGGTGTTTAGAGGAGAGATTACAAAGGCAGTCATGTAAAAACAGCAAAGGGTCTCGACTAAGTTTACAGTTGGGCACTGAGACTAACTGGAGAGAAGCCACTGAACCAGCATAGCTAACACACCTGAATCATCCTTCTTAGAACCTAAAGGTTTGAAAGAACCATTATGAAAAACACTATTCTTCCTCTCAGAAGAGTGAAATTAGAAGTTCAGAGAAGAGGAAACAAAGAGGTTTTTGTCACTCTCACTTGTCTCTCTTATCAGTCACACGCAGAACTCTCCATGTATTTGAGTCACAAAAAGCAGTTTAAAAAGTTATCACAGTTACTGAGAATATAACTGCCATGGTTTCTTACCGACACAATTGCTGTGATGTTAGCAGGCTTCCCTGTCCTTTCAATTACAAGGCGTATAACAGTCGTACTTGTTTCATTGACTACAAATTCTGTTTGTCCACTGAACTTCACTTCTGATTCTCCAGATGTGAAATGAATGAGTAATGCTAAAAGCAAATAAGCTAATAAAGAAGCAGAGGGCATCCCTATAGAAAAAAGATATTAAAATAAATTGTAAATCTAAAATACATAAAGCATTTGTGGTTGACCTTACCAATCCAGTTGGTCCCTCTCAAATCTTCACATACCATGATCATTTTGTGAGTGTCTGAATGAGATAAAAACATGCAGAGGCCTCCACTACAACCAAGACATAAAATGTAAATATCATGTTTATCTAATTCTACTTTTATAATTTTCATTTAGTGATTTTCTAGACAGTACTTATCGACTTCTTCCAGTGAAGGAATAAGGAGCTTCTTTTAAGAAACAATTTTTTTTTACATTACCAAAACTGTTTTAATTTTTAATCAACAATAATTAACTTCAAGGTTGACAGTTCAATTTCCACTTTCTTTGCTCTCTAGATTGTCTTTAAAAACACACAAAAAAATTACAGGAAGGGTGAAGGGTTGGATACTTGCAGTCATTTCACAGATCATTTTCTGACATCTTATTCATCGTGAAATATCCTCACGCATTTGAATATGTATTTGAGTCTTATCCCATGTCCTTTCATGTGTTCCTGTCCCGAAGAACAGCTGTGCTACTTGGCCATTGCAATCTTTATACAGGCAGACTTCGATTTTCATTTGTTTCTGCACAACATCTAGTATTTTCTGTTAGGTTATGCAAACTTAAAACCAATGTTTTCTTTTACATTATCAATTTCTCTTACACCAGAGTCCTGTTTTGTGTTGTAAAATTCAATTTCAAGTCCCAGGGAAGTCATCTGTGAAAGTGTGATACTGTAAAAGAAAAACTTTTAAAAGAGTCTGGCACCACAACTTTCAAATTATTGCATTGTTCTGCAGAGGCTTATATTGCACAGTGCTGACCACAACTGAGAACACGGATGCTGGATAGGGCAGATTGCTATCATAAGTATCTTAGAAGTTTTGGAAAAAACAAGAGAACAAGAGAATTTTGTGCTCTAAACATCAAAATGCATTGCAACATCAAACTTTAATTGAATTAGCTCCCTCACCAAGCTTCCGTTAATCTGTAATCACCATTTTACCCTATTACTCCTTAAAATTTCTGTACAAAAGGTACAAGCAGTATTTGTGCAATTAAATATTTAAATAAAATGTCAATTTGCTTAAAATCATCCTTTCAAGTGTTACAATTACGAGAAAAATCTGGTCAATTGCAGTTGTATAAACTGTGCATAACATTACATTAATATTTGCACATTAATAACATTTAAGATTGGACATGTTTGCAAAGCAGTTTGCTCTCATTATCTGAGTGGCAGTTATGAATATTTAATCATAAATCATCACTAAAATGGCAAATGTCATGCGTACATTAAAACACATTTTTGTAAAATATGTAAATTTGAATCAGAGCTGAGGTCCAGCACATACTCTGAATGATTTATGTTTGCAGTCAGATAGTTTTAATCCTGGACTGAACAGATAATAAGATAGCCTTCAGACCACTTTAACTAATGCAGCTTCAGAAAGATTTCTGAAGTATTTGATTCATCTTTCAACAAATTCTGTCTGGGCAAGAATAAATTTTATGTTGTGAGGACTTGAAATAAAATGCTTTCAGGCAAGCTAAAGAACAAAAAGATCCAAAGGCTTATTAACTATGTACAAATTGGAAGTACAGTCAAGAAAACCATCAATGTTTTCCAGTGTACCTCCAAGCAAAGTCTGGTGGATTGATAAAGTTAGTTGATTTTAATTACCTGTAACAATAAATTCATCTAGATCTGTTGAACATCACAGAGGGAACAGTGAAACAAAAAAAAAGTACGAGCAAAAAATCAGGACTATTTTCTCTATGAAAACAGCTACTCTTTTCACCACCCACTTTTCACACCCACCACTTGAACAATTATGTCTGATTATTTCTGAAAAAAATGTCAGTAATGATTTTGCTGCATAGCTTTACACTACTCTAAGCTTCTATTACCAGGAACACAGTCCTTCAAGATATCTATGGCTCTTACTGGGAATTCAGTATGTAACAGAACAACAGAAAGAATGCTTGATTCTCACATATCTATCCATTCAGTAATTCTAGTGCAGCAAAAACTTATGGTGGGAAGCAAAGATAATATATATATATATATATATACATATATAAGCCCCCTGGAATTTAAAATTATCAGCACTTCGAAGGTTTTTTTTCCTAGTTTTATGTGGAACTGTTCTGAAAAAACAAACAAACAAAAATTCCCTTCAAGCAGGAAAGAAAAGAGTTACCTAACTTTTGTAAACTCTCAGACAATTACACTCTGCAGAAGCAGGCATCATCCATCCTAAACTGAGGAATTTGTTGACCTTTTAGCTTCAGCTGTTACCTTGTCATAGACTTTGCCAATACCTTCCCACGGTAAATGCTTCTAGTAAATAATACTGAAAACATGATCCTTGAGGGCAAGATTACAAAGTTTAGAATTACTTGAATTCTATTACTTCTACTAGAGAGCATACTAAAACTATAGGATTACTCCTGTGGAACAAGAGAAGTTTCACAATCATACCATCAATTATTCAACTGGTGTGTATCCTCCCTTGTTACATTATTTGTACTAAGATTTACTTTGCACAGCCTACCAGAAGTAGTTTTTACTCTATTTATATAAACTACACTTTTAAAATTGTGATTTCTTATTAAATTGATACAATGTAATATAATGAAAAACCATACACCAAGACTAAGAGAATGCTGGACAAATTTATTCAAATTGTTGAAGACATATTATAGGTCCCAGCATTTTACTTAACTAAAAATGAACTCAGTTCATACACTAAATTCCTACATTAATTTATATGGGAATACAATTTGTTTTTTATTAATTATATTGCATAAAGTTCAGCAGAAGCCTTTGCAAGATCATGGATTACAAGACTCTTTCTTATTTCCCTCACCTCATTAAACCACTGGTGACCCTAATTTGTAACTTATTTTTTAAATTAAGATGAAATTCTAGTCCTTGTTCACTGCTAAATTTTGGTAAACCATCCATTTGGTGATCAAGTACTCCCCTCTGTTTCAGCTAAATATTATTGAGTTCATTTCTCTCCATCCAGGATATCGACATATTCTAGTTAAATTAGTTTAATATGCCAAAGTCATTGCAATGTTTTTATAACAATTACAAGCAATAGAACATCACACATCTTTAGAGTAGGTTCAATTGATTAACTATATTGTTGTCATGCTCTCACTTAAGCCATTTCAAACAATCATTTGTAGTACCAGTGGTAGTTCCAAACAATGCTATGTACTGAGGCCTAGATGATGTTTCTAAGTGATTCATAATAAAATTTTCTGGCATCAAAACCAAACCATACCTTTCAAATAATAATCTAGACATTTTAATGGTATTAAAGAATTTTAAAAACATCCCATTCTTCAACCATATAGTTTTTAAAAAGTAAAGAAATCTAACTCAGAATTCTGAGTCATGATCCCTAACACTTTCTTTTAGTATGCATCTTATGGCAATTTTTGAAGCAAATTTGTATTTTCCACTAAAATATGAAATATTAGTGTAGAATTGAACAAATCATATACTGATTCCACACAGTAATTTCCACAATACTATCACAATTTATATAATAAATAGCACTTCAATCTGTTGTCCAAGGTACACTTACGAAACTGGTGAATCATCAGGATTAGCTTCCTGTTCCCAGTCAGTTTCTGGAACAAATTTCAGATGAAGACTTTAAGGTTTATAAGGAATGAATGGTCTTTTCAGCAGATTTTTACACCAGCTTCTGTGCTTAATAAACTAAACCCTTAAGAATGAAAAGAGTTCCTGGCTGTTTTCTTTGAAGTGTGAGGGAATCTATAGCCCAATGGAACATGGAGAGACCAAGAAGGGAAATGAAAGGGCTGCTCCAGATTAAAAATCTGAAATGAAATAAGCATAAAATGCTGGACAGGAAATGGGAAGTGGCAAAAGAAAGAGAGTTAATGAACAAAGTAGCAGATGGAACAAGGGATTAAATATTCTTTACCTCAGAGTTTGTCACTGCTGTTCACAGGAGAAGCAACGAGCTGAAGAAGCACTATTCCCATCCAGCAGCTACAACCTGATTTACCGCTTGCCCATCATTAAACAACTCACTGTATATTTCTAAAGCCCACAAACACAGACAAGCAAGAGTAAGTCCACTTTTCACTGCCTGCCCTTGTTTACTTCCCATGATTACAAACACCCAGCCAAGCCAAACATTAAAAAACTGGCATGCCTAGTACTTTGCATTGAGTACAGCATTACAACTATCAATGGTTGCCAGAAAGAAGTCTATTCACAGCAGAGATGTCAGCACCAGCAGCATCTTTGGCTGAACACAATAGAAGACAGATACATGTGCTCTTTCATACATGAAGTGGCAAATCTCTGTAGTACACAGGAACAGCATAGAGCAAGAAGTTTCACAAGGTCATTGCCACTGCTGCACCTGTTGTAGAAACATATTGAAACCCTCCATATTTACGGCATTCTTTTATTTGAGGCATTCTCAGAACCTCTTGACATATACAACAGTATTGGAGAACAACCTGGGAAAGCAATAGGGATTATAAAAACTTTGATTCACTAAACTTCTCCTTTTTGTGTTGTCAAGGCTCCAAATTAAAGGAGATATATTTTATTTCAGACTTGTTTTTTCCTTGCCTCAAAGTTCCTGCAGTTCACATATATGAAAAAACAGGACACAACAAAAAACAGCATATGGATAGCAGACATTACTCAAACCTGCTCTGCTGGTTGTTCTTCCTTCTTTGGTTTGGGCTTTTTGTTTAGATGTGGAATAAGTCTCTCATTCTCATATATATTGGAAAAGAGAGTTTTCAAAAGGTGTTGTTTCAAAACAATATCCACCTATATCCCCTTTTTGCCCTCAACCTCCTTCAAAGTGAATAAAAAATTAGAATTACACTGACTTTGTGTGCATCCCTGGACCATGCTAATAGTTGCAGAGTCTATCTCACCAGTTTCCATGAACATTCTTCAGTGTTCCATTCTTCTACATGTTTTCCTGTCTTTCTCTTTACTACAAATGCATGTCAGATACCTGACATTCTCCTTCTTATTACTAACACAGGAAAATGCTAACCAATGCACAATTTTTTAGCACTACTAGGTGCTAAAAACCCCTTGATCAGCTTTCACTACCCTGAAGTTTTTGGTCTCAGTTGCCTGCTTCCCTAGTCACTACTGCTGCCTTGACAGAATGGTATCAATGAACATCAGGCGCTAAAAAGATTTATCGGCATTTGAAATTAATGACACTGCCATCAGTCAATTATTCCCCTGACAACTTTCTTTCTAATGGTTGCAGCATTTTTTTCTTAAATCACGTAGTCTATTATCATAGGTATTACTGCGAATGGCAAATTTAATGTAACCTGAACATCTTCATATGATAATTCTTGCTCATTCAATCACCCTTTCTTAGAAAAGGCATGCATCCTTCAAAACAGACATCTTATCCTAAGGAAGAAAGTATACTTAACTTGACTGTCACTATATTTATATTTACTAGTGAGGAAAGTACATTTATCCTCACAGCCAGGAACCAATACATAAAGCAGTAAAGGTGAGGCCAAGACTGAAGCATAAGGAGAAATCCAAATCATCTCACCCTGTTAAGAGAAGTCACTCAGAGCTAAAAAGTGTAAGGAGTCCCGAGTACCCCTTGCAAGTTTTCTGACAATTTCTTTACATTTTCTCAGAAGAATTTGAGTAGATCTAAACTGTTTTCTTAATTTTTATGTTCTAAAACAAATAATTATCACTGAAGAATCAAATGCTATCTCTTATGCCCAGCAATGTCAGAGATTTTCTGACGTAACCACTTGCTCTAATTCTGAGCAGCAAATAAAGGGCAAAACTCTCATGCAGTGAAGAATCCAGTACTTCTAGCAGCAAGCAGAGGAAACAAAAATCTTCTACAAAAATCTGCAACTACCATATAATTTTCATGTCAAACAGAGAACCAAGAAATAATTTTGACTAGCTGTAAGATCTGGATTATTTTTACCCACACTACCTCCAGTGCAACAACTTGGAGCTATTAAGGTGATTTTAAATTTAGAACAGAGCTCAGAGTCTGATCTCTCTTATTGTAAATAAACTTTGGCTGAAATCTGCTAATTAACAATGTTAAAAAATACACCAGTAAAGATCTGAATTTGCTTAATGTTGAAGCACACTGACTTCATCTGCATAACTTTCAATTTATCTCACACAATTGACAAGAATCTATTAATATATAGGTCTGACTACATACTGTGAAAAGCAAGACATTGGTTTTGAGCATTCCTACGTATAGTATAAGTTTAAGTAAAAGGTAAGTATATCGTTTCCAGCTCCACACTGGAAAACATCTTCCACCCATATAGCTCTAATGAACACAGTAGACATCTTTCATAGATGTTAACAGAAATTAATTTACCAGGTATTCCAGAACTAGGGCTAGCTTTTTACCAAGTAACTTTGCATCCAGTAACTTTTGCACCAAGTAACTTTAACTTCAGACACTTACTTACATAAGTAAGCACTTATACACTCTCTTAAACTGGTTTTTGCACCAAAAAGCAAGGGGATTTAAAAAACACAACAAACAAAAAACCAACAATCAAACTAAATCAAAACCAAGCAAGCCCCACACTAAGATGCCTAGCACTCCCAGCTCATACTTGTAGAAGTAACTGCATGATTGAGCATGCCACAGGATCAGACTCTTAACACATATGGAACCAGAAATCCAGCTGATGAAGGTCAGCTGGCTTCATGGCAAAGCAGCCATTTATTATACTTCAGTAGCGATCTTAAACTTCACAATAATTTCTATTTGTATCTCAACTTTGGAGGTTTCTTGCACATCCTCCATGCTCTGACATAACAAATGCTGAGAACATATGTTGGCAGCTGAGGACAAAACAATCACAGTTTCAAATACCTACTATCTGCTGTGAAGGAAGTTCCATGGCCTGAATCAATAGCATATAACAGAAAAGAAATCATGGGTTTCTGCAGTACAGTGGTTATTTTTTTCATATTTAAAACTAAAAATAGAAGCATAATTATACATAATTTATACATAAGTTTATTGCAAGAAAAAAACCCAAAAATTTAGGGTACAGAATAGCAAAATTAAACCTCACAGCGAGGATAAGATGGCATTGTTTCAGGTACACTGACAGAATTGTTGCTATCCATAACGGGTTCTTACAATTTAATACACATATATGAAACAAACAGAATTTTTAATGTGTTCCCTAATTATTACAATAATTGAATCAGCGAGATTTTCTTGAGTTCAAAAAAGCATATTATTTGATACAAGAATTTAAGGCATATATAAAACAAGCTTCTTTTCTAGAGTAAAATGTAGTAATTTTTCATTAGACTGCAACAAATTAAAGAATCTGTGTGTTACAAAGTCCCCCAAAGACTTCTTTCTGTAGAAGTAAAAACACATTAGTGTAATTTGTAAAGATGATTAGTGTGGGGCCCTCACTCTAATCTATACTATGTATTTATCCCTTAAATCCAGGCAATTTGTTTTTAGATAAAACACATAACAAAGTATTTATTTCTCAGAGAAGAGAACCCTTAAGCAAAATTTGTTTGGATCCAAAGCCTTCTTACACTACTTTTATCATGAATTCTACTTTGCCTGGCTTTCTAAACCTTTTAACCCATGTCACAATTTATTAATCACTATTTAATAATTAGAATAATTCCCTTATTAACTGGGTATTTCTTTTCATTCTTCTAAGGCACCCTGCAGTCCAAGACAAGGAAAGCTCTTTGTTGATTAGTTATTTAAGACCAGCAACAATAACTATGCAGGAAAGAAAGGTGCTTTGAGAGGATTACACAAAGCTAGTTCTCAACAGCACCAAGCCAAAAGCAGCAAATTACAAACCCACATACTTCATTGCATGTAACCAAATTGGCTGGTTGAAATGCTAATTGCCTTTCAGCAAAGCTAAAGGCAGACAGAGGACCCTGAGCTTCAGAGAATGGCAAGCATTTTTTACCCCACTTCTGCACCATTGTCTTGCTGAGAATTCTTCAAAATCTATTCATAAAGGTAGCTCTCTTGCTAACCTTTAAAAATGTGGGAAATTTCTAAAGCTCTTACCAATACCTCAGATCTGTTGGCCTGCCAAACCCGTAACAGATGGCTGAATTAAGGCCATGTTAAATCCCTAATGAAGTAAAGCTTGAAACAATTCAGAGCAGTAACATATTGGACCAGTCCAAGATAAGTGACTGAGAAGTTTCTTTTGCCATCAGAAAATAAGAGTCATAACAGCTTTCTAATTAATTAATTTATACAAGATTAGGTAAACAAAAATATCATGGTATAGGACAAATGTAACATTGCTGTTACATTCTTGAGAAAATTCTGTCCTGATTAAAATAATCCACAAATACAAAAGCTCTGATAAACATGCAAAGCATCTTCTTTGCTTCTTTGCTGTTTAATTTCACCAGATAAATTTAGCCTGTCAAATATGCCTGTTTCAGTAAATACCAGCATACTTATCTTAACTACAACCTTGGTTTGGATTTTCAAATTGTTTCAGTACAAGAAAATACAAGAACTTTAGTTTTATAGGAAATACTCATAAGCCCATCTATTAAGCATTTTTTTCATATTTTTCATTTTTTCATATTTCAGACTTATAGCTTGAATATTCTATCTGAAACTGCCTCAAGTTCTCACACACAAAGTTAGCTAGATCTTGGAAGTGTTTATTTATACAAAGTATTTCCCAGTGATATTATCCCCTGAGAAAGTGACTTAAGCAAGTGAGAGTTTGCAGAAATTTGCAAAAACATTTGTGATTTAGTATTTTTTTTCCCAAATAAAATATGTTACAGTGGGTCCACCTGGAGTAAGACAAATGGCAGGTAATATTGTTTTCCCCTGTCAATCTTTTTTTTCTTTCCTTAAGAAATAGTAATGACACTCCTATTAGACAGACGTAATTCTTGAATTTTTGGAACTATGACAATGCCTACAACTGACGGCAGTGTCTTTGTAAAATTCAGTTTTATTATGGAGATATTATAGAGCACCTGACTCTTAATATATATTGAGAGAAGCATTTAGACACTATATATGCTTATTTCTAGAGAGGAAAAGAACTGATATATTCATGTGTATATGACAGTTTTTTATATATATATATAATTTTTATTTATATTTATATACAGTTATATTTATATACTGGCTATACTATAATTGGCCAGTCTTGTAGAGTTGTAATGCAAGTACAATTTCTATAAATGAGTACAGCCGATCAAGAGGATTACACATGTAAAAATAATTATATATGTGATCATATTTTTAGAAGGTCAAGGCCTAATAGTCCATGAGCAAATAATTTCAGCATATATTTTTTATTTACTATTGCCTACCTATGTTTTTGTTTTTCTTAGTGAACAACTAAATTGACTGGTACCAGGAACACCCTGGAAGAGGCTGGTATTATTCAGAAATAAAATTTAGCTAAATTGCATCAGATACTATATCTCAAATAATAGCAAGAGTCATACATAAATTTTACTGTTCCAATGCTTTCCAAAACACCTGGGACTAAAACACTTCTGATGTAGCTGAGACAAACTTTAAATTTCCCTTTCTTCAAAGGGAAGAACATATTTTTCCAATTTTTCAATGAAATATTCTAAAATTAAAGTTCTGTTAAGCTCATAGACAACTTTTAAACCATGCTTATTAAATATCCCTTTATTGTTACCATGTCACAATTCTGAACACCAGTGGTAGCTGGGTAACAATGTCAAAGTTGATTTATAGACCATCAATGTTTTTCTCACAAATTGCTATAAATCATTGCTGCCCAATGAATGAGATCCTCACAGACCTCTGTAGTGATACTCTTCTTTAGTGTTACACAACTAAAGGAATATGCTATCATAGCTTTTCCAATACTTTAATTTCAGTCATCATATTTACATTCTAAGTAAAATATTCATGTAAGCATTTGTAGGTTTAAGCACTCAATTTTTTAATGGAATTCCAAATCAAATAAAAACATACTGAAGATAATAAGCTTAAATAAAAATCCATGGGTAGTAGAGATTTTAATACAGGCTATGATTTAGACCCAGTTCTGAAAATTTATTTCAAATAAAGCTTACAACAATTTCTCAGGGAAGAATTGCACAGTAGATCTGAGTGCATGAGGATCAATCTCATTCACTAGCACCAACAATTTGAAACTCCTCCAACATTGTTTTTCAACCTTAAAAATACTGATAGCACAAATAAACTGCCCAACGCTAGATTTCACAAAAACAGATAACATTTTCCCATCGATTTTCATGTGTCCAGAGACCACACTGACAATCTAATAAACATGTGCTCCCATTATCGATGTTAATTAATTTTTTCAGAGGTAACTTTAGTAAACATCATTGATATCTTCATCTAAATCTATTAAAACACAAAAGTGTATTAGAAAACTGCTAAAGCACAAAACTGTGCTTTAGAAATCTATAAAAACATAAATATCAGTAACAACTACAAATTAGAAATTTTATACCCTTGAAATGTGATAGCTCTTATATTATCAAACATTTGACAGTTTCAATTTTAAGCCTATTATGCCACGAATTATTTTATTTCCTCAGGAATCTGGTTCTTTTCAGTCTTTCAACACTAAACTCTGTTTAGTAGGAGAAGCTTGTTCTAGGCTTAAGGTTCAGATAAACTAAATATATCACACTCTACCTTCAGTTCTTAAACTGTCCTCATGGCTGAGTCCCAAAATATTTAATACTTAACTAAATGATCTATTTTAGAAAACATGCATAAAGTACTATCAAGAAAAAAAAAACAAAAACACTTTTGGCTTCTATATAATGAATAGGATTTTTTAAAATCACATGTTATTTCATATCTGCACTATAAAGCAATTACAGACTCATTAAAAAACAATGACTGATTTTTGGCAAGCAGTTCCAAATATATTTGATCTTAACTTTATCTGGGTTAGCAAGAGTGAATTATGCAATGTCTTACATAGAATCAACACATCAAAAGCAAGAAGCAGAAGCAGTATTTCTAATTGTAATCACTTACATCTCATATTGTAATTAATAAATGTTTAAAATTCATTCCTTATTAGACAATGACTTGAAAAATTCATTCTTACTTTCAACTCACTCTCCTTTAAAATACACAGTGCATAGGCAGCTCCTCCTCTTCTATTTTCTCCTAATTTAAATTGCCAATGTTTTATTGTTTTTTGAGAGTCAAAAATTGTTGGCTTCAGACTGAGCTGCATCCTGATAGCATCCCCTGAGAACAGAATTTTCCACTGGAAAGACTACCGTCTCCACCCTGCCTGGCTTTGCAGAGCAGGAAGAGAAGCTGCTGGAACAACAGAAACCTTAGCAGACTGTCACCCTCCAGCAGCCCCTCATGGATGGATGAGCCACAGGCTCAGCGTCTGTCGCTGCTAAACCCCGTCCCTGCCGCAACAGGTGCTGCCTGCAGATCATCAGGCTGGACAGGGAACATCTCTGCAGCTGATACAGAATGCTTCCAAAGCAACTACTGCCTCAGAGAGAGGGACAATAAACGTACCTGGACCCGGGGACAGGAACATCCGCGTCTTCTGGACTCCGACAGCCGCCTGCACACCCCCTGTCACTCACGCATTATGCATTCCCGTCTCCTACTCCTCCCTCTGTTCTGAGCAGCGCCCAGCACTCTCCTCCCTCTCCTGACTGCTGCTGCCTTCCCACTGCTGTGGAGATAAAAAAGGGTGGGATGGAAGAGGACAGAATTTTTTCAAAGCCCAGCAACTGCCGCTGCACTGCCGTAGTTGAGATAGAGCCAGCCCCTCCCGCCAGCGCCTTAGCAGGTCTTCCACTCAGCTTGGGCTGCACTGTTGTATTATTCTGTACAGCAAAACTGACAGGTTTTATTATTGGATTATGACAGATTTTGGATTCAAGTTCTCAGTGGCACCCGAACATGCAGCTCATCTTAATGCACAGCTATTCAGTGCTCAGGGTGGAGAAACAATTCTCTGCTAGAGAAACAATTTCCAATCCTAGATAAAGCATTTCAGACTCACTCTAGCTAATATCAGATTCATATTTAACGGTCACCACCATCCCAAGAAAATCCTGAGCCACAAGACAGAAACAAAGGCAACACTCAGATGTTGTCAGTGTTCGCCCCCAAACGCACAGATTCTCCCACTTAAGAGCATATAAGTATCAAAATTTCTTCTTATCCAGTAAAGGAGAGAAGGAATAAATAGAGCACAGAAGTATTCAGGCAAAACCAAGACAGAATCTAGTATACTCTATGCCTCCTGATGTCATTAGCCTAGTCACTACATCAATCTGTACCAAGCTATGATAATTTGGGAATAATGTAAACAGACATGGAAAGGTAAAGAAAATGCTAGAGAATGATGAAAGGTTAGAAAAATTACTTAGTAAAAAGCATTTTACTAAAAACAATTTGCTTATAAAAATGATGTTTATAGTAGAAGCATTCCACCTAACAAGCCATCCAGTCTAGTGTAGACTCATAGCAGAATAGGATGAAGTGTCTCAAAGAGGTGGTTATTTCCCTCCTCTGACAAAATAGGGAGTCCAAATAGTTATCTCAGACTACTACCTAGCTTTGTTAGGTAAGAAGAATCTCTCTATTGACTCTGTATACAGCTAAAGAGAAAATCAATGTTGATAAATAAAAATTTGCAGTATAACTGATAAAGTCATGGGCAATCTAATATGCATATGGAAAAGTAGACATTAATAATCACAAAAAAATCCACTTCTTAAGAGTTGAGGAAATATTGAGATGATTCACCTAACATTACAAAAATTCTCTTTTAAAAAAAACTTTAAGTGTATTTTTTTGCTTCTAAACAACTGTGCTGTGCATGTAAAAGGAATTCAGGTTGTTCTCTTTGGTAATCTGTTTTATATGTTTAATCACTTCTTGCACTAGTTCACCTGGGTATATATCTGGCCATATTTTTTTGATCAATACTTTATTATGCATATTCATCTTGGAAAAAAAAAAAAGGAGCAAGAAGCATTCTTTCTAAAGCCAATACTAGTAGTATTGGCTTTAGAAATGCAAAATTTTCCACCAGTCAGAATTTAATGCATGAACATGAGAGATAAGCAGCATGTTTTTCAATACCATACTGTTATTATATTTCAGCTTTAAAATCTAAATACCATATTGTTTTTCTTCTGTGGATCAACTGGCCAAAAGGATACTAGAGGTATAAGACTATTTTTATCTTTTATTCTACAATGTTGTTTCAGCTTATATAATTTACCTTATGTTTTCCTCTTTTCATCCACTTTTTGTACAAAGCTCACCTCTTACTAGCAATCAGAGGGGCTGCCTTAGCAGTCATTAGTTCTCAATCACAGAAGGCCTGAGCACATAAAACATTGCTAATTACTGAGCTGGAAAGCTAAGGATGAATGAGAACTCAGACTTGGGCTCAGTAATTCATGTGGTTATTCTCATGGATTCTTTCCAGAAGACTGCATTCAGACCCAAAATGACTGCACCTTTTGCTGTGCCCTCTGACTCAACACGTGGTACACTCCATGTTTTCTCTCAAACTCTGAGGATTTCCTAATTACTTTTTTTCATTTTCATCATACCACTCCAGGGATCTGTGCTTCCTTTTGTTACATGTGAAGATGAGAGACAGCTACCATAGGATTTTGTCAGTGATAGTCCTCAAGTAGCTGGAAGGATGATGGTGATTGACATCAGACACTCTACACACACACTTTTAACAATTCAGCATGCAGCCCACACTGCACTCCCAACCCTTACAAATGTCAGAGACAAACAATCAGGACTGGTATTGGACCTACAATAGATCTGGCATTGCACAGAATTATGCCTCCAGGTCAGCCTTAGCTTCTCTTTTCAATAAAAGCAGTAAATAAGGTATATTAAGTACACACCTCACTTCTTTGTTTGTTTGGATACCCTTTGTTCTGAAATCATTAAAACTCTGTAAGCAAAAAATGGCTCTGCTGCAAGTAAACCAATACTGAAAGCGCCAGAAACAACAGACCCCAGTTTGTTTGTTTGTTTTGAAACCTTGCCTTTTCCCTTCATTTGGCATCATCTGAAAGAAAAGACCATAGAAGAGGGAGTTAGAAACAAATTCCTGAGAAAGAACACATGACTTAAAGAAGCAAGAAGAAAAAAACACCTTACAAAGGCTTTTCAGGAATGTGTACTTTCTCTTCTTTACATTTTTGTTTCTATTAAGTAAGATTTTTGTGTTATATCAGTGCCATTTGGTTTTCAGTAAGAGGTACTGAAATATTAATCTACAAATATCAAAAACCAAAAATAAATGCTATAATATTTTTTTATTCATAAATGCCACTAAAATTCACCTGTGTTTTCACCTGCAACATCCAAGCTTCAGAATTCTGGGCTAAGCACCTATTTGGATGCAAGTACCAAACAAAGAGATTCAAAAAATGTTGAAGTTTTGGTCCTGCACAGGTTCAACTACTCAGAACAAGGAACAAGAAGCATGTGCATAGCTCTTTCATAGATCAATGCTTAATTATGATATAACAGACAAGTTATTTTTACCTCTTATTTATAAATCAAGCTCTCCAATATGATGCACTTCAAAAATACATAATATCCCCCAGATAGAGGCAGATACTGAAGCTCATCGTGCTTCTTCACAGAGCAATCTCAAGATATAGAATATTTTCCTCCAAAAAATTAACTTGGTCTAGGTAGTCAGCTGTTAGTTGTTTGTTTGTGTTTTTTTAAAGTGGATTTTCTTTGAATGATGGTCCA
This sequence comes from Molothrus aeneus, assembly GCF_037042795.1. NCBI lineage: Eukaryota > Metazoa > Chordata > Aves > Passeriformes > Icteridae > Molothrus > Molothrus aeneus. The sequence goes on along the minus strand of NC_089680.1, from coordinate 58,561,636 downwards.
TGGTGCTGAGTGTTTTTGCAAGATAAACCATGCTAGAGATGGCCACAAGCACTAATATCCTTCCCTGTGCATGTGCAGCATGTGCTCGATTTTTGATTCTGATTTGTTTGTTTTGCTGACATCTAGGTTGCATTCGCCTTTCTCCCTTATTATTTAGTGTGATTCACACGGGGGACCACTTCCAACTGGCAGTATTGAAAGAAACAGCAGCCAGAACTATAGAACATGGCTTTAGTAGCATAGTCTTCAGGGAACTATGCTAAGTCAAGCTTTAAAAGAGGGCAGAACCAACCAAAACTTATACCAAAGAGGTGTGCTCATCTCACAGCCTGACTAGTCTGTACTAGCAGGCTTCTGACTATCCCATAGCAGTTTAGAATCATGGTTGGGTTGTCTCTTTTTCAAAATGTGAAATGAGGTTTCTGATCACTTTTTGGTTGTTCTACCTGCACTCTCTGGAGACCCCTATCCAGCCTCCCAATGCCAGAGAAATGCAAAACCACTGCCGAGTGACACCTGACACCAGACACTTGCACTGCTCTTTTTCATGAACTTTACCACATCCTTTTGTTGGGCTGAGAATGCTTTAATGTCATAATCTTGATTTTACTGCATAGGTTCCTGATAAATAAACAAACACATGCAGGAAATAGAAAAAATAGACAAATGCAAACAATGCTAATAAACTGAGAAGACTGTATAACAAAATTTGAGTATTACACTTCTGACTGATCGGTTTATGCCAGACTAGTTCATGTGCTGACATATATAGGTAAACTCAGATAATGATCTTCTATTTTTTAGAAATGTCCAGGATTTAAGAAACTGAAAAATGAGAACTTTCAAGCATATCGTGCTCTTTTTCAGATGTTTTTTAAGGTTTTTTCAGTGGACAAACATTAATTTGTTTGTGCTTCCTATGATCAATTTAATAAAGATTAACGTTTTTATGGTACAGATCCTTACTTGTATGCAGATAAAGCATGCTGATGTTAACATTTTAAAAGAGCTTTTAACATAAAAACTTGATTTACTCCTAGTATTAGGAAAAAGAAAATAGTTCCTAGCATCTGCTCATTAAAGGCTGCTATATTTTAACTCACATTACAACAGAAACACTATTCATATAATCATAAGTTTTTGATTAATGAATTCTCATTTGACAAGACATCCTCAAAAAGTGACATGGCTTTTTAAAAATGTCAATTTAAATATTAAACTGTACGAAAAATGAACACTTAATGAGAAAATAACTGCCTTGTTTCAAATTAGTGCATCTTAGATTTGGGTGATCAAGCTCATCATGCCATTTTGAGACAATTTAGATCATTTATGTCACTCTAATGATGCAAGAATGTCATCTGTGAAGGGTTGGTATGGTTTTACAATGTTACATAGCTCATTTCAAACCAAAGTGCATGCTTACTGGCTTGTGTGCCATGTGAAGAAACAGCCAGATGAGAACTTGTCAAGACCTGCCTGCCTGCTTCTCTTATGCAGTGACTGCTGCTAAATGAAGTCGCAGTCTTGCTTCTTCAAGTGCGTTCACCTCTTCATTTGCAGTGTGTCACTGATAATGTACATTCTATGCAGAAAATAAGTATTACAAGTATAATCTAAAAAAAATCCATCAAAACACACAACTTCTGAGCATGTCAAGCACTAGACTGTAAATTCAAATAGAATGGTTAACAAAAGCACATTTTTTTGAAGGTAAGATATAATAAAAATATTAAAACCTCTCTATATCTCCTGCATCTAATTTGGTCTTAATTTCAAAGTCCTCAAAAACTATTTAAAAATAAAAGCAAGAGGATTCCAGATGCTGTATACAACTTAACTTGCTTTCCCAGCTCACAACTAAGCATTCTGTTTGCTTCCTTTCGAATGAGGAAAAGAACTACTTGGAAACACAAAATCCCTTAATCTTTCAACTTAAGAATTGACTCTTCTCTTTTTAAGTGAAACATTGAAATGTTTTCTCACTAATTGATTACCTTCCCCCCTCAGAATTAAAGACAAATTACTTGAGAAACTGAAATTAAGTACCTACAATAAATACAAACTTTCAATGGAAAGCTTTAAGGCCAGAATTTTTGTTTCAGAAGTAATTATTTTCCATGTTTATGAATTTATTTTCCTGGCTGTGTGGAATCCTGGCATTCATCCTTGCCTGTACAAAGAGGTGCTGAAACAATTTGGCATTCCAATGCTGAGATGGTGCTTCTGAGGACTGTCAAGCACACACAGGAGAAAATAATAAAACAATGCTAATACAGTAGAAAACATGCTTATTTTGGAGTTGGTCTCCAAGGGAAATAATATAACTATTGTCAATAAATCTGCTTTTCATACATACAGTTTCATTTGTGCTTTGAAGACATTCATGATTTCCTTCTATTAATATAATACTTGATCTGTAACATTTTAAAATGTTATTTCTAATTAAATAATTGTATGTCATTGTTTTTTTTGTCTTTCTAAAATGTAATGCATTTATAATAATTTATTCCCTGTGACACCTGAAATTTGAGTACCTCAAACGCAAGCAGATTGAAAATAAAACCAGTTAATTATTTTTATACTGCAAAGGATCCTAAAGCAACTGCATATAAAAGTTCTAAACATGATTTGTTATTTGCTATCTAGGTATTGCAAAAGCTCACATTGATGCAGGCACACCATCTAATGCATAAATTTTCCTACAAAATATAACTCATGTAACAGCACCATGAAACACATTTTCACACGGTCTTTTAATTTGTGGCATTCCAAATCAAAAGAGAGGTTGTTCAGGCAAGAAATAAAACCATTCCATGGGAAAGTGATATACAAAGGAAAAACTACTGAAATGCATGTTTAGGGCAAAGAGTATAAAATAATAAATCCTATATTGTTTAAAATCTGTATAAGATCAGCTAACTTGATCTTTTAAAGTTGTTTCCAGTTTACACTCATCATGTGTGGTGCTTCCCTGTGGCTTGTTATTCTACTTCAATGGCAGAGGGAGGAAAACAGCAAAGCTCAGTAACCATACTGCATAGCTCAATGTAACCATGGAAGCATTTGTCCATTTGCCAGAGTCTCTCCATAACGATTCAACCATTCATTTCATTGAATCAATATTGAAGCTTTTAAGATTTATTACTTGAGTGAGGAGGAAAACTAATAAAACAGACTCTTTGTTGCTTCCCATTAAATACAACTTGTCACAGTAGGCATATTAATATCTTGCATACACTTTACTGATGCCATGTAGGCTATGTTACTGTCTCTCCTGATGAAGATTACTAGTAACATATTTGCATTCACATCCCTGATACTTTCTAAAAGAATTAAAGGTTTCTGATGTGTTCTACTGTCCCGTATAGAAACTAAATCAAATAGAAAGACAAAAGTTGTAAGAAAATGAGAGTGGGAGGAATCTCTTTTAAAATTCATGAACATGCTCCCTTCCAAGAGTCTGTTTCAAGTAGATCATTCTCATATTTATGTCATAAACTGAATATTTGTAATCATATATTAAGTGCTTTAAAAAGTTGAATGAGATTATTTATTTTACAAGTATTTTCATATTTTTTTGAAATAGGCCACATTTATCCAGAAATGACAGATGCAAAATTGAAACAAACATGTTTTGTATGAAAAATAACCATTTCTTAAGCTGTATACTGGTAAGTATTTGATATTACAAATAGCTATATATGTTTTTTGTTGTAATCAATTTTGTGTGGAAAATTTGAAAGGCAGCATAGTAAGATGTTTACAACTACAATATTATTACTTATTACTAATGTCAGGAGCAGAGAGCATTAATCCAACACTTTCATTTAGACTTATATGCCCTTATAGGTGAAAATGGAAGGCTCATAAACAAAGAGTTTATCAGGCTGTGGATGTCACACCTGTTTCTATGTAGAAGATTTTTATGACTCTGAATCAGACCCTTTCCATGAGATAGCCTCCCTGGTCCTGCTCCCACTCCCTTCTACTGTTCCCTTTCCCTTTGATAAAAAGCTGCTCAGCATATACCACTCTTCCAGCCAGAAGCAGCTTAAAACAAAGGATGAAAGTAATGCTAGGATATTTCAGAGAATTCTCTTCCTTGCCTATAGGCCTCTGCTCACATGGTAAGAACAGAAGATGCATGGAAGAGGCAGCTGCAGAGCTGACAGGATTGCAGGGGCACCGACGCCAGTATGAGGGCACTTTCCCACTTCCCAGTGGAATGATATCAAAGGACAGTTTGCCAGAGAAAGCTTTTGTCAGCGGTAGCTGCAGGTAACAATGAACCAATATGGAATACATTCATTGTAGAAACTTGTGAGGAAAGTCTGTATCAACTAAGATACAACCTTTCCCAATATGGTATATTACATAAGCAGGTTTAAAGGGTTATAATATCAGCAAGTTCAGAAACAGACAGATTTACAGATTTTGGCTTTAGAGAATGCACAGTCACAAAGCAACAAAGCACCTATGGAGCTACTTTGTCATTTTATCTCCATATGTGACCGGATCTTACTGCTATTACTCATCTACACAGAAGTATTCCCTTCCTTCAGGCTGGATGTACCCTGAAGGCATCCCTGCCAATGGGGGATCTACACATAAGCTGCCTGTAGCCTCAGGTTTGCCCCACTGGCCCAAGATCCAGAAGCATTTTATACCCTTTTGTATGCTGACATGTACCAAAGCCAATTGCAGTCATCAGAGCTCTCTCGTTTCTCCTGTAATTCCTACCTGGTGTGGCTCTTAGTAGAAATCACACTGACCATCAAAAACAACTGCAATAGGGGAAGATGTGGAGACCCAAGTATCTTTTGTCACAGACATAAAATTTCATTATGAAGACATGAAGATATTTGTAATATGTAGTTCAACAAGGATTACAAATAGATCTCCTCCACACTCTCTCCCTGTAAATACAAAACTCACAACTGAATGTTTGTGTTATCAATATTAGTGGAACAGGAATGAGAGTATTACAGTAATACAGAGTTCACCGGATAAGCTGGTTCCATTAAAACAAGTCATATTAACACTGCTGAATACCTTCAAAGCTAAAATAAAGGTCTTCTGAATCATTTTCCTCTGAAGAAATTCAAGCAGAGAAGCCACTCACCATAAGTGTCCAATGTGATTCTGTGACTGGGAAAGAAAAAACAAGCATGTGTCATCTTCAGACACATCAACAGCAGATTAGTGACAAGTAGTTGAGATGGTGGAATTACTTTTGTACGTGGAACTAAAGGGGTGGATATTTGAAATTGCATAAATACTGGTATCTGCATTTTAAAAACAATGCTGTAACTCAGGGAGGATCTAAATAAATCAAATTCCCAGAAACCGAGGCCTAGAGAAAGAAAACAGAAGTCAACATACTCTGAATGCTTAATTAATTGAAAACAAATGAGATGAAGACTTGAAGACAGCGCAAATATTCCCTGTGAAGAAAAAGAAGATAAATACTGAAAGGTTTCCTTACTTTACGCAGGAAAAACATATGAAATAGTAATAGCTATTGACTGGATTTACTACAGTCATACAGTAAAAATTGGAAAAAATTTGTGATAATCTTTAAAGCAAACGAACAAAAGCCAAAAACCAACCAACCAAAAGACCCCAAGGAAAAACCTCAAACAACCAAAAAAAAAAACCCAAACGCACTCCAAAAATAATTTCATCTATTACATTACCAAAACAGTTATTCATCAACAGATAGGAATTCCAAATCTAATAACAAAATCCATATGTGATTAATTTGAAAGACATTTTCGAGAAACTATACTGCATTTTCCCATACTTTTTACCATAACTGAATGGACTCCCTGATAGATTTTCTTATTCAGAGGGTACTTAAGCAGTAAATCAGAAGCAAATTTGCAGTTATTTACAGTTTTTGAAAATAAAATATCAAACAACCAATCCACCCTACTGGCTGCATTGTGAAAGGCACACAGCATATTTCTATTATCAATACACATTAATGTGTATTGTTACTGATTCCTGTCAAGTAACCAAAGGGGAACAGCAAATATGTACAATATCACACAGGGAAAATACAGTCTCAATCCAATTGTATTTTTTCATTTACTGTCATTTAAACCATAACAATAATAAATTAAACAAATACATTCTGGGTCATTTTAAGCCATTTTTCTTTTGTTGGACCCTTGCTAAATAAAAAGGATTTATGGTAGTTTTGAGGATCAATGGTTGGACTTAGTGATATTAAGGGTTTATGATTATAGCTAAATGTATATATGTAAATATTTCTACCGGAGAACAGACTATACAGTGTCTGTAGATTTAGCATTATTTGCTTCTTGCATACTTTTATAAAGATCTTGAAAAATTCCTCTTACTGCATCTTACAGTCATGTCTTAATAACTTCCTTTGGTGTGTGCTGGAGTTGCAGAGCTACCTTGACATTACTATTTCCTACAATTGTACTACCAGTGTACTGCCAATTACCTAGCAGAGAAGCAGAGACAGACAAAGGCTGTACATGTATTTTTGTGTGAATCTCTTAATGAGTAAAAATTTATCTTGTCATTCAAGGAATTAAAATATACATTTAGACACTTTGACACTAGTTATTGAAATGCAAATCTAGACTGGTGGCACCAAATCATAGAATGGCTTACAAAAACAGTGGTGGCACATGACATGGGATAGCCTCCAGATGGAAAGAATACGTTTGGGATTTTAATAAAAAATTACTAACAAGTTATATCAGCCCCCCCTCTACATTTTCCTTACAACTCCTTTCTAAAAATTTCTTAAGATCTTCCTAATCTTTCTATGTGTATACTTCCAAGCTCTGATCAGGCCACACAAGAAATAACATGACCAAGAGGAATGTGGTACAGATCCATGCAGATGCTGTTGAAATGCCATGGTGTGATTAACACTGACCCTCTTGCTCATTGAGAATGCACTATTAGGATATGCAAAGTAACTTACATGAGAATAGAGAAAGGCTGTATTCTTATTAGCATTCATGGGAGCGATGCAGCCCCAGTCTTGTTCATCAGGTTTGGAATATACTCTTTTGTTATTGATGGGAAAATGTCACCAGTTACAAATGGTTACACACATGGGTGTAGCAGGGTCAAAGCAAACTCCAGTACTTTTTTCCCCGTTCTAAGGCAGAGTGCTGCTTCAGCAGTTCTTTTTTGACCTGGTGGTATACCTCTGTAGATAAAAGAAATGGTGAAATTCCCTGTTCCTGATCTTTGCTGTAGCCTCACAACCCAAAGATTAAAAAAAACCTCCAAAAGGATATTACATTAGTGGTGCATGATGGGTCAATCATTAGATACCACTGCAGGCACCCTTGCGTACAAACTCTGACTTCAAACTCCTCTACTGATCCACCCACAGCTCTGATGAGTCTCATAAAACAGTCTTTCAAAAGCATGAATAGGATCTGAGTCATCAGTTTCCCAGCTACAGATAACTGCAGTTACTTCACTTCTATTACTAAAGCTTCCTTTAGAAAACAAAACAGAACTGCTCGGTGCTGCAAATATTCCTTACAAGTTATGGTACTTCTTAATAGATGAAATCCTAAATCTCGAAGTTAAAATTAATTTTCCTCAAGATCCCACAAGATAACTTTGGGCTTATGGGAAATTAATTAAATTTTGTTATTTTCAACACTGCTCTTTCCAGAAATACAGTGGTGGAAGGCTCATTCTACCTGCATTTAGCATGCCCAAAAATAAAATCAGTCTGGGACTTCTACAAATATGTTCACACATTTGTCATGTAATCTGACAATCCAAGCTTTGTTGGATACCAGCTTCTATCTAAATCTTCAGTTCAGCTGTGTTAATCAGCACAAGCTGTGCTTCTGACCCATGATAAAAATAGAAAGCTTATTTCTGAGGCTTTGATTGGTAAGATGCTATGAAAGAAGAAATTGTGCCAGTCTAGGAGAAACCACACTGTTCACAGTTAATTACACCTGAAACACTCAGCAAGGAGAATGTTTTGTGAGCCCAAGTGTCAAGAAAATACCCTTAACTAGGTTACTAAATGGTTTAGAAAGTGTCTGGACTTATAAGAAACTTTGGTATGAGGAAATTCTGACTACACTAGGTATCCACTGGGCTCTTTTCACAAGCGCAGAATAAGAAAGCCAGAAAATTAGCTTCAATGAACTTGTAGGAACTTCCTGTAGGAACAATATCACATTTAAATGCTAGTACTACTCCATGCTTCTTCACAAACAGCAGTGATCAGACCTGCATGAAATGGCCAGCTTGTTATTTTGTGCTGACTTCTGTAACTGAGAATATTTCTACTCTTTCAGGCAAACCTCTATGTTCTTGAGAGAAATGTACTGCTTGCGTTGATGCTATTTGGCTAGGGAGTACCTAGACAGTCTTGTGAATACCTTTATTTTAACTGATCCGTCCCTTATATACAACAGAGTACTATTTCAAGGTAGATACAATGTGTAATATATACACACAAAAAATGGGCTGACATACAAGAACACAATGTACCTTCACAGCTTGTTTTACAATATCTGGAAATGTGGCTTCAGTTAAGCTTCTGTGGGTGTGAACGTGACACTTCATAGAGCTACACAATTGTAAGCTCTTATTTTTATGTCTTCAGACTCAAGATATCTGGTTTTCAAAAGTAAAGACATAAAAAAAAACAGTGTTTTTTAATATCAAACATGTTTCTAACCACTTTGGTTGTTTAGCAAGGCTCAAAAACAAAAGAAAAAAACCCCAAACCCTAATTTAAAAGTACCTTAAGATCAAATTTAATCTATTTTCAGATTAAAGAACCAGACCTGCAAACTCATTTGCCTTCAACAATTTTTTACAACATATTTAGCCTTAGAGCCATCAGGTTTTTTAATACTTTACTCCTGCTGTAATCCAAAACTTCCTGCTAAGGCTGTGTCAGCAAAAAGACACGCTAAGTTAAATCTACCTAGGACATCCATCTGTTGCCTCAGCACCCCAAAAGCTGCTGACAGACCCCTACAGCAGAAATTATTCCGCTAGGAAAAGAAAGTTGAAATATCGACAGGGTTTCATTTGTGGTACCTCTGATGTGAGAAAGATCTATCAGTGAGGGCTAGATTTCTGTACGTCTGCAGTACTAGTGCTGAGGGGACAGGTGTGAAGGGTTTATAAAGAAACAGCCGGGCAGCTTCTGAAGGTGCAGCAAGGCTGTAAGAGCCAGGCGGGACTAAGAGATACAGAACGTGGAAAGGAACTGAGAACGCTAGGGAAAAACAGTCTCAGAAGAACCCTTTTAATGACTCAAATACATGACAACTTCGTACATCTGAGCAAACTATGTTTCTCCAGAAAGAGGATCAGCAAGAGCACACCGGGGGCTCCAGGAAGACGAGGGTGAAACACTTCATCGCCCGGCCGCGCCGGCCCCGCGCTCCGGCCTCCAACGCCGAGCGGCTCAGCCAGAGCGCTCTCTGGGCCGCAGCGGAGCGGCTTGGGCAGTGTGGAGCGGAGCAGTACGGAGCAGGGCGAACCGGAGCGAGACAGAGCCAGCCGGCACTAGAACACGCTCTCCCGCCGGGCCGGCCCCGCCGGCTAGGCACGGCCAAGCCCCGGGGCCGCCTCCCGCCACCCCCGCCCCCTTCTTTGTGCGGCCGGCGCCTGGGCGTGGCCGCGCTGCGGACGTGGCAGCGCAGCCGCCATCGCGGTGGGTACCATGTGGAGTGGGGGCAAGTAAAGCCGCGGTCCGGGGCGGAGCGGGCCGGCTGGGCACGGCACGGCACGGCACGGCACGACTCTCACCTCCCCACGGCGGCGTGGCCGGCGGTTGCTGAGCCTGGAGGGAGCTGGGCGGGGGCGAGGAGGAGGGGCCAGCGTGGGGCTCCCCGCGGAGGGCGCCACGCCTGCGGTCCGTTCCACAGGGTCACCCGCGAAGCATGGCCGGCAGAGGCGCTGGCAGCGGCCCGCAGCCGTCCGCCGTGGCGCAGCCGCTCACCGGCGGTCACTTGTACCCTTTCGCGAGCACGGAGAGCGAGGGGCCCGAGGAGGAGGGTGAGCTGTCAGAACTGCGGCCGCGGGGCAGGGAGAAGGTCCGGCGGAGCGCGTCGAGGGACAGGCTGGATGATATAGTCCTGCTGACGAAGGACATCCGTGAAGGGGACACGCTGAACGCGATCGCGCTGCAGTTCTGCTGCTCCGTAAGTGCCCGGGCGCAGGGCCCGCGAGGCTGGTCCCGGGCCGGCTGCGCCCGGAGGCAGCACGTAGCAAACGCCGTGTGTCTCAGAAGTGGAAAATTACGTCAGGAGTGTTCGTGTTACAGCGCAGGGTTCCGGTTCCGTGGGCTTTTCCCCTTAAAACTAATATAAGTGTGAAAAACAAGTGCATAGTTTTGGTTGTGACACTCTCAGAGTGTGGTCAAGTTGAAAATCTGTATATACAGAATACACTGTCATCTAATTGTGGGCCTCCTGTTGTGACTTGAGGTATTAAAGTCTTGACATAACTAATCATGGCAAACCTTAGCCTCAATAACCAAGTCTTGGCTTCAGAACCTACTGCAAATGGGTATTTTGAGCAGCTTTATGAGGTCAGGCCTCACTAAGAAAGGAAGGATAAGTAAATTGTACTCTTTCTTGCAAATTCAAGAGAATGTGAAGAGCTATCCCGGGACTTGAGGCAGAAAGTATAAGTTGCATTCTGGTGGAATCATAAATTGCTGCATTTGGCAGTCTTTTATTCTTACCCAGTTTATTGAACATCATACACTTAACAAATACACCACCATAGCAGCTGAAGGATTTCTACACATTAAAAAGGTTTGCATGAACTTGGATACAGTGCATCTTCAAGTGACCGTAATTCCTGTGTGCTTTGCAGGTGTTGCAGAAAAGCACTGATTTGGAAGTACTTCATTATGGTGAAGTTTGTGGCTGTGCCTGCTACAGTGAGGGAGTTACCATCTGAAAGTGAAGCCAGTGATTATGCCAGTGCACTTAAATCCCTGCAGAATGTTTCACATTAGACTTAAAATCTGAACTTACTGCAGGCAAAGTGAGATTAATTTTGAACAAGAATAGGAAAAGGGGAGAGCTGACTTAGGTAGATTACAGTAGTTTAAAAGTTATACTTGTTTTCTGCCTTAGCCCCCAGAAGGAGCAAAAAAACACACCTGTGGCTAGATGAATTGCAAACTCATACTTTGTAGTAACTCCTAACTCGGAAGTTTCTCACTGAATTAGAAATTAACAGTAATTTACATAATTTGAAAACTTAAAGTGAGGTGAATTCTCATTAATTTCACAGAGATAATTGTCAACTGATAGCTGAACATACATAAAGTTAATGTATCTATGTGAAGTGACTTTCAGTCTTCTTACCTGAAGCGGGAGGGGTTTTGCATCATAATTAATTTCCTTCTTGCTGTAAAGTTGGTCAGATTTGGTCTTTGACCTCTTCTGACTTCATACTGTATGAATGGGTATCAATTAAAAAAACCTACAAATTTAATGATAATAAAAACCAAAGGCCTTGCCCTAGACTTCAGCTTAAAATCTGAACTTAATTTGAGCAAAATGATATTTTGAACAAGAATATGGAAAAGGAGAGCTGACTTGGGTAGGGCAAATACAAAGGCCTTTGTTTCCTTACAAAAGACTTGTATTTCTTAAAGGTGTAGTACTATTAAGGGAGTTTTGGTTCAATGGAATACGATGTTTTAGCTGTTGTTTTCATTTTTAGGTTGCAGATATCAAGAGAGTTAACAATCTTATCAACGATCAAGATTTTTTTGCCCTGAGGTCTATCAGAATTCCAGTGAAAAAGTTCAGTGTATTGACTGAAACCCATATATCTCCAAAAGGAAGACCAGCTCATCGGTCTGCTCTGTGTTCCCCAGAAGTACAGGAAACATCTCTTTGTGATAAATTCTCTGCTAATGAGACTGCTGGCAACTTCTTAAAAGAAGTCGATCGAGATATAGAAGAAATAGTGAAGTGTAATGATACAAAGAGAGAGAATCTGAATGAAGTTGTTTCTGCTTTAGCAGCCCAACAGATCTGTTTTGAAACTGATGGTAAAACTAAAAAATGCAAGGATCCTTACTATGGAGCAGACTGGGGTATAGGATGGTGGACAGCAGTAGTGATTATGTTGATTATTGGCATAGTAACTCCAGTTTTTTATCTCCTGTATTATGAAGTTCTAGTGAAAGCAGATGTCAGTCACCATTTCCCAATGGAATCTTCTCATTTGTTTGTCACAGCAGTATCACATCAGAAAGAAACAGAAAATGGAATAAATCCAACAAATATGATGAAAGTTGATAATCAAGGAGACCTTCAGCATTAATAGTGGAAGACCCTAGACAACTCTTGTTTGTAGATACCTAACATAGGTAAAGGGGAATCCACAGGATGCAAAATGCACTTGGAATGTAGAGAAGTGTACTGATGTGTGACTTGCCTTTATGGGCAGTGTTCCACTACAAGGATATTTCGGGGGATCACATAATCTCTGAATATGCCTGAGATAGGCAATTTACAAGACTGGGGTGTATATTAAGGTATGAAGTCATCTCTGAAGCTTTGCACCTTTTACTATTTTGATAGGCATGTTTCTTAATTAATGATGAGATGAAAAAATATAGCTCAAACTAACACACAAGGAGTTCCGTGTTTTAGAGCCCAGAAGTGGGCACATGGGGATAGCTAACTTTTAAACATCTGAAAGGATTTACAGAATTCATAATACACTTGACATTTTAATATCAGGTTTACAGTTCTAAGTTTAAGTGGTCTCATAATTTATCTTTCTTATAGAGTAAGATTTCTTTTAAAACTCAGTCATTCCATAATTAATAGCCAGCATGAAGTTCTTTTTTACAGAGGCAGTAGCAAACACTTAAACTGGAATCTTGAAATCTTGTGCCTATAGTCAACCCATTCTTTAGTACTTTTCAGTATAGGCACTAGGGTAACTTGTTTTCTCTGTGATTCTGTGCCTCAACACAGTCCACTTAGTAGTCCTCTTGAAACTCTACATTGTTCCTTGATATCCTGCTGAAAACTGACTGGACTGCATTCTCATCTGGTCACCTGTGTGTAGAATGAAAGAAGTGCTGAAGTGTGGCATGTTCCTGTAACTGCCCCAGTAGTCCTTATTTTCTGCTAATAGATTTATCTTTTTCCCCTTCCTGTTAATCTCAGTTCAGGACCAACTGATTCTTCAGATAGCAGTCATGTGGGTACTGAGCATACTAATACTGGTCTTGTGCGCATGAACCTCAAGCTCTTAACTTTTTCCTTAAATGTCCTAGAGGACTTCAAATGCTATTTAATGCCTGCTAGCAAATTTGAGCAGAATAGACAACTTGTACTACAGACCCGTACTTTACATCTTGGTGTATTTATGAATGTTTCTCTTGGAGTTTCATGATCAACCTTGGTTTTTCTCCTCTTTTTCTTCCCCATCTAAAAATGCTTCAAGATAAAAAACAAACAAAAACCCATAAAAAAACATAAATAAAGCCCCACACCTCTAGACTCTTTTTACAGAAAGGAGGTACTTGTGTACTCAGAATACTTTTAAATAAAAACTGAGATGGTGCCTATAATTATTTTGGTTATATTTGCCTGTCGAGTAAGAATTCCATTGCCCTGTTCAAAACAGCATTTATTACCAAAACCCAGTATAACAAACTTGATTAGGACTTAAAAAGAGAGAAGTGGAAAAACAGACAGCATCCTTTAAACTATTATTGTAATTTTTTCATTGAGTGTCTTGACTAAGTATATGCAGTACAAAAAGGTAAAGTGAACGTGTTCTAACTATTGAGGTACTCCAAAATGCTTTGTGAGATTCTGAGAGTGAAGACCTGACCCCATTTATTCTTGGAGAACCTGTTTCCCCAAGAAGTGGAGCAGAGAGTCTTCACTGGCATGCCAAGTGTACTAACAAGAATTGCCTAACTTGTATTATATTGAAATTGAGGCAGGCCAAAGCTTGAAGGAAAATGGTGTAAAGTTAGGTGCCTGAACTATGTTACTGTTGAACTTTTTGATTAAAGGAGCATCTGTGGAGATGGTGAGCCTACTCATAGTCTCCACACTGGAAAAGAGATTACAAACAGCATGAACTTGATGATTTGCATTACACTTGTTTTCAAAGATCCTTTCAAATAGTAGTTATTTTCTTTAAGTGAATATGCCAGTAAGACAAACATAAACGCTACGGTAGCAGTTCTATACGCAAAAATGCTTCACAAAATAATTTATGGTGGCTAAAGTGATACAGCTCTCATGGTTAAAACTTTAAAAGGTGACTCACTCCGACAAGAAAGCTTTGGCACATAAAAACAAATGTTTTCTATATAGGATGAAATTTGGTATATAATGCATAATTTTTTTGCTGCATAATTTTATTGTTTTGCTGCTTCTCTCATCCTGTTGCTGAAACTCACCAGTTCTAATACTTTATCCTTCCATTTCTTATGGATTCATCAAAGAACATTAAATTAGCTATTGTGATGATGCAGCATAAGCCTAATATATAGCACATACTTGGACTGATAGTTACTAAATTGCTGTTGGTACAGAAATGAACTTAACTGTGGTTGTGGCTAGACTAGGTCAGGAAGGTCTCTGACCTGTTGATATATGAATACAGAGGTCTGTGATGGTACAGCTGGAGTCCTCTAGTGTGTCCCAGACTTTGGGCTTTTACAGTGTCAAAGACCTGTGGCTTACTGGCACTGAGTTAAGGGTGATATGCCTTCCTTTACCTTAAAATAAGCAGTCTTCAGAAAAACACAAAGGAGTAGCTATTTTATGGGACCATATTCCATACCAAGAGCCTGATATGTTTTTACATATGTATTATGTAACATATTTCATACAGCACATTTTAATAAGAGTTAACTTTATCAGAAGATACAGTAGAACTCTTTTTAAGACTGTAGGACTCCTGATCCTGGTAATCTACAACCATCAGCTGGCTTGCCTTGCTACAGAATGTGGGGATATTTACAGCTTTTTTCCAAAGTACAATACAGCCGGTAATTCATCATCACAGCCTGGAATAAACCGGGTAACTGCTCTGTGAGGAACTTAAATCGTATTCAAGATAAAATCTGTGAAGGTAGTCTTCTAGAAACTGATTTCTTAAAGAAACAAACAAAACCAAAGACAAATAAACAAAAGAAACCCCAAAAGCAAACAAAAAAGAGCCAAAACCCCCACAAACATGGAATAATTGAGTTGTAAATCACCTTTTGGAATAATTGCAACAGTTCAGTTTTAAACTTAAGTGCATATTGCACTGCTGGATCATAAAAAATCTAAATGTTTTAAGTCTGGTATACTTCAGAATAAGTTCTCACAAATAGTCTTTGTAACTTGTATAAGGGCTGAAAATACAACTTTGTGAAATACTTCTGAGTGAGGATGCAAGTCTTATTTTAAATACTTCTGCTCCTCTGCTTTTAGAAAAATGTAAGTAATATATGTAAAATAAAGATTTTATTTTAGACTGCAGTGAAAATGGTGCATCTAATATATTTTTAATTCTATGTATTTTGCATGTTTTATTACAGCAGGCTACTACTTGTATTTGTTTAGGCCAATTTTTATGTATGATCTACAACAAAAATCCTTAGCCAGCAAGTACTTTGTTGGCAGTATTTATATCTAGCATACCATAATTGCAGCCTTTATGGTTTATTCTCTTCATGCCTTGTAAACTTTGAACTTCTCTGCATAAATTTTGGAGAACATTTTAGTTCTTAGGTATGAACAAGTAAGGGAGGGATCAGTGAAGTTCTTCGATGGTGAGATGACACTGAAAGCAGTATTCTTCTGTGCTATAAATTAGGATTTGAATATATGCATGTCCAAATTTGAAGTTTGCTGCAGACTAAAGAACAGTCATAAGTTTTATTGGCATTATGGTCTTGCAATAAATTCTAAGCAATCAGAAAATCAGCTGCTAAGCAGAGGTGCGAGTATTACACCTCTGGAAGAGCACAATCTAACTGCTTTTCAGAAGTGCCCTGGCACTGATCTGTGTCCTTGCAGAACTTGTTCCTAATCGATGGGCTTATTTACCATAGCTAAACTAATCCTGGAGGGTCCAGCCTAAGACTTTGCAATTCCCTCTGGATGACAGAGGTGACTACAGTTTGCCTCTTAAAGGACTCAAAAAGACCTGATTTTTACCAGAGTAATATTTCTTAACAGTGCAGTAGGAAGGCACTTGCCCATCAGAAGAATGATGAATGGAGAAAGTATCGGTCCTCAAGAATTACTGTCTGCTACAGAATAAGATGCTGTACTTGTTCAGGCAAGCCACAACTTGTCAACAAATTGTTACTCGTGCAGTAACTCTTTTCTAGCATTAATTTTATGGTTCCATCTATTTACATTGTTTTGTAGGGGGTAAGGAGTCTCACCATTCACCTTGCACAGGGAGAACAGCTAGCAGAAGCAGTTATAGTCACAGCAGGCAAATCTAATTTTCAGCATCCTTGCCTCATTCACATCTTCTGTGTTTTGTATATCAGAAGTTCACAGAATAATGCAGAATTGTTTCCCAGTCATCAGTAAGGTGAAACCCTTTTTTTAAAAGAAAATAACACTTCAAAACCAAGCAACATAAAAAGCCCAAAACCCCTGATCAACAGTAATGTAGTAACAATAAAAAATATTATTTTTTACTATCAAAAGACAGTAAGATATAGAGAATGTGCTGTCACAGCATTCTTCAAGCATCTAATCTCAGTAATAAGTTTTCAACACTACAGCTGTTGGTTTTCAAATAAAAAGGATGCTTCCAAACATTAAGCTTTTGCTTTTTCTTGGCATTCTCTTATTTTTTTTAATTAGGACATCATGCATTGGTTCTTCCAAGTCAGTTTATGTTGAAATGCATAGCTGTCAGTTATTTTCAGTTACCTGAACTCAGAAGTTACTTAAAAGTCATTCAAAGGAGTCAGCTACCAACAAGGAGCTTATGTCCATAAAGGCTCTGTGTCTTTTTTTTTGTAGTGGTCATCAAGAATTTCATTATTTGTTTTAACTGTTGAGGCATAGAATTGACTAGTGCAAATGCTTAGACAATTTCAAGTAAAATGCATACTTTTTTTTCTGTGCAGAGGAAACACAATGGCATACCCTATTCTATCCATAGGATTCCAGAGGACCATAAAAAGGCATGTCTGCAAAGCACTTAGCAAATGAACAAAACATAGGATTCCCTAGCCTCTTTTACAGAATAGTACAATTAAACTCCAGTGTGTTTTTGGAGAGTCTGCTTAAAACCAAAAGAGCTAAAGCATTAAGTCTATTTATACTCAGCCTATCTCCATAATATACTGCTTCAGGTAGTATAAGGCTTGAGCAGTTTAATACTTAGAAACAACAGCTACTATGTTGCTTCAACCATATTGTCATCACTGGCAACACCAAAGCCATCTCCATCTTCAAAATGGGAAGAAATGTAGTCATTTTCCTAAACCAATGGGGAAAAAAATCACTCTATGTGTAGAGAAGACAATTTATAGAAGAAAAATTATTTAAACTGCACTTGAGCACCCGCACTTTAAAACAGTAATAGATTATTGGGAAAGAAAAAGGAAAATACTGTAATGAAGTCCTGATATATATGAAACAACAGGCATCACTGTTTTCGTGATAAAAAGGAGTAATTGTGTGTATTGATTGTGTAAACACATTCTTATGTACAAGATCTTTTTATCAGAGCTCTTTGTGAGTAATAAGTCTAGAACAGTCGCTTAAATTTATAATACAATGTAGTGCAACAAAGACAATTAATGTAATAATTTCTCCCAAAACAACTCTGCCTTACTGGGAGCTTGGGACATTTCTTTGCCAGCCAACACACTATCAATGACTGGGATCTGACTCTGCATAAATAGGAAAACTAACATTATACCTCTTCATGCTCTTCTTCATCATATTCCTCTGGTTCTTCTGCTTCTTCATCATCTTCACCTTCTTTGTCTTTTGTCTTTCTCATCTTCAGGTTTTTCTTTTCCCTCATCCTTCTTTTCTAGCGCCTGTCACAAGGCAATCTCTTAACAAGGTAATCCCATTTTACAGCAACAGCATATCCTCCATACTACCAAAAAGTTGAGATGCACTTAACAGCAAGACAGTTAGCATAACAATGCTGTGCAAATCTTGCGTGTCAATATTTACAATATGATGTGAAGCACAAGAACTTAATAAGGATTTACTTGGTCAAGCATCAGCCATAAAAAACCATGTCCTGTGTAATAAACTGAGATGACAATTCCCCTTTATGATCCACTGTTAGAACAGTTGACAGAAGACCATGTCATACTTGATAAAGCAATACCTCATACCATATGTAATAATATAACTACTTTAAACAACTGGTGGATCACCAGGAGAAAAAATATAAAGCTGTTTCACCTTAAAGGTTCCCACTGACACACGGTTAAGTAATTGCTAACAAAACAGAGGTCATGTTTTGTTTCTGTATGTTTTTTCTGTATGTTTTTTCTCAACTTAGTAAATTGTTTCAAGTTCCAACATCAGTAGATGGGTGAAATAGCAACAGATTTTAAAAACACTGGCACTAGTTCCTCCTTCTGTAAGCTCCAATAGCAACTCTACTATTTACATTAGACTGTGTTGCTACCCAGTGAAGAGCAGTTGGTTGTTGTGTTCAGGTACAAACAAAAGCAAAGAAAGTGGTTTCTCCACAGCCAGACTCGTACCCTAACCCTTGTGCCACCATGCTGCAGAACAGTTGTCTGTCAGAGTAGCAAGACAAGACCAGAAAAAGTGTGTGTTTGTTATTCCATTTGTACTAATAAACATATTAGGTTTCATTTTCCTTCAATGTCTATTGTAAAATTTAGAAAGAGTATGCACATCTTACTTAATTTTTTTTCAATGACATCCAGATTACTTTTAGGCTCAGAGTTTTTTGCCTTTTTTGTTTTTGCACCTGGTGAAATAAAATGCATTACTGTTATTTTTTTTGTTAATGTGAAAAAGACAAATTCTCTTGTTTTACTTGTTCTTAAGAGTAAATACATCCTGAGTATGCCACAGAAATCCCATACTATCTGTATTAGAATTACCTGAGACTTTGAGCTACATCATTCACAGAGATGCAAATGTCTGATTTACATAAGAGATGCCTGGCTGAAATTCAGTTTGAACAAGTAGTTGACCAAAGGCTGGGCTAAAATACAACATTCAGCTTCACAAAATACTAGTCACTTATATACTTAAAAAATGCTAAGAAACTAGAACAGAATCTCACTTGTTATGTTTAATCATCTTGAAAAAATAAAAACTCATTTTTACTGATTTATACAAAACATTAATGATGGGTACTTCAGACAAGTAGATGTTAAAAAAAGGCAGAAGTTCATTAGCTCCAACAGAAGGCATGATTACTTCAGCTACATGGCTTTTTGACTACAGTTGGCTCTCCTCTAATGAAGCTATGTTGTGTATTTCTGCATAGTCCCCTGATTCATGAGCATAATCTTTATCAAGTTTCTCCCTGATTAACTGTATGGTGGAGCAAAGATCAAAAATAGCAAACTATATACCCAGGTAAGAGTTACTTGAATGGGAGCACCCTAAACCAAAGTTCCCCAAATGCTCAAGGATGGAGAACACTGGGAACTGCTGAGAAAACACTTATATTTTATCAAAAGCATTTGTCATAAATAACATTGAGTTTATTCCAGTGTTTTGCCTAGGAAAGGATTATATGACTAAAGCGCTGCACAGAGCTCAGGGGAGTCAAGCTGCTCTGCAAAAACATGAACAGCATCAAACAAACACATCCAGAATGAAGTAGGCTTTTTAGGAAAACAAGCAGAAAGTGCAATGAAGAATTAGCATCCCTGCACAACCTCCTGCAGGCTTTTACAGATAATACATATAGAACAAACAGACATGAGATTTGTCTCTAAGAGCTGGGCATCTTTGGCCCTTATAAATTAGAAACACGGTGTGTAATTTGCAGGCAACCCCAGGGAAGAGATGAGAATCTTGACTCCATGTTTCAGAAGGCTGATTTATTATTTTATGGTATATATTATATTAAAAGAAAATGATATATTAAAACTATACTAAAGAAAGAGAAGACATCAGATGGCTAGCAAAAAAAGGAATGAATAATAAAATCTTGTGACTGCTCACAACCTCGACACAGCTGGCTGTCATTGGTCATCAATTAAAAACAATCACCCGTTGGTGAACCATCTCCAGACCACATTCCACAGCCATCAGATAATTATTGTTTACATTTCGTTTCTGAGGCCTCTCAGCTTCTCAGGAAAAAAATCCTAGCGAAAGGATTTTCATAAAATATGTCAGTGACAACACTGACTCGTTAGAACTATGGGAGCAAAATAGCTCCCTAGGTTAATATACCTTAGAGGTGCAATAGAATACAGTCTAATTCCTGGTCTTCCAGTACTTGGGCTAAAATGCATACATTTGAGTGCTATATACCTATGCATATGGCTGGCCTACTGAACCCAGATGACACTTTTATTTATCTTATTTATGTATTTTTTCTTTTCAGCAGGCACTGCTGGTATCTAGGATTTTGCATTTTACAGCCCAGGGTCAGTGTGGAATTCTACCCCAAGTTTTGTCACTGAGAAGGCAGTTAAAACATCCAGGGAAACCAAAAAAAAGGAGGGGAGGTGTGTAAAAGTAAAGCTGCCTCTGTACATTGAATTGTATTGATCCCAAAACCACTCCTGCAAGCTAAAAAGGGAGAATGGTAGGAACTTGGTTTGAATTTCTGTACAAATTCTGTTGATTTGTTCACCTTTGTTCCACCATGGTTAAAGTGTCACCTAAGTGTCACCATGGTTAATGTGTCAAAAAAGACAAGTACCAGGAGCTCTAATGGGTCATTGATCAGCTATGTGCAAACCTCCTGACTAATACAGAACTCTCTATCATCAGGATTCCACAAAAAAAAAAAACCAAAAACAACTAAATGTATCATCAGGAGTCCACAAAAAAACCCTTAGCCCCACATTGTTTTTGCTTTTAGGGGAACCTGGTTTTTAATCCAATCAAATTCTGATGGTCAGCTGATCTTTGCCATTATAACATGTAGAGGAATGTACTTTTAAGAGCCAGTAAAGAAATCGGAACTAAAGAAAGAAAAATTCCCCCACTGAGCAGTCATTCTCTTTTTATGATCTCAAGGCGAAAACTATTGTGCATAGGCTTATAAAAGCCCATGGTTTCTTCTTTTAGAATAAAACCCAGGTATATTCTGGTCCCATCTTTGGAGATTTTGCAAATAAATATTTCATTTTCAGTTGAATGTTACAGTCTACCTTCTGTATCGTGCTTCTCAATGATGCTCTAAAAGGGAACAAAGATTCCAGCTGAGCCAGTCTCTATGACTATGCACATTCCCATTCCTTTTTCTGTTTTATCTGTGAACTGAAAAATCACACATTAAAGACTTGGAAGAAAGCAAACAATTATATATAAACAGCTAAACACAAGAGGCCAAGTGTTTCTTCTCATAGGAGGCCACAAATTTCTACAAAGAACTTAAAATAAGTCATGCATACTAGAAAACACTTTGAAAAACAAATTATGCTGCATAATAAAGATCTGTTTTTCTGTAAGAACTACCACTACTAGTTCCAACTGCTTTTCAAGGATCTGATTCACGATTCTGCAGACAAAAGCTGAAAATAAAGTAAAATCAGGGAAAATAGAAAATAACCCACATTAAGTTACATATAAAAGGCCTAAAAGATTCAAAAATCAACCAAATCATTAACAAGATAATTGAGAAACCAAAATATAAAGGAAACCTGAACAGCCAGTTACTATTGAATGGGATGAATGCTGACTAAAGATACAAGTTTTCAAAACAAAAAAGATTTGTGGATTTTTTAAAAATTTTTTACTGTTACATATCTTGTATGTTAATATGGTGCATCAACACAAAAGGCAAAAGAAAGGAAGGAAAGTCTTTTCCAGTAAGTTAAAACATGCTACAGAAGCAAAGCAAAAACCACAAAAGGCAGACTAATAAAATATTTATGGAAAAAATCTGCCAAAAGCCTTAATGATTTAGACTAATTAACATTTCTAGCATTTTTTCCTCTAAGTATCTCCGTTACAGCTTCTGTTTCTCAACTACTATGTAATATTTGTTTCTTAAAATATATAACATACCTTTTTTTGTTTGCTTTCTTTGGTTTCATCTCTCATAGGACTCTTCTCCTATCTGTACAGAAAATAGCTTTAATATAGAAAAATGATGATTTACAGCAGTAATCCTTCCCCTGCCACCAGGGAAAGGAAGGGTCCTCGATCCTATTTACATTCATGCCAAAATGTTTTAGTACAACCGTTTTAGGGAATTCTGTAGCTGTAATTTAGCTGTAATTTAAATTGAGGAATGGGAGTCAGGATTGCCATTTTACCCACATAAGGACAACTGGCTTCTATCCCAAGGAGACAAAGTTCAGCCATTCCAGTGGCCCACAGGCTCTTCAACTTACGTATTATGTAATTAAGTTTGCAGTAGTGAGCTATAAAGATATGGTTTGGGAAGGCTGATATTATAAAACATAGCTTCCCATGACAGACATAAGGCTGGGTTGTTTTTAGTAACATCAGTGTTTGCTCCCCGTTCAAAACTCTTATGAAGTGAGTAAGGAAAAAGGAGTGCAAGAGTGATAGCCTAAGTTTGCATTTGTGCTGCTAATCAGTTGTTACAACAGGGTAAATAAATAAAAGCAGATTCTTTCCTTTTTTTTTTTTTTTTGACAAAAGAATACTCACCTTGATCTGAAATCATGCCAAGTACAATAACTCTCAAAATACAGGACTGGAAGGAATATATGACTTGGTAATAATTTCTTACCTTTTTATTGTTTGAAAAATAGTGAATCAAATACTTAAAAGATCAGAACATTTCACAGGCTCATAGAAAATTAGCCTTTGATAACCTCAGCTATTTCCTGGTGTCCACGTTTCCTGCTCCTTTGCATTGTCCTGGTACTCCTGACTATCTCTCAATTACTATAGAGAAAGTGTTACTCAGTTCACAGTCAAGGCAATCCAGACAGTCCTTGATATTTACCTGTAACTGAACATAGAGTATATTTTTCTAATCCCATGTTGAACAGTTTCTTGTTGTCAAACAGTAAAAAAACTGAACAAAAACCTCACTCCAAAACAAACAAAAAACACCCAACACTCCAAAAATACTATAATTTATTCTTTTATCCTTGAAAACATGGAATTGTTAAATGCAGATTTATTTAGAGACTAAGTTGAAACATCAAATATAACAGTAACTCTCTACTCTTCAAGTTTCACAATCAAAGCTTTATTACAAAACCAGCGAGCAACATTTCACATCACTGTGTTATTCATAAATAGTATCCAGTATTCCTAAGTCTCAAAAGGTTGTATCTGATCACCAGCTTCCAAGACTTCCAGTACTTCTGCAATGGAAGAGCTTTGCATCCTATCCAAAACAGCAGCTAAACACTTTTAATCCATTTAACCTTCTTCCAGGCATAAGAAGTAAATTGAGAAATTCATAGTAGTCATACAGTGCAAGTACATCCATTTATACATGGATAATAACCTTTTACATACAATCTCTAATGCCAAAAGCAATAGCAAAACTTTAGTATTTTTAAATCAGTCACATTTTTTCTTGACAAATTACCACATGCAAAATCCACTTAGTGCAAAATTACTGAATCTGATTGCACTGTTAACCCAAGTAGGGATAATATTTGCAGATATTTTACAAAAAATAGTTACAAAGATAGCCTTTGACCTTTAGCGTGAAAGACTTCTAGCACATAATCAGAAACTCATAGAATCACAGAAGAGTTTGAGTTGGAAGGGACCTTAAATATCATCTTGTTCTAACCCCACTGCCATGGGCAGGGACACCTTCCACTAGATCAGGTTACTCAAAGCCCCACCCAGCCTGGCATTAAACACCTCCAGAAATGGGGCATCCACAATTTCCCTGAGCAACCTGTGTCAGTGCCTCAACACCCTCAAAGTAAAGAATTTCTTCTTAATGTCTAATCTAAACCTACTCTCTTTCAATTTGAACCCATTCCCCCTTGTCCTGTCACTACATGCTATTGCCCCATCTTTTCTGTAAATTCCCTTCAGATACTGAAAGGCTGCAGTTAGGTCAGCCTGAAGACTTCTCTTTACCAAGCTGAATAATCTCAATTCTCTCAGCCTCTCCTCATAGGAGAAGTTCTCCTTCCCTCTGATCAACTGAGTGGCCTCTTCTGGACTTGTTCCAACAGGTCCATGTCTTTCCTGTTCTAGGACCCCAGAGCTTATGCAGAACTGCAGATGGGGTCCCACCAAAACATGGAAGAGGAGAACAATCCCTCCCTCAATGTGCTGGCAATGGCCCAACCCAGGTGCAGCACTTGCACTCACTATTAAACTACGTGAGATTCCCATGCACCCACTTCTCCTGTCTGTCAAGGTCTCTCTGTATGGCATTCCATCCTTCAGGTGCATACTCACCAAGGAAAAAGAAGACATCATAGATGAAGTTAAACTTAGTTATTACGAAGACAAACAGAAAACCTTCCCAAAATTGTGCATGAAAGAGTCTACAATTAAAATAACAGTGTCTCAAGGGGCATTCATAGATGTAGGAAACTATCAGCAAAGAGAGGAAAAGAAACAAATAGTTTTGATTGCAGTTCAAGGCTCTTTAGTGAAGAAAAAATTGCTGATGCCATCAGTAAAAAAATACATTGACTGACTCTTGCCACTCACAACCAAGGAACTAATTCCAAACCAATGCCAAGGTGGCAGTCACCCAGTCTTGGCAGATACACCTAGAGGAAAATATGAGTGATTCGTAACTTTCATAGTGGGGTAAATAAAGAAATTTCTATAGAATATGCCTGCTATTCTCTCAAAATGAGTGTTGAATGATGGAAATCTATGCTATATGGTACATTCCACATCAAAATTTCCAGGTAGAAGGAGACAGGGCTTTCATTTGCTACCTGAATAATGAAAGATAGACAGATACATCCTAACTAATTAAAACGTTTCACTTCTCACACTTCAAAGGACCACGTGGCTCGCAGATACTGCTCTGAGGTTTTATAACAATCCATTCACTCTTGTAGCAAAGACAATTTATGAAGTTCCTGCTTACAGCCTACTTTGTGACACCCTCTTAGTTTTACAAGATGTTTTGTCAACCAGGTAACAGAAAATATCACTTAAAAATAATCTACTCCACAGTTTTCTTAAAGCTAGACCACTTTTGCCACAGAATGCAGTCCCAGAGACAACTGCACATTGCAACTGAGATAAAAACAAGCTTTTTAAATTGAAGACCATCACTGATGTAATTATAACCCACCCCTCAGATGTGGCATTTTGGACAAAATCAAGGAAAAAAATTATTAAAACTGTTACACAGTCATTCATAGTAATCCGAAACTCTTAATTGCCAAAAGCAATTATTCTCACCAACTGAACTTTCTCAGAAACCATTCTTTCTCTCTTCAGTCAGAGTAGTGTTGTTCTTAACCACTTCAGTGACAGTGTTACAGCTACATTAAGTATGCAATCTGAATAACATGGACACTCTTCTCATGACTATTACATGAGGTTGTGTTGTCTAAAACCAGGCCCTCACACAGTTTCTACCAGCTGAATTTAAATGAAATGTTAAGAGTTGGATTTTTGAGGTTTGAGGGAGGTTTTTTGTGGGGGTTTGTTTTTGGGGTGTTTTGATTTTGTTTAACTTGAATTTTGAAAGTGAGAAAGATAAATATGCAAAAACAGTTTTAAAAATATCCAGAATACTACAGGCAGAATTACAGAATGGATGTTGTTTCTCTCATGTGATAAATGGTGCTAAATCAATAACTGAGTGGTAGGTTGCAAAGCATGAAGTGTATCACAAGTCCCAGATCTGGACCATGAAAGGAGCTTACTGCTTCCATCTATATTTGCTAGTTGGCCAACACTTTAAATCACTTAATGTTGCTGATGTTCCTTAATTGTGTTTCTAATTGCATTTACAGAAACTTTGTGTGAACTCAGAAAGTGTCTAATAGGAATATGCAGCAGCAATAACTCTCTGCTTCAAATAATTTCACTGTAAGTTAGTCAAAGCTGTAACATACTTTTGGTCATTGCCCAGTCATTAAATCAACACTTGAATTTTTTATTGATTCTACTTATACAGCTAGGTTAACTCTGATTTTCCTGAATGGCACCAGATTTGCCCTGAGAAGTTTAACTTGGTTCTGAAATTTTGTTCACAGAAGGAAGAAAGCCTTTTACCTTCTCCAGGGTATACATTAAATATACTGGGGCTAGTAATTCTCCTGTTAGGCTGACTGTACCTCAAAAGATGCAGTGTATACAGAATTCAGATGGCACAGAACTGTGCTACCAAGCAAACTGCCACATTCACATGAAAAACAGTTACAGATGACTTAGTAATATGAAATCACACATCTTAATTGTAATGCTGGATTAAGAGGATGAATAATATATGGTTCAGTAAGTCAAAAGCTTCCCTGCACATCAAAATGCGGTCAGAAGATGGTCTTTATTCCCCTTTGATTTTCAAATACATCCTAAATGCCAAGGCTCAATTACACAAAAGATCTTTCAGTTATTTTCTAATGCTGGCTTCTGCAGTACAGGACAATCATACACAATTTTTCATGTTTGCATAAATAGTAATTTTCTAAAATCAGCAAATCTATTTATAGCTTCAAAGATTAATGTAAACTCATTTCAGAAAATTCAAGTATCCAGTGTATCTATTCTTGTAATGTCCAGAAAACCAAATCATGATGAGGACTTCAATGCACTAACTCCTTGCAAGCAATCTAGTTAAAGATGTGATACAACAGTAAGCAAAGGGGAAGGAAAGCCCGTTTGATGATGAATTAAGAAAATGGTGATTTACATTATTATAAAATCCATAATTCTTAGGGGCGTTCATATATTTCATTAAGTTCTCTATGTTCTCTAAACATGAGTGTGAACACAGTTTACTTGAACACAGACTGTGCTCCAAGATACTGGCTGTACTTACTGGAAATTATGGTGAGGTTTACAGATGACATCACATAGAGCTGCATCTTTGCCAAAGCCAATAACCTCCATGTTGAAGGCAGATGAAGCATGTCCCCTTCCTCTACCTGACCCAGCCATTTGGATGTACTGAAAATATTATAGATTTTTAAAGATATATTTTCCTTATGTGTTTCAAATTGAT
The DNA here is from genome assembly GCF_037042795.1 of Molothrus aeneus. Lineage (NCBI taxonomy): Eukaryota > Metazoa > Chordata > Aves > Passeriformes > Icteridae > Molothrus > Molothrus aeneus. The sequence goes on along the minus strand of NC_089680.1, from coordinate 58,534,333 downwards.
GTACATATTACCAAGAAAGTTAGTATCTAACAAAAACTACAGGCATTTTAAAACCAGAAATAATTTTTAAATAGCAAGCCATTTTCAATGCCCATCTTGGATTCTTCCACAGACTGTAAATTTGATACAAGCATAAAATCAGCTTCAGTCACTTATTTCTGCTAGCTACCTCTGCATGCCTGAAATTGCCTCCTAACGTAGGAATTTTAAGCCATCTTCTTCAAAACCCTAGATGCACTGTATTGAGTTCAACCAGAAGAACCAGAAACAGGTGAAAAAAGTTTAAGAACCCTGAACTTTCTGTGACTGCACTCTAGTGTTTTTTTTAACTTTTCTCCAAAAGGCAGTTTGTGTTTGTCATTCATGACTTCTTCATCATGACTATTTTTTGTCCTTTATCTTAGTAACTATTTTTGGATCTTGAAAAAGTGACACAGGCAAAGAGGTAATTGAGATAATTAAAAGTCATGAAAAACTCCAGCAGGACTGCAAGCTAACTGCTGAAAAAAAAAAGGATATTGTTTCTAACTGAAATATTTTAAAAGGCCATAAAAGAAGAAGAGCCTCCAAAACACTTACAGTCACTTCTCTCCACTTTCACGTTATACCAAGCTTCATCCCATTAATTGCACGACCCATGGGTTGATAAATAAATCAAAATGTGAAAATGGGGGAAGATGTCAATAAATGGGCTCCAAGAGAAGCTGAAGCGCTGTGATACTGCTCACTCCCACAAACCACTCAGACTGGTGCAAGGTCCAAGCCCAGAAATCCCATGAGCTGTTCACTAGTAACTGCAAGGTCACTGTACTTGCTCAGTACAACCAGGTTGTTCCAGACTTACTGCTGTACCTGTACGAGTGCACCTGGTTCCCCCCAGACAGAAGCAAACGCCTTTTTTTTAAGGTCATAGAAAACATGTTGATGCCAGTTTTTTTCCTACTTGTTACTTTCAACAGAAATAAGCTCTGTGTGGATAAAACAAAATCATATTCTAGATTTCCATGCCACTCTGCAGCACAGAATAAATAAGCAGAGAGACCTAAATAAATATTTTTTTTTAAGAAAAAAAAAGGGAAGGGAAGGGAAGGGAAGGGAAGGGAAGGGAAGGGAAGGGAAGGGAAGGGAAGGGAAGGGAAGGGAAGGGAAGGGAAGGGAAGGTCCTCTGAAAATAGGATGAAAAGCAAGATGTGAGCCTTGCAGAATAGAGAAGATAAAAGACACTGTAAAGCCCCAAACATGAGCAATTATCTAGGTGCAAAAAAAAAAAAGTAAACAGCAGAACAACACAACACAAGTTAAACGAGATGCTAAGCTAACAAGGAAAGGCATTAAATGTAGTGAATATGAAGGTCCATTTTTTAAAAGCTGCTTTAAAGTTAATTCTTAGTAAATTTGCTTAAAATGGCATTGCATTAGTCTGATGAGAATAAACTTTAAAACTAGCAGCATTTCAACTTCACCTTTTTACCCAAACCTACGATTTTTTAAAAACCTCAGAATGTTTATGTTTACTGACAGCACAAAGTGACAGTGACAGATGGAAAAATCCTGAAGAGTTGGACAACTAAGCTACTAAGGATGATAAAGTTACCCCAACTAGCGTTCTGTTTGCCTTGGGGGATTTCTAAAAGATCTAAAGGGTGTATTTTCTTGTTTTCGGGTAGTCTGTGTGTCATCTATAAAAGAGAAGATTTTCAGATTTAGGCTTTTCAAATTCCTCCAAACCTACATATGCACTTTCTCGGGCAGTTATTCAGGGGAAGGCAGCTTATGTTTCAGAAGGGAAAGGCCCGTGGAATCCGGATCCCCGACAGCTGCCGGACGGCTGGTGCAACAACAGCAGACCTAAGAAGACTGAGCGCTCAGACGAGCTCTCGGTATCCTACGCTTTCCTCACAGCAAAATTCCTGATCGTGTTCTGGTGGTTGTGTTCTCTGATTTTGAGAGGCAGGTGCCATCAGTTAAAGGGAAGAACATAAACAAAAGAAAGTACTGAACATTAAATACTGAAGTTTTGTGGGGGTCTTTTTAACTAAAGCCAGTAAGGGGGAGAAGATATTTGTCCTGAGGGTCACTAACCTCTGCCGTGTGAGAATAGCCCTCTCAGCTGCTCTCCGCTCCTTTCCCGCTCCCCACCCCTCGCTGACAGCCCTCACCCCTAGAGGGTCCTGCCGCTCCCCGCACGGCCGCAGCGCTTCACCTTTACTACCCCCTCCGCCGGCGGGTCTCAGTGGTGAAGGGGGCTCAAACGCGCGCCGTGCCGCGCCACGGCTGAGCAGCCCGCAGCCTCTCCGAACCTCCCCACGCCTCACCCGGCCCCGTCACGCTCCGCCTGCCGCTGCCGCAGTGGGCCGGGCCCGCGCCCGCCCCGCTCGGCCCCGCCCGTGCCGCCGCCGGGGAACTGCGGGGGGGGCGGGTCGTGGGCCCACAGCGCCGGCCGGGCCATGTCGGCGCTGGAGTGGTTCGCGCACAAGCCCCTGGGTGGCGGTATCTTTTGGATCCAGGAACGCTTCTACGAGTCGGGCAACCGGGCCAACATCTGGCTGGTGCGGGGCTCACAGCGAGACGTGGTGATTGACGCGGGGCTTGGACTGCGCAGCCTGCCCGACTACCTGCGTGACGCCGGGCTGCTGGCGCCGGCCGAGGGCGCCGGGCCGCGGCCGCTGCTGGCCGTGGCTACCCACGTCCACTTCGACCACTCGGGCGGGCTGCAGCACTTCGAGGAGGTGGCGGTGCACAGCGCCGAGGCGTCGGCGCTGCTCCAAGGCGACAATTACGAGGCCGTGACGTGGCTGTCAGACCGGGAGGTGGCGCGACCGCCGCGGCCCGGCTGGAGCGCACGGCAGTTCCGCGTCCCGCCCGTCCGGCCCAGTCGCCTGCTGCACGAGGGTAAGGGGGCGGCCTCGCCGCGCCCAGGGGTGCTGGGGCACAGTGCTCTGGGTATTACAGAGCAGCTTCTTTGCCGCTGAGCGCCTCTTGGTTTACCCAGCTCCTCTTATAAAATAATCAAATTGATTAATTTTGTCACTCCTGTGGACCTAAAAGCCACCCGCAGTCAGCATGGGACCAGAAAGACTCGTACTGGGTTAAATAGTTTCTACCAGTTCTGAAGGTTTTGGCGGCTGGGTTTTTTTCCATATAGAATAAGAATCACTCAGCAGTGTTTTAGGTGACTAATTGAGTACCCCAGGTTTATCCTTAGGTTTCAAATGGTATGTCAGCAGGTCATGTTCTGACATCTGGTGATCTTTATTGTTTATAAGCTGTCAAAACATGGAAAGTGCAGTTAAAAGAACAATTCCTGAAATATCTACTGAGAATAGTTTTTATTTTACAGAATTTATGTGAATTTTACATAAATACATTTATTTAATCTTACCTGACTTATGTAAAATTTAAAAAATCACGTGTTACTGATGTAGCATTTACAGAAGTGGCTTGTTGCAGATAAAAAAAAGATCATTTAGTCTCTAATGGGAGACAGTGACTAGGTTTTTTGGTAACAAAACACCTAAACTATGCAATACTATTCAGTAGATGTTAAAGAGTGGGTGTCAGACAGGTGACACCTTAGGCACAGTGCTTACTCTTTTCTTGGCTTTATTAGGCCATCCCACATAGTTGCTGGAAAAGCAGAACTGAACTTACTGGAAGCTTCAGTAAAGATTGGATGACATTTAACTATAATAATAGTTAAATAACTATAGTGACATTTAACTATAGTAAATCAATAGAAGTTTGAGTTGTTTTTTTCCTCAAAAAGTAGGGAGAATTATTTAAAAAAAATACTTTTTTCAAAGAGCAAGTACACTGGCTGCCAGAGTAGCATCAGAATTTCTAAGATGCTAACTGAGACATGAGACACAAGTATCAGTTCAGTGGCTGGTACAACTAAAAGGCATTCACATTTAAGCTGTCAAAAAAATGACCTAATAGTAAGAAAGTTCTATTTTTATATCTTAATGAATGAAGTGGAGAAAGTGTGTCAAGACAGGTGTGTACCTACCTGTCTTGCTTGGTTCTCCTCCAGCAATTTATGTTTTAGCCTTATGCCTTTTAGGAGTAACAGCAGTGCAATTCTAAAGGAATTCTAAGGGTAAAATTATAATAAATTGTGAAATACGTTCTTTGCAAACTGTTGAAGACCCAGCTTAGTTGTGTTCTATTTGTTCCCATTTCATTTTCTCTACTGCATTGCTTTTCACCTTGTGCAATTTATTAGAATGTGAGTATATTCCATAATACAACCCAAGCCTGTGTTAACCATTAGTATCATTGGAAAATACCTTTTTGTTAAGCTTGTATTTCAGACACCTCTTTGGCACTCACGAAGAAAATAAATGCCCCACTCCCACTAGGTAGTATGTATCAACTCTGCAAATGAGTAGGTAGTTCTCTTTATGTCATTTAAGAAACATGGCAAATGCATACAATTTTCTGTAACAAATCTGTTTGCAGGGGACGTGATCAACCTCGGAGATCGACAGCTCACTGTCATGCACATGCCTGGTCATTCACGAGGCAGTATTTGCTTACATGACAAGGACCGGAAGATTTTGTTCAGCGGAGATGTGGTGTATGATGGATCTATGATTGACTGGCTTCCCTACAGCAGAATCAGTGACTACATTGCAAGCTGCCAGCGCCTGATGGAGTTAGTAGATAGAGGTCTTGTGGAGAAGGTACTACCTGGGCACTTTAACATATTTGGAGCAGAAAGGCTGTATTGTTTAGCTTCCAACTACATTTCCAAAGCTGGAATCTGTCACAAGATCTCTACGTGTGCTATGAGATCCATTGCAAGCATAGCACTTCATGTTGCAAATTCAAGAATCACTTCTCAGTGACAGTCAATTCTGTGTGATCTGTCACATGCTGTAAAACCAAATGGGTTGTGAAAGCATCAATAACAAGCAGAAGCATTATCTGTTAGCAAAAAGATGGCCAATTGATAGAGGTGAGCTCAAAAATTCTCCCTGTTTTTTCCTACTTTATTCATATTTTTATAAAAACTCTGTGAACTAGTAGCTTTAGCCAAAGCCATAATTTTTCTTTCTACTTTTTCAGAGCATGTTTTTACATGTATTGCAATATCTTGTTTTATTGAAATATATTGTTTTATTTATTTAAATTGAAATATATTGCTTTATTTTTGTTACAACTCTGGCAGATGGATAAATACTAAAAGGAGAGGTTTTACATTCATGCTTGAAACCTTGTTGATATAGTACTAGACTTGTGATTATTCATCACCTCCTGCTCAGGTTTTGACCTGAGAGAGCTCTTGTTAAGATCTAGTGTGTGGTAGGACCAGTGCCATTAGGTCAGAGCAGGAGCAACACCTATGCAGGAGTCGGTGAGCAGAAAGTGATAATTCTGTAGCCATTGCCACCTGTGGGCATGGTTATCTGCTGCACCTCTGGTTATCTGCTGCACCTCTCACCACTTGAAGCTTTATCTTTGCAAAGTACTCGTTTGGCATTTTCTTTAGAATACATAAACACGTGGAAATTCTATAGACCAAACTTTCAAGCTGTAAATCACAGATACATCAGTTTATCACAAAAGCTTTTGGTGCAGACAGACTGTTGAGGCTTTCATGTTTCCTGGTGTGGTGCAGGGAACCACTGCACCAGGCAAAAGAGAGCATGCAGGAGCACTCTCACTCACCATTGGCTAGGGAACTGTTTTGTTTGTAGGCTTGTGAGTTAGCAATTAGACAGTTTGTGAACTAGTGAATTAAGGTGTTATGTTACCCTGTAATGTAGTTACAAAGTGGACTGAGATTTTGCTGGATGTGTTTATTTTTTTCTGATCAGCTTATAAAAATATTTGGAGAGTTTGTTATTCTGGAAAGCTGAGAGAAGGGAACTGTGACAAACTTAAGGCATTTGTTTATGCTAAAGGTTATTTTTATGTGACAGTGTTGTAGCTTGGTTGTTAATCATCTGTGTTAGGGGAGGGATTGAGACTTTAACATGACCTTGCCATAGTGAAGGTGCTGCATTAAGCAGCCAGTACACTTTTTATCACAAAGTGAATGTAACTCAAATGGTTTACTGTGTGCATCTGAAGCATGTGCTGCACGTAGTTGTTCTGAAATGTAAAGTGTGTTGCATTGAGTTTGTTCCAAAAAATATGTTGAATATATTGAGAAATGCTAAATAGCATTGCAATTTGCTTATGAAAATTGAATGTGTGATATTTAAAAGCCGCTGAAATGGTTAGTTTGTGTAATTATTTTAACAGTTTGTATATATTTAACTTTTTTAAATGGACACTGTCAGAATTTATTTTTGTACATAGACATATATATGTTCAAAAAAAGACTGCAAATGTTTCTCTCAAATTTTAGTGCAGTTTAACTTTTCTTATTTGGCTTTCACTTCATGCAGAAGGTTTTGCCCCCATCATAGTCAATAGTAAGGGAGCCAGAGGTTTGTGCTCTGTCTTAAGGCATGAGGGAGAGGAAGTTGATAGCCTTCTAAATAGATGCAAATTCTTGTGGAAAAAAGACTAACCTATTACAAAATTTAAAAAGCAACTCTGTCTAAAAATGATAAAAGCGAGTATCTTAGGTAAGGCTTTTTCCTTTTCATAGATGACTGCACCCCTGCCTTTACTGTGAATATATTCTTTACCAGGATTTGTACTGATTGTTGCCTAGTTCTTCTTAGAAGTGCCTATCTCCAAGCTCAAGCAAAATTGTGAGTGGGCAGGCCATGTGCAGAGATGCAGCACTTCAAAGACCTGTTACTCGTCAGTTCACAGTCTCTTTTTTTTGAGAAAGCCATGTACATCAGTGTATGATGAGGAGTGTTCAGTGGGTAGACTTATATCATAAAACCAAGAGGTGTTTATCTTTGCCTCAGTGGCAGAGGAAGAAATACAAAAACAGCATGGGAAGCAGGCTGAAGTATATATATTTCTTATCCAGAGGATGCCATGGTGTCACAGGTTACCTCACATTATTTGAATTCCTGCAATTTAGTTGACAGTGGTGTAACACCAGTAATAATCATTCTTTTTAAACAATGCTTTTGTGAAGACTCTGGGAGCCCTGGTGGTAACCCTGTGCGTTAAAGCAGTCACCAAGAAATCCAAAGCCTGCCAATATGGATGTCAAGTTGCTAAGTTTTGCAGATGATCACTAGAAAAGTAAGATCACTTTGAATTGGCATTCTGTGTTATACTTCTATCAGTTTGTTTATTTGATCCAATATTAGAATCTCCGTAGCCAGATTTTAGTATATTTTAAAGCCTGAGCTTTTACGAGAAGACTCACAGGCAACATCAGTTCAGAAGGAAAGAATTACCTCCATCCTCCATAATTTGTGTTTAAATCTCTGCTCAGTACCTCTATCAGCAAAGATCCTTAAATGGTCAGATCACTGTCAAAATGCCCTATTAAGCTATGCTTAAGTCCACTAAGTACGAACCAAAACTTTGACTTTTTTATTTTACCAAAATCTAGGGGATAATTTCCTAGCTCAGAAATGAACTTTACATGCACGTAACCCAAAGTGGAGTTTGTTAGTAAACTGCTGCTAATCCAAATGAAAGTAGTTTTTTGAGTCATGAAATTATTTTTTGTATTACAAGAAATTCACTACTAGATAAATAATATTTAAATTATCTTAAGAGAATGGTTTCTGATTATTTTTGTTAAGACTTAACAAATTTTAATCATAAGAGTTTGACAGTGGTCCTTTAACACTATTTGGATTAACTATTTGAAAAATGCATTGTAAGTTTAAATACTGTGTCATGTGAACATTTAGAACTATGTTGATTTCTTAGTAACATCTAAATATATGTTGATGCAGTTTTCAGTAGACTGGGGAGTTGATATAAAAATCAGATGGGAAGTTTTGTTCTGTAATCTGTCAAGGCTGTTACAATGTTAAACTACAGTTTGCACATAATTTTTTTTCATGTATTATCATAATAAAATATTATAATCCTATGCACTTAAGTAATGATTTCTATGTATTTCTCAACAGAAGCACTTTTCATTCTAGATGGACTATATTTACAAGTTCCTAGCAGAATTATGCTTCTGAGAAAGAAACTGCATTTAAAATGTTTACACATTGTACATGCACTTTGCCTTGTAAAAGCAGACATCTGTAGCCAAAGAAAACAAAGTAATGCAGCTCTGCTAAGGAGAGCCTGAGGGAGATAAAGGTGGAGGAAGAGGAGGAATTATTATTATTATTTAATGTTAAAAATCTAGGTCTCAGCATTCAACCAACACTGGTCCAAGTTCCTATTTATAATTAATGCACATGTAACTTAAATCAGTAAGCAGTACCTCTTGGGTCTAAAAATTCAACCCTGTATTACCCAAAATACTACTACTCCATCTAAAGTCCTTTCACTTTCAAATTGAATTAGGAAGTATAGAAATTATCGAGAAGTAATGAAAAAAAAAAAACCATTCATTATGTTCTGTTTTAAATTTATTTGACTTTAACTATTACACGAGGGAGCTGCTAGCCAAAACATTTTAGCTGTATTGCCCTGGGTTTTCAGGGCAGTCAGAAAGCCGTTCGAGGTGCATCAGTAGTCCAGGCACTCCAGAATGCTGCGAAGTCACTTTACTAGCTTACACAGCCGCGCCTTGCTTGGCGTAGTGGGATCCTACCCCAAAGCCTGTTACTGCACGTGCAGGCTCCGTAGGGGCGGGATGCCCCTTCCCGTGCAGTGTCCCTAGGGTGGCAATGTCCCCTCGCTGTCCTGCCCGCTGACCGCGCCAGCGCCGCGCTGCGGGGAGCGACGCCACCGGGTGGCCACAAGTCGGGCGGGGGCTGCATTTACCATGAAAATAACAGAATCGAATATCAAAATAGAAACCAGCGGTGTTATAAGTCTGCTCCTTGCTTTTACTGTGCTACCCAAAACCGTCTTCAGCATGGTTACTCCTAACGACTCAGATTTTATTGGACAGACTAATCTCACAATAATTTAAAAATTATAGGTTAAAAAATTATTTTAGCGCCAACTGCATATTCCCACACATGCCCAACAGAGTCCTGGGGAGGCAATGAGGCACTCAGCAGAAATTAAAATTGGAAAACCAAACAATAAATACTTCAAAAACCCAAACAAACAAACAAACAAAAACCAAGAACAACAACCAACCCCCCCCCCCCAAAAAAAAAAACCAAACCAAAACAAAAAAATTAAAAGGACCTGACATGGAAAAAGGCTCAGAAACTTAGGCAACACTTCTGCAATTGTGCCAGGTATTTCCCAGGAGTTTCGTCCAGATGCACAAAGAAATGCATTCACAATCATCAAACTGGCAATGATACTTGGTATGTTTTTAATATGGCTTTGTACTTTTACATATGATTTGTTCTAAGAGTGACATGAACAGAACTCTCTTGACTTGCATGAAATCTTGCCCAACTTCTCCTTTAAAAATTTCAGGATTAATTTAATTACAGTTCTGATATGTGATCTGATTTTGAGCAGTTGGGATGAGGTTTATAGTCTTCTGCACACTCAAATTCAGTTTAGGAGAACAGAGTGGTAGGATAGTTTCAAATACTAATAAAATCAGGACTACAGAAGAATTTATTTTCACTCAAAGGGAAGACAGACCTGGCAGACAGCCCCACAAATGACTTTTTAAAAGCAATAGATGAGTTTGAAAAAAAAAAAAAAAAGATGAGTAAAAGCCAGTAACATCTTTAAGTATATTTCATTATTAATTATTTTCCTTATTGAGCTGGCAATATGTATGCATGAGGAACAGGCAAGTGCTATTCTAACTTACCAACTCTATTCATAAGAGGTCATTTTAGGACGGGTTTATCCAACTTTGAAAATGCAAGGATTTATAAGTCACTGCTACTACCACCATATTTTTAGATATTATTATTTGAGCCTGGCTTTTCTCTTTGGAATTCTTTGCATCTCTATTTCACATGCAGTATGAGCACTGCTGCTAACTTAAATCAATGTATGAAGAATGGAACTTTGGTTTCTGGAGCAACTTTTTAGCTTATAAAATTTAGAAGTAGGGACCTGAATGTGGATCTCCAGTTCCCAGAAGCACACACAGACTATCAGTATCAGGTATTTCACTCTGCTTGACACAGAGCAGCCAGGGCACGGGTACACCATGAGAGAGGACAACTTGGAAGCGAAGCGCAGTCACAACACAGGCAGGGATTGTGACCTCCCTGCAGAGTAATTTGACCTGTAAGCAGCTCAGTGACTGTAGACAATGGCAAGGTAATGACTCAAGTTCGTGGCCAGGCCACGAACTCTGGTATGTCAGCAAGAGCAGCACACAGTACAAGAACAGGAATAACCCCAGTACAGCTCAGGCAAGAGCCAAGGGCCCCTATGCTGAGATCCAGGATCAGCTTGCAGAGGAAGTGAGAGTGGGGATGAATCAGCGCAATTTGGGGCTCTTGGTGCAGTTGGGGGCTCCTGGTGCTACTTTCCCACACTTCAGTCACCATTTGGTTAATGCTTCCTGTGAAAAATGCATGTATTTTATGATTGGCTTTTTGCAAATATTAAAATGAATATTATATGTGTTGTGTTAGAAAGTAATGCTGTATTAGTTTTCTTAAGTACTGTGTTAAATATAGTTTTAGGTTATAAAAATTGTTAAAATAGAAATGTAGGAAATATGTAGGATACTTTTCTAAAAAAGAAAGGACTCGCAGTGAGATAGCAGCCACAGGACACCTAAATCTTTCAGAGAAGAAGAATTTATGGCCCTCTTATCAGAAGAAACGAACTTCTTCCCGCCTCGAAGGCGCTGTTAGGATTTGGAGGAAGAAGTTGACAATTACCAGACAGAATCCTGTATTTGAATGGAATTTATGCATCATGTATGAGGGGTATGAATATGCAACAGGCTATTGTTTTTAAGGGTTAATCCTTTGTTAACACGTGTCCTTTTTCAGGCTGGTGATGCCTAGAAAAAGGTACCCGGACGTCCGTAACTCTTTGTCTTTATTGTCTCATATTGTCCTAATTCAGTTTGTCCAAATTATTATTACTCTAATTGTATTACTATTTTTATAACCAATTTATTACTATTAAACTTTTAAAAATTTTAAAAACAAGTGATTGGCGTTTTTAACAAATGCATTAATGTTCATTGGCTTCAGGTTACATAGCTCTATTATTAATTATTATTCTATCTTCTGTGTGTTAATTATTCTCTTACTTCCCATGCTAATTAGTCCACATGCCCAGTCCTTGAGTCGGTGGGTAGCTTGGTAAGTGGTCTGCTGGAGCTGATTCAGCACAGTTGCTGAGTTGCCTTTAATAATTTCTTCCGTATTTTGGGGGTTCTGCCAAATTGTGGCCAAGAAATTCTGAATTGTTTGTCTGACATCACTGAAACACGTCGTGCGCCAGACCTTAACAAGGAAATTCCAACAAAAGATTTTTCTTTATAACGCCTGGACATCACTTTAAGCTTGCTTTGTAGCGTCTATCTGTTTCAAGAATTAAATCTCCTTTCTTGTTGATTAGGTTTGAAAATCAAGATCAAACATCAAGAAACATCCTTCCTTAGGAAAACTTTCTCATATTGCCCGTTTCGCAGCCGAAACGGCTCAGCGGCCAAAGGCGCTGCCGCGAGCCATCGCCAGCTCAGAGCAGGGACAGCCCCTTCCGCGCTGAGTGGCAGGATCTCAGCCAATATCAGAGCGCCTAGGACTCGCAGGCGGGAGTTTATCGACCCTCGGCCAATCAGACATAGGTAATTGATGGGGGCGCGGCTTGAACGGCGTCGCCCAGGGCAGGAGCGCGGCGTTGCTGGGGTTCGGACGCGGCCGGGCCGTGCGGAGGGGAGGGGGCGCGTTTGCCGGACCCGGCTTCCCGGCAGCGGCACGATGAGCCTGGCCCTCAGGTCGGTACGAGCACGGCGCTTTCCTGCTTCCCCCGCTCGGGAGCGCGGGTGGGGATCCCTCAGGGCCGTCCCCCGTTTGGAAGCTGTTGGCGTAAGGCGGGGCGCGTCAGGCCGTGGCGGGGCCTGGGTCATCCCCGGCCACCAGCCGGTCACATCTGATCCGTTTGGCGCGGCCGGGGGCGGATCAGGCTCGTCTCTCTGCCGGAAGAGGGAAGGGTGGGAAGGGTCCGGCGCGTGTGGCCTTGAGAGGTTCGCTTCTGAGTTGTCTGATGTGCTTTCAAAAGGCCTGTGAATAGGCATAAAGTTAAATGGCTCGGCTTTGTTTTGTTTATAAATTCTGATTTAGTAGCTATTGTATAAAGGAGCCTGGCTTATGAATCCCACTACCTGGCAAATACTTGTCTTCAAGTGTAATTAATACGCTTTCATGGCAACTGTTACCCTTAATTTTCAAGTCTAAGAACTTCATGCTTAGTATGGTTAAAGTAGTTGCAGAAGTGGCACTGAACTGCTTATATTTGAGTACTGCTTTTTCTTTTGATAAATTATTTTATGCTAAGCACTAAATGAACACTTAAGTACTCAGACTGCTCTTTCAGAAGAGTTCAGTATTAATCTGCTTTCAGATTTATAAATTGATTTCTTCATCGTAGCTCACAAAATCTGGGCTCCCTAGATCTGAACTACCCTAACTACGTAGCTAGCTCAGAGTTATTTTAGTCCTTTCAAGAGCTGTAGTAATCCAAAGCCTGTGTGAAATCTTACTGTCTCAATTGGTCTGTTAAAGAGATCTTACTCTTTGAGGGTATTGTGGTTTGAAGCAAGTTCAGCTTCTGCAGCTTGCATTTTTCTTGTCTGTATTTGGGATTTTTGCTTCAGTAGTTGTTAAAAGCTAGATAAGTGTTTAAGCTTAGGATTTGATTAAAATTAGCAAATTGTCAACAATGAAGGGTATAAAGTAGCTTATTAGAGGGGATTTAGAAAATTAATCTTGCAGTTTTCTGATTAGTAATCTTTATGCATTCTACACTAGGTGATACAGTGCTCATTCTGCTTCTAGTGCAAAAGGACAAATGAGAATAAAAAAATATTCCTGAGAGTATAACAAAAACTATACAGTAATTTAGGTTAGGAGGGACTTCCGGAAGTCATGTAGTCCAGCACCTTCTACATAAAGCTGGCTGAGGATGCTAAGCACCTTTTATAGTCAGGTTCAAAAAATTTCTGATGATGGAGACTCCTTCCCAGTGGAACTGTTCTAGCATGTCACCATATGCACTGGGAAAATGGTTTCCCTTAGATCCAGCTGCAGTTTCTCCTCCAGCTGCAATTCTTTCCCTTAAATTTTGTAGCTATTTTCTCTAGTCCTTTTACTATGCTCCTCTAAAAACATAAGCTTATTCCTAGACTAGCCAAAGAAAAGGGGGCTGTCTTTGAGCAAGATTTGCTGATTTGGAGGGCTTTTCTCTTTTGTATATACCAAAACAGAGCAAAAGATCTTCAAAACAATGTGTATGTGTGGGATCTAAGGGATTAAAAAAAATCCTACAAGTATTATTTATCTAAGAACCGTTACAGGCAACAAAACCGATTTGTAGCACCTAATGCTAGCTTTAGTAGCTAGACTGTCTGGCCTACTTTGGCTTCCACTGGCCTGTCAGTGCCCAAATTTATTTTATTTTTTTTAAGCTACAGTGTAGAAACAAACTGTTTTCATGAGTTGTATAATTTCAATTGCTAATCTAGTTTGTAACCTCAAGAAGACTTTTTCACTGGTAATTTTTCTACCTTCTTTTTTTGTTGTTGTTATTGTTGCTGCTTATTAACAAAAATGCCTCTGCTGGTTTTATTTTGGGTGGGAGACGGGAGGTGTCATTCAGATTTCACAAGGTAATTGTCTATTTCTAATGTTATTTTAAACTGGGAATACAAGCTGGGAAAATACTGACTAGGTAAGGTAGTGATTCCTAAAATTATGGTGAGTTTCTTATTGGAGGAAAAGGTTATCTAAGTGGCATAAGGTTATAAAAGTGGCATCTTCCCAGTAGAAATCTGTTACACTACGTTTCCTTTTCTTTATATAGGAATGACCTCTCAGTAGACAAAACTAAAAAGAAGAAAAGAAGAGAACTGACTGAGGAACAGAAGCAAGAAATTAAAGATGCCTTTGAATTGTTTGATACAGACAAGGATAGAGCGATAAATTATCATGAATTAAAGGTAGAAGTTTCTTTTCATTTAAGCAATTTTATAGCAGATAATATATCTGTTCCATAGTGATTTCTTAAGATCCTGGCTATATCTTTAAAAACTTCCTTCAAGATGTGTTGCTGGGTTAAAGGAGCAAAGGAAAAAATAAAATGGGAAATATTCTGTTGGTGTAAGAATAAGCTTTTCTTCCCACTTTATATACTTCATGTGCAACAGAATTGCTACAGCATTCTAAATAACCCTGGTATAATTGTTGACCTGGGATAAGCTTGGACAGATAGAAAAACTGTCCAAGGATAAGCTTGGACAGAGGGAAAAACTCTTGAAAAATTGTTTGATTATTTTTAAAGACACTGTATAACTTAAAGCTTGGTGTTGGTTTCAGATGTGTAAGTAAAAGATGTAAATTAAATTTGTAAAACTGTTGACTACAAGCCAAAGCTTACCTGTATTTTTCAAAAGAAAGCCTATGATTTGTAGGAATAAGGTGTGCTTTTTGAGGGAGGTTCAGTAGTTGCCCTTCCCAAAGAAGGATGCTCCTTAAAATAGCTATTAGCAGATGGAGTTTAGGATGTATTTCTAGGTAAGGCCTCCCACAGAAAGTCTACAGAGTAGTAATTGGGGTTCACTAAATTCACCTTAAATCTTCTATGCATTTTTATTCTAATTAAGACATCAAGAACAAAAAGTAGCTTTGGAGAGGCCAGTGTTTCAGTCACATATAGAGTGAGATTTTTTTTTTTTTTAAAGAATGCCTACTTCAGTGTATTGGCTCTATAGTGTGGCTCTACCAAGTAATTTGAAGAAGGAGAAAAGTCTTATTTGTACTTAATTTGCTGCTACAGGAGTGTGTTAGGTAGAACAATTACCTTCTCTTTATTTCATAGTTCACTTATTTTATCTTTGCTGGAAGTCACTATGACTAGGGTTGTGCTGGGCATTCTCTTGATTACAGTTATGCTTTTTCTGGTTATGGTATGCTTTGAATTCCCATCAGTTATTATTACTTGAAAAGCTCTTTCTTAGCTGTCTAATCAAATATTGTCACCCTGAAGCTTATACTGTGAAAGAGCAGAAACACATAAAGAAAAAAATTACTTGTCTCCTGTACAAAAAATCAGCATATTTTGAATAATTACTTCAGTGGTTTTCCATAAGTGGTTAGCCTGTATTCATCAGTTTGGAGGATGTTAGGGGTGCTGTGTGCTGAGCAATTGCCTTCTGAAGTGAAATAGGAAACTAAATGTGGACTTCTACACTAATGGAAAAGTAAAATGTAGGTTGGCTTCTGTGGCTGACTAGAAAAGCAGTTACAAGTCTTGTAGGACCTGTAAATCTATGCACATACAGTTGCATACAATTTGCAGAATGACTTCTAGTTTTGTCTTAAGAAGATAAGATTTTGAAATGGTTTTAGAGATGAGGAATAAATTTACTTGTCCTGAGATGGATTTGGTCCAGTCTGTAAAATCCCTGAAAATGCAAAGTTTTTTTTTTTTTCCTCACTGTAACTGGATGTTCCATTTCTTAATAGTATTTCTAAATGGTTTTAATATCCCAACCTCTTTTATTTTTATTTATTTATTTATTTATTATTGTTACTAAACTATTGATATTCTCTTTCTCTCTTGGAAAGAAGGTAATAAATGAAATAAAAAGGAAAACCTATTAAATGTTTATTTTGATCCTTATCTATGATTGCACTTCCATTTTATTCCAAAAGGTGGCAATGAGAGCCTTGGGTTTTGATGTGAAAAAAGCTGATGTCCTGAAAATACTTAAAGATTATGATCGCGAATCAACAGGCAAGATCACTTTCGAAGATTTTAATGAAGTTGGTATGTGTTTGATTGTGTTTCTACCTATAGAGATATTTAGCCTATAATAGTGAGTACAATTTCAAAGCTGTACTTTGTGGGCTTTTTCAATTATTTAAGAAATAGAAGTGGGAGATTTCATTTAATATTTTGTTTAATATAGGTCAATAGTAAAGGAAGATAAATATTTGTTTGCTGAATTCTTAATTTGATATGTAGAGATAAAAGCTACAGTATAAAAGGAAGTAGGGTACCAATCTCTTTCAATTTCTTTCAAGCTTAAACAGAGGAATTAATGCTAGTTTAAAGTGTAGATGTTCTTGTCCTGTTCATGATCTCTGTAAAATTCTTCCTGCTGTGGAAAAGATACTTGGCGTTGAATTTCATGAGAAGGAATGCATACACAGACAAGCAAACTACAGACTTCATATATAAAGAAGATTAGAGAAATTGAAATATTAGATTTTAAATATTGTACAAGAATTTTCAACTGCTGATAGAGCCAGTAGCACTAGTTGTGTCTTCCATCTGAAATTTGCATATTGTGAAATTTCATGTACTTTGAGTTTGTGGTGATCTGCAGAATTTTAAGACTTGATGTTTCTTTAAAGATTTTTGGGGATTTTTGTTACGCATAATTTATGATTTTGCATACAATTTATGTTTACCAAAAAGCAATCTGTGTGGGTTTATATTTCTAGCTTATTACGTCCATTATAGTTCATTATGCTCATGATAGTCCATTTCTTCAAGGTATTATTATTTCTGGAGATTTTATGGAACAAAACACCCAAATCCCCAGTACTTGCTCTTGGCTACAAATAGCAATCATCTTAATGTATCAAAAGAATTAGTGATTGAAATGTGGCAGCATTTAATTATTTTACAGGTTAGTACTGGACAAAATATCTTGTTAATGACAGGTAATATTTTAATAGTTATATTCAAAGTTAGAGAACATTATTTTTGGGTCTTTTCTGATTTATAAAGTCTGTGTGGAAGTATTAGGAAGAAAATTAGTGTATTGATTTCATAGTAACACTGGTCTTAAAATTGCATATTATATTATGTAATATTATATAAAATGAATATACTGTAATTACCATGCAATTACTTTTAAAATTCCCGATGCCCAGTCATGTTCATTGTTTTCTTGTTCTGTCCTGGCTGTCAATATCAAGTGTCATTAAGTGGTGCAAGAAGCCAGGAAATTCATGTAGAAAGTACAGTATATACTTAGAAGGGGATTGAACCTGTTGGAAAACTTGAGTTGAAGTAGCGTATTGCTGTGGTGCCATATGACTGACACAGAATTAAATATGATATCACTTCTAACAGAAAGACTGGGGAGTAAGATAAAATAGCTTATTGAGACATTAACTGTGAAGAGCTGCTGAATATAGGTAAACAATTCTTGAGCCATCAATTTCTCTTAATTTAATGTTCAACTGAAATACATAAAGATGCAATTATATTTTGTCTTGTATAATTTTGTATTTAGAGACATTTTATTATTTTTCAGTTGTCTTTTTGCCACAAAAGGTAGCGCTTTTCAAATTGTGTAATACTGTCATGCAGCACTGTTGTTTTAAAAAAAATATTTAAATTTAGGGTAAATATGCAGATAAATAAACTTGATTCCTGTAGTTGGCTTGTATAAGTATGAAAAATTCTTTCCTCTCAAGTTAGCTAAGCCAGAGCAGACATTCCATCTGCAGTTAGTAGCAGATGGTAAGTGGTTCTTTCTGTGCAAACAGCGTTGATGTGATTTTAAGGGCTTGATAATACAAGACTAGCCCTGCAATACAAGACTGGTAGGTCCAAAGATGTGGAGATACATTGTTGTTGGTTGCTCTGAAGCAATTGCTTCATATTTCATGAGGCAAGTTTGTATTTTCTGTTGCAGAAACTGACAAATGGTTGTCTTGAAAAGAATAATAAAGGTTGAAGAATCCTTTCAGAATAAACATGTTGTAATTCATAGCAGCATCCTCTTTATAGCCCCTGTGCTTAGTCTTTTTTTGTTTTCAGGTTTGGGGGTGCTGGGATGTGATCAGTTGCTTGGTTATGGGGGCTTTTTGTGTTAGTGTGGTTTTATTTTTAAAAGAAAGATTCTGTGTGGAACCTACTGTTTCAGTGTTCTCTCCAGCTCAAAATGCTCTCCTGATGAAAACATGTAAAGTAAAAAAAATTCACACCTTCATCTAAAAGAGTTGATGGTGTTTTTTCTGAAAATTTGGAATTTTGAAAGAGAGGCATCTTTTGTATACTTTAAATTCCTATTGGAAAATGTGTGGAAAGTGTGATTGAACTGCCATGCAGCTTTCTACGGCAGCAGTTATGTCCCCAAGAGCAACTCAACTTGGGAAAACAGAGGTGAGAAAGAGAGGTCAGGCAACAGCCAAACAAATATTGAATTCTATAGAAATGTAAGAGCAGGTGAAATCAGTGTGTTCTTCATATTGTCCTAGTTTGCAAAGGTCATTCTGAGTTTACCTTTTTGAATTTTTTAGTCTAACTTAAGTATCCTTTTTGCAGTGACAGATTGGATACTGGACAGAGACCCTCAAGAAGAAATACTCAAGGCATTCAAATTGTTTGATGATGATGACTCTGGTAAAATAAGTCTGAGAAACCTGCGCCGGGTTGCTAGAGAATTGGGTGAAAATATGTCTGATGAAGAACTGCGGGCTATGATTGAAGAATTTGATAAGGATGGAGATGGAGAAAGTACGTGTTGGCAAATACAACACCATATCATCTTGTTCTTAATTTTGTTCTCTTTTTAGGTGTTATTTTGTTGTGAAAATGTCCTCTTTCATTTCCTTCTAGACTACTTTCATCTTAGTTTCTTCTTCATCATCTCATAATTTAGTTTACAAATAATGCAGACAATTGCTTTTGACAGCTACTAATCCTGGAGTTTAAGAATTGATTCACCACCAACTCTTACTCAGCCCAATGTCTATTTAAAAGATGGGTGAAAAGTGTACTTGAAGGTAGAAGAGAGATTCTGTGTACCTACATTACATTTTTATTTCCTCATTAATCAGTAAAAGCAATAAAGTGCTGAGAGAAAGATTTTTGGTCACTTACTCAATATATTTTTAAGTGGCAATGTGTCATTGTTGTGCTTTCAGCACTAGTTATGGAGCATTAAGCTAATAAATCATGCTGGAAGTAGCCTGGGTCTATGTAGGATCAGCTTGCATGACTCCTTAACATACTTCTGATCCTTGGAGTGCTGAAAAGCATAGTGTGAAAAATGGCTCTGCAACTGACAAAGTCCATACAGAGTAGGCTGCAGAAGGGACTTACTAGGTAGATAAAGAATGAATTAGCAAATCGAGTTTGATACTATGTGTGTTAAATCACTGTGAAAACTGAAACTTAAAGCATTTTTCATTATCTTCAAAACAACCTTATTTTTACATTAGAAACCTTATTACCTGAATTTTGAAGATCACTCACTTAGAGATCTTGCACATAAAGACTGTATCAGTCCATCAGGCACCATTCTTAGAGGGTGATGACTCATATCTTAGATTTCACTAGCAGGTCGTCAGTTTTTCCTGTGACAATGATATTTATGCTTGTGGGCATATGTTGGGCTCAAAATGCACATGTACTAGTGGAAAAAATTGTGTTGTAAGCCTTTTGACAGATAGTCTTCTATGCTATTCAATGTAGGTGTTATTTTTGGAAGTCATAGCTGTAGAGGTGAGTGAAATTATAACTCTTTGTCAAATATGTTTTGTCATGTGTTGATCTCCTGGAGCTGCCAAATGAGATGTCAGAATTGTGGATCAATGTTCTTTCGTCACATTGGTATTTGGGTACTACACATGGAACATATACTGTTAGTTCCTTTCAGGAGGGTTACTGAGTCATTATTTTGTGTCAGTGCTACATCTTTTTAAATCAGATTGATCAGCTGTGACTAAGTGGCTCAGTTTTCTCTTACTCAATCATCCATTCATTGTCTTTGTTAGAGCAATCAAGCAGAAGATTGAATATGGAAGAGTGACAGCATAATGTTCATAATTTTTGTTACCGTTTAAGTTCTGTGTGTTTTTTTCTTCTTTAAAGAAAACTGAGGCTGTTCCTAGCTTTTCAAGATTCATTCTGAGAAAGTTAATTATTCTGTGAATCACGATTTCATTTGTCTTCAAACACCTGGCAAATGTGGCAAAATCTTGCTGTCATCTAATTCTCCTTCTTTTCCTGCTCTCCAAAAAAAATTCAAACTGTTAATTGTTAGCATTTTTTATTGATATATCAAATACAGGAATAGTACTACTTTTGGTTTAAACCCTGTATTACATTTGAGCGATTGTTTTACTCACAGTGAATTAAGGTATCTTGTATGGTACTCAGGTTACATGAACCCTTATGTTCACAGTAAAACCACTGAGCTCTACTGGTAGAGTACATTACTACACAGATTTCTGTAAAAGAAAGTATATTTGATGTATTTTTGTCTCCCCTAATTATGTAAATAATCTTAACTTTGGTATTCCTGGGTTTAGTAATTACTTCTGGTTTTGAGCATAACTAACTTGAAAAACTTTGTGGTGTCAGTTCATGCAATTTTGATTATCTTGTGTGGATGCAATGGAAACACTGTTCAGTCTCGTGCCTCAGATTTTTGGCACAACATTAAGACAAGTATCCAAACCCACCTCTGAAAAAATATGTACCTTTAACACTCAAGATTATAAGTCAATTTTCTCTTTCTATTAGTTCTGATTCTAGTTTGTTCTTTTATGATTACTTACGTCATGGAATTGAGGGAAATCTGGTGCCATGAAAAAACAGTGCTTCTGCTTTCGTGGTGCTTAACTCATGAACAGATCCTATATCTGAAGGGGACTACTAACTAGGATTACTTTGGGTACTGGGAATTGTAACTACACTGCTTTTTGAAGTTTCTTTGAATGTTCCAAAATTTGTCATTTGTATTTCCATTTTGCAGCGTGATTTCAAGGATGTTGTAAACCAGAGAATATTTTTGAGACGATGTTTGAATTTGTGTTGTTACTATGTTACTGTGATAAAAGCTGTGGAAGTGCTTTTAAAGTCATACAGTGACAGTATTTTTGTGTCGTAGGACTAGATGTAGCTATGTGATGGACTGGTATTTCAGAGCATAGGGCCCTAAGCTAGACTAAATATACTTGTTTCCTATTTTTTTACATACATCACAGCAGGACATATTTAGGTTTTTTTATTTTTTTTTATTCTTTAACATAGTTGAATTTCTTTAATATTCTTCTCGCTGTGAATGTAGTTCCTTCTTTGCAGTGCTTTGTTTAGGAATAGCTTGAGCATGTTGTTTGGGATGGATAATAGTCAGGGCTTTTTATATGTCTTGTCTTTTCCATACCACCATCTTACTCTAATCATTCCCCAGTACAGTAATTAGTTGCAGAGTGTTGCATTAGTTCACTGGTTCACTGTTTTACTGTTTTAACATATGAGTAAGCTCAGTACCTCAGGTATAACTGCAGCAAAATAGTTAATGAGCACTAATTAATGTGTTATTATGACTTTATTTCTTCAAGTGCATTTGTGTAAAATTTCTGTTTATTATAAATGAAGAATGAAGAAAGTTCAGATGGGAAAGGCTCATCAAATGTCCATTTTAAATCTATCTAATTTATGGAATAATTGCTAAACAATCTTAAAATTTGTTTTCTATTTGGTGTTATAGAATGGGGAAACAGGAATAGTGTTTTTTGATCTGTGATGATAAGTTGGATGTAAATGTTTTGAATTATGATTTTAAGAATAGAACTGAATTCAGTCATAACTAACCTAAGGTATTGTTGCTCGAGAATATTTACTAAATAAAAATTAGGTGCCATTCTTAACATTTTTATAGACCTTTAAAATAATACTATTTTCCATAGCCATCTTACATATGGTTCTCAGAGATTTTTTCTATCATATTTAACTTTTAGAATATTTTTTACTTTTATAATTAGAAATAATATAAGTGATTATAAGTGAGCTAGATTCTGGGTTTAGTATTCCACATAATGTTGCATTCTGGTTCTATGTTTCATGAAAAAACCCGTGCAAAACCCTTGTTCTAGAAGCAAATTTGTAAACACTTATAGTAATGGATCAGATGCAACAAATACTAACAGAAAAGCCTTTACTTAAAGTACAGATATTTTATTTTAAGGTTTATTGCTGTTTGTCTAATGATTTTTTTCTTTTTTTTTTTTTTTTTTGCAGTCAATCAAGAAGAATTTATTGCTATTATGACTGGAGATATTTAGCATTAGAAGAAAAAAAATTAACTGACCACAAAAGGGAGGAGTTGTTGGCAGCTTCCATTACAATGTTTTGTACTTTCATTTATTTTGGTAGCTGGAGTGGTGCAAAAAGTTAGGTGTCACAGGACCAAAATAAAAATGGGTTATATGCACTGATAATTCAGTACTTTGTATCATTGAATATTATCACTAGGATAATTGATGTAATATTTTAGAACAAGTAAGTAATGCTGCATTTCAGAATGTTTGATTAACTTTGTAAAATAGCCTTGTCTCAGATTTCTAAATTGTATCATATAAGAACCTTTTGAGGTTCTTGACTTTGTGTTAGCATTAGTTGTGGCCTTAGTTTTGATACATAAGGTTTGAAAAACTTCCATTTTAATAAAACATTCTTTACTACTGCTTGAAAGTGTTATTATTGTAGTAATCTGAGCTTAACTAGAAGGGACAATGAATCAGAGAAAATGTGGTTTTTTTCATTTATAAGCTTTTCTGTTCTTTTAGATGAAGTGCAACATTAAATGGGCAAGCATATGCATCTTCAAAGATGCCATTTATTAACTCTGGTACCCCTGTACTATAACAAGTGACACACAACTGTGCATGATTTCAAACATGCTTAAATCACTCCGATGTCAGCCAGCAATTCTCTCTCCAGTATCCACAATTCTGATAGTTGTGGAGACAATGACAGTGGCAAACTTCCTGCAAGCCAAGTAGTATGCTTTAGAATCTAATAGCAAAAACACCCCACGTGAAATAGAAAATGTATGTTAAAAAACCTGCAACAAACCCCCATGACTCCTCACCTGTATTTTGCAATCTTAGAAGATTTGTTTGGGAGGTGAATGTTTAGGGGAAAAGATTCGGTGTTTGGGACTGAGCCTATGGATGGCTCTTAACAAGTATTTTCTAGGATGAGTATGAGAATTGTCCAGTTCAGTAGCTTCTGACCGTGCTTTTAATTTGTTTTTTTGCATACTATTTTAGGGACACTTTTAGTTTCTACAGACAATCAAAGTGATAAAGAACTGGAAAGGTCTGTTCATAGTCTTCAAAAAACTTTTTCCTTGAAAACCCTACCTTTTAAATGTGCCACATGTTCTAACATGCTGCAGTGGTCTTTAGGGGGATGGTACCATCTCTGTAGATAGCTGGTCCTTATTTTTTAATAAGTGACCACTTACTATGTGTAACTCTTCCAGTAAGATGTACTTTGTGTCTTCTGAATTGAGGCCTTATTTCTAGCTTTTGCAATATACTTGGTAAACCTTACTTCGTTCTTGCATGGCAAGACATGGCAGCACTTGTTAGGGGCCAGGTAACACTAGTATAAGGCTCCATAAACAGAGGTCAGTGACCTGGAGAGAGGTCTTGTAAGTGACAGTGTGGGAGTGTCACAGAAGAAGGGAAAAAGAAACAATCAGAATAGTGATACTATTTTCTCAATAGTACTGGTACTAGTGTACTCAATGTTTGGTTTTACTTTTTTTCCTCATTTCATTGTTCTGGAGATTTTTGCATTTCGTAACAGTGCTTGTTCTGTACTGTTGCCTGTTGATCTCACAGTTTTGTGTACTGGGATTGTTGCAATTCCTGTTGACTTTCCTTCGTGTTCACCAACCAGACAATAATTGTGTCAGATCAGAGACCAGAGCATAGTAAGATACAATCTCTAAATTTGCAACTGTCAGCTTGGCCCCAGCATAGATGCTGCATTTAATTCTCTGTGCTTCGTGGGGTTCACATCTATCCTGGTACTTTTTTTATAGTTCTCTTGGTGTATCATAGGATACAGATTGCCAGTTTTTTCTTTTTATACTTTGCCTGATATCATAGAGGAAGCAAATAATTTGGTGGAACATTTTATCATCTCTGTTGTAGAATACTGCCAAGGTTCAGCAGTCATCACTACATATGCACTAGGTGTGCTGTTGAATGTGTCCCTTATTTCTAGATTTGCAAAAGTGGGTTAGTGTTAACAAGGTCTGGCTTGGAGTACCAAGGACAGATGTTCCTCTGTCACCTCTGCTATGGAGGACAGTGATGTCTGGTGGAAGTTAAAAATGGCAGCTTAGGAAATGTAATCCATTGCACTGAAATCACTGGAAGCTCTTTTTAAGAGCTTATAGTAACAATTGTTTATAACTGTGCCAAATATTAATAATCCCATTAATTAATCCCTAATTAATCACATATAACTTTGAGGAAGTTGAGAACTTTCAAGTTAGTAAAAATACCCTGTTGGAATACAGTGTACACCAAATACTACTCTACTGGCTTATTTTAGAGTTGTCTTTTATGTACTAGGTTTGTGACATCAATCATATTTGGTTTGTGTTTATTCATGCGAAAGTTTCCATGGCACATTTAAGTCACCAACAGTCAGACCAATCTTAAGGTTACATGTGCTGCATCCTGTGAAGGCTCTGCTTGAATTGAGAAACGTCTTGAGCGTTTTGCTGGTGTGCTTGACTTTTCCATGTACAACAGAGCTGTGCTTAACTGTGCTGTTGGAACTTGGCAAAGAGGAAAAGGGAAACTGACAGCTTGTCTGGCAACAGAGCAGAGGCCAAAGAGGCAGTTTGTGACAGGAGGGATGAGCACAGAGCCACTGGGAAGGGACACAGCTGGCTGTCAGCTCTAAAGCTAAGCCACAGGCCTGCATGAGAGGAAAGGCAGCCCAAAGTGGAGGGCATCAGGGTCCATGTTGATCTCCTTGTATTTGGTCTCTCTAGTTCATAGTAGAGCTCATGGATACAGCTTCTCTTCTTGCACTGTGTGCACATCAGGAAGATGTGACTGGCATTGTTGGAGATTGTGTGGTGGTTAAGCCATGAAGCAGAGCATTCAGAAATCCTTCAATTTTTAAATCCCTAGTCTAAGAAAGTTTTGCAGCCTATGTGCAGTTCAGAAATATTACAAAGTAAACTTCATTAGCAGTAGTTTTTACCACAAATTATACAAGAACAGAGGATGAGGACAATTGCACCAAATCCATTTGCCCCACAGATTGCTTGTAGTTGCTCATAACCCCTCACACAGTTGCACAGTTGGAGGTTTTTTGTGGACTCCTATCTGATGGATGCACTGCTCTGTTGAGACAAATTTCAGGAGAAAACACCCTGGAATTACCATTTCCTCTAAAGAGAAAGGGCTTCAATAACTCTCTTTTCTTCTGCCAGTGAGAAAAATGGATACCAGGGGGTGAAAGTGAAAAAAACCCTTTATTTAAAAAAAAAAAAAAAGTAGAAAAAGAATTGAATAAATGCTAGATATTGAAGTTGCGGAACCTTACCCTCCAGAGACCCAACAACAGCCTTCTGTCGGCTGTCAGGCAATTTCCCCCTTGGTGCAGTTCCGCTCACAGCCGGCAGGGGCGCTGGCAGCTCCCCAGCTAGTCCGGACGGGTGCAGTGATTCCCCCGCGGCTGCAGGTGGCGCTGTACCGCGAGTTTCAAACGTCTCTCTCACATAGTAATGGCCGACACAGCTGGCAGAAGGGATGGAGAAGGAGCTTCCTTTACGAACCCCAAGGGGCAGCTGACCGTGCTGCCCCTATGGATAGCAGAAAGAACTGCAGCAGGAACTTCAGGAGAAGCAAGCTGAGTTTCTGCTGCCGGAGGTAGCAAGCAAGCGGCAGCAGAAACTCCGCAGCTGCAAGCCGGACGGCGGAAGGGGGTGAAGAGCTGTAGTGTAGCAAAACTCCCGGCAGAGGCAGGGCGGCAGGCGGGAAGCAGCAGCCCGGCTGCCGAGCGCAGCAGCGAGGCTCCCCGGGCTTTCTGTCGGCCGCCGGCTGCAGCCTGGGTCTGGGCCCTGCGGGGCGGGCAGCCCCCAGCGGGAAACGAGGGAGTCCCGGGGTCCTGCGAGCGCACGCACTGGCTCGGGGCTTCCCACAGCAGAGCAGCGAAAGAAGCCGAGCCGGCAAGGTCATTCACAGCGCCAAAACAAAAAAACTCCCCAACCAACCAAAAAACCCCTACACAAACAGCATGATAAACCGCGGAGCAGGTGGTGGGGTGGGCACAGCAGCCGCCCCGTGCACAAAACAGATCAAAAACCCCCTAAGTGGGATGGGATAATAAACCAAGACACAATTATATAAAGCAACCCTTTATTTGTTTTGGTTGGACTGGGTCCTCTATTAAGCAGTAAATGGTTGTGACTGCAACCTGCCTTAATGCACGCACGAGGAACCTGATTGAAGCAAGAGCTGCGTTTTCTTCGACCTTTCAATTAAGTCAATAGGTTATAGAAGTTACCAACTCGTGCTAGGAAAACTTTTGTATAACTCACTTTCTGTAGTTACCACGGATGTAAGTCTGTAGGAATGCTTAGATTGTTCCTATTTTTAAGTAAAAAAAGAAAAACTATTCTGCAGAGGGAAGAGGTGGGATTGTGTTTTTGGCGCTTCCCTAAAGGACAGCAACGGAAATATCTGGACAAATCTATTCAGACACCCTTACTAAGATGTTACACATATTAGCAGAAAATCAGTAGAAGCATCATATACTTCTAGAGAATGTGCAAGTGTCTTACTTTTATGATTGCACAAATGGCACATCTACTGCAAAACTGTTGCTAAGCAAACGGAACACATTGGCAATTACCAGCAGTCAGAAGTGATAGCTCTCAGAATACATAAGTGGGAAATTTCCATATGTAGGTCTTTTTGAAATGACATATAAGCAAATTAGTGGTGGAGGTTGTATTTTCCACCTTTTAGCCTTTACTATTTTGAAAACCACTTATAAAAGAGTACATAAATGAATTTCAAGGAAGAAATAAATTTCCCAGGTGTTGGCAGGCACTCTTCCCATTCCTCTGCTGGAGTCAGAGACATTGCAGCACAGTGAATGTCCCGGCTGTAAGTGAAAATATAGGAAAAGAAAGAATTATATTCAGGAACAGTTGCCATTGAAAAAGGAGTTTTGAAAACTCTTAAAATAAAAAGATCTCTTTTAACACAATTGTAATGGGGTTAAAAAAGTCCAAAACCCAGCCAATTTGTGTTCTCCTGGTTAGTGAAAAGCAGAGCTACATAGAGGTTGAAACAAGAGTAGTGTGCTGTACCTGAAAAGGAAAGTAGTAAAATGTCTGTATGGTATTTTTGATAGCTATATATGTAAATAAAAAAAAATCACATCCAAACGACCCAATTAAATAAAATCAGTAAAAAATACTAGTTAGATGTAGATCATAGTGGGTCACCCTTAAAAGGACATTAAAATGCAACAGTTCAGTTATTCAGCCCCTGTTGGAAGTTAGTTACTTCCCCAGTACTCCTAAAAGAGCAAACCATAATCCCACTGTCTTAATGAAGACCTCTTCAGTTAATAAAATAGGTGCTGATGTGTAGAGCTGTGTGAGTTAATTAATTATGCTAGTTTATAATGGCTGCCATATTTATGGAAGCAGTTGCAGTGCTAACAGCATCCAATTCATTTCTCTGTAAAACACTGAATTTCATGACTTCAAAAAGTGTTATCAGGATTCATTTTTCTTTCTCACACAGTTTTTTTGTTTGAAAAGTTGTTTGTGCCCTACCCAGGGCAATCTTCACAGAAAGATTTATTTATATTACTATTGTTTTAAAACATAGATGTTCAAGATGTTACTTGATTGTTTAATGAGACAGTTCAGTAGGAGTATATATCGTTCTGGCTGTGCATTATGTTTTTAAAAAGTTGCACAAAAGTTAACCATGTTTTTTCATGTTCACTTTCCTAAAAGCAGCAACTTCCACTTGGTAATCAAGTGTGATACTTAGCTGTATTCAGAGAAATGAGGGACAAAATTCGTCAATTATGGTTTTACCCACTAGGGGGAACCATTGTTACGACTAAAAGTGGACTCCGACGTTTTAAGTAAAACCAGCATGATCAAATATCAGGTGGAATTTTCATGCCTGAATCTTTTCTCTCTCTTGGTGTGCACGCACACCATAAAATATCTGTGGGCCTTTTCCATCTATTTACCCGAAATTTGCCAACTAAGAGGCAACTTCTGTGTGGCACAGATAAGAACTATTTTGCAGGTATTGAAGGTTTATGTTTCTGTGTTGTGTCACTTTGCAAATATATAAAAATGACAGAAAACAAGTACTTGGTTGCTTGTGGTGTGCAGAATTTACTGAGAAAATATGTATTTATTCAAAGATACACTGGTAATTTTATTTGATTTTGTATCTGAATGGAGAGAAAAATGTGTCCTTTTTTTGGTTCTGACAGCCAGATAGTACACCAATGTCCTAATTTTTTTTGCCTTAAGCAGTCACCCTGCTTTACTCTGGGCTTTGCAACTTGGTGCCTCACTCTTACAAAGGCTCTTTGCTTTATCTTCTCATGTGTGCATTTCCCCCATACTAGGCTCAGCTTTGATCTGACTGTGCTGCCCATCACACTCTCCTTCCTGTCTCCTGGCTCTGAGGTGGTCCAGTGAAGAGGACCTGTGGCTGTCCCTTAATTCATGATTTGTCCCCTGTGCCATGCCACTCCTCAGCATCCCTTTTAGCTCCTGCAAGGACATTGCAGCTTAGCTTGCCTCTAGTCCTCCCCCCTCTTTTCACTAACACCATCACAGCCCTTACCTTGCTTAAGTGGATTAGTGAGGAGCAGATTTCTAAAAACCAGCAATAAAATGGTCTGGAAATTTCTACATGGCAGCATTTCTTGATCAGTCGTCCCCCATCTGGTGGCATTACACCTTTTCTCCTCCTATGCCCCTGTCTGGGTGGGAGGCAGAAGAGGAAGGACAATTTCTTGTCTTTGTTCTGTTGCCTTTTGTCAAGATCAATTTGTCACCCAAATTCTAAAAAGTTAAAGCAGTGTATTTCTTAGATGTGAAGTAAAAAGCAATGCAAGTTATTCCTTTATGCCTAGAGTGAAGTTATTTTAATACTGTTTCTAATGCTATCAGTAGCTATTATTTTTCTCAGAAAGGATGCAAAGCTTTATTTATCCTCGCTATTTCACATATTTGTTAAATTCTTTCCCAGTTGCGATGGGAATGTGATGCAGTAACATTTCTTTTGTTTTTAACAAGGGTTTTGTATTTAAATATGCTCAAATGAGTGAAAATGTATTTC
This sequence comes from Molothrus aeneus, assembly GCF_037042795.1. Taxonomy (NCBI): domain Eukaryota; kingdom Metazoa; phylum Chordata; class Aves; order Passeriformes; family Icteridae; genus Molothrus; species Molothrus aeneus. The sequence goes on along the minus strand of NC_089680.1, from coordinate 58,505,042 downwards.
TGAATTAGTGTTTACTTAAGTAAAATTTTCTTCTATCAAAGACTGATAAACAACTGTGCTGTGTAACCATTTTAAAAAATTCCAACAAAGGGCCTATTTGGTTCAGTTCAATGGCCTTTTTTGACACACTATAAACAGCACTAAGATGAAATATTCTGCGGCTCATACTGCGGTCACAGGAGCGGAGAGATGCTGGCCAGCTGCTCCTCACATGACTGGAGGGAGCCACAAGAGCAGCCACTCCAGGCTCTCTTTCTGAGACTGCCCAGGTAGTCGTGTTGCTGCGGCACGGGTGACACACGCAGATGCTGGCTGCGCAGTCCCAAGATGAAGGAACGATAGAGTGGACACTTGTATGGGTGCCAAGAAAGCTTTATTCCAACAGAGACCCAGGGTCGAGCGTCAGCGAGCAAAGGTCTGGGGAGGTTCTTATAAGGGGACTGGGCCTAAGGGGTGGAAACATAATGCAACCAATAAGCAAAGGTAAGGGGAGGAGTACTAGACAAGGCAGAACCAATGAGGATTGTACAGGGGAGGGAAGAAACCTCAGAGGCAAACCATGGAGTGAACTAAGGGTAATTGACACAGAATTTTCTCAAAAGTAAGGGGGGTAGTCAGGATTACAGACAGGGGTTAGTGGGCAGCACCATGAGGATTGACACAGGCATATAAGGGCATAAGGGGAGGAGCAGGGGATCAGGCCCCTGAGGGACAACTCAGCAGCGGAAAAACGGGGTAAACAACTTAGGGAGAAACCATTCTGAGGGACTTTAACAGGGGTACAGAGGGTTAAACCATTTCCCTAACAGTAAATAACTCTATTTTATAACCAAATTAATAATACCATTTAAAAAACACATGATGCCATAATATTCAGGTCACATTGGATCTGCAGCTTGATTTCCATAGTGAAAAACAGGAGATGGCCATCTCAGTCACCAATGTCTTGGCCCTTGAACCTCAGTTTTTCAAATTCCAAAGGACTTTCAAATTCCTCTTCTACCATTGGAAAATTATTACCTACGCATCCCTCGGAAGTGACTTTCACTTCCTAAATCACAAAGTTGCTTTTGCCATTATTACACTCATCCTGTGTTGGAATCCTGATATACTATCTGTGGCAGACTTCCAGGTAGTTTTTTTAGTATGTATTTATTATTCACAAGAGTTTAAAAAGAGGATAAAAACAAACTGCAGAGAATTTTGTGTGGTTGTGATAAAGTTGAAGGATAAATCTGCACCCACTTCTCTCCTATTAATGTGTCCTACAGAGCTGAGCCCGACGTTGGCCTTATTGTGCCAGTCTTTGTGAATCCAACACACCTAATACGTCCAAATACAGAGTGAAAGGCAGGCATTTCCCAGGCATTTCCCTCTACTTCAGTGACATGAAACATGATACACGTCAGAATCATGGGGAATGGCTAATATTTTGCAAACGGAATGGAAATTAAATGTGTCTAAGTTCTCTAGTCCTCTTGTGCTTGATCTATCCAGAGACCTGCCCCTGACAGCTGCACTGGAGCAGCTGGAGAGGCAGTGATAGGATGGAACACAGTGGGGGAGGTTTTGTCCTGGTTGCTCTGGGCTCTGCTGCATACACCAGCAGAAGGGACATTGTCATCTCCTTGCTGCCATTGTAAAGTGTGGTATTTCAGTGCTCACCTAACTTTCTGTGGGGAATTAAGTCACATAAGGCACAAATTTACACCTTCTCTACATTTTTTGTTAGGGTAACATTGTTTCTTTTTTTTTGTCACAGGGGCATCAGATGCACAAGGGATGTTGACATCTGAAATTATAGAGTCTTTGCACCTCCAAGATATTTGTTTTTTGAAACTTTGCATTGCGCTAATTAAAGGCTCAGCTGTATTAAACTGGTACCTGTACCCTTGCTTTTTCTTAAGTTCCATGGAAGGCAGTGGAGCTGTTGCATCTCCTGTTACCGTGCAACTGAATACTGGACAGTGAGGAGGCTCCCAATTCTTGTATCATGATGGTTTTAGGGGTCTTCTGTGGGAACCTTCTGCAGACATCTGAGAGTGAGTTCATGGTGCTGTACTGAGTGCATCAGGCTGGTCTGTGTTAGAACACAGGCTTCAATGCAAAGAAATGTGTTGATTCCAATTTTGTTCTTGAAAAGAATAAAGGACAATATGTAATATGTAATCTAATGGGAAATTACTGTTTTTAAGCTGCTATGAAGATCTGTGATCAATAAGAGATAGAATAAATGACCAATAATGCCCCTATGATAATAATAGCTATGACCTTGTAATTTAGTACAGGCTCGTAGCATTTAATTTTTTGGGTTTTTTGATTGCTCAATGAGCACCTAAAAATGTGCAATAGGTAAATATTTATATCAGACTTCATTCACTTGAGAACATCAAAAGATTACTTTTTCTTTTCTTCAACAGATCTAAAAATCAAAATAACCTAAATGTGCTGCTAATCTAATTTGATTGCAGCCTGTAAACTATGTGTTTTAGAGATCCCAAGAATCAGGTAGCTGTTTCTGAGTCTGTTTTTCTCTTTAGTTTTGGAAACAAGTATTTACATGGAAGGCTAATGATACTAAAATTAATAAACTAAGGAGCGACTGAAAGAAATTTATGTGTTCTGAAATTGATTAAAATGCATTCTCTTTGTCTAAAAGTGAGTTGGTGCCAAAGGAGTGGTCTCAAACTCATGTGAAAGAATAATTTCATTATTTGGTTGTTTGTTTGTTTGCATAGCTTACAAAATCTCTGTGTAAATAAACACTGCATCCTAAATCCAAACTAGTAAGACAGCACTGTTTACTAAGGCCAGAGTACACAGTTAAAACACCCCAAACCAACTAATACAAACAAGAATATAATTACTACTAATTCTTACTATTTTTTGTAAACTATTCCTGGTGTATGACAGATTCCTATGCTTGTTTTATATTCTGAGACACATAGTAATATGACTCCAGTACCCCTCTTTTAAATTGTTATAATGTTCACTGCAGTTTGAAATAACTGCAAAGTTTAATAAACTGTAGAATTATGTGAAACTGCCTTTTTTCCCTCTTGAACACCTGTTTTTTATGTTCATTAGAAGCAAACTTTTTGAATTGTAACTGGCATCCTTCCTCAGAACTTGATCTAAGAGTGCATGATAGATTTGCATATTTTGCTATATTTGCATTTTAAAATCCTAACTTAGAAAAGGTTAAAAAATGTAAATGGTGGGAATTCAGTGAAAGGAATCCAGAAAATCTACCAGGATCTACTAACTTGCCATTTAATCTAAATACAAAATAGGCACAGCAGTTGTGCAACTGTATGTTTATATACAGCTCCACATTTTTGACTGAAAAGAGAGCTTTCTTAATATAGACTGAAGTGTGATTTTGCTTGAAAAAGTGAATCTGTAAACTTAGCATCATGTTTATTGTCTCAATGACTTTTCAAATTCCAGACTTGATATGTACACTGGCACAGAAACTTGTTTATCCTATCTAAAAGCTCAGTTTGAGGTCAGCAAGTCTAGCTACATTCAAGGGCCCAAAATGAATGCAATAGTACATCTATGGGAATGGTTGCATAAGTCAACATCTTACCAAGTCACCGCATCAATCCAGGGTTGTGGTGGCGAGGACTATAAAAATGCTGCTGCCTCGTCTCCAAGATTCTCCACCCTATAATTTGTTTTCTTGTCTTCCTCCCTTCTGTTTTCCACACAAAAGGGAGTTCATGGAAATGCCTCGTTTCTCCCCAAACGACTAAGCATTGGAATAAAGACTGGGAAAACAGCAAGGCCTTCAAATGAAACAAGTACTTTTCTTGTTGCTAACCTAAGGCTAGACTCTGTTAAAGGAGTCATTCACCAGTGGCAAATCCTTTTCCATCAGCCTTCCAGTGCCACCAGCTTGGCTCATCCTGCAAGGCGCTTTTTAGATGGATTTGCACCATCACAGTCCCATTCCTGGGAACATAGAGACCTGGGTAAACAGGAGGAATGTGTGTACTTAATACCTGAGGCAACCCTGAAGTCTTTGCTGACAAGTGCCTTCACAAAACATAGAGAGCCCATCTGTGACTCCTGAATGCCACTCTGAAGATGAGTGCTAGTTACTATATTTGGTAAGGATGTGGCTGTAACGCACAAGTACACAGAACTTTTATTGTCTGTAAATGTGGTACAAAAAGAGCTGATTCAGTCCTTGTGAAGGGGAGAGTGCCTGCAGTCCTGGCACTGCATAACCCAAGGCAGCTCACTTGTGAGTGGAGCAGATATTAGGGCACTGGCTCACTACCATTTCAGTCTTAGCTAAGCTATAAATGTCAGGTTGTTTGGTTTTTTTAATGCATTGTGAAAGACATGACAGGATGCTGCTTCAGCATTGTGTGATGAGATAATTTGGTTTCAGATAGCCCAAGTATAACTCCAAGAATGTCCTGCTGAACATCTACACAAACTGATTCTCCATCCTGAAAGATTTTCTTGTATTAATAGAAGACATTTGGTGATGATTTTTTGGTTTGGTGTTTTGGTTTTGGTGGTTTTTTTTGTTGTTTTTTTTTTTTGGGGGGGGGTTTTTTTGTTTTGTTTTTTTTTTTTTTTGTGGGGGGGGGGTTTGTGTTTTTAACAGAAATTAAGTTGTTGCTGGAAAACAAAACAGGCTGCCATCCCTTTTTCTTTTCTGGGCTGAAGTCCAAATTTACACAGCAGTTGCAGAGAAAAAGCAAACACATCTCTAGATTCAGTGAGAAATATTAAAATGTATGTAATCTCTGTCAAGATAAAACAGCTTTGTGATTTACATTACAATAAATCCTGACCTGTACGTCCTGCAGACTAAACTAATCTCTGAAGTACTTTATCATTGAATCAACATGTGAAACTACAGCAAAGTGACTGTTTGTCCCACTGTGGTGCCAGTGAAGAGCACACAGGAAAGCAGATTATAGTGCATGGTGTTGCACGCATCACAGCTGTGATGTAACTGAAATGTCTACTGTGGATTAATAGAGTGACTTGCTACTGCTGTAGGAAGGAAAAGTTAATATTTTTATGAATATGGAGCATATAACATTTTAATTGACATGAATCAGGACATTTAGAATTAAGTTTAAAAATCTGGTCTGATTTTTTAACAATAATTCTCAGATCATTTCCTCAACTCTAGCTGCCCTCATAAATTTTATTTTCATTTTTTTTTAAAGATAACTTGTGTGTCAGCATAGATATTGCAACCTTAATTTTAACTTTTTTGTCTTTTTTCTCTCAACACGTGTTATTTGAATGCAACCTCTAGTAGATGTGTCACCTCTGGCACTTCATTTAGTCTTCTCTTGTTCTTTTTTTTTCACGGAAAAGAATCCCCAGAATGAATATTTCAGTTTCTTTTATTTATCCAGTGGTCACTACCTAACACATAATATTCACCAGACGGTGTAGGTAGGTTATCAAGTAGTTATTAAAAGGGGAGTTCTTGACACATTATCCAATAACAAAGCCCCTAATTTTATTGTGTCATGGCTTGCTTGGAGCAAGTGCAGTGTACAACTTCCTCATGAGGGAAAGAGGAGGAACAGATGCTGGTCTCTGTGGTGCCTAGTGACAGGACTTGAGTATATGGTGTGAAGTTGTCTCATCGGAGGTTCAGGATGGATATTAGAAAAAGGTTCTTCACCCTGAGGTGAAGCTCCCCAGGGAAGTGCTCACAGCATCGAGCCTGACATGGTTCAAGAAGTGTTTGGACAATGCTCTCAGGCACATAGTGTGACTCTTGGGATGGTGCTATGCAGGCAGAGGAGTTGGACTTGATGATGGCACTGTGGGTCCTTTCCAACTCAGGATGTTCTGTGATTCTCTGATGTGTTGGTAGGAACCTGATACAATGGAAAAAGTTTATCTGGTCTTTCTCCAGTCTTTGGGTCATGCTACCAGTTTCTATTTTAATTTTATTATACGTAGTATTCCAAGGCCACTTATGTTGTATGATACATGTCAATCAATACATGTCCTTATCTTGGAGCTTTCAGTCGCCTGTGTATCATTCATTACACCTTCTGAACAGGATGTATGTATATATATTACATTTTATATATAGTCAATTGTTACATATAATATATATTTTTACATGTATATGTACCCATATATATATATATCTTTTTTGTTGGTTATGTATACATGTATTTATACACATGTATATATACACGTATATATATATATTCATATACAAATTTTAAAATCCATTGGGATTACTCAAGCCTGCCTGTAATAATCCAAACTTGGACCTGATAATCAGAGGTCAAATCAGTAAGAAAGAGAGGAGGCCAATAAGAAACATGCTGAAAATAAAGATGGACACTGATGTGCAATATTACAAAGAGGGATAAACAGTTATAAGCTGGAAGGACAAGTTAGAAGTGTTGTAATGAGAGAAGGAGCTACAGAAGCTAAATATTCTGAACTATAATCAGTGGGAAGCTGTTTGGCAGTGTAAGATTTGCAGTTTTGCACTTGCTGTGGTTAAGTCAGCCGGCGGATGGTAAACACCCTGGCTAGCTGGCCAGCCCACCTTCAGCCAGAGGGGGCACTCTCCCAACTCCGTGGCTGGGCGCAGCGCCTAAGGCTGGCGTCTCGTTCAAAGACAATAGCCCGCCTTGAGGGACATTGCCGTACAGGACTTCAACCCCGCAGGAAGAAGAGGCGACTCTCCAGTTAGTGGCAGGTTCAGATTTGTTGAGCCCCCAAAAGGACCAAGTGCACCCCAAGGGTCCAAGAACAAGAGAGCCCAGAAGGAGGGGAAATACTGGGTTTTAAAGGGAGTGGGAGGTAGGGGTGGTAACAACTCAGGAACAAATCAGAGTTGGGGAAAGGGTGATACATTGATAAATGACACAAAAAGAAAACCAATCATAGAAATCTGAGGGAGGGGCCCCGGCCCCTGAACCAATCACCCGACACCCTGGCTAGAAGCTTCTAGAGAAAGAGGCAGGAGTGCCGAGTGACTGGCAGGCAGCCGGGGGTGGGGAAAGGAAAGGATACATTGGTAACTAGGGTAACTGGGGAGGGGTCGGGAGATTGACATAAAACTGGGGAAGGGAGGGGACCAAAGGCAGAACCATTAACATAATAACATGGGGGGAACAGAACATACCAAAAACAAACTACAACACTGTGCTTCTGAACAGAAGTCATTGAAGATTTTCTGATTTTTTTTTTCCTTAGGACAAGTTTAGAAAATGTCAAAATCGGTACTTTTACAACAAAGCAATTTTCTGTCAAGAGCTGCTTTTCAGTTTCACTTTAATTAGATAACATTTTTGACAGAAAGTTTTGAAATTGCTAGACTGAATCAATTTGGCCAATTTTTTTTTAATTAAAATATCTCAGTTCAGTGGTGTAAGCAATTTCTTTGGAAGCTTAAGCTCAAAAGCAGCTAATATCAAAATGGAAATTTTAGAAGTTTTGGGAAGGGGAGAATTTGAGAAATTTCACAGATTTCAACTGTTGGTTTGTTCATATCATTCCTTTGCTCTTGCCTTTGATGGTTTCTACTGAGATTTCACAGGTTTGACTGCCACAATTTACCTCCAGCAATCTTCTGCCTGCCTGTGGAAGAGGGTTTGAAATTAGATCTTTAAGGTCCCTTCAACAAAATCATTCTATGGTTCTATGATTCTCTGACTGTTCCTGATAACATTTACCTCTGAGACAGCAGTGATGATGCCAAGGTTATATTTATACTGAAGGATACATCAAAGACTGACACTGGACTCCAATAGATGCTATAGGAATATTGTTTATTCCAAACTGTTCAGATATAGTGTTCTGGGTGTTTCTCACAAAAGAAAAAAAAAATTGAAATCTGCATGCAGAGAAGAAAGAAGTGCAGATATTTCAACCAGATGCTAGTAGTAATTGCTTCTTAAAGCCCTCCCCTCATCTGCTCACCTGGAACCAGGTCAGGATATGAGTTAGCAGTCAGTTAGACCAATCAAGAAGTCATCTGACCACAAAACTGGAATAAGAAAGGATGGGATATAGTGCTGTTTCGTGCTTCCAGTTAGAAGGGAGCTCCATGCATCAGAAATGCATGGGAAAAGGCTGTTTTCTTTGGCTCTTAAGGGGGTCTTCCACAAGAAAGGGGAAGACCCCTTTAGGGGTCTTCCACAAGAAAGAAAAAAAGATAAAAAGATCTTGAGATAAGAAGTTCTATTGGGTTTGCTTATTCCCCTCCCTTGCCTGTTCTGTGCTCATTCATTATTCTTCCATGGTCACTACATCCAGTAACTCCAGGTGAAAGTTCCCCTCTCTAGGTTTGGCACTCATTTTCCAGGTGAGTTTATTTAGCAGTATGCTCTCAACCCTGGTCTTCTATACAAAATGCACATCACACATGAAATGGGCTCACAAAGTAATTTTCTCAAAATAATATATATCAAAGCCTCTCTGGAGAAATACTCAGGCCTAACCATTTACATGAAGATTTTACAGCAGCTTGTCCTAAAATGTTCCTTGTGGTTCTGTTCAATACAACCTTAAATATTTAATCAGATCTTAGAACACACGAGTCTCTCCATTTACTTGAAGTTGGGGTGGGGGGTTTCCCCTTTCCTGTTAATTTGTAGAGAGTTTTCACTCTCAATTACACAACAGATCTACTTTTTGAAAGATCCTGAATTTTTTAAAAAACACTTATTTTCAAGCAAAAAAAAAGACCAAAATGTTAACACAAAATGTTCCTCCACATTATTTTAGACTCCTTGGTCACCTTCAAGAGCTAGTAAATGACAGCATGCTGCAAACAGCTGGCCTCCTAAATTACACAGTCAACTTCCTGTCTGTTCATGTGGGTATCATTCTTGGACACAACCCCCAAAGTGAGTAATTTCTTACAATGAGAAAAAAGTGTGGCTTTGTGAGACTGTTCTCTAAGAAGAGAGCAGTTAATCTCAGCAATCTGTTCACGGGGTTAAGAAAGCTATCACTGGAAGAAAAAAAGTACTTTTCTAGAGTTTTTTTCTTTTTTTGTTCCTCCCTCCCCAAGTTGCAAATAGATTTTTGGGTTTTTTTTTCCAGGGAACAAAGGCTTGTCCATGCAGTCATAAGTATACTCATATCGGTGGTGTTTTGGCAGGGTTTAACACAGGCTGTATTGTGTGCTGGCTGTAGCTGTCCGCATGTGTGGTTTAATGAAGTTCTCTCAAAGGCTAACACCGCAAATGTCAGTGGGCTTGTGATTTTCACCCACAGGCCAGGATGCTTCTGTCACAGGCAGTGTGCCATTGGCTCCAAAGGTGGACTTTGAGTGCCCTACAGGTAATGGGGAGCAAATGGCTTTTGGGAGTAAACACAATCAAAATAAAATCCCTGACACATAAGATGAAAATCTTATGATCAGTAGGGAAGTGCCAATTTCTCTACCAAAATTCCCTGCTATGTTGGTGTCCCCAGAGGGACACTAATGATGTCTACACATATGATAAATGTTTCCCAAAGCACTAAATTTTCTATCTAGCCATTTTTGCGTTTGATGATGTTGAAGGTCTAGGTCATTCCTGAAATTGTTCCTTCCACCTGCTCTCTGTGAATGAATCTGCTCAGTGTGGTGTGTGGTGGTCCTTCCTCCCTTCCCACATTTCCATGCTTGGCCCCAGGCTCTCCACCTCAGGAGTGTCACCCTTTTCTACAGCAAACCAACAACCATGTAATAGGTTTTTGGGTTCTGTAGGCACTGGAGAAGTTGTATCCTTTTGCATTTCAGTTTGTTGGGTGCACTTGGCTCCTTCCCCTGCTCCTGCTTCTGCAGGGACAAGCTACAATCATGTTCCCCACCTTACCTCCATGGGGTCCTGTTCCCTATGAACCTCTGTAATGTTCCCCCTATCCCTTTCCCTACATCTCAAAATGTAGGTGAGCATCTGGAGTAAATGTAGAGGCTTCTCATCTAGTTTTTTCTGCCTTTTTTTTTTGCCTGAAAGTCTCTACAGCAGTAATAAATCTGAGATCACAGAAAGAGTCCACTGCTGAAAAGAATTAATCTTGATATGGTTTAAGCCTTCATGAACTCGTTTTTGTGTGCCTCCTCCTTGATATTTGGGGATTATTAAGGATATACCACCAATTCTTACTACTATTAGGAAGGAAAGAAAAAAGAAACAAAACCAGCCATGTGATCACTCAGATAATAAATGATAGATCTCTTTTCATTTTAGAAATAGTATTAATATTCCTGGAATTATTGTAAATAGTTTGAAATAAACTATCATATACAACAGCAATTTATAAATACTTGTATCTGCTATTTTATTTAGATTTATACAATATTAACTGTAAAAAGTCCAGTAGTGGCAAGAACTATGGAAAAATATTTTTCATTAGGAAACAATGTACTGGAAATTTATTCTGTTGCTGAGCTGTGTGCACGTGTTGACCATTTGGTGTAAAACAAAGCAAATACTCAGGTTGTGAAAGGTTGTTTTCTCTCTCTGCAACTTCCTGAATATTGCTATAATTGGATTTTCGGATTGGTTTCTGTGGTTTGCAGCTATGCACAGCAGAAGAAATTGCAGGTATCTTTGAAGCTGAGAGAGTATTTTTAGATGTTTTGTGGGCTGTGTATCAATTATTTTATAACATAGAGTTAGCAAGGAATGTATGAAATATATTTAATGCCTTTTGAGAATATTTTAGGAGCATTGATTCTGACACACGCAATATGATTTACAGAGATGTTAAGTTACATCATTATAAAATTATATATTGAGTAAACACCACCACTAAAAAAAAAGAGCCAACAAAAAACTTGTGGAAAAAATTGTTTGAACCCTGCCCTGAGGTACCCACCCTTGAAAACAGCGGAAACTTTCACTAAACATCTTTTGCTTTCCTATCAAAGAAAACTTTTGGAGGATTACACAACCTGTGATTTTTCTGTAAATTATTTTTGTATCAGTGGCTATGTAAATGGCAGTTGCACTACTAGCTAGGTTCCTCTAGCCTTAAAATATCTTTCAGACATGTACCAGTTTCCTTGGCTCACTCTGTCTCTTGGCCTCCAAAAAGGGAGGTAGGAGAAGGACCCTGTTGTTCTGGGTTTTTGACTTTTTTTTTTCTTATAGAAAAAGGTGAAATGTTTTGATAATATGAGGTTCTACAATTCATTTTGATTAAAAAAAATTAAAGAACCAAAGCAGAATGAATATATGTTTCTTAATATGAATAACCGAGGTATTAAACCCAGGTGTTGATGTTTTCCTAAATGTCATTACAGCCAGTGGGTTGAGAGGAGGGAATTGCTAAGTTTCCTTCTGATTTATTGGTGACTGAGTACATTGGTTGCATAAGGGTAGCTATAGCTTTATACTGGAAGCATTAAAAAAAAAAAGTAAACATTCTCCCTACTCACAAAGAATAGCTTGGTAAACTGAGAATGGAAAAGCCTTCCCCAGATTATACCAGCCTTGACAGAGGTGCCAGCATGGGAAGCACAGATGAGCTGTGTGAGCTGTGTGAGGACAGAGAATGCAGCTGCATATCTCAAAACACTGTTAAAGAAGTTCCCATAGGATAAGCCACAACAGGAGCTTGAGACAGGCACAGATAACAAAACAGGAAGGCATGGATTCCAGGGCTAACAAAGGCAAATACTTGGAATTAGCACACTGGTCAAAATTTTGCTGTACAGACTCTGGGAAATTAAAATAAGACCCATCAGGACAAAAATTCCCATGGCAGCAAACTGTGAGAAAGGAAGCAACTGGTTACAGAGATGCCAGACCAAGCTGTGGGAATGGCTTTTTCATCCCATTGGTACCCAGGACTTAGCCGTATAAAAGTGGTTTCTCCACAAAAACAACTTCAGGATCCCCACCACCAAAGATTTTGGAGGGTGAAGAAGGACCAGTGGGATGCTGTAGGAATCCATGAGTGGTGATATCTTTCTACCTAATAACTTTCTCTCTCACTCTCCTTCTATGCCCCTACTTTTTCCCTGTTTCTTTCTGTGTTGCTACCTCACATTTACTGTTATAAAAAAATCCCTATTATTGACTTCTGTACGTGGTCTTGTTTGCAACTTAATGCAGGCAGAGGCGTCTCTTATAATCATATCATAACAAGCCCTACAAAGTATCCAGGGGCTGTTTTCTACAATGATCTCTTCTGCAGGCTCACTCCTGTTCTATTCAGTGGCATTCAGTATTAAATTTGGGTACCCGATGGGCAATAGAAGACAAGCTATGGACCCAACAGAATATGGGTTCTTATATGGTGGTAAATCAGCCATGTTGTTTTTTTTCTCAAAGATAGAAAAATAAATATAATTTTGAGTTTGTTACAATGATTTAATTTTGAAACCAGTCTGAAAAAAGTCACCAAGTTGATGTTTTTCCCCTTTTAAATAAATATGAAGGCCAGTGAGCTTCCCAGGAAGGAGGTCTTCTTTGCCCACCACCTTTTTGTGTGATTTTCACCAGGAGGCCATGGTGATTCACCCAGAAGGATTTCCTTGCTTTCTGAAGTTCAGTTATCCTTTTTTGGCAAGAGGTGTAGTAGAGAGGCTCACTGGTGTTGTAAAGCATCATTTCTTCCTATAGATACCATGATCAATTTTAAACATGTGCTTGCAGATTTAGCGCCTGACAGTACAGGTGCCTATTTGCAGAGACCATTGACCCTTTCACTGCACTTCTGCAAACGCTGGCCAGATGCTCATTTTGCAATCACTACTCAGATAGTGACGGTCTAGTAAAAAGGAATGTCTCTGAACTTAAAAACCTACATCCCAGGAGATTTCCACCCAGATCCCGGGAGATTTCTAGTAGTGACTTCTTCTGGTTGGAAACAACTATTATTAAAAACATTTAAAATTTCTGCTTTCAAAATGAGCCATAGCATATTTCAGCTGCTAAAGCAAAACAAAACAAAAAAAAGCTCATAAAAACGTAGCTATTCTGTCACACTTCAGAAAAAGGTAGCTACTCTGTCAGACCTCACTGAGAGTCCAGAATGTTATTTCTTCTAAGCTGAGCAACTGACCCATCCCTTTTGATAACCACTGGAGAAGCTGAAAATAGCTACTAAAAATTACTTCCTTATCCTAAAATGTTGCATCTCCCCTATTAAGACCCCAGCTAAAAGCAGTCAGGTCTGCTCTCAAGGCAGAGCTTGGTTAAACTTTTCCATACTCCTGTGCTGCTGCCAAGCAATCCCAGCACGGTTGTGTGTTCTGGGCTGAACCTACAGGGACCTCTATACAGCTAGGAACTGGAGGTTGAACTCTATAAATCCTGAGGCCAAAAGTAATCTGAGAAATGTTTTGCAAGAATATATTTAATTCTATGAGGACTCAGACACCATAATAAGATCATACTATAGAGGTCACATACAAATCACAAGAAGCTGTCTGGTCTTCTCTTTGTCCTCCTATATTAAAAAAAAACAGTAATATCCTCTGCTTGCATATCACAAGGCTACATTTCTCTGATTAGTATAATGGAGATGCATAACATTTCTCTGGCTTCTGTACAGGGCCACTCTTCAATGAAAATTGTGTAATTGGATGAAGTCTTCCATAATCTGTGCAAATCATTACATACAGCAGCCAAAGGCTTTGCTCTTTTTAATTTTTTTTAATTGTAATAAATTCAAATTATTTATTTTCAAATGAAATAGACAGCATGTAAACTGAGAAACATTCCCTTCTATTTTAGCATAGAGAAGTATTAATACTTTGTTTTTCAGTGGCCTAGAAGTCAATGCTAAAGGATCAGTAGCAAGGGAATAAAAATGCAGAGCATTTACTGTAGATTCCTGCTTACTGTTACCCCACTTGCCATGCAGATTCAGCCACTGCTGTGCAGAAGACACGGCAGAAATGCGCACAAGCATCAGATGAACTTGCCTAAAAGTAGTTAATGCAATCGAGGAGTGTAGGGCACAGAGTAAAGAGTGCATAAAGCCCAGGATTAGGTAAAAACATTTGCTCAAGTCTGTGCCAGTCCAGCAGGACACTTGATCTGACATCAGAGAGTAAAATTTGCATTTAAATGCTTAAATCCTAGTTCTTGAATAATTTAATTTTTCATATTTTGTCTCACACTCCTTAAGGAAGCTCCAGAGTGAAGAAAAAGAAGAGTGAGGAGTGTGGCCTGCAGGATTTAAGCAGATGAGATATGCAGCTGCTGGAAAGAGAGCATTAGCACAGACTAATTGACAGCTTGCAGAGAGGACAAAGCTTTCTGGGGAGACTTTAAAGCTTCTTTGAGGGCCTAAAGGGGCTACAGGAGAACAATTCTTGTTCAGGTGGTGAGACACTGGCACAGATTGCCCAGAGAAACTGTTGTTGCCCCATCCTTAGAGGTGTTCAGGGTCAGTCTGGATGGGGCTTTGAGCAACCTGATGAAGTAGATGTCCCTGTAAGTAGGGCTGGAATTAGCTCACCTTTCTGGTTAATTTCCAAGCCAAACCATTTTATTGTTCTATATTCATCTCTCCTACAAACCTGGCCTTTACCACAGGACATTTTGAAATAGCTTTTGTTGCCTGTGGTAGTGGGGGTTTGAAGATATTTGGTCTCTCCCTGCATACAGCAGTGGGGGTGTGAGGAATATGTTTAGTCTCTGTCTGAGGTTGTTTGCCCTCTGTCTCACTGTGGCAGTTAATAATTCCAGATTTTTCCCTGTCTATCCGTGGAGGTCCTGCCCCTGTAGACACCCCTTTATCTAGAGAATTCACTGTCAGTTATGATTTTTCCTTTTTGCCATTGGTCTGTAGCTTTCCCGCTCTAGGTTATGTTTCCACCCCCCTCCTCCATAGAAGACGTTGTTTTCCTCTTTTTCCCGCTCTCTGCCACTGCCCCCTCTTTGACCCACGCGGCTTCTGCACTCTGCCAGCACCCTTCTGGTACCAGCGCAGCGCAACCTTTTGCAGCCGGCACCGCTTTCCGCCACAAGAAAGAACACCCGCTCTTGCTACGGGAAAGCCACCGCCTCTCCCGCGCGCTCTCCCCGCGCTTCCCACACACCGCCCATGCTGCCACGGCTCCTGCCGTGAGAGAGATTGCTCATTCGGCTGGCGCGCGGCTCCTGCCGAGAGAGAGAGAGACTGCCACCGCCAGCGCTGCCACTGCCCTCAAGGTTGCGCCATCTGCCTCGCTTCGGTGCTGCTACCGCCGTGGGAAACAACTTCTATGCCACGCTGCCGGTTCCAAGCGACACCACCCCAGCACCGCTTCTGCGCAGGAAAGTACTAAAGCAGCTCGAAGAAGCAAACAGTCCTTCCTTTTTCCTTTACCTTGATCATTCGGCATTTATTGGCCGCCTCTGGCAGTTTAGGACCCAACCAGTGGCCAAACCGCCATCCTGTCTGCTGGCAGCAGAGGCAGGGCGCGGCCCCTCCTGGTGCACATGCCATTTGCCTCCCGTGACCCAGACACCACGTCAGTTGTCTATGTTTGGAGTTTTCCAGTAATCTACCTGTAGTGGAATATCATACAGACAACAGTAATAGGGACACTTGTCTTCAAACTAGCTTGGTAAGTTTGAGGTTGCTTTCTTGGAAAACTTGCTACTTCTGAATTTTCAGCTAATCTGGCATTATTTCTGTATGTGGCATCAGCTTTTCTTCTTTACAGCAGAAATCTGGGCCTTGTTATAAGGCCAAGAGCAGAGAAATTTGGACCACACTTTTCTTTCTACCTTCATGTCTTTGAAGACTTAACTGAGTAGCTGGAGAGGTGAGAGAATGTGAACTTATTAGTTAGCTATAGAAAAAGTGTCTCTATTGTAGTATATGGTAGAGATAATTCATGCTATTAATGTATAAAATATTGTAAGATCCAAGCTATGTCTTTTGACCACCCCAGCCAGGAGCAGAGTCTTATTCATCTAGTTCCGGGAGACGTTAAGGTAATATCAGGTTCTTTAATGTAAGAATGGAACCTTCCTGAGTGATGATCACTGACTTCCCTGGAATGCCAGGATCACTCAAGAGTGATTTTGCACCTCAAAGATTGCATCTACCACGGTGATCACCGGCACTGGGCGCCACCCTGTTACATGTGAATGCTGACTTCTCCGGAGTGCTCTGACAACATCTAGACACATGGACTGGATCTTTGTCTAACTGCACATGTATAGCCCCGGTTCTGCATGTGAAGGGACACAAAGGAACATTCGGTCATCTCTGCCTCAGGCACAATAAACTGTATAAAAACTCGGTGTGCAAAGCAGCATTTGTGAACAGGGGAGACTGACATTCGTGTGTTCACCCAGTGTCGATCCCAGGCTCGGTGCTGCCCTTGGCTGTCGTGGTTTTTGCCAATCGAAATTCTGTTTTGCTGACAATTTAATAAATCATTGCTAAATTTTCTTATAAATCTGGCTCTTGATTTGATCATTTATAACATCTATCAACCCTCCCAGATTCACTCCAGGTTAAGAACAAGTATTTATGAGAAAATGAAAATCAATATAGGAATTCAGGAATTTAGAGGACCTGTCCCTTTCTGGATGACTAGATCAACGTATTTTCTTTTGGTGGAAACCTAAAATGGTGAAAATTGAATGGTGACCTTAAATGAAAATTCAGCATTTAGGAGATGATCCAGTGTTTGGTCCTCCTTCTATGTTTACCAGTCAAACTGAGGAGTTGTCCTCTTTCTGCTTCTGGTGTACTTTTGGTATACATTTCCATCAACATTGTATTGCAGATGTTGGTGGAAATGTATAGACATTGGTAGGCTTTAAAATCCATCTTAAGAAGAAGCATTTCTGAACATAAAAGCTTTAACACAAAGGCAAATTTGTGACTTGGAGGAAGCAGGAGATAAGAGATTTTTTTCATGCACTGAATATGATTTTTTTTTAGCTGTTTGGTGTCATGGTTGGATTCATTGATCTCTAGTTAAATACATCATAGATAAAATGACAAGTACACAACAATGCTGAAAAAGAAAAATATAATTTATTATCACAAAGATCTATGTGAGAATTAGTTCCACAAATATTCACTTATCAGGATGCTAGATATAATCACTGTCATAAAAGACAGTTAGAATGCGACAATATCTCATGTTGAGACAGAATGGGTACAGCTGTCTTGTCAGTGTTTTCTTGGGGCTACATATGGTGCAATTTTTCCATCTATTCCATGTGACACATAAGCTATGCTGAATTAAAATACTATTACAACCTTAAATGCATTGAAATGTTGAGAAGGGAGCACTGCTTCTGCCCTGGTTATTATTTTTGGTCATTAAGAGATAAGGATCAGTAGCTGAAGTTAAACAGTATACTTGTGAGAAGAGATTTATTTTCCAGCACATAAATATCTAACATTCAAATTCTTTCTGGAGTTTGTGTTTCTGAGTAGCAGCAGCATCAACCTCGGGGTGAGGAGCTCCTCCCAGTGTGGTAAGCAGCTGGATTACTTGGTTCCACCTCAAGCAATGTTTGCTGCTAGGACATCTTCCATGTAAATTCCAGGGTTCTGAGTGTGACATCAGGTGAGGTGGCAGCAGCAGTGCTGTGCCCATGCCCAGCTGTGCTTCCCCAGCTTGTGGTGCCCCATGGTCAGACCTCTCAGTGCACAGTACACTGCACAGCTGGGCACTGGAGCTCAGATGCATCTTGGAGCAGATTTCCCAGCCAACACAGCTGCTCCAGTCTGCCCATGGCCAGCAGAGACCCTCTGCAGCATCTGCTGCTGTGCTGGTGTCGTTGTATTCTGCACAGCTCTTGTGGCTCTTGTATCTCAAGCCAGGGAGTTCAATTTAGCAACAAAGTAGACAAGCATTTCCCTTTCTCCAACAGGCCCAATATTGAGAGTACTGGGCCTTGTCTTCCCTGCTGTATTTAATGGCACAATACTTGCAGCTTTGTCCTCATTGTTCAACATATCCCAATTAAGCCCAGCTCAGGCAGGTTCATTTCAGGTTTGGACCAAATATTGCACCACCTGTTGAAATCTGCTTGGCTCCTGGTCTGGAAATTATAGGATGAGAGGCACTTTCCTCTCCAAAAATGTAGTATAAATGAGCAGACCATGTGTTGCTTATCATGGTACTGCATGCATGCCTAGGAGCTCTACTTGAGTGGCTTTGGAAACAAACATGGAGAGAAAACAATGGAAAAAGGCCAGATAACTGCTTCCCTGACTGAAAGATGGAAAAAAACAGTTCTACCAGTGCTAAAACCATCTGGATGTATTGAGAAAATAAAAACAGTAAGGGCTTTTATCTATGGTTGCCTCCAAAAAGGTGTTCAATAAAAAGGTTTGCATTATTCTAACATGACTTGGTTTGGAAGTACTTCATTTGGTCAGGACTTTCCTTTATACAAGACAGCAGCTGCTAATAGGAGAACCATCACCTGAGAACCTACTACATGAAAATTAAAATTGCCCATGACACAGATCAACAGCAATAAGACAGAGGGAAGGCAGAAACACAAAGAAATTTGTAAATAGTCTGATGTTATAGAGCCAATTTACCATTTTTAGCGATGTCACGACTATCTCTTATCTAGAACAAAACACTGTGAGAAAAAAGGGGAATAAGTGAAACAAATAGACAGAAAAAGAAAAAAAGAACTTATCAGTCTAAGTGCACAATTAAGAGCTCTGATAGTGCAGATATGACAGACATGAAAAAATTTCTGAAAGTGTGATTTTTAAAAAATTAAATGCTTGCTTTATGTGGGAAATACTAAGAGACCTGCTTTACATGTTAAAAACCAAAGCCAAAACCAAACCAAACCAAACCAAACCAAACCAAACCAAACCAAAAAAAACCAACAAAAAAAAAACCCCAAAAGCAAAATTAAAATAAAACCACCAAAAATTGAATTCATCGCATCCTTTTCCAAGGGTTTGAAGTACCAGTAAAGGAAGAAGAGCTTTCAGGTACTATGGAATTACGTTGAGGAAGAATGGGCTCTACCATCTTAAAAAACTTTTATGAAACTCAATTGTATATGGACTGAATGAATTTTTAATAACACACTGTAGAATATTTTGAGGTTTTTCAAAACAATGGAAAATAAAAAAAATACACTTTTTGTAATGAGGTTAATGATATGGGTTTACAAGGGTAGGAGTGCCTCCAGTTGGAGGAGAGGTTAAAGATGTCCAGGAGAAGAGAGAATATTTCAATGGTATAGAAAGCACTGCTGAAAAATCATCTAATGAATAATGAGCAAAATTTCACCTGTGTTAGGAACAAGAAGGGTGCACTTCTTACTACCTGCTAGGGAGCATTTTTGAAGAAATAGATGCAAGATATTCTTCACTGCTTGGTGTATCATCCACATTATGATTTTTGTCTTTGAGGGAAAAGAGCTCACATTCCTTAAATTGATTTTCAAATTTTTGTCAAGCATCTTGCTGCTGAGATAAGTACCAAAAAAATCCTATCCCATTTCTGTGGTTGGAACTTTGGCTGCTCTAGAGCTCTTTACTGCCTTACACCCATCCCACTCCAGTCATGCACTTGTGTGCCAGGCTGGTTTGTCTGGATTGTTGCCACCGACCCCTTCTTCAAGGCTGGTAAAGGTGATTAATAGAAATACAGTGATTTGAAGAATTTCCCAAAGCGGGACAGTCAGCTTTTACAGGGCAGTCAGGCTGCCTAAGACAGTTTTCATGGCTGGGTCAGGGTGCATGAAATTTGAAGGTGACCAGAGCTATCTTTGTCACTATGCTGACTCTGGAAGCAGTGCATTTGTATTTGATTTCATTCAAATTAGAGGACTGTCTTTGTAACCAATCCATCAATTCTGTGGCCATGGCAGAATAAATTTAAATCGGGGTTATCCACTGATTTACCATGTTAGTAGAGTTCTGGAATCATGACCCCTGGCTGTGTTGGTCCCCTGCAACAGAGGCTGGAGACCAAATCCACCTCCTTCTGCGCATCTGTCCTGTGTGATGCCACACTGCATATTAGTCATAGCCAATATCCCATCTTCTTTCCATCTTGTCCCTGCTCTTATCTTCCACTGGGCTACCAATTTCCTGCCTTCACATCCTCTGTTTCTCCTAAAATTTTTCTCTCCTTCTTGGACAATGATACTCTACTCAGTACATTTATTTCACTTGCACTGAAGGACAAGAATAGATGCACAAGTTGTTCCTGATCCTCTTTTTCTTTTCCCTTTCTGGTCCCAAGTAAACAAGGCACACGATCCAGTGTTTTTCATAATGTATGGGTTTTGTCAGGTAGACAAGCCACAGGGTTTGATATTTTTGAAAAAAAAATTGTTTCTAGTTTTACCCTTTCAGATATTTCTGCACTGGTGGTCAGAAAACAAGACAACCAAAAAGTCATAATTCTCCCCATTTATATCCACAAAGCATCTTGTTGCCTGATATCAATAATCTTCAGTAGTTATACTTTTTTAAACATATTTATAATTAACATTTACCAGATAAAAGTAATTGAATGTGCAAAATTATGGGTTTGTATCTTGTTTTCATTGCATTCTGTAAAACATTTTAACCTATAGGAGCATAATGTTATATCTACTTTATTGGAGATCCTAGAAATGACAACAATTTTAAGGATTGGCATCCATTTTAAGGAATTTTTGCAGTGAGAAATAATAAAATATATGGGAAAGCAGGTGTCTGTCCATCCCATCACTCTGAGAGCAGCTGTACTTTCTTTTTTAAGTGTCTTTGTTTAAAGAAACCTGTCTGAAATGGAATGAAGAAAAGATCTCAAGGACATGGTGGTAATGCTAAAGCCATGCCTCATAGCCAGTATGTTTCATGGTGCATGGTCTTTGTTGAAGGCTCTGGATGATGACTGAGAACATATTTGCTAAATATCTATCTACAGTAGGCTTCCCATTTGTCCTTGTGCCAGTCACTAAAGGTAGTGTTAATAAATGTGAAAGAATTCAAAATTACTTCAGCTATTTAAAAAACTTAATCACTTGTCTCTCTCTGTGATTCTTTTCCATGTTTTCTCCTATCTTTTACCTCGTGCATTTGAGGCTTGTCATGACAGGAACTGTCTTTTACTATGTTTGTAGAATTTGAAGGAAAATGGGAAAGTGCCTGGGTGGAACTCATGATACATTGCTAAACAAGAAATAATGAAGGAGTTTTAGTAATCATAGAAGATGGCAGAGTGCACCTTATTTTCATGTATTGTCTGATTACAAAATCAGTCTCGTGGAAGGGCGAGACTGTAAGGTTGTTACATCCAAAGCTATCACATCAGCAAACCATGCATCAGAAGCCGCTATAACTTTAGTTACAATGTCTTTTATAAATTTCTTATATAATCAGCTGCTTCCACAAAGCTCGCTAGCATCTTCATAAACCAATTTCTAATTGCTACATTTTACGTTATTCTGCTGCAATGCCTCTCTTTTTATCCAATCATGTAACTCTACAGAAACTTATTGCTTTATCTTCTATTTTTTACCAATTCTATAACTAATTCTCTTGTTAGATTTTAATTGTTTTTTACTATCTTGCTTAACATATTTATTTGTTTACATGAGGCATATTTCTACTTGCTTAAAACATATTTTGCCTTAAACTACAAATCTTTATTCTTATTTCATGTCTATTTCACTATTCTATCCTAAAGCTTCAAGCCTTCTCCAAGGTCCTAGGTCAAATACTGTATCCATCTCTATCTCCGAGCTTGTATGTTTGAGGCCTTGGGACCTCTCTGTGCTTGCATTTCCCACATTTGTTGAAAACATATGTCTAATTTTTAAGATGTATTTTGGACATTTCACTTCCCAATACTTTTTAGCTTGAAATCTTTCTCTGACATTTCATTTTGCCCATTTATTGAGTTCATGTCTATATTTCCAGTATTCTCTCTGTCTTTTATCAAGGCTGTATTTATTCTCTCTCTTGCATTCTTACTGTAATTGTGCATTAAGTCCTTGGGGAAGTTATGTTTTTCTTTTCCATGAATGAAACATGGACTGGATTTATGGTGGCAGGGTGATTCCTCTTGACCTGTTGTTTGGGTTGGCAGGAGCAGATGAATGTGATACCACCTATGCATTTCTTGAGTGAGTTGTAAAGTTAAACAGCCATTTGAGAGTCTTTTGTATTGCTTCCCTGATTTAAGTTCTCCCCCTTGAGAAAGAGGTGCACATTCAACCAGGTCTGTGTCCCTTTAGCTTTGAGGTAAACTCTCTAAGACAGCACAGTCTGAGCACATTACTCTGCTTTGTGTCAGATATCACTACTGCAATGGAAAAATATGTCACAACTGAATGTCATCATATCTTTGGGTAGCCTCATGTGTTTCTGACAAGGAGTCCATTATATCAGCCTGAACAATGAACATTTCTTCAAAGCCTTCTGAAGTTAAGACCTAGCTGTTCTTAACATAGGCAAATTCCAGGTATTTAGGGTATAGCACACCAACATCATCATCCATAACTAATAAATTCTTTATACTGAAAAATCTTTGCCAAGTACAGGCCTGCATAGCAAAGTGTTCCTGGAGTGAAAACATTTGAAAGACATTTGAATTCCATGGCACCACACAGAGGGCATTAATATTTCTTATGATTTCCTCTATTGTAACAAGAAAGATTTTTAATGTGCAAACCTCGTTAAATCATCCTTGGGAATTTCGATGCACAGTGTGATAAAGACAACAACTTTCAATATCTAGAGACAATTTTTTCTATATGTTTTACACGTTGTGTTTTAGGAAACATAAGCATTTTAATTGATTTTTGACCCTATTTAAAATATAAAATTTTAATTTAAGGATGCCTTACTCCAGGTTAAATAACATAAAGTTCTCACCTTTTACAATGGAATATCAACTTGTGAGTCAGGATGACTTTGGAGATGATGGTCTAAGCTATCAATTACCTAGTGCTATAGCAATAGGGTATAAAGTATGAAAAATATTGAAAGAAACAATTGGCTTTTAGACATTCTTGAATTTCTTAAAATTTTTAAGTGAGTGTTTCAGCTATGGCATTTCTTCAGTTCCTGGGTTTTAGCAAGACCTCTTTATTCAATAACAAATTTATACAACCTGAACTGTTTGCAAATTTGGTTCTTGATTTAGAGAAAATAAAAATGTAGTCCTACTTGAAAAAGCCAAGATTGTAATTTTGCATCACAAGGAGTTGGCTGACTATGCCTAATCCTCAGGCATTTGTCAAGCCTAGGCATCCCATGGGAGAAGATTTTTACTGACTGCCATAGCCTTGAGAGCAAACTTGGACATTTGATGTATTTCCACATGGATAGCAACATTACATGACATCTAAGTAAACTTACATTACCTATTAATCGACAGTTTAAATATGTCTGCCTCACAGGAAACAGACAACTGTGTGAAAGCTGGGGTAAGGTTAGAGGAAAAATGTTAAATGTCCCTGCGTTTTATCACGTGAGACAACTGAAAGTCCAGCGTTGTTACCTGGACTTAGCCTATATAATGATCCTTTTCCATCCTTTCTTTTTCAGAAATGTGTTTTTCTGCAAATAGAATAGACCATGAGTATTCAAACAAGATGATCCTTTTTTCCTTTAACTGTGTGGCTACTGTAATATAATTTCAGAAGATTTTAAGAGATGTTTAATGTATTTGTATAATCAGGTCCCTTTACACAGTTTTGCAGCTCCAAACATTTATGCTTTCCACTATATAACAGAGACTCAGGAAGCTTTGTATCTCTCTGCTGTCTGTTCCTCTCTCTGAAGCAAAGCATCTCAGTTTAAATGAATGAAATTAAAAAAAAAAATAGAGACTAATAAGCAGTCTACATGCAATTTGAGATGCCCAAATGACTTAACTAGGCTTTGTGAATACTGAGTAGAGATTTTTTTAAGAAAACCTTGGGTCTTAGGCATTGCCTCCTTAAGAAGTTAAAAGATAAACTTTATATAACCTTTATCTTCATCACCTTCTGGATTTGTAGCGGGTGTCAGAGCATGAAATACAGTTTTACAGTCTTTGTGCAGACTTGAGGATGAGAAACAAAAAGAATGGGATGAGAAAGCAGATAAAAATTATCCATGACACTAGAGTTCATTTAAAAACTAAAAGTTGCCCCTTCTGACCTCACTCATTTGGGACTGATATAGTTGTATCTTTCATCTGGGATTGAAGGTAAAACTGTCCACTTCTCTCCAAGGACAAGGTGCTCACACATTCCAGTGTGGAAATAGCAGAAATTCTCAAATTTTGAGCTCAGTCAACATCTTCTGGACGTCTCCATCCTGGTTACCAGGCTACCATGCAGAGGCCATGCAGGCCCTGTTAAGGAGCCCCAGACTATTTGAATTAACTATCCTCCACTCTGGATAAGCGAAGCAGCATTCATGATGCTTCATCTCACGGAAGAAAGTACATAATCTCTTTGATCAGAAAGACTGGGCCCTGTTCTGAAAAAGACATTTACTGGGATCTTTGCCACCATTATTCTGGTGGCACCAGTCTGAATCTCTTTCCTCAGGTCGAAAAGCAAACATGATTTGTGATGATTAATCCTTCTGTGAAGGCATTAAGACTTTCTGCAACTGCAGGAATGAGGAATATCAGTCCATGTGTATGAGAAACATCTGTGAAACAGCTGATGTGTTTACAGTTCAAACCCAAACAATCCCTCTGACTTACTTCTTGGGGTCTCATGCTATTGTGTCTTTACAAAAACTATATCTAGATCAAGACTACCAAGACATGGTAGTCTAGTTGCTCTTGGCATCTTCCTCTGTCAGATTTATCACTATTTAATAACTAAAAACCAAGAAACATTACTAATTGGGTTAAAATGGAACTACTGTTCCTTCCTGACATGTACTTTTATAAATTTTTTTTTTGGCTCAAAATCACTAAGAAATTACACTATTTCCACCACTATTTCCAGTATTTCAGCTGGTAGCATAAGAACTGTAAAGCTTATCTTAGGTTGGAAATGCAAGATGTGGCTGGGGGTGTGTATTCTATTGCCATCTGTTAGAGGTGGGGCAGTTATCTCCTGTTAATTGGGCCACCTATTAAAACCAGGTGGGGCAGTTTTCTTTATGTCTTCCACAATCCATCCTCCATTGGGGAGATATCTTCTGTTCATGGGCCATTGAGTGTCACTCCATGACTGATAAAATTACATCATCCCATTGGGACATGCTCTGCCCAGGGGGAGGAGCCAATTCCTACCTGGATATAATCTGAGATTGGAATACCACAGCAGCCTTTTCCACTGAATTCCCAGAAGAGCAGCTTTCCTCTCCACTGGATTCCCAGAGGAAGACCAAGCCTATCTATAACACCACTGGACCTTCAGAGGAAAACAACACCCTTCTACAGGATCACTGCTTCAACAGAACCACATCTGTCACTCCAGGAGGACTGCAGCCACCATTTAATTGGGCTGCTACCCAACAGGGTGTCAGGTCATATTCTGACTCAGTCAGTGCTGTTTTGTATTACTGCATTTTTATTTTATTTTTATTTTTTCTCTTAAAATGAACTGTTATTCCTACTCCCATATCTTTGCCTGGGAGTCCCTTAAAATTATAATAATTTTAGGAGGAGGGAGGGTTTCCATTTTCCATTTGAAGGGAGGCTCCTGCCTTCCTTAGCAGACACCTGTCTTTCAAACCAAGACAAAGCCATACCATGCATTGTTCCCTCTCTGACTGCAGGGGTCTGGACAGATACAGAGATTACATCCAACTGGCTATCCAGTGGTTATTGGCCTAGACTAAGACTCAACTCAGCTACCACAGAAGTACCATAAGATTTAACCACCTGAAGAAATTTTAGGCACATATTGAAAAAATAGAACAAAGCAGTTTCCCATATTACCCATTTGAGGTCATTTGCTTTTCACCACACAGTACTTATCAAGACTTGATTGACCACATGTGCCCTCTTGTGTGAGAACATTTTTAGCAGGACCCTGAAGTCCCTCAATTCTATCAACAGGCATTATGAATGTTGATTATCTGAGCTTACTTCACTTGAGACAGTTTACACCCATCAGCTGTAATATTCCTGGTTTTCTGCTGTTTCTTGATTTAAAATACTCCTCAATGACTGACTTCAAATATGAAAGTTCCAAAAACTGTGACGGGGTCATAATGAAGTTTCTCCCCTGATACAGCACTGCAGACTCAGACATGAACAGGGACTGTAAATGGTTTGTACACAAGTTCAACTATGCCACTAGTTTGCAAGGACTAGAAAAAAAATGCCTCCTTTTTGCTGTCTCTTCAATCTGGGTGCTAAAGAAAGTTTTAGGTAAAATTTGGCAGTCATCGAGCCGTTACCCAGGCTTTTTTTTTAAGTTTAAACATGAGACAGCGTGAAGATAATGTGATGCACCTGAAGAGGCAGTGGGGAGGCACTACTCATACACCTCACCTTCAGCTATGTAAACTCATTTGTCAGGTTAGACTTGCGCTCAAAAAACCAAAAGTGCACATGTGGATGCACTTCTGCTCATCAGCATCGTAAAAGCTCACAGTCCAGCAATACTAGTCATGATTAAAGCAGTCTGAAGCACCACAACCTGTTCAATATGCCATGACACACATGTATAGTGCCATGTATAGTGCCATACTCCTTACTCCTTAATGCTTCAATTTTAAATTGTATTTTCTTCAACTTAGTAAGAAAAAAACAAAAACGCAAGTCAATGTGGAACATGAAAAGGCCACTGATCTCCCCAGGGGTGAAAAGACAAAAAAAACCAAAAAAAAACCCTTTTTTTTTTCTTTTTTTCTCAGAAGCTTTCAAGAAAAACAAAAGCTGCAGCTCTATTTTACAAAACACGCTTAAACAACCTAACACTGAATTATTCATGCCTGTTCTGAAATACAAGCTTTGTAACCCAGAATTAATTGGCTTAAGGGTGAGTATATATCTTCTCATTGTAAATACTTTGTCAATTGAAGTACAAACATGTTCTGTACAAAAAAAAAAAAGATGTTAACACAAAGAGTGTCATAAGCTTAAGAATATTATCACCTTCCTTTTCCTAACGACTTTGGACCAAGTTTTACTTTTGAAGCTGACAACCTGACTGGATTTTCACTGGTTTGAAAACTCAGACCTGAGTTTTTTCCAATGATGGGACTTTTTTGAAGAAGGAGTTCACTGATTCTGCCAGCATGCAGACATAACCTAAATTTCAATTCATCTTATTAAACTCCATCTGCTAGGATTTTTCTGTTACTAATAATAATTTTGTAGGATTTTAAGATGGGACTTCCCTGTTAGTATCCTGTTTCTACCCAGACTCTCACCTGATCATCTGTGTGGTACCTCTTTTTGGAATATGTTCCTGCAATCAGTGTCATTCCTGGAAATGTAGAGTCCAGAGCAGCTTGCCTCTTGAGTAGTGTGATATAAGAGAGCCACAAAAACCCAAAGTGAAAAGAAGATCAGGGCTTTTCTGAAAGAGAAGCAAACCCTTTTGCAGTATGGAAATCAATTTCTTGCAATGAAGCTTTTTATTTTTTGACTGTGCTCTTGATTAGATACAAAATGCTTTCTCTGTTCATGCCTAAATATCAAGTGCACTTGGAAACCTGTGCAATTGGTTTCAAAGAGTAGGTGCTATATTTCAAACCAAGGCCTATTGTCCAGTGCTGCCTACTAATGAAGGAAAGATATTTCTCATAAGAAATACCATCTGTGCCCTGTTTCCTTTAACGGGGCTTTTTGAGAGTTACTCACAAAATAAAATTTTACCTTTCCACAGAATTCATGGTGGCATTTAGCTAATGGACTCAACCCTCAGCACTTATGTTGTGGGTGGTGGGAGGAGAAGGGTGATGAATTAATTTCCAGGCTCCTCTGATCCCCTAGCTGTCATTTAAACTTTAGGGTCCTGCTGGCACCAAAAATTAGATTAGGCAATCATCCATGGCACCACACATTTGGCTCTGGTCTTATCCTGGGCAGAGGGGAGGGAAATAAATGACTGAGAGACAGAGGCACCTGAGGGCTACTGAAGTATTTCTTTGCTGGATAGGGACTTTTGGCCATCCCAGCTACAGTTAAGACAGTGACTCTGTGCCTGGGTATGTTTGTAGGTGTGTGTTAAGGCTCTGCTCACTTGTTTAAAATGGGAATTTCAGTTGCAAAGGGAAAAGGAAAGTTGGGGGGTGGCTGCTGTGCTCTCCCAACCTAAGGGGCCATGAAGACATGGGTCTCCTTGTTCTTGTCCCTTTCCTCTTATAAATCCCCCAGGACAGGCTGTGTGGCTAAATGTTTGCCCTTCTGTGTCTAAAACAACTGTTCAGTCTTGGGTGTTGCTCCAGATTTTCAGCATTTCCCATGGCTGAAACCCATGGCTCCAAATGGATCCTGACATCTCCACACCCAGATGCATCCTTTGCTGGCATCACACCATGACATTTTCTCTGCCCTTTCATTCTCAAAATAATTTCTTGTGCTTCCAATAGCTCAGATCCAAGTCATGGGGACATTCAGGTCAGGTTTGGGCAAGGTTAATGAAGATGCTAGGGTATGATGTTAGGGCATGAAGTTCAACTGACTCTCTTGGGAAGTTCATGCAGTTTTTATGATCTCACCCTGGATATCTACCTTGAAAGCCTTTGGAGGGGGTGGAAGCTGAGGTCAGACAAGCATCCTAATCCTTCTGTGAGATTCGGAAACTATAGCTTTAAGCCAGTTTATTTTTTATTATTTGTAGTCTTAATTTGGTGATGTGCTGATTCTTTTCTTCCTTATGTGGATAGCGCAAAGCACTTCACATGCTCTTGTAGTTCACTGGCAGCTTAGGTCACCTGGCAAGTATCATGATTATCAAAACACTAAGAAGCTGGGAATTCAGAGGAATGCGATCCTCCCCATAGGGATGGGAAGACGTGACATGCTGTTACTTTCTGTCGCATTTTGCTTTTGGGCTTGTTTTTTTTGAGCTGTGACATACCATAGCTTACATGGGAGGTGGCATGGCACAGATGAGAAGTAAGACTGAGAAACAGCTTTCCTTTTATTTGGAGGTGTGAAATATGCTAAGAGATGTTTCAAACCTTATTAAGGCTCTTATTATTGTACTACCTAATGACTGGTGTGTATATATAAAATATTTCATTTTACAGAGACTTTCAAATGTTCAAGAGCATCTGATGAGTCTGGACATGCAACTGGCAGCTAATTTCCCTGTCTCCAAAACTCAGATTGCTTCAAAATTTTTCAGAGGTTGTGCTGCTAAACCCTAGTGTTTTTGAAAATATCAGCTATTTTTTTACCAGTTAGCTACTGTGGCTCCTGCACTTCAGAACTAGGACTTTTATTCCCCAGAAAAAGTACTAGCAATAACTTCAAGGATATTTTTTTTCTGGTAAAAGAAATCCACACTAGATGTGACAGCCTGGTGGACAGAAAAACATGTAAACTCAGGGACAGAAAAAGATATTGCAGAGGTCCAAATGAACAATGTGAACTTCCAAGAGGAAGCAAAAATATGCAGTAGAGTTCACAGTATTCATTGAGGTTGGAAAGCTACAGCAGTGTGTCAGAGCTGCACACCCACAGCAGAGTCAAGGCACTGAGGATAAACACCACTGGGATGGATTTCAGTTGTCAGATGCTGTAATTGCAAGCTTGATCTCAGTTTATGAAAGAGTGCTATGGATGGCTTGTTCCCCATATAAAAATGTAAACATTTTCTTTCTCCATTTTTTTCAGATAACAAAACCATAGCTTAAGATATGTTATTCTCAACTAAAATTTTTCATATACTACATGTCTAAGTTATTCTCCATTTAAAGGCTATGGTTGTGCATAAAGAATGACAGAGGAAGCCATCATGCTCACACATAATAATATAACATTATTTTATTTCTGCTATTATGGCTCTTCTAAACATCATAAAGCACACCCAGTGGCTAATGTGGCAGACAAGACAGGAGAATAACAAAGAAGACCTGAAAGAACCAAATTTTCTTTTTCTCCGTGGCAATGTCATTCTCCCAGAAGGGGGAGATCTCAGCCTGCATGCTGCAGCAGCCAGCACCTTGCTGGTATTTCAGCTCCAGCTCAGAATTTGTCTGACAGGGAGATTTCAACACAAACCATGCAATTTGGTGCTGGAGCACACTGGACTTCGTTTGCTTAAAAAGATGCACATATACAGTAATCACACTTCATAATTCAATAAACTGCTAAAAAATTGCACACATTTTCATTTTAGCAGCTTAGGTCCTGCAACTAAACTCACAATGCTACAAAGACATTTGAATTTTTCACTAATATGTCATGAGCACTGCACCCATTGCAAATTAATGAGTCTCTGAATAGCACTGTACATTTGTCATTTGAATTTATGCTAATGTACTGAAATCTCCTGATGATGTTGATAGTCCACAGCAGCTGCTCAAACTATAGCATATACATGCATATTCCTTCACATTTTATTCATCTTTCCTTGGATTTTTATGATCTATCATTTGGACTGCAGTTCTACAGCTGGTTATTGATAGGGCTGCTAATTCTCTTTGAGTTTACACTGCAGGCCTGACCTGAGCAGAAGTAATGGACCAGTGTTGAGAGAATTATGTACATCACTTCAGCAACAACCTCACACCAGTGGGTCAAAAGGAGTTCATTGAGGACCAATGGTATTTACAAAGAGTTGGCATGGTAACTGGTAACTGTTCCCCCCCACCCCCACCAATGAATGACACCAAGTATCATTTATTCCAATAAGTCAGTCTGAGGCTTGTACAAATTATATGTAATTATAGATGGTATCTGTTCTTTTTTGCACATAGAGAGGAGTAAAGGCCTGTCATGCACCCTTCCTACCCAAAAGAGAGTATTCAATAGCCATCATATGGGAGTGACTGCAAAATGCTGGCCAAAGGCAAGACAACAACCTTTCCATCCAGAGTTCAGGCAGTGCCATTATATAATGAGGAACAGGATCAGACTGAATCCATCTGGGGTCCTGACAAAGAAACAAAGAAACAAACTACTAGGGAAACTAGTAATAAAAGTTTCAAAACATTTATCTGAGAGCTGTTGTGTATAGGAACTTTGAATATTCCCGAGTAGACTGCGGTCTTTACCAACTTTAGCTTTAAACATGACAATTATAGTTCTGCTAATATACCCAGGAAACAATTATTTGAGCTGCCTAATCATTTTCAAATGACTCAGAAAAAATCAAGCACAAAGAAATAAGTAGCACAGATACAGAAAGTACAGCTTGTTAAGAATCACTCCACTTCTTTTTATCCTCTTCAAGTTTCACAGGCACAGGGAGGCTTAGCAGTTTAATTTTAAAACATCTGGGAGCAGTGATGCCATACAATATAGTGTGGCCTTTTGTTTGCAGCAGGTTCCTTTAGTGGGAATGAAGCTATGTCACATGAGGGAATTTGACTGAATTAGCTGACAAATGTCAAAATTAGACAGATGCATTCTGCTGACTTGTAAACACTGTCAGGAAAGTGTTTAAAAATTTAACCAGTTCATCTCTATTATCTCAAAGAAGCCCTGGAGCTGAACAATGGCATATGGAAAGGGAAAAGAGAGCAGACTGACTCCACAGTCTCAAAGCAGCTCTGAGCAGAACTCTCAGGAGTGCTACTTAACATATATGTGTGTGTGTGTGTGTGTGTGTGTGTGTGTGTGTGTGTGTGTGCGCGCGTGTGTGTGTGTCTAGCACTCTAGCACCATTCCTAGGGTTAAAGGCTTGCTTCAGATAAATGTAAGAAGCAGCCAATAGCTACTTTCCTATAGCACTGTAGTTTTCCCATCAAGAAGGGTAAAGACATTTCACTGTTCTCAAAAAACTTTGAAATGTAAACTTGTTCGATTGATGGCTCCTTCTGGTCCTGGCAGCCTTTTTGATAGCTGGTGCTCTTTCTGGAATGCTTGTTAAAAATGTCTCTGTAGCAAAGATGTTGTGTTTTTTGTTGGTGTCTTTTTTTTCTCCATGTAATTTTTTTAAAAGTCATTTCATGGAAGAGCAGAAATAGGCTCTTGTCTTCTATAGAGCAGACTGACAGGTGAACACCTACTCTTACTGCCCTTTTACACTATAATAACTTATGAGTTTAGACTGCTTGAAAGCTGGTTTTTTTTATTTAAAATTTTCAATCCTTTTTGAACACAACTCTCGCTCAGGAAAATGACCGTGATATCACAAACTGTTCCAGAGGCTAGTTAGAGGCCAGTGTCAGGGTTAGTTGTCAGTGGTGTCATGCACCACTACCATCAACTTTTTAAGACCAGTGCATTCTACAGCTCTAATGCCTCCCTGCATGGAGATTGACCCAAATTTGCAACAGGATCTGACCCCAACCTGAAAGATAGTATCCCCTGTTCTCTACTCCACCAGGGTCCATACCAGCCCAAATTCTGACCTTTACCAGCACAGAAGCCCCTATTCTGGTTTGATGGGTACCTGTCTGTTTGAGGCAGCCCAGCTTTCAGAACAACGATGCTTACATGCGTTTTTTTCAAGCTTGCACTGCTCTTAGATTTGGAAACATTTTGCTTTATGCATGTAAATAGTTTCCTGGAGATTGTCACATATGCTTATTTCTCATCTCTTGCGCTATCTCCTCTGACCCTGCTAGCTCTATCAATGAAGCATAATTGTAAAATAAATCTTCCTAGTTGAAATAAAAAACAGTGTCAAGGGGGTTTTCTGGAGTAATACCTCGATGCTAACCACAATTCACAGATAAAGAGAGGATTGATCTTGCAGATTTTTCCATTCCACTTAGTTTCTTTCATTGTACTCAGTGTAGTTGTTAAGTAGCTATCATCATTATTAAAGATTATGCAAAATAGCAGGGTTTGTTTACAAGTTGCAAGTGCCTCCCAGCATGTCTCATGGACTAAATCTTGTCCCTCATTCTCCCTGCACTAGTCTCACTAGATCCTCTTTTTTTATTTCTTTGAAAGTACTTATGCAAAATCAGATTGTAGACAGTGAATAATTCAGCCCACTGGCAAATCAAGACATGGCAAAGGAAGAGGTTGACATGATCCACATGAGCTACAATGTCCTTATAAAGAAAGGAAGATAATCCTGATAATATGCAATGCTAGTCATGTCTGTTGGTAAAATATACAGTGCTCAGTAGTCTCACAAGGCTCAGAGAAGTCACTCAAGGCTCAGAGGAGACTGTGTTTCTCAAAAGTGACAACAAGTTTTTTAGGCTTTTGTAGTCTTTTATGTTAAAAATCTTTGCAAGTGATTTTTTATCAGTGTGCTTATTAAGTAAGAGAATATTTGATTTTACTTTTGTTCTATTTTAGCTACAATAATCAGTTTTCTTAACATCTTTCTAATGTTTCAGATTTCTATAAAAAAAGCTTTTTCTTTTTCAGATAACTATCTTAAAGAAATATGTGCAAGGGACCAAGGTAGTAATGGAGATGAAATTCACGCATTAAAGTTAGAAATCTACAGGGAAAAGGTGAATTTGAATACAATTCTGAGCATTCCAGACCCATATGCTCAGTGTCATTGGACATCTGAGGAATTTGTAGTTGGATTCTTAGACAGTGGGTCAAGTCTTGCCATGTTGATATCAAGGGGTTGATCTATAGAGATCAACAATCTGTCACTCTGTGAGATTTCCTTATGGTTCCAAAATGAGATGCTGACTACTGATCGTTACCATCCCCAAATATCCAGGCTGCATTTGATGTCACACTTTAGCAGTGCTACAGAAGTCTTGAAAGTAACCCCGATTTCAAGAATTCAAATATAATTTAAAAACCTCACCTATTAATTCTGTTGTTTCTTGTTCATGTTTGCACATTCAAACCTTATTACATGTCACAGATAAGAATTGTTTCCAGCTTTTTTCTCTTTATTCCAGGAATTTCTGCTGTCTTGCTAGCATAACACCAGCAGATAGAGTTCAGGGCCAAGCTGGGGATAACATTCAGGATCAGGAATGAGGAATGTGATCTGTAAGATTATGCAGGTGGGAGAATTTCATCCTTGCACTTTTCATCTCTAGCAGTTTTTAGCAAAACACCCTCCACTGAAGAACAGTCTGAGAGCTGGGTCAAGTACACAGAAGATATTCAGAAGTGTAAATTCATTCCTTATAGTAGTAGTTGGGAGCTGGCAATTGAAAGTGGTAGTGTATGTGGTACCTTCTCTACAGATTGCCAGGCACATCCCAAAGGCATGGTGATGAATGTTTTCTGATGTTCCCAGTATTACAATGTATTTCTCTACCTGTTAAAATAAGAACATAGCCAGGGAATAGCATTTAAATATCTGAATTGACAAAGCATCCCAAATTCGTCCCCTAGTCCTGAGCACTAGAGGAATCCTCAGATGCCAAAGTCTGCAGTCTAGACATCCCCCAAAAAAACTTGATGCTCCAAATTTTAGACATATCTCTGTTCTAAATAGAATTTTTTTTTCAAAGCTTTGTATTTAATTTTATACATGCAGCATGTCCAGATGCTACTTGTGTTTTTGAAAGCAGATTCTTACTTTTAAAATTCCATATGTGGAATTAATGTTTATTATCATATCAAATTGTGTAGGATTTTAACTCAAAGGAGGTTTTACAAGAGACTCAAAATGTCAGTGTGTTAATCTTTTCTGGACCTGCTTCTCAGCAAAGCTTAATAGTTGCAGTGGAAGCACAGCAGTACCACCAGCACTGCTTTCCTTCTTTTGGTCCCACGGTGCTGACATTACTGTCTGAATGGTATGCTTGATCAACCAGTTCTAATGGTTCAAGTGCTATCTCTGGGGATTTGTCATTTCTCCTTCTCAATCCCTCCCTAACATGGTTCCCATGTGCTGTGTAGTAGCTCAGGAACTTGTTTGATTAGCAGACTTGAAATGTTAACACCAGGCAGTCTGCCTGCCAGTATAATCAGTCTTTGTAACTCTTTTTGCTTTGTAAGGTACAGGAATCACCACATTTGCCTTATACCTCTGTATTTACTGACAGATAAAATGCTGTGATTCCATTATGTACTGGTGTATACGTATATGTGTGGGAATGAATCAAGAGTCCTTTTCTAGTATAAGTTCCATAGATTTCATGCTCTTTTTTTACCCCTAGCACCAGAATCACAGGTTGCAAAGTTTCTGCTTTGCTCAGAGAGACTCATGGTCAAACTGAAAAGAAAAAAAAAAGGTAAAAAAAAGAAAAAAAAAAAAGAGAAAAAGTTATCACACCATACTTCTTAGTAAGTTCTATTTTCTCTTTCAACTAGCCAACATAAAACCCTTTTCTCCTGGCTTGTACAATCTTTTAAAGTACTAACAAGTGTTCTGTGGTTTCTAAAAGAGTCTTTTTATTTTTTCATAGACCCAGGGTTACACCCTAGTAGGTGTGGAAAATCTTGGTTCACTTCATTATAAGACACTTTTGTGTACCATCTAACTGGATTTGGCCAGCAAAGAAGAGCAGATATGTCACCCGCTGAATGCTTTTTTCCTCATCCCTAACATCCTAGGATATTGCAGACTTTCACGTTCTAATGGAGGCTTCTTTTACCAGTGACCAATATTTCCTCTACTGTCCAACACACCTACAAGTTTCTGACCTGTTATAATTTCCCCACCTGCAGTGCAGTTTCTGCCAGTGCTCCTGTGGAGTACTGAGAAAATTAATATGTTGCCTAGAAAATCTGTATACCAGAGAATGTTAGCTTGTGTACAATAGCATCTTGAGTCTTCTCCATTATGTGAGAAGTACACTGAAAATAAGGGGGAAAAGGGCAATTCATACAATGGATTTCACCACAGGCTTTTTTGGCAAACCTTTGCCAACTGTCACTGAGCAGTATCTTCGATCTGCCAATGGTAGATACAGATAAGAAGCACTTCAGGCTCATTAAAATGAATTTATTCTCTGAAAACATTGCATATACTATTTGTGTGTGACAGAGGAAAAATGCCCAAGTGCATTTCAAAACACATTTACCTAGTAATGTATTCTTATTACCCACTTCTCTATCTGGGCTATTTTCAGAAATTGAAATTATTGCTTCTCTTTCAAAGCTAGCCACTTCCTTTTTGACTGTCTTCCCACTCGGAACATGAAACAGGTGCATCAGCAATATTTGGCAAGTACATACCAAAAGAATTTCTATCTTTAATATCCAGCATTTTATGTTGTTTGCCTTATCTCAGTCATCAACACTGATTCAAAGCAATTGAGTATCACAGTACTGACTACAAGCCAAGTTAGAGAAGACTTGGCAGGGGTTACAGCTGTGGGAGGACCTGTAGGAGGAGGTAATAGCTGCTTCTGTGAGCCAAGGGATACCAGTTATAATACTTCCTTCAAATTTCTCATTTGTTGAAACAGTTTTCTTTGTTCTTTTATGAAAGGTGACTGGACTGATTAAGATCTCCAGATGCAAACAACAACTCATCTCATATCCTTGGCAAGGAAAATAAAATAGAGCACACTTCATAGAGAAAAGATGAATCCAAATGTATTTGGCAGGATCATAAACAGTTGAAAACTAGGTCTTACATTGCAGAAGCTCAGGGATCATTAGCCTGAAAAACTCCTTAGCGAAGTCACAGAATCAACATGGTATCTTCAGATGTTGTAGTCCTCTACAGATTGTTTTTAAGTGTCAAAGTATCTATGTATTTTTGTATTAAAGATTGTATTAAAGAACATTGTATTAAAGAACAAAGACGAGTAAGAGTTAAATTTAGAAAACACAGTCTTTTAAGTGTTAATCAGAAAAAAACTCCCCCCTAGTTTCAGATGGGAGAATCTTAATGAATTTAACTTTGGAAAAGACAGTAGCCCCTAGGCCCTTGGGGCTCTGGGGTAAAGGATCACTGGTTGGTGACTTGAAGTTTCATGGGTTGCAGGCAAAGCAAAGCAATTAGTGAAGTATAAAAGTCCAGAACTGGTGCCTTCTTCCCTTACCGTGTCACAGACTGAATGTTGACCCCTGTAACAACCATTTAATTTTGCTCTCTTTTTCCCTCTTGTAATGCCTTTCCCTTCCTTGTATTTCATCAGAAGAAAAAAATCATAACTGGTCTGGTGTGCTGTAAGTACTAATAAAATAAAATTAATCTAATCTAATAAATATAACTAATTTATCTGTGATATGCAAATATGTTCTGAGATGTGTAAACTCAGTATACTAGGTTCTTTTTCTTAAAAACACCCCAAATCACTGAAGATAAGTAAGAGCTAGAGATTGTCTGTGTCATCCCCATCATACAGAGAAAATTTCAGAGTAATTCCACACTCATCTTCTCACTACTAAATTAGATGTCTTGGAAACAGGGAGCTAGAACGGGCATAGCATTAACTTAATACATTAGTTAATGTATGTACACATCAAATTGTGATTTGGTTGAGTACCTTGTCATTCTCGAGTGCCTATCTACACAGGTAGGTGCAAAATGAAGGCAAAATTATGGACGTACATGTCACCCTCGATGTCCTGCTTCTATGCTGGTGGTCCCTGAAGGCATCTACACTATTCCACTCTGAATGAGACTGCTTTTGATATTTCTGATAATCCAATTAAAAAGCAAGTTATTGTGCTTCCAAATGTTTTTTACGCTGCCAAGAGGCAGCGACAAATTGAGGAATTTTTGGACACACCTTGGCTTGCACAGTGTGAATTCAAAATCTCCATTCTCTGCAATGAGAAAAACTGCGACTCAGTTTTCAGTGCAAGATGTTGGGGTAATCAGCATGAATTCTCATTTCAGTGTTGGGCCCCTCATGACAATAAAGACATTGACATACTTGAGCATGTCCAGAGAAGGACAACAGAGCAGGGCAAGGGTCTGGAGAATAAGCCTGGTAAGTAACTGCTGACGGAGCTGCGCATGGTCAGCCTGGAGAAAAAGAAGCTCAGGAGAAACCTTTGCACTCTCTACAACTACCCGAAAAGAGGCTGTAGCTGGGTGGGAGTTGGTCTCTGCTCCCAAATGACAAGTGAAACATCAAGAGGAAACAATCTCAAGCTGAGCCAGGGAGTTTGGATATTAGGGAAAATTTCCTCACCAAAACAGTGGGCAAGTCCTGGCACGGACTGCACAGGGCAATGGTGGAGGCACCATGCCCAGAAAGTCTTCAAAACTATGTATAGACATAGTGCTTAAGGACGTGCTCCAGTGGTGGGCTTGAAAGTGCTGGGTTAATGTTTGGATTTGATGGTATTAGAGGTCTTTTCCAATCTAAATTATTCTATGATTCTGTGACTTTGCTAAGAAGTTTTTCACAAACAGTTTTGTAGGTGCAAATCCACTGGAGACCGCTAACTCTTCATTACAAGCAGCTCTGCCCTCCTTGTAAAGCCATTTAAACTCAGTCTGAAAAGGAGTGCCTAGCTCTGATCTCTTGTCCTGTTTCCCACTGATTTTTCTTTAGGCAAGCTGGTAATGACTATAACATACAGTGTGTAACAAGCATAAGGCAACATGTTCAAGATCACTTTGATCTTTTGGTAAGGAGCAAGTGGCCCTTTGCAGCCCATCCAAATCACTGACTTCTGTCAAAACAACTCTCTCAGGTTGCCCAGGGAAGTAGTGGAGATATCATCGCTGGAAGGATTTAAAAGATGTTGTGGCACTTGGGAACCTTGGTTAATGTTCTTTTCAGTTCTGGGTTAAGGGTTGGACTTGAAGATTTTAAAGGTCTTTTCCAACCTGAATGATCCTCTGTTTCTATGATTCATGCTTTTTCAAGGAAGTAGGTAATTCCTATTGCATTTAAGACCATGGATGCGTTTGGTATTGGGGCCAATCCAAGCATATTGTTCTTCCCAGTATATTTAATTTAGTTGTATCAATGACATTTCTGCTCTTGTAAGCACATAAAGAGATTACTAATTATCATTCTTCTAAAGCACATAGGAAAATGATATTGTACAAATGAAAGATTTAGAATTACATAAGAATTACTCAGGACTGATATCCACTCTCACAATTATTGGTTTTCCCTCTTCATCTTTCCAGCAATGGATGGTTTTTTCTTTTAACTTAGAAACAGCTCCTGAAAAATCATTGTGGCAAGTCAAATGTTGAAACTGTCTCAGTGTTTCCACCACTAGTGCTGTTTTGTATTTTACATAATAGTTTTTTCTAAGTGCACTAAATTAAAAAAGTCATGTGGTAAGAGTAGGTGTGTTTTATTACAAACTTAATAGGAATTTTCATTTGTAAATTATTCACAAGGAAATGGTTAGATATGTAACTGAAATGTAAAGCTCAAGAAAATAGTATCTAAAAAAAAAAAGCCCATCAAATATATACATATTTTGTGGAAAGAGTTAGCAAGCCATCTAAATATGCTGTGAGGGTGGTGATGATGGTATAATCTGATATCCTTCAGAAACCCAAAAACATAGATGGGAGAGTGATGTGTCTGCCCCTCTGGAAAATTTTCATGAGGAACTGACACCTTAGGCATGAAAGTAAGCCAAAGGTCTTTAGTTTCAGTAGTGATAGAGCTATTTATTGAACCTTTATGGTCAGAGACAAAAATAACTTATAAACTGAAAGACTCTCCAGAATGGTCGTCTTGGAGAGGAAAGTGACATTAACTGAGCTACCTTTCCATGGGAATTTTGTCCACATGTGAGAGACACCCTCTGTCTTGCTTGATGTGGCTGTGTAACTGCCACATCCAGGAGGTGAGTAACATACAGATGCTGTTTTTTACTCAGCGTAGGTCAGCAGTAAATTAGGATGGCACAAGTATTATTGTACAAGCATTAGTGTACAGAGCGCTTTCTCTTCATAATGTTAATATTAATTTAATTTTGCAACATCGATTGTAATATTAATTGAATTAAACAGCTGTCTGCATGCCTTTTTAGGCTTAGCTCTCTTTTTTGTCCACACACACCTTCAAATATGCTCTACATAGAGGTAAGTGTCCACATCATGCTGGAAAACAGAATCATTATGTATCTTTATCTGATTCAGAAACGCGTTTGTGAGATTATGAACCCTGAAAGAGTATTCACTTAGCTCTCATTTTGCCTTTTTTTAAAGCCTGACTGTTTAAATAGGAGAAGCATGTGGCTGTTTTCTCATCTATCTCATCTTTATATGGCTCTTTTTCCTCCTAGCTTTGATTTATACATGTGGAATGTTTTTGATCAGATAACTACCAGTGAATATGTTGCTGTCTTCATTCAGGACATTGGTTTTGAGTGCTGCAAAGCTGATAAACACTTATATGTGCCTTATTTCCTTTTCTGCACAAAGATTTTGTTGAGACATCAGTATATCTGGGGATAACATGTTTTTTAATAATATAGTTCTTGTTCATTTTAAATTCAACACTATCAAATTTGATGTCTGCATCTTTAAAAAATGCAAAATGATGTCCTGTCGGCAATAATGCATATGAATCTAACAGAGAAGAAGAAAGGGAACCTGCCTTAATGTTCCTTTGTTATAAAATTCTTATCTGAAGAAAGGACCGTTGAGAATATTAAAACTTGACTCTTTGTCTGTTAGACCTATGAAAGATAGAGCTCTTTTTAAACTAACATTTCTCTGTTGTCTCTGCAGTTATGATGCCTTACGCAGCAGTTTTTCCTTGAGAATAAATCCTAGAGACAGAAGATAAAACAAATGCCATGGACTAGTGACTGGCATATACCAGCTAGAGGCATATTCG
This sequence comes from Molothrus aeneus, assembly GCF_037042795.1. Classification (NCBI taxonomy): domain Eukaryota; kingdom Metazoa; phylum Chordata; class Aves; order Passeriformes; family Icteridae; genus Molothrus; species Molothrus aeneus. The sequence goes on along the minus strand of NC_089680.1, from coordinate 58,464,449 downwards.
CATGAGAAAACTGCTCAACAAATATTTCATCTATCTGAGATATTTTCCAGCTGAGTTGCCTTGCTATTCTGTTCCCACCACATTCTCTGCATTGCACAGTGGAAAAGCACAGAGTTTTAACTTCTGCACTGGACTGGGAATGCTGGGAGTACTTCAGATGCGAAATACCAGGTCAATATTTTTGTTGTTTCAGTTGGCACTGAATAATGGAAACAAACTTAATATTGTTTTTTTTTTCTCCATATAAAAGAGCAAATCTGGGAAAGGTTAGCTATATGACTTAAAAGCCCCTTTATACAATAGCTAAAAGTTCTCATGATCTAGGGGTGTTTATGTATTTAATAAAAAATTATCAAAATTTCACAATACTGACTTCCTTGTCATTAATATATGGATCTAAATATGTAAAAGTACAAATGATAGAATATAAGGAAAGCATTAAAAAAATCTTGGATTCCAAATAAAGAGGAAACTGAAGTATTATTATGGAGGTCAATTTATTGAAAAACATTTTTTCAATTAGCTGAGCAGGTAATTTTTAAACATAAATTTATAGTAAAATTTCTAGTGTAATGCCAGCCATAAGGTCTGTGTGTCACTGCAGTTTGAGTCATGTTTTATGAAAAAGCAAAAAAGCTATTAGATTTTATAAGAAGACTAAAATTGAATCACTTATTTCAAAACCAAAATTTTACAATTTGTTGAATTGTTCCTCCTTTTCAGAGGAAAAACTCTAACACAAATGAGGAAAAGTAAATTCATTGTACCTCATGGAGTTAGATAAATTAGTAATGCACCAGTCTCAGAAACAGAGAAGGAAAATAGCTGATAGTTGTACAGCTTGTTCCTTAACCTTCACACAGAAAATAAGGCTAAAACTCCTAGTTAATTAGCTACAATTAAACAGTATATGTGAACTTTCAGAACTTAATCGTCTAATATGCCTGTGGAGTTATTTGTGTTCAGCTGTGAAATAACCAAACAACTGTGCAGCATGCATTTGATAAATTTGAATAAAAATTTGCTCAAAAAATCATTATTTGCTTGCAAATTAGGAAGAGGCTAAATTTTGTTGTATTAATTATCACAAAATTTTCACTCAGCTCTGGCTATTTGTAAACTGGGAAATGAGTCAAAAAGTGCCACATAAGGGAAGAGTGTCAGTGATCAGATTCTGTCTTTTTACCTTTCACACACTGCCTGTATCCACTTGGATATCAAAAGTAAAAGTGGGGCTGTTTTAGCTATATCCCTGCTGCAAAGAATCATTACATGGGTTTGGCATGGTATAAAGCTCTGACTCTGGATAACATTGACATGGTGAGCACCATCTCAGCATCCTTTGGAGCAAGATCCGTGTTCATCGGAGTATGCATAGTCTCAGGAGCCTAAAGGTGCATCTGATGGAGGGAGTCCAGAAGAGGCCATGAAGATGCTCAGAGGGCTGGAGCACCTTTGCTATGAGGAAAGGCTGAGAGAGTTAGGAGAGTTCAGCCTCTGAAGAAGACAAAGCTCTGGGGAGATCTTAGAGCTTCCAGCTCCATTTAAAAAAAGGGCCTGGAAGAGAGTAGAGGGTCTTTTCAGAAGGTCACGGAATGATCAGATAAGGGAGAGTGCGTACACACAGAAAGGAGGTTATTAGGAAGAAATTCTTCACTGTGAGTTTGGTGAGGCACTGGCAGAGATTCCCTGGAGAAGCTGTGGCTTCCCCATCCCTACAAGTGTTCAAGCCCAGGTTGGATGAGGCTCTGAACTAGTGGGAAGTGTTCCTGCCCATGGCAGCAGGGTTGGAATTACATGAGCTTTTGAGGTCCCTTCCAAGACAATAATCCTTCTGTGATTCTGTTAATTGCCAGTAATTCTGTGGTACAATTGATGGTAGACTTCAGTTTTAGGTACTGCCTGCTTTTTGGCCTTCTAAGGACAAAAAGTTCATTCAAGACAAATTGAATGGATGGATATTCACCATACTCACAGTGGATGAGGCAAGGGTTTTTTCCTAATCTAGGCAGAAAAAGAAAATGTAATTTAAAATTGTACAGAAACACATGTAAAAGCAATGTCTCAGATCAGGCAGCAGCAGCTGTGTCTCAGATTTGGAGGGCTGTTTTAGATGTCTGGACTATGATAATCCTACTTATTTGTGAATCCTACTTATTTGAAAATAAATAGAGTAAAAGAGACCTATTTTTAAAATGTTTTCTTACACCACCATCACAGGAAAAATTAAAATTATAAGAAAAAATTACCTTTTGTTAACAAAGAAATCTAATGAAAGACTTTTCAACAACAGGAGGCTTAATTTTTTTTTCCCCGTTTGATTCTTTAAAAGATGCCTAATTTGTAACAGTGTTGATCACCAGTACACCAGTCAGGGTCCCATGAGAAAATTGCTTTATAAACCATGCATCTGTCTGAGGTTTTTTTCCTAGATTATTTTCTTTGCTTGAGCTTATTTGGGGCTTTACATGAACTTCACTTTTGAAAATAGGACTTCTCATTTTGGAATTAAAATTAGGGAAGCTTGCCCACAGTTACATTTTTACCTCTGCAGGTCCATGAATTCATCTGGAAGAGAAGAAAGATAAAAGTAAAAACTATTTTAGAAAGTCAAAACCCTTAATCAACTAAAAAACCAGATTGTGTTAAGGATCATATTTTTCCATCAGACCTGAGTCTAGGGAAAATTCAAAACATCTGATTGTTAATCTTTTGCTAAAACCTGTCAGTATCACCTTAATTAAAATGAGCTTTCCTTTGGTAAAACTTTTCATGTCAGAATTATACAGACTTACAATTCTGACATGAAAACTACTTCTTGGTGAGTGTTAATGAGGTGCCTCCATTTGCTTTAATGAGGTACAATGCACAGATTCATTTATACATGAGAAGAGAAACAAGAAGATTTTTGAGCTGGTTTTTGCTCTGTAGTCCAAGAAAAATGTACAGACTCTGCTACTCACCATTAACAGGATGACATAAAGAGTTGGCAGTGTTTTCTGCCGAATGCCCTAATTTCATGTGGCTACATTTGAAAAGTGGAAAATCATTATTATCTCATATAGATCCTTACAATGCACCGTATGTATCTAGTGAATGAGCATCAAACTGAGCCTGTGGGTATATGCTGCACATCCTGCCAGGCTATTGATTTTGGGGCTACAGTGAAAACAAAAGGCTGGCTTGGAGAAAGGGTCATGAACTCACATTTAAGGGTATAATTTTGCACAAGTCAGAATAGAGGAGAGAAAAACTGTCCTGCAGACAATAGCCTGCAGTATGGGGAATGCTAATTATAATTTTGGACAACTACAGGGTCATGCTCTTTCCACTACACTGTAATTATGTACCAGGAAGCATGGCACACAAGAGGTTAACTTATTTCATTTGCTTTTTATTATGCTTGGGAATTTCATGCATATGCAAGGCAAAATTCCATAAGAATTATATTGTTGGTTATCATTAATGGCTGCTTGTTATGAAGTGCAATATTCCTACCTTTTAAAATTCAGCAGGATTCTAGACAGGCCTTTCCACTGTTAGGATCTTGGCCAATAAATTACTCAACAGGGTGCACAGGGTGGCTGGAGCAATATGATAACATCACCCTTGGAAACTGTGGAACAGTATTGGTAACCACAGGAGCAAGGGGGCACTTCTTCACAAGGATGTCTTTCACTGGCGCAGACGGTCAACCAAAGGACAAAACAAAATGTTTCAGGCTAGATATAGATTTCAATTGGGGCAGATATTTGGCAAGCAGGAATCATACATATAAAGCTGACTTTGAAAAAATGTTGTGGAAAAAAAAAAGAAGCATCCACTGTTACCACAGGAATCTGAATATATTATATAGAACTTTATTAGCTGGATCTCATTTCAACAGGAAAAACAAGCTGGAGAGAATCAAACCTCTGGGAACAGAAGGATGTCACTTCTGTGCTGGCTTTTTCTCACTGACCATTTAGTTCTTGCTGACTGAATTTCTGGGAGGATTTCCCAGACAAGAGGATATCTTCCTCAGTAGCTGGCTAATATCAGATCTCATTGCAATCCAACCTGAGACATTTCAGGTGACTCTATGTATCAGATGTCACTCGAACTCTCCATACTCTTTTGTAGTTAATTCTATATACTCCATCAGCATGCCAGGTCATGGGAAAAAAACCATTAAATATTTTTTTGTTGGGGTCACTTCTGTGAAGGAAGTGAAAGGTGTGATTTTTCTTTGCACCCTTGTTTTTGGGTAAGCCCTTATGCACACGGTAAATTTTCTATAAAAGCAAACCAAGATACTTTTGCAGGCACGAAAACATCCTGTCTTGCACAGACCTAATCTGGAATAGATTTTCCCACCAAGGGTTCTTGTGTTGTAAATATCCCTCTTGTATTGTGTGAGAACATGTTCACCACTACCTAATGGAAGCAGTCTCACCTGAGCCAAGTGCTGCAGGACAGTTTCTGAAATCCCCGTACATTAGGTGCATAAAACAGAGGCATATAAAAGCTCACAGCTGAGTGCTTTTGGCTTTCTAGCCTAATGGACCCCTAACTCTTTGCAGCTGGACTGATAAGACATGAGGACTGCTATCGGAGTGAGTCCAGGACATGAATTGAATTAGTGCTTCTGGATCTTAAAGGCTGTCAGCACCAGCCTTGCTGTAAAATGCATCAGTTATACACTTAGTACATTTTCAAAGATGTCTGACAGTGTCTGAGCTGCCAGTTCAATATCAACCTGCAAAACAGCAGAAGCAGTCCTGAAAAACCTCCACATACCCTTCAAGTGCACCGCAGACTCCCTTAAAGATATGTGCCTATGTAATATTTGCATCCTTAATATACCTCAAGGGCAACTTTCATGCAGTTAAAAATGAAATTGCTGCTATCAAATAAGATGTGCAGTCACTCCTTAAAAATTGAGAAGATTATCTCTGAAAAGCCTTTTCAAAAATTCTCTACTCTGTTATTAACACCCTGAGAAAAGAGCTCTTGAAAAATGGGATAATTTTCTGAATATAAAGGACAATATAAAAAGATGTTGTTTATGAAAGTTTTAGACTAAACCAGGTTCTCTATTATTAAGCAACAGCTCATGTTGTGTGCAAGACTCTACATGCTTTTATGACAGTTCTATGTATTAATTATCCAATTTTATCAAAGTTGTTAATAATGTATTGATTACAAGCATTGGGATCTGATTAATATTTTCCTTTGTATTAAGTTTCTTTCCCAGGATTTTTTGATAGATATAGCATCTCATTATTAATGTTATTTCTCATCACAGACTGAACTGAATATTCACATGAAAGATCAAATCCCTGTTATTTTGTCTTGTCACTATTTTTCCATGTAGATTGTTAACCCATCATTTTTATCATATTTTACAGTAGTTTTTGCATTTATAGCATAACTCTTAGTCCAATTCATTATACGGGCTAACACTTTGGAGGAGAATTTGAAAAGAAAAACTCTTTATGAAATCACATATATTAGTGGGAATCTGCCTCCCATTTTTTTTTCCTTTAATGCTTCCTGATATCCTGAGAATATTTCCTTACTTTCTAATTCAAATTTTTCTGAGTTTTACAGTAATGAAAGAGCTTTGAGATGCCTTACTGCAGCTGGTGCCAGATTTAAGGATCAGAGAGGAAAGGACTATGTTCTTACAACTGAAGTCTGAAATTCACAAGGTGGGACAAATTTTACTCTGTCCTTGATGTTTTGGTTTTTTTATTTGGAGCTCACACCCATTAACAGAGAGCGTCATGAAAGGAAGAGGATAACTACTGATAGTCATTCTAGAATATACAGACTTTTTCTTCTTTTTTTTTCTTTCTTCTTTTTTTTTTCCCCTGTATAGACAGAGAAGCTAAGGTATTCAGAATTTACAGGCTTTGGCTGATGACAAATCATAAAACAGTACCATGTCTTTTATATTTTTTCTCCCAAAGCACCTCATTACACAAAAGCCCCATGTGACCTTGGTATAAACCCATCAGACTTAGTCCATCTCATGCTGCCACAGCAGAAATTGTATGAAATCTGTGGTTGTTACTTGTATTACAGTGGCATCTGGAAATATTAAGATCATTAGAAACAGGAGGAGGCCAAGGAAGTGTTAAGGATCAGAATAGATGGGCGAGAAAAAAGATAGAAAAACCCTACAATGATAGAAAGCAGAGTCAGAGAGAGATGAAATTAATTCCCAATAGAACACAAGGAATTTTTGGCAAAGTCAAGATTTCAACTTAGAAGAGCTTTTTTCAGGTTTACTGTGTTACTTTTTTCAAAGAAAATAATAAATAATCCTAAATATTTTGATTTTTCATCCAAGTATCTTATGCTGACCTAGAATATCTTAAGCTGATCTAGGATATATTTCAGATAAGGTTGTACACTTAAATTGGCTGGTGTAATAAATTGAGCTATGCTCATGGAGAACATGGAGACTTAAATTTAGCTGTAAATCAGATGGGACAAATCTGAAGAAAAGAAAAACATGAATAATAAAAATTTCTGTATATTTAAAATTTTTTTTATGACTGATGTCTGTACATCTTGTGTCTAGTACAACGGGACACTGGCATACGCGTTTCACAAGAAGTGGTAAAGATGTTTGAGATGATGTTTTTTTTTTTACAAAACTCAAGGGCTGCACTGGATATCTGTAATTTGGAAGCATGCCAGTAAAGTGAGCTTAGATGAATGAAGCCTTACTTTTAAAAATTAAGATTTATCCAGTTATGAGAGTTGAATGGGCACTTTCTCTTAGTCTGCTCCTGCTATGGAAATCAATTGGATTTTGCCCTGTCATATTAAACAAAATAGAAGTGACCCCTGAGACTTCATATTGAAATACACAATTACTTTTAGAAACGGAATAATTGTATTCATGACTGGCTAGGTAATTAGTTTTGAAAATCAGTTTCAAAAATGTTGAAAAACACAAAAGTCAAACCATCCTGTGCAACTCATCCCAAGCAGAGAATTCTCAATGCAGGTACAAGAGATTTTGTATATGGATCTTAATCCATAAATGTTTGATTTGGAATAAAATTTTATTTAGCTTTAAAATAAAAAAAAACACCTTCCAAGTGATTAAAAGGACCAGTGAAGATTTAAAAAGTACAGCAAATGCTGTGAAAATGCCATAAAATGATGAGTTAGCAGTCCATCTGAAAAAAACCCAAAACCAAAACAACAAACAACAAATCAAATTAAGAGTTGTTGATCTACATATAAATATCAAGTTCTGCCTCAGAGGAAAAGTAAAAAACAAACTTAGTGGAAAGAAAGTGTTTTTTTCAGAAACCTATTAATGATAATTAGGAATTCACTACCACCTCTAATAAATTATGATGATGATGATCTTGTAGTTCCCTAGCATGAATCATTATTAGAGCACCTCTCCTGTGAAGAGGTTGTTCAGATGGGAGAAGAGAAGTCTCCTGAGAGTAGTTGGAATACCTTCAAGTGCCTACAGGGGCTACAAGACAGCTGGAGAGGAAATTTTGACAAGAGTGATAAGACAAGGGAAATGGCTTCAAGCCAAAAAAGGATAGGTTTATGTCAGCTATTAGGGACAAATTCATTATTAAGAGTGTGGTGAGGCACTGGCAGAGGTAGCCCAGATAAATTGTGGATGTCTCATCCCTGGAAGTGTTCAAGGCTAGGTTGGATGGTGCTCTGAGCAACCTGGTGTAGCAGAAGGTGTTCTTGCCCATGGCAGGGAAGTTAGAAATGAGATGATTAATATCCCTTCCAACCCAAACCATTCTGTGATTTTTGATTCAACAATAGACCTAAATTCTTGCCAAAAGAAGAAAATGCTTCTTTCCAAGCCATACAATGTTGCAAAAGAGGTTTTTTACCTGTCATTCAGAAAGACACAATTCTTAATATTAACAAGCTGTAACTTGTGCACATGTGTTTCATTGGCTTGTTCCAGTCAAGCTGTCATTTGTCTCAGCAAATGCTATTTGGTTCAAATAACCCTAAGGAAATAACTTTGAAGATTTTTTTTTTAAAGTTGAGATTCCTGTTCAGCACCTGTACACCTTTTCTTGAGTCTGTTTCTCAGGAAAGGCCACAGGCTAGCCTGAAACATAACCAAATAATTCCTAAGAAAAAATTTCAGGGTTGAATTTAAAAAGGAGATGCTTATTGCAAAATCCTGCCTTTGGTCTGTGGTTGTAAAAGCAGTTAGTCAGGCAGATGCTTGATGCTTCTGAGCACTCCAGTTGCTCCCCTACCCTAAGCAGCAAGCCATAAGGGCACTGCTGGGAGGGGTGATAGAAGCAGCACTTCTGCACGTCATTTCAGTTCCATGTGTCCAAAATGAGAGCAATGTGCTCAACAAGGTCATTTCTGAGTATGTGTATGGAGCTGCTGAGCTCCGAGCAGTCTCTTCTGTGGAGATTGTACCAGCCCCCAGTGGGCTACTGCAAGCCTTTGGTGAGTTGGCCAACCCCATATTCCTGTGATAAGACATATTTTCTGGAACACTTATTAAATTAAAAAGAGGTATATCTGTGCTGCTGTGGAACAGGACCTCCAGCCCATCTTAGGTGCAAGTATTGCTGTTAAGATCTGCGATGATTTAGGGTAGTTGCTGGTCTCTGCAATGACAGCCGCTGATCAGCATGGCAGTGGTACCAGACAATATAATTCACCAGAAAATATAATTCACCAGCTATACCAGCTATATGGCACAAAGATTTTGCCTTTGGTTTTGCCCATGTCTTCCCCAGGCCAGATATCAAGATATCCATAAGATAAGAAGGAAGACAACATCTACCTCTTAGTCTTAGTCTGAAGCAAAAACAACAGGGAGATCTTAGATCTTATAAGTTTCAGAAGTTTTGACACTGTCCTGCTGATCTTTCCTGTGCAAGGCAGTGCTGCCTGCCCCATGCAAAGCTTACAAAATTACTTACTCTCTTTCTAAGGGTATGAAAAACCAAAATCAAGGGTCTCCTGCTCTCCTGATGCCACAGACCACACTTTTGTACATAACTATTTCAAACTGAGGAGTAACATACTGGAGTAGCTTCAGAGATCAATTTTGGTGGGATATTTTATTGTTGCTGGACTATAGCCTTTGGTAACATGTGAAGGCACCATTTCCTGATGGCTGTCCAGTACCCATAAAATTGTGTTTCACACATGTTGCCATCTGCATATACTGAATCCAGCATTTACTTCTCCATGAAAAGTGGAGAGACCTGGAACAGCCCTCCAAAATGGGCTCTAAACACATTCTATAGAAGCTGGATATGTTTGTGGGACAAGAGCTGTACCCCCACCTACTGTAGATTTGCAAGCAGCTTACTCTTCTACCCTTACTGTGCTCTGGAGCAGCTTCCCAGTTTATTTCTCCGTGGGTGTATTAACAGTATCCCCCCAGTTTCCTCCCAGTCTCCTGCACCTTCTTGGTGACAGTTTTTGTACAGTCCAGGAGCTGCCTCTGTGTTTGATTTCCCAGCTGTTGAGGAATATAGCTATTTGAATTGTTTATGTGAAGAAAAAAATTGAAAGGGAAGATTTCTTCTGAATTACTCTCCTACCAGGCCCTGGTGAGAGCTTGGTATCTCGCATGCTGCACTTCTGAGCTTCACTCCTGCAGTCACAATAAACATATTCAGCAGCCCCCAGGCAACAGTTCCAGAAAGCAAGTTCCTGGGTCTGGTGTTGCCTTTGAGGCAAACATAACCTTTACAGCATTTCCTTCTTTGCCAGGCACAAGTGGGATACTTGCGAGTCCAACCTGGATCTGGGATATACCTTACTGAGGCTGACACTCAGTATTTCATGTTGGTGCAGAACCAGTGTTTTGGGGTTCTAATAGGTCAGGACAAATAAGTTAGTACCTTGCGCATATCCTGCAAGCCTTTCAGATTGTGTTAATGATCAGACAGTAGTGAAAGACACTGTCAGTGCTCTGGTTTGGTATTTGCTGAGAAGAAAATTGAAAAATTCCACAGCTTTAGACCAAGGACATAGGAATTATTTTGTACATAGGACGTCTGTGAAGAAAGAAACTTTGTAAATATGATACTGAGGTAATAAGCCAGCTGATATTACAATAACTTCATTTGACAGAACTGTTTGTGCATATTCTATTGCCTCTCTGCTCATATTGCCTCATTCAAAATAGCCAGTTAGATTATGAAATATGAAGTCTGAAACCCCAGTGTTAAAACTGCATCTCATTGCCAAACAAAGCAAAAATCTTTCTACTTTGGATTGAGCAACTTTCTGTGATCAACTAAATCTGTTTTCTGATAAGAATTAATGTGGAATTCAGATCAATGAAGCATATGTGTGAAAGGGAAAGAAAGTAGGTGACTGAAAATAAGAATGGGTAACCTTCAGTTTCCATCATAGTTGATAATAAAAAAAAATAGCTTGTAGTATTTCCAGCAGAAATGGAAAACTGTGACTGTACAGTCTACAGTAAGCTTGAATCATAAAAACCAAATGGAATATCCTGTAGATTTTCTACAGATCTGTTCTATGCAGACTTTCAAATTACCTTTAACAAAGGCAATGAATCACTGTTGCTGTCATAAAAATCTCTGTGTGCTGTACTAATGTGATGCTAATGAAAAGTATCATAAAAAGCAGAAGTTCAGATTACATGAACTTCAGTACAAAAATCTGGTTGTTCACCTCTATCATTTTACTGGGAAATTTTTTCTTATTGATTTTTAAAGAGAAGCAGGTGTGGGGTGGTAGTGAATTATTCACGCTGCAAAAACAAGAAGTTGCGTGGGTTGCTGTTTCTGTGATCTCTCTTCTCCAACCCCTGAGCTCTGCCATAGTTTGGCAGAGATTCCGCTCCTATATGAGATAGCTAACATAGGTCTTATAGTAAAAAGATGATTAAGTAAGGTGAGACACAAGAGCAGGGGACACTAAAAGACGAAAAAGCAGGGACACTAACTTCCTGTGGAGCTCCATTACTGAACTGCTCTCAGGAACTCCATTAGCCTGGGAAGAAAAGAGCAAAATAGTAATGACAGGCTGCTAAATGCCCAGTACATGGCCAGTAAGTATAACCCGCAAGGATGTTCAAGTAACTCATTGCTACATTACATTCTGCCCATGAGGTACACCTTTTCCTACTAATTCTCAGGTACATTAGGAGAAAAATGTTCTTGGAGTAGTTCAGGGAATGATTGATTTTTTTTCAAATCATGGCATGCTTCCTCCAGCTTCACCCAGCTGAGATGCATGTTGACACCCTTTTAGGGAATTGTTAGAAGCTTGAGTAAGCACAAATGCAGATTATGCTTATCATGTTCTTGTCATGAGCTGATGTGGTCCAAGCAAATGTGTATCAGAAGTACAGAATGCAGAACTTCCTTTAATAGCCTGTACATAAAAAGAAATGGCTCTTTTCTGACATTTTTTTCTTGTCCTGGGGCAGAGGAGAGATTGGCATCCCATTAACCTGAGATTATGAAAACATGACCTGCAATCCTAATAGAGTCCTTTATTAATCTATTTTTTTAAGCAGCCATTGGTTTCCAGAACGTCTGAGGAAGGGTGAGGAAAGGCTATGATACAGAGGCTATGATGCTCGGAGTAGACAGGTCAGACATTTCTTTTCATGATCATACTTGGAGCTTGTGGCTTAGGCTTTCCAGACTGCTTGCTCTGGACTTCGTCCTGCAAATTTCCAAGAGAGTGTGCAAGGTCAATAGCAATGGTTGTTTCAAAACTCATGTTTTTCATACCTATGAGTGGGAAAGATGGTTGCAACCCCACTCCACAGCTGGTCTTTCTCTTTACAGAACCAGCTACAATGCTATCACTATGAGTGCCTATATAATACACCTCTCCTTTCTGTTGTCCAACATTTTCTTTTTCTTGAGAACATATTTCATCTTCCCACACCCATGCTGGCAATGCTAGTAAATCTGAAAGGGACATTGCCTTTCATATTTCAGAAGCTTTCCCATTGTACAGACATTTAAAAGTCCTGAAAGTATTAAAGTTATATAAGGGGAATTCTAGTAACATTAATAATGCCTGTCATTTTAAAGATAAAAGCATTTCCTCAGTCTCCTTGGATCTGATTGATTAACTGGCATATGAAATTAGTACCTTTCAGTCTCTGAAACCAAGTAACATCTTACTGACCTGATTCTCCCTAGATCAACATACAGCCCCATGGGGGTGTGAATATTTTACAGGGGCCTGATTCTGCCTCAGTAGGTCTTGGGACCTCTTGCATATATGGAGAAAAAGGAAAAAAAAAGACTCTTGAGGATAATGTCTACACTTTCAGTGTGATATAGAGAAAATGCTAATTGTCACTCTCTAACCTTAAGTGTTCACATAACTTGCATTACAAATGATATGGTATCTTTCCAGTGCTTTTCATTCTGAGATGTTTATTGTAATCATCAAGTATATCTGAATGTCCTATGGGTGAGATACCCAGTATCACTGAAAATATTACCATGAGGAAACCATTATTAATACACAATATCACTGTGCTACTATTGTTAGATTCAAATATTTTTCAACCCCTATTTTCAGTGGCTTTCATAATAAAATTACCTTTAACAGTAAAAATCTGAAATTTATTCTTCTTAAACCAGCACATATAAACTGCTGAATAAAATCCACACACTCATTTCAGAACAATGAAATGAAATAAACATTATGCCTTTTTACCAAGTAAATGCATCTTTTTTCCTTTCTATTTTTTTCTTTTTTCTTTTTTTTTTCCATTACAGACTTTCAAATAGAGTTCGAATGTAAAGCTCTTAATTTGGCATCTGCAGTTTTCAATGAAGATCACATGCTTTTGGATTCTTGGAAAAAATGGTTAAGCAGCTCATTACATACACAGCATATATTATTTTTCCATGCTGCTTCATCCAGCTCAGTCCTATGGGACACAGAGACTGCCTGAGAAATGGGCAATGCCATTGATTCCCAATGAAACCATTAGGAGCAGAGAAATTCTAAGCCCCCAGGGATGTAGAAACTCAAACTTCACCCTCCCACCTCTACAATGGCCGCACAGCTTTAAACTTTTCTTCCATATGAAAGCTGGGCTTCTCTTCAGCTAAAAGTACAGAAACCTGCTTAGACTGCCTTTAATAACACAGAGTATGGTCTTAACTCAGCACTTCCCAAGATTTTTCTCTAGCTTTTTCTTCCCTCATGAACTCTGTCCCTCGCTTTAATTAGCTCAGTCCAAACCCACAATATGTTGGTTATCCTACTTCCATACTTGGAGCCAGCTCATGTCCTCCCCTCACTGCTGTCCTGAGCTGGTTTTGCACCCCCCACCCTGCACTCCCACTGTGGTGGGGACAAGTTCTACAGTGTGGGAATAGCTGCCATAATTAAACTGTTTAAAACTGACAAGCCTGAGAAGTTTGATTTATTTGAAACTAAATATAGCTTCTCTAAACAATGAATAAGTTAGGATTAATAGTTTTGCAGGAATAAATGGCATGCATGTTCACCAGAACAAAGAAAATTATTAAACAAGAATGTGGAGTAAGAAGTGAGTATGTGAAACTAAGCTGGGGAAAACCCTTGGCTGTAGCCCATGATCTTTTTAAGATGACCCTGGGCAAGAATTACTCGTCCATTCCTTTTCTTGCACAAAGATCCCTACCTTCCTTTTTCCATATTTTTATGCATTTCTTAATGCTTTCAGCTCCTTTCTATTTCACTCCATTGTCCCTTCCCCCTCCTCTGCACATTGCCTTTGGCTTAGCCAAGGTGAGGGTGCTCCAGCTGGATGATACAGGCAAGGGTTGTGGAGCCACCTGTGCCTGCCTCCTCCATATGAGGAGTGTCTTTCTCCAGAGAGACACTGGAATGTCTCTTCAGGCTCTCGCATGAGTTGGCAGCTGTCCTGGTGCTGGCCTCTTGATGGTCATTATAGGATGACAAATAAACAGTGCTCTGTTGATAGATCTAGAAGGCTGGTGATTTCTTGAGGTAGGTGTTGTGAGACCTAGTTTTACCAGTATTAAATGCCAGGGGTTTTTTTTCCCCTTGTTTTTTTGGTTTTTTTTTTTTTTTTTTTTTAATGACCAATAAATTTCATTGTTTTAAAACAGGAAGTCTATGTTAAAAAGCTGTGTAAAACCAATATATTGTAGCCAACACTCCAAGCTTTTCTAATTAGGTCATTTGGAAAAAGATGACCTTTTACTTTCTGTGTTGCTTTTCTAGGGTCACATGTTTCTAATTATCATTTGTATTTTACTTTGCTAAAGCTGTTGACAAGCTGTTACTCTGCGTGCATGTGTGCTCTTGTGTGTCTCTGCCTGTCTGTGTTTTGGTTTATGTGAGAGAGAAAAAGAGGACCAGAAAGAGGAATGGTACACATGCTATGTATGGTTGCTGTCTGCAATTGCAGAGTCCAGCAGTATAGAAGGATACATGCACTAATTTTAAATTGAGAGCAGCTGGATTTATGGGATGAAAAAACCCAAATGAGTTTTCTAGTGTTTGTGTCCTTTTCAGCCAGCTTCCCTTCAACTTGTCCAAAGATCCTTCCTGAATATTTGTGCTCTCTCAGGCTGAACATTGTGTAAAAAAGACCATGAGCAAAAGGTGAATGGCTCTTTGCCTTCCTTACAAATGCAAGTTGGAAAGTGACTCTATGACTGGGATCAATACTGAAAGAAAAATATTTAAAAAACCCGCAAAAAAAATTCTCTATATGTGCTTTGAATATAGAAAATCTGCCATCAAAAGCAGAGAGAAATTATAATTGCTCTAAGAACTGCATAGCAGTTCTTACACTTAGTCCTGATAATGAGCACAAGTGTCGACCAGCTTCTTGCAGAACCATATGAAAATTAATAACGGGTCTTGACTTCTGAGTACTTTGGTCTTTTTATGTCTAACAGCACAGAGAGATCAAGCAGCTGTGTGGCTATGAGCAATATGTGGCAAGGACAGCATACAAGGTCCTGAGAGCTGGTCCTGAATGGACATGAAACTCCAGGCAGGCATTTCTGAGTGCAAATGGCAGTGGGAGAAGATGAATGCTCTGCTTGGAGAATGTATGAGAGCCTGTCTGGAGGAACAGAGCTATGGCCACAACTTTCTGCTTCAGGCACAAAGGTATCCCTATGCAGGGGTGGGTGTACTGGCTACTCTGTAAGGGAATGTTTGCCCGCTGTCCGGGGCTCCAATAGAGTCACAGCACCTTTGGGATGAAAAAGAGGGAAAAGGACATTTTCAAGATTTTGTTGAAGTAGATAATATGGACAATGAATACTTTAATCAACAATACTGCAATCTCTTTGCACTAGAACTGTACTTGCGATTTCATCAATTGGCTCCACTTGAAGAAAAAAGGTGTTGATGCTTTGGGCAACAGACTCATACATGACCTTTGGAACTGGGCCACTAGCTTGTGTAAAAGGCAATGTTTTCACTGTATCTGCTTCAGCTGAATGTTTAGTTCTTAATTAGCAGCTGATCTATTGTGCTTCCCTATGTAAACTCTGGTAGGTAGTCATAAATTTAGTGGTGCAATGAACTGTTTAAAATTTAAAAAGTCCTTCTGACTTAGGGCGATTCATTGGGCATTCATGATTATTTCATTTGTACAGTAACAGGAAAATGAAAACAAGATCCTTGATATCTGATACAGGTTTGTACTCATTATTCCAGGAATGAATTTCATGTCATGATTTCTTACAGGAAAAATCTGTTTACAAAGAAGACAGGAAAGGGGAAAGAGGGAAAGAGCTGTTATCTGTTAGCACTGCTTAATGAAAATAATGTTATTGTTTCATGTGAAAGGGTGAGAGTGTATATTATTTTAGGAAGGTTCATGAGGCAATTCATAATGAAAATGCAATTTTATAAATTTTTATTGAGAATGCATTTCATGGGTTAAAAATGTGCCGTGAAGCAACAGCACAGGCAACGGACAGTTATAGTGAATGGCCCTGATTCAGAAAAGTACTGAACAGGTCCTGGATATAAAACTTAATTTTTTGGATGTCAGTTTTGAAACAAGGTACAATATTGCACAGCAGTCTGAAATGTTGCTATGACAGTTTTCCAGGATTCTTTACTTGTTGGCTATCTGTAGGTGGATTCCAGAATGAGGCACATACCAGCATTTGTAGAAAACTGAGTTACCTAAAAATTGGTGCTAAATTGGAGCTGACATTTATTTTTTTTATATGCGCAAGTATCTCTCTGTACACACACACAGAGGCACAGACACAAGTAAGCGTGAATCATTAACTTTCACTAGAATTTGGTGTCTCCTGGTGCAAGACCTACCATCAGCACAGTGTGGGTCTAGGAAGGTATTTCATGCATGGCCTGAACGTCTAGCACAGATGTGCAAATGCTGTGACACTTACCTTGTGGTCATCATTTACAGGCCTTATCCTGCTGCATTCAGGTTCAGAGTTATGTAACATCTTGTGCTTGGCTGTTTGAGCAAATACCTTGATTTCAAAATGGAAAAGAACAGACAGATCCTAATTTTCCTGAAAAGGCTATACTTAATACAGCAGAATGGCAGAACCAAGCTGAAATCCAACCAATCGTATCACAAACAGAAACAAAAAAATTCTTGGTCTGAAAAACACTTTTCAAAATTGTTTCAAAAGTAAGATATAGATATAAGTTATAGATCTCCAGCTGATGGCGGCGAGGGAAGGCATGCAATCAATCAATGTGATTGGTAAAGCAAACTTCAGTTTATTTTGAGTACAGCGGTACTTTTATATGTTTTCAATAATTATTCATACTCATCAATAATTATTCATACTCGTCGTTAGTTCATTGGTTTAAAGCAAAAGGTTATTTTTACATACTCCTCCTACTTTGTGGTTTCTAACACAGGGTTCTTCCTCATTCTCGTTGCTTTTACTTCTCTATTTTTATATTGCAAAACCTCTTTTCTTCCTTATTTTTGCTGCTGTCCTTGCCCTTTCAACCTTGTCAGCATGATGCAGCATACTTTGCAAACCCCTTATCATGGTGTGCGGCCTAGTTATGTCAAGTGAGGCCTACTTATGCTAAGCTAACATGGGGTTTGCTTGTACAACATTTCCAGGGACCCATGGCCCTGTTCATCCAGCCATTCTTCCACATCCAGCCTGAAGCAATTAGTTCCATTTTACTAAGTAAAACAAAATCTTTAGATAAATCACACATCATTCACTTGTTTATCTTTGAGATTACCAGAAAAATTTTGTTGGTGATCAAGGGAATCAATCAGTGTTTTGGGGACTTCTGTTATGAGCAAATTAACACACTGATGATATGGTTCACCTATGCTGTGTGTCAGACTGCACAGCTGTCATGTGCAATCCGTTCAGACAAATTTCCATCAGGATGTTTTGGAGGTAACTGAAATTCACCAGGGCCACCTGTATGCTTAAGGGGAATCACACATTCAAACATTTCACTCAGTGTCGTGGTTATTCACATAAGGTCCAATTCAGACCCAAATCATATGTCTACCAAGCAAAGTAAGAGCAAGCCATCACCCTGCAAGTATAAGAGTACACCCTTGGTGCCTATATAACCTGACCAGCCTTGAGCCTGGGTTTCCTCCCAACCCAAGTTATTCTGTAAGTATCTAGGTTTGTAGTGGCTTGTACCTTCATGCTCAAGTCGGATGTGTGTGCTCCTGCACCATTCCCCCTCCCCACACCAGCTCAGCAGCAGCTTATTATCACTCCTGCCATCTCAAGGTGTACGTGAGTTACAACTAAACAAATATTTTTATAACCTGAAAGCAGTATGATCAATACTTCTGGTCTCTAATTCTTGGGTCAGAGCCTTTCTGTCAGTGTTACTTATATAATGCATTGCCATGATGAAATATAGTAAGTAATAAAATGTTCCTGAGTTTGTAACAAGGTTTGCTGAATATCTTCCAAGTCTTCTCTGCTCTGTTTCCTCGAGAAAAGCAGCAACACATACCGTAACAGAAACCATAAAATTAAAAAAGCACTAGAAAATCTGGAAAGAAATGGGTAAATTGACCTACATACTAGCAATTTTGCTGACCAGACTATTTAAAAGGCCAAAAGGCTGCAGATGTCAAATCCATATATGTATCAGTAAAAATGATCATGATAATCACAGCTTATGAGATAGAGCTGAAATGCTTCATTAGGTATCGACAGCTTCTAAACCATGTTGTCACTTTCTGAAAATGTGTCACAGTGGCATTTATTATTATTTTCCTAGATATTGTGAGAAAGAGATAGAGAATTGCACTGTGAAGCACGGATGAGCTGAAAGCAAATCAAAAAGGTCTCTTTTTGCACCAGTGGTGAGATTGTCACTCCCTTTCAGCAAAGCAGGACAATGAATTAAATAAAACTGCTCTTAACCTGTTGGACACTTGAATCCCATGGGTTTCTTGTACTTATTCTACTGAAAAGAAGGCTTAAGAAGTACAGATTTCAACAGAGTTTCAAATGCCTGTCTCCAAGTAATGAAAAGTAAAATTTAAAGGTAAAGTGAATTCACTGCTACATTCATATTACAGTAACTTCCCTTAGAAATTGTTTTCCTTTAAAAATTGTTGGTTTGGCTTTTAAAATGTTTTTTAAAATTAGTTTTCTGAAGAGTTTTTTTCTCCAGTATGGTTTACCTTTTAAAGATACAGGATAATCTGTATTTCTTCCATGCAAAGACCCATTCCAAATTTACAGGGGTAATTCTTAGAAAGAGAGGAATATTTCACTCAGAAAAAAAGGCATATGTTTGTGGAAAAAATATGTCCTTGTGTAGTCAAAAGAAATTATATGCACCTAAGAACCCTATTCAAAAAATATTTTAAGTGATATTTTGGTAATGAATGGGCCCACTTCTACATAGCTTAATAATGCTGTCTTTCCTGGTAGCGCCTTAAAATTAGATTCCAGGCTGACTGTACAGATATACAGTACACAAAGAAAATCCACCAAACTGACTTCTGAAGTCCCTTCAGCAGGGCATTTTCCAGCATGATCAACTTTTCAAGTAAGTGTAAAAGCCTGATGAAAGTGGCCCATGTAACAATAGAACCAGGAAGCAAGCAAAGAGTGAGATATAGAGGTTCCATACTGGGGTATATATAATACTCCTTATCCAGATAAAGATCGTGGCAGGGAGATTTCAGCTATGTTTACACCAGAAAAAATTAGACTGAGACCAATGCTAGCAGTGAGGATGAGAATAAAATTAATTGCCTGTGATGTGGCCAGAGGTCATGTAAGAGCCAGATGAGATCATCTTATATTTTAAGCTATTAAATGAAAAAGAAGTTAAGATTTACTTATTAAGTTAATTTTCTAATCGTTCTTATAAGTTTTTAATGAGTGACAAACTGACTCTGGATACAAATTTATGATTTCCCAAAATAACAATTTGATTGGTTTGAGTGACGTCTTGCATCAAGTAATCAGCATTAATTTTGCTTTTGAAGCAATTTGACTTTGCCAGTCTATCACATCTTCCATGTGCACGGCTGTATTTCCATGGCTGTGTCCCTGTTCTTTGTCTAGTGTAACTCCCAGAGCCCAGAAAGAGTTTCTTTTTCAATCTTTCTTTCCGTCCTCTGTATGGACCACCTTACCTGTCTGTCCATTTGGCTATTTTTGTCTCTTTATCTGAGCTTCCTTGTGCTATAGCCAGTGGCTTCCAGCCACATTGAAGCCTTAGGTTCTTAGCAGAATTGGAAAGTGGAGATAATTAAATTGAGAGCAACTACAGGTGATGAGTGTGGGATGACTTTTGTCCTTACCACCATGCCTATTAAATAACTAAACAGATCAGGACACTGTCCCTAGTCACTTTCTTGATGGCATGGATGATAGAGAAGAGAGAAATGACAGATGGGCTGCTCCTGGCTGAGTGAGGCTAATCTAACAAAGGGAGATAATCTACTTTTCTGCATTTCCCTGTATAACCACACCTTTAGCAAAAAAATAGCATCAACATCCATCTTGTTTTGTACGTGGAAGTACTGAAGTCACAGTTTTCCCCTTTGATGCTAAACCCAGGCCTGCAAATCACTGTTACACACCTAAATAAATATGGTTGGCTTTGTCAGAGGGGAAGCTGTAACATTTCAGACCAGGTACTTGCATCAAATTCTCCTATGCAAACCATTTCCTCTCAGTCACCCTGAGCCTGACTCTACATATGCATGTGTGGATGAAGGCTACAGGGAGGCAAAGATAAAAGAGTGACAACAGTACTGTTGGAAAGAGGAATGAACCTATTACAAAGGAAAAGTGAAGTCATAAACCACTCTGTAACAATGGCAGAGGGCTGGCTTGGAAATGTGGATGTTTTTGGCTGGCTCACAGCACAAAACCAGGCAACTGCTAACCAGATGTGTTCAGCTGCATGCGTGCTACCCCTGCTCTGTGCACAGCCTGTCACATATCCCAACTGCATTGTTTGGAATGGGCTGTGAGAAGCAGAAGGCTAGGCCAGAGCACAGATGACATGTTTTCATTTTACTGTTTGTTTTATATCCTCAAACTCCTCATTTTCCTCGCCCTACACCCTTGTGCTGCATACTGATGAGAAAATTCTTAGTTCAGACCCAGGCAATTATTTTTGGCTATTAAGGCTGGTGCTGGCTGGCCAACCTACACTTTCTAACTCGCCAAAGTTGCATAGAGCTGTTGGTTTTGAATTGTTAGCATTTAGGGGTATATTTAAAAAAATATTCTAAAAACAAAATATGCACACATGGATACATATGTGCATGTGTCTAGGTACAGAAAAATGCATGTACAGAGCCTTCCATCCTGTGCATTGAATTAAGTAAAAGAATCTGCCTTCTGCCAGGTTTCACAGATCTCCTCTCCTTTACAGGTCTCATGAGCAATGTGTGTAAAAAGAAAGGAAAATAGCAAAGGAAGGTACCAGATAATGAATTAAGAGACCATGCTGTTAGGAGAAGAGTGTGCAGCAGGAGGGGCATGGGGATAAATTGTATTACAGAAGGATATATGTTTTTTGTTTCGCTTGGAAAGTGAATCACAGAATAAATTAGGTTGGAAAAGAGCTCTGTGATCAAGCCCAACCTATGACCAATCACCACAGTGTCAGACCATGGCCGTAATTGCCATGCCCATCTTTTCTTAAACACTTCCATCAATGGTGACTTCACTGCCTTCCCAAGTAGTCCATTCCAATGTCTAGTCACCCTTTCTGTAAAGAATTTCTTGCTAATATACAACCTAAACCTCCTCACACCTTCTGTGAGGTCTTCTGTAAATTAATACGAAAAAAATAGGGAAATAACCTGAGATAAAATTATCTGAACAAGAGCTTTCTCCTAATTGTTTCTAGATAACAAAATTTCAAGAAAACTCCAGTAAGTAAATGGGGCGCTTAACTTCCGTGATAGACAGCATGCTCAACTTCCTTTCCTGTAATCAAAAGTAAACCATTTTCCGGGCACAAATTTGCTCAACATCTTTGCATTCCTTAGGTGAGCTCTGACAAAGACACTCTCCCTACTGCCATCACAGCAGGAGTCATGCTCCACTGAGAGCTGGGTTTTAGGCTAAAGCTTGTCACTTTTCTTCCCTGATGGGGAGAGAAGGATGAAAAGCAGGTACATGATATTGACACACCATTTGACCATGGTGCTTTGGTCTTTCCTCCTCTCCAGATTTTTGCTATAGGGGTTGGGTGGTTATGACAAATGACACAAGAAGCACAGCAAAGAGAGTTTTGACCTCTTGTGACATTTTGCAGTAATTCCATTTTCCAGTCTTCTGAACCTTGAGATGATATTCCGATAATTTTCCTGAAAAAAAACTGGTCTAAAAGCTACCAGATTGTTAGGTCCTTTCTTTTTATCGGAGATAGTTGCTGCACCCACCCTGGGCTTGGAGGCAGAGCATGCAGTTGTGTTAGGAAGTTAACAAAGCTAGCTGGTAGTGAGCTCAAGCAAAAATATGTGCTGACCTCTTGCTGTAACTTGTGCTGTGGTTTGTTTTAGGTAAACTGTGTCAGGAAAACCTTGTTGAGAGCTCATCACTATTGCCAGCTGCCTTCTACAGTCAAGGAACAACTGTACAGTACTTCTAAAATTCCAGACTACCTTGCAAGCCTGGATCTGACAGGAATACTGTCTTTTAGATATCTTGCTTTAGGAAGCCCTGTGGTGACCAAGATGCTCATGCTGGTGTTTTCTGTGCCCCCAGATAAGAAGCATGACAGGGATGCCTGTGTTGGCAGCTGAGCTTTAAGATTGTCGTGGTTTAGGCGTCTTGCTGGTCTCCTTTCAAAATTTTCCGCACTACATACCCAAGAATTCTCTGCACTGGGGTGTGTCAGTCACTTCATATCACAGTACATGAAGCAAAAGGAATCTCCATTTGCCCAGGAGCTATAATGTGTGACAGCTGTGACAGCAGCTGAGATTCTGTCCTCCCGGCTGTAGGAAAAGGGCCTGAAAAAGATCAGCAGATTTGTATGGAGATGTCGTTGTGATACTCATCCCTTCATGTAGCAAATGAGTGATTTTTTGCTCAACATTTTGAAGCCAGAATTTTGCTCCTCACTCTGAAGAAAGTCTGCTCTGATGATCAGTGTACCACAAGAGATGCATGAAGGTGAACAGTTAGCCACTTGGAAATGACCACAACAATCCAGAAAGGCTGGGTCTGAGCTGGGAACACACATGTGGATGATGGGGCCAGTGCAATTGGTTGGATGCTTAGAGTCCGCAAAGTAGCAAAGTAGCAAAGTACCAGACTCTAGAGTGGATGTCTCTGCCTACAAAGGAATTCAATATTTTCCCCATTTGTTTCCAACTGTAACAGTCTCTGACTGCCCAGAGCCATCCTGAAGACACCTTCATGCCTGTAAACACCAGCAAGCCAAGTACACCAAATTCATGGCTACTTTTGGTAAGCTAAAGAAAAGCAGCTTGCGCTGGGAAAGCCTAGGAGTCTGCCAAGGCCATGATGTAAACCTCTCCAAGTGAATGCTATGGCTGAATCAATGAAAGCCTATCTGAATCAGGATCTGCTGTAAGACTTTGCCTTCTGAAATTCAATCCCTCTTCCCTCACAGAGAGGCAATATTTCACACTGTTTAACCCTTTGTTCTTAGCAGAGGAGTGAGCATTATAGCTGCACCATTCAAAAACTTCATTTAATTTAGGAAGAAATGCTTTGTTTATTGTTCAACATTTGTCTGCTAACAGTGAAGCCAGAATCTACTAATGAAGCCAGAAATTCCCAAAGGAGAAATAATGAAAACCACTATTATTTTGCTGGGCTTTTTATTTTTAAATCATACCAGTGTATTCTTATACAACAGTCATATTCAAATAGATGCTAGCCCAGAAAATGCAACAACTTTGAAAATTAGGTTTCCATATTTCCCCTTCATGTTTTCCTTTGTATCCATCCCCTTTCAACTAGGCTTGTGGTTAATTTTCTTCTTCTGTAAGATGTAGATAGGGTTGTTAACCGGGCTACCCCTAAAAAAAATGGGATTCAGCAACTTTTCCACATTACTGGAACAGAAATTATTTCCCTGGGCTTCTCCCTAATATCTCTGCAATAAAGATGATATCAGGAACCTACCTGATTTTGGAACTTTTGGAAATTTTAGGGAACAAAAACAATATGAAAAATACAAAATCTCTTTCCTTAGTGAAAGTGATTTGCAGATTCCTAGTATCTCTCTTTGTTAATGAAGGAATGGCTAGTATTAATAAACTGTTGGTCTGTTTAAGGAACATCAGACTCTCTCAGTGGGCATCATAATATTGAGAAAAATGCACAAGAGTATCATGTTTTCTACAAATAAAGAGAGATTTGGGGCTAATGCTAAAAAACCTCAGCTTGTAAATTTT
This sequence comes from Molothrus aeneus, assembly GCF_037042795.1. Classification (NCBI taxonomy): domain Eukaryota; kingdom Metazoa; phylum Chordata; class Aves; order Passeriformes; family Icteridae; genus Molothrus; species Molothrus aeneus. The sequence continues at coordinate 58,440,592 of NC_089680.1, read as the reverse complement.
ATGTATCTGAACAAGTCATCTGACCACATACAACATTTTCATCAAATAAATGGTAACAAAAAATTTTTCGTAACAGTGCTCTAGATAGGCTTCTTGATGCCAGTCCTGGGTGCTGATGACCTAGGAACTAATTTATAATGTATTCAAAAAATATGAATTGCAAATATTAATTATTGCAGAAAATTAGGAAGCTGATAAAAGTTTTTTCAGTCCTGAAGCAGAAAACTCATATCTAAGCTGTCCACAGCTGTCCTCCAACTTCTGAGATGTTGTTGAAATGCACTTGCCTCAAAACTTCTGTGTACTCTTGTGGTTCCTGCATTGCAGGTAAGAATGAAATTGACTGTCCTATATGCCCAAATAGAGACATGGACATGAACACATATGAAAAAGTTTTTCAGTCTTGTTGCGGTGAGGGAAACTTGGACGCTCAATATGAGTGTTTAGCAAGCTTCATTTATTGACGAGAGTATCAGACTTTTATGCACAACAAGTAATAAGCTCATACATATTCTGCGAGCTAAGCAATCTATTGGCTATACTACAATATCAGCTCTTCCTCATGTCTTAGGGGTTACATCTTTCTTTTCTCATGTCTCTCTCACTACTTGTTATTGTACCACAGCTGTGCTCAAGGACACAGTGTTTTGCAGGTGCAGGGACCCAGATTAGCTGCATCCTCCCGATTCTTGGTCCAGAACGTGGCCCCTGTCACATAGCCACTCCTCCACAAACAAATGTCTTTGTTTACGGAATGATGTTTTTAGAGCAAGCTGATTAAAGATTGCAGGTTCCATTGATTTACCTCTTCAAATTACCGCTGTCGTTTCAGAACAGCTGCGATTATTTTGTCAGCTATATATGTGAGATTTTGTAGGCTAATAGAAAACTCTTTGGAACTCGAAGTCTTTTCAGGTGCATCATCCCAGCTATCTGGGAGATCTCAGTGCTTCAAGCACTGGTTCTAGTTTGGAAGAAACTAGATAATGACAATAATTTAAAATACCATGAAACATAAAGGTACTTTAGGTGCATGGACTTTTGGCACTTCCAAAATTGTTGCCTGAAGTGCCTGTGTTCCTGTCCTTTCTGCACCCCTGATTGCTGTAGAGGTAGATGGGACAGGGATGCAGTGCCTGCTCCCTGTCCATTTTCTCCTGCAATTTTCTGCTTATTTTTCCGACTGTCTTGCGGTACTTAAGCCAGGGAAGCAGTGTGGATGTTGGTTTGCATTAAAGATGTACAGTAAAATAAAGTTTTGTTATAACGAGTTACTGCCTCCCATGACAACTGTTTATTCTCTTCAGTGGTCTTTCTGACACTTCTGCAGAGGCCACTTTAATCTTTGAGGTATTTTAACCATCTTTTACTTTCCGCAGCCACTGGAGAGTTCTCCTGTTGCTGCTCACCCTCCTGACTTTTTTCGCATTTCAGGCTACACTTTTGACCCAAGCAGTTCATTGTTTGTTGTTCCTCCATTAATCTGCCTTATGGCTTTTCACTGGGGGACTGGCACTGACACATATTTCCTTCCAGCAGCATCCTGTTCAATTAGTGCTCTATGACAGGTTTCAGTCCCTACTCAGCAGCACCTGGAGAGTTGAAACATAAGCCTGTTTTTCGCTTAGTAGCCCTACAGAGGCTTCTTCCTCAAGATCTGAACCTCTGGTGAACAACTGAATCTCATTCCCTGTTCATTTGCATTTTGTGTGTAGCATCTTTGCATTCATCTATATTTATGATACATCACAGTGTACAGGCAACTCCTTTCAGAGCAATTTTCTTGATGTCATTAGCCTCACTGGCAACTTGCTAAATGAACAGCAAAAGGCTTTAGGAAGATTAAAATAACAATTAGATAATTATGTCTACAAGAATAACATGACATTTTGTAGCTAGACAAGGGAACAGAAAGTGGGGATAGTGATATTAGCAGATAACACTATTAGCAGAAGCATGTTTTAGGTGGATATGCAGAAGTTTAAGATATTCTCTAAACCAGCTGAAGTTCCATGAGGCCTCACAGACCCTTTATCTGCCCACAGGGTCTCGTAATAAATTTTCTATTCCTTGATTTCAGTGTTTCTCAGTTTTCCAACAGTTCAAGGCCCTCCAGGACATGTCTACCTACTACTCTGTCCTGAAGCTGCTCTCCTTTGCCAGCTAAACCCTCTGGTACATTTGGCTGTTGTTTTGAGACAGTCCTCCTGTCAGAGGACAGCTTGGCAGGATACCCAACTCTGTGCCAAAAGATCAAAGTGATTTTGAACATGTTGCCTTATGCTTGTTACACACTGTATGTTATAGTCATTACCAGCTTGCCTAAAGAAAAATCAGTGGGAAACAGGACAAGAGATCAGAGCTAGGCACTCCTTTTCAGACTGAGTTTAAATGGCTTTACAAGGAGGGCAGAGCTGCTTGTAATGAAGAGTTAGCGGTATCCAGTGGATTTGCACCTACAAAACTGTTTGTGAAAAACTCCTTAGCAAAGTCACAGAATCATAGAATAATTTAGATTGGAAAAGACCTCTAATACCATCAAATCCAAACATTAACCCAGCACTTTCAAGCCCACCACTGGAGCACGTCCTTAAGCACTATGTCTATACATAGTTTTGAAGACTTTCTGGGCATGGTGCCTCCACCATTGCCCTGTGCAGTCCGTGCCAGGACTTGCCCACTGTTTTGGTGAGGAAATTTTCCCTAATATCCAAACTAAACCTCCCTGGCTCAACTTGAGATTGTTTCTTTTTGTTCTATCACTTGCAACCTGGGAGCAGAGACCAACTCCCACCCGGCTACAGCCTCTTTTCGGGTAGTTGTAGAGAGTGAGAAGGTTTCCCCTGAACTTCTTTTTCTCCAGGTTGAGCACCAGCACCCCCAATTTCTTCAGGAGCTCCTTGTAGTACCTGTGCTCCAGACTCTTCTCCAGTTCCATGTTAGTCCTTGCCCATCTGTGGAATTTAGCCACTGGAGCTACTGATGATTTTATTCAGAAGGAAACAGTTCATTCCTCAAGTGGAAGGCTACTGCAAACCGTAGTTGTTTTTTAGAAACAGATAGATAAAAGATATGTGAATTCACAATGGAGAGGTTCAGTCTTCATCACATGAATATCTGATGTAAAATCCTGAGTGCTCATCATATTTTGGTTAAAAATTCCATGAAAATGTTTAATCTTAAGACAGTAAAATAGCTGGAAGATATTTTTAAATGGATAAGCCTGCTTCCAAACTCATGCAAATCCCTCAAGGAGACCTTTACATCACCAACCTTGGAATTTAATTTGCATGAAATAAGGGGGGCAATGATAGTCCATACACTGTAATATATATGTATGCAATTGTGCAAGTAACATCAGCAGGATCACCATGAAACATCCATGATGCAGCTTTGTGGACAGGGACAACAGAATGAGGATCCAAACAGATAAAGCATTCACCTTTGGCACTTTCCACTGGTGGAGATTAGGGACTGGATTTTTTGTAAAAATATTTAATAAGTCAAGATAAGAACGATTTCACAGGATGAATTTCAGAAACATTTGACAAAGAGCTCTTCAGAATCTCCTGAGATCTATGAATTAATATAAATACATATAAATATTTAGAAATATGGTATATATGATTAAAGAAGATGTCTCCCATTACAACAGCTTGTCTGGTTGGACCAGAATAATCAACAGGAGATGGTTCTTTAAAGGGGGTTGCTGGTTGCCCATCTGCTATAATCCATGCAACAGAAAAACGTGCCAAGTCAGCTTCTTCCCCATCTAAGAGTAATTTATAAGCAAAGCTCTAAACTGTTTGTATGTGTTCAGGAAGGAAAAGGGGATGAAAATAACACCTCCTGAAATAATATCTCCTCTATTGCTTTTCAGGAAAACACAAGTAGGGATCAGATCCTTCTCCAGCAGGTGGAATGAACCCAAATAAAATACATCTCTACTTATAATATGGAGCCATGGTGCTAAAGAGAGCTAGACATATACCAGAAAAAATGCATAATTGATACAGGCTGGTCCTTCTGACAATCATATCTGCACTGATTACTGAAATAATGAAATAAAACTGTTTATTTTTCCTTTTGGAAGCAGTTAAAAATCTAATCAAATTTTCCCATAGTTTAATCTGACTGCTGCCATACTCCCCTGGTTATAGAATTTCCTCTAGCAACAGGTGAGGACAGGTTTGACACAATAACTATGTCCTAACGATGTTCAGAGAAACAGCTCTTTTTGGGCTTATAGAGCAGAATCTCTTGAAGTTATTATGATACTTAGTAAGACTGACTGCATTCTGGAGGGTTTTCCAAAATTACACAAATTAATAGGGATGATAAAACATTGTTTTACCTAATTTTTGGGCAGAGAAAAGGAAAGAAAATGAGAATAAAGGTGTTTGTGGCAGTATTGAGAATAAAATTCTTTTTCTCTTTCATGTTCTTTAATCATTCAAGTTTAATTTATTTTGTTATCCTCTGTATAGATGTATAAAATTGTGCCAATGTATGTATGACTTCTCCACCGACTCTCAAATCTCACTGTGGTTTCTTGGCATAAAGTTCATATCTTACACTACAATTTTGTGAAAAAGAGTGCCTTCCATCTTACTGTACTGTACTGCTAAAGTCACAAATCAAGCAATATGTAAGGTGCTCCAAGGTTATTAAATAATAACTACTGTAAGATGGACAGAAAATATCTAAGCTGAGTTTCTTAAATGATTGATTTTAACTTTGCCTGTTTATTTAGGACATTTTCTTAATTTCTTTGTTCTATGATGCATGCTAAAAAGACATTTATACTTAAAAAGCTTAACCATAAATTCCAACATATTTTAAAAACTCCTGAAACTGCAGTCTTAAACAACACAGCAAACAGTTCACTATGAACATCCTGTAACCTGCCAATGTTGCTAGTGATACCCAAACCTTAATAAAATATAACAGCATAGTTTGAAATTCAGAAAGTTTTTGCATCTGAGCAATGTTATTTAAAGGTCAGACAGCTGTAAGTGTGATAAATGTATCTTTGTTATAAGCAGTTGCATCAAAGGAATCTAACATAAGACTGAACATCTGCAAGTGCTGTAGCAAATATCATTCATCTGACAGACCAACTAATTTGCTGCAGTTATTCCAGGAAGATTTTACATCCAGATAGCTGAAATTTCTATATAAAATGTAATTTACTGCTGAAATACCCTAGGAGGAAACTTCACAATTCAGTTGTGCCTGTTGAGCCTTTGCCAAACACCTCAGGTCCTTAAATAATCGGGCCAAATCTCCATCTGGTGTAAATTAGCACACCTCCACTGGTGTCAGTGGAACGATTACGATTTACACCAGCAGAGACTATAAGCATCTGTGTTTATTCATGCAAAATAAATGATTTCATGAAATGATTATGAAACAATTAAGCCTGGCATTTACTGGCATCATGTAACTGCATGTCATCCTGTGTACCTGCAAATACAGGCAGTTACATACAAAGAGCACTCAAACTGAATATTGGATTGAAATCACAGCAGATAACTAAAGCACCAGCGACACAATTCCCTGCTGAAAAGAAATTTAATGAGGATGATGGAGAGAAATGATTCTGTAGTCTATCCTTCTCTTCTCTTAATTTAATACTTGATGCAAAGTTACAGCAAATTAGTAGATTGTGTCTCTTTCCACCTTTTTTTCCATTAATGATGAACGTAAAACGAGTTAATTCTTACAGATAGTGCACTGTAGAACTGCTTTTAGACAATGCAGGCAGATGGACTCTCTCTTTCCTGACTCCTTATTAAACTAACCATCTATAATATTAATGTTTTTAACTATAAATAACATTTTATCAGCTACTCTCTCCTACTTTACACTTCAATTGTAAAGTATAGAATTATATGAAGTTTGTGTACAGGACTCCTCCTTTGAAAATCTCAGTGGGCTTTGATTCTTCATCTGTATGACTGTGATTCAGCATGGCAGGGGTTAGCTCTTAGATGCCACTGTTCTCCAGGAATTGGTAGTGATGATTAAGTTGAGAATCCCAGCCCTGATAATTAGCTCAGAGATTCTGTATCGGGATATGTGCTCTGAAAAGAAAAAAAAAAGGGAGAAAAAAACAAGAGAGTGAGGAAAGGAAAAGAAGTGATTTTTAGAGCAGTTAGGCCTAAGGGGATGACTAACTAGCTGTCGCAGATTTTATAACTGCCAGCAGCTGGTTGGACAAAAGAATTATTTACTATTTGGAATGGGCATGTTTATCGTCTCCTCCTTGATTTACTGGTTTAATAGGTTGCTCTTTGAAAGACAGAAAAAAAAGAAAGAGAGAGGGAGAGAAATGGTGGGGAGAGAGAAAGAAAGGTAACAAGAAAGAAAAGAAGAAAGAAAGGAAAGAATAAAAAAAGAAGAGAAAGAATGAAGGTAGAAAGAACAATCATTTTCAGCTATGTTAATAATTTCATAATGTGTTCCCCCCAAAATGATGAATAAAGCTCCACTGAAAGAAAAGTGTCAATACTTTTTGTGCGATGTTTTTCTTCTATGTCTGAATCTGAAGGATAATTTTCTCAATGCAGGTCATTTTTCCACCTGTTTTTTTTTCATATATCACTATTGTTCTTGAATGGGGTAAGAAATTCAACCTGTTATACTTACAGCATACTAGATTTGTACTGGAGCATTTTACATTTATTATAGACATAGAAAAAGTAACAATAATATCTTTCATTTTAGCAAGGCTAGAATTTTTTTACTACAGGTGAATAGGATTTACAGATGGGTTCTTTTATTTGGGTATGGACTGCAGATTAAAGGTAACAACTAAGGCTAACACCCTTTTAGCTGTGACAGGCATTCATTTTAAATGATCAGTGGAACCTTTTCTTAAAAAACAGATATTGTGTTTCCATGCCAGCACAAGATGTACTCAAACCTATTATCAGAGATTTTTCAGTCTAGAAGGTATTATGAAAATCCAGTTAAGAAATGCTGTTTTTAAAGAAGGCAACAGAACACTTTTGTCCTGTAATGTATTCCTCCAACGTAATTATATATTTTCCCATTAAATTTGTTTGTGGATTCATTCAAACCCCCAGAATAAAGTTTTTTGTTGAAAGGTTTATTCAAAATGTGAATTTTTGTGGCTTAGGAGTCAATAGAGATGGGTCAGTTATTCAGATGAGCCTACAGAGGAAAAGTTTGGCTAATACATGGACCTTAACAAATCCTGACTGCTAATATGTGCATGTGCAATTATTTAAGTTTTGGTGGCCGAGAAAATGTATCAGGGGAAAAATAAGAATCTAACCTTTGGCCTTGCCTAGAAAAAAAATCTGTTTCAAATATACACTATGAAATAGGATTCTGAAGTGTCCTCTTAAGATATGGCATTTTAAGGGTATCATTTGGCCTCTTTTGTAGGTACTACAGAGGTCAAAGATGTCAAAGGGCTCTAGTACTTTAAAAACTGTTTGGGGTTTTTTCCTGAATATTTTCTACAAATATGCTAGGGGCCCAGTTATAGTGTATGCTTTTTTCTCTCTCTTCTAGATTTATTCAAAAACGATACAAGTGCTGATATAAAAAGACATTGTGACACCTGATTACAACATAAACTCTGATAGTGGTGATTGTAGAATTAGTGTGGGTATTTTTGAGCATGGGACATCTGGCATAATTCTTAAAGAACAAGGTCAGTCTGACATTCATATTGCATAGTGTGCAAATAGTCAGGAGCTGCTGTTAATTTGTAAAAAACACACAAAACTCCACACATAATAGCCCCAAAACCTAAACAAGAAGCCATATAGTGCAAGCAGACCACAAACTTCTTAGAAGCAAGACACATAATGCCTCTGGGGAGGCACTCTGGGGTAAAATTTCAGGTCTGCCCCACCCCAAAACAAACCATGCTCAAGTCCCAAACATCATTGTAGTGGAATAAACTGGTTATGGGTCTATTTTCTACTTTGGTAGCTTTAAAGTCACAAAAGCACATTCACTTAAGCTAGCTAAGGAAAATCTGTTTATTCAGCAAGATGCATGAAAAATGTGACTATTTCAACAAAATTCAAATAGTGGCAAATTATACAGAGTTGCAGAACAAAATCATGGAGGTTCTTCTCATTGTAAAAATATGGAAGATCTAATAAAATTCTGTTAAAGCCACAAGTGAGAACAATCAGATTTAGTGTGTTGCACATTCTGAGAACCAAAGAATGTAACTGCCTTGTGATGCTCAGTTTCCTAAGTCTTCTCCTTTACCCTGCCTGAATTGTGCAAGCAGAAAAACAATTGGTTCTGATTATGAAAACAGCATATATGTGGGACTTATATTCATTTCAGCAAGAATTAGTTTCATACAATGGAGACTATGATATGGTCCGTGATGTTTAAAAGGCAACAAGCCTCTAACTTTCCTTGCTAAAATCTGTGTTCTTTTAATATCAAATATATATCCATAGATTTTAATGAGGAAAGGCACCATATAAATTCTGAGAAATCATTTCAATACATTTAAATTAATTTCTGGAACAAAAGAGAGTTTTTCTGGATCAAGCTTCCACAATAATATGAATAATTAATCTTTCATTCCAAAATTTCTCTGGGAAGAGTGGCAAATGGTTTTCATTTGTTACTAAACATCAATCTTAAATTACTCTAAAGACTGCATTTTTTGTCATGCAACATGTTGTATATTCTTAATCTGTTGAATGAGGACATTTCAAGATATACCTTAAAAGACATCATACAAATATCTCCTTTCAAAACAAATAAATTAGTGAATTTTTTCTCAATTCTGATTCATCATCCTAATACTAGATTCTTTATATTAATTTTAAATCAGTGCTGTATTACCAGAAAATTCTAACTCCAAATACTTTCGTTCTAACCATATAATCACACAGCTATCTTTGTCCAGAGGGAAAGTTCTGAACCCTAATGTGATTTCTTTCTCCTATTTTCATTCTGTGGTGTAATTCAGATTTTATTCTGAATCCGATCCCATTTGAAGCTGAAGAAAAGAGAGCTAATCTGGTGCTGTTTATTTGGTTAATATCTGTTAAAAATAAAATTGAGTATCACCCAACATGCAGAAAGATGTCTGAGAAAAGAGAAATAATAAATACTTAAAATTGCAGCTTATTTTTTAATCTGTAGTCAGCACAGGTGAAACAGACGATGATTTTTTTTCTCTGTCCTGGGCTTGGTCTGGCTAGAAAAGTCTGGTTCTTTGAGTTTCAACAAAAACATGAAAATAAACAGAAGAGACGACAGATGGATTGTTCTGTTTAGACAAAAAGGTAAGTTACTTTTATGTTGTGGAAAATTTATCCAAACATGGACTGATCAATAGCACTAGTAGTTTTACATTAATACAGATATGGAAGAGTTTGTAGGTGTTTCCAAAAAGTATGCAGTAACTCTTCCATCTCTTTTAAGTAAGTTAATTCAAAGTGTAATTCTTTTATGACATTTTTTACAGCCAGCACTACTTTTCAGTGTTGTTACAGCTTTTTTTTTTTTTTCTTTTTTCAGTTAATAGGTAGGGAAGTGATAATTCTCAGTCTCAGCCTTGGGAGTACTAGTATGGTCCTTCACTGAGGACTCCACAGAGCACTATCAGTGATCCAGAAACAAAAGATACCCCTTGTGTTCTCTAGTCTGATCTCAAAGTCCAAGGCTGTAATTCTCAGAAGTGTCAGGCTTGCATAAATTCTTGTCAAAATCAATATAAAGTGGATTGTAGAGAATTATGGTAGTTAAAATATTCTAGAAGTGATTAAGCAATCTTGACTTGTTCTCACACCCAACTGTACTCACATTTCTTACAGAGGCTCAGTGTTATTGTCATAGGGTAGCATCCCTGATGAGGCACACAGACTAACCTCTGGTCAGACCTGCTATTTCCTGCCTGCCAGTGTAATCAATGATGGGAAGAGTAAGATGCTTAAATTGGGGATTTTAAGTGGTAAGCTGTATATAGCCCATAAAGATTGTCCAATTTACTGATTGTTTTGGATGCTACATCTGTGGGTTAGTTGCCAATGTTGTACTGCTGAATCTGAAAAGCCACCAAATACAGATCACATACCCATGAAATAGAAAGACACGATGAAGGCATTGGTTAGGTGGAGATTATTGGAGAAATTTGAGGAGGAAAAATGAGAAAGAAGGACTGAAAAAAAATGTGCTCCCAAACACCAACCTGTTTTTCTCTGCAGCTTCAGAATGTTGTGATATTTTGAACTCAATTGCAATCATGAGAAAAAAAAAACCAACTACAGAGGAGAGCAAAAGAAAGAAAGAGAAAAAAAGAAAAAGAAAAAGAAAAAGAAAAAGAAAAAGAAAAAGAAAAAGAAAAAGAAAAAGAAAAAGAAAAAAAAAAGAAAAAGAAAAAGAGAAAAAGAAAAAGAAAAAGAAAAAGAAAAAGAAAAAGAAAAAGAAAAAGAAAAAGAAAAAGAAAAAGAAAAAGAAAAAGAAAAAGAAAAAGAAAAAGAAAAAGAAAAGATATATGTAATCTATTTAAAACACAGGTAGAAAATAAAATAAAAGACATGTTTGACATATGTGGAGGTACCATCAACAATGTGGACAGTTTCAAAAGGAAACACCACCCCCTTTCTCCCCCGCTTCTCCCCCTACTTCAAAATATAACATACCTGAGATTTTGGAAATCCTGTTATACTAAAAGGCTAGGTGACCTCAACTTTCCTGAGAAACAGTAATTTTCTGTGCAAGACTTTCCTGCATTCTTTTAAATTAAACATTGTGATACAGTAAAAAGGTCTGTTAGAAAGTTGAGTACAGAAACACATTTCTGCATGTCAGCAAAGGCTGACAGATCAATAACTGATAGCGTCCCTGCTGGAAGGAGCCTTGGTGTATTGTTGCTGCATCATGAGTGCTTCTCTCAGAGTCACAGACAATGGAGCAGTGATGAAGGTAAAGAAGAGAAACAGTAAGCAGAAAAAAGTCTAGCAGAACATTTCCTGCATAGGATTGGAGCTCATACATTAGTGGAAATGCTTCTGCATGTTACTACAATACCTCCCTTATTTTTCTTGACATGTTTGTGCCCTGGTTGGCCCCTTTTTCCACCCCCCTCAAGTCTCAGTAACATGGGAGAGATGCTTTCTGACAGACAAAAGATAATCTTACACTTGACTTCAAATATCAAGGCATTTTAACTGGCACACTTTATACTGAATAATTCATGGCTATTCAAGCTTCACTTCACAAAGAAAGTGCTTTCTCTTTGCAGTGACTAGATATGAGCAGCTAATTCATTATTTAAAGAGATTAAGTATTAGCAACTGGTGTGGGCTCTTCAGAGCTTTTTTATTCCCTTTGCTCATGTTATTCCCTGCCACTTCCCTGCCTAGTATAGATTTTAGATTGATTTTACCATGTTCAAATCTTTTTTAAACAGATCTCTACCTTAAACCCTCACTATTTCCAGTACTGCACTGTCCCACTTTAAAATGTAAACTAATAGGTAAAAATTGCAATATACTGGTGAAATGTTTTAAATCATTGTGAACTCATGAGAACATGCACAAATAAAATGGTTTTACCCTTTTTTAAAAAGCAGCAGGTAAAATTTGGGAAATGGTGATATGTATTTAGGACAGCCTCACATCTTGGACTGGGGAAAGAAGAATGGATGTTTGATTGAAACAACACAAATTCCTCATTGCTAAATTTTGAGGAGCTGCGGTTGTGTAGATCAGCTGCTGGCACTTGGGGACTTCTCTCCTCTAGGAGGCAGACCCTTAAATGCTGAAATGAGGTGGAATGATTTAAACACTAAAAGCTCTGCCATTAGATGTTACTTCGCAGACAAATTCATTCCTTCAGACCAGAGAGAATTAAGATTGTTCTGTTTTAACAAAGTTCTTATGAGCAAAATTTCTTGTAGCTTGAAATTAAAGAGACCTATTTCCTGGGACTCGATCAGACTTCAAAGCAGCTTTTAGTCTCTCATGCATTACTTTTGATGAAGATTTAGTGGCACATAGTGATATATTTTGGTAACAAAAAGTGCAAATTCAAGCAGAGTATAGCTGGGGAAGATTTTTCTTCTGATAATACCACCAAATGTGCCCATATCTGTGACATAAGTGTCAACACTTTACGGTACTGCTGTTGGGTCCAATATTATCCTAGAGTCCCACACAGCAGGAGTATTGCAACTAGATGGTCTTTAAGGTCCCTTCCAACCCAAATCACTCTATAAGTTTGTGATTCTGTGATTCCATGCATGGCCAACTGTGCATGAACACCTTTTATGAGAAAGAGATCCTCATTTGGTTTCTTTACATGATGCATCCACATGCCAGAGGCAAAGGCATGCACCTACAAGGCAGCACATGCCTTCAATGCCTGTCATCTCATGAAACTCCTTTGCAGCTACACAATTAGTGCAATTTACAGAAAACAGACTTTTTAACATCTTTCTGCTGCCACTGTTTTAAAAGTAACAGCCTTAGCAGTGGTATAACCTTACTCTGCAGAGGAAGAATACCGGTGTATACCTAAAAAGAAGAGTAAACCTAGAAGCCTCAGACAGCAAAGCATTTGAACCCATTATCACATCCACATGAGTAGCCCCAGTGAAATGCTGAGTTCTCCAGATCTAAAACTGTAAAGTTTTGCAGGTTTGTGTGCATCTCTGCATAAAATCTGTGTCTCAACAGCATTTAAGATGTCTTTAGCTCACAGATGTGAACTAAGATGAGCTGGTTTCTTTTGGTGAAGGGGAAATGTTTCTACATCTACTGTTTGAGTTGGAACAAAGTTAATGTAATTGAAAAAATGTTAGAAAGTAACTGTTCTATCAAAATGTAGGTTTCTTGCAACTTGGTATTATTGCTGTGAATTCCATGAATCCAGGCTTCAGGTACAAGGCACATTGTATTTATGTATACAAATAATAAAACAAAGTGAAGAAATTTCCTTTCATTTCAGGCATGGGGACCTGGGGAAAGGCAGCCTGTGCTTTCTTCTGTGCAACTGAGGAAGAGACAATGAAATCCCAGCACCTAACCAAGTGTTTGAACCCAGATTAGCTTTAGATACCCCACTTCTGCACAATGATGATAGTGTTTGGGATATGTCCTGACGCTTTCACTTTCATCACTACAAGAGTCATAGGAAAATGAATTAAACCTCTCTCATATGAACAGTGTGCTTTAGCATGCAATTTCTTTACCTTATATACGAGTGTGCTCTCATTTGTGCTAAATAACTTGAAGAGAAAGATAAAGAAGTGTTTCTCCTCATACCTCTCTTTGCTACTGCCTTTTACCTGGTTTCACCATTTTATCTGACTTCACACAACTAATTTCTTTATCTTGTGCAAAAATATGAGTTAGAGAATCTGGTTAATTCAAGATTTCACTGATTTTTTAGCCAAATAGCTTGCAGCTCCCAGGATTTACAAGGAAAAACAGCAGTACCTGAGGTCACAACAAAAATTTAATTCACAACAGTTGTTTTAAGTTCTATTTAAAAAGCTTATAATTTTTTTTTATTAAAGGAAAAGATATGTTTTTATTCCACTGTTTGGACAGGAGAATGTCCACTGAATTCCACTGTACAACAGGAGAAAGCAGGGTCAAGGAAAGAGATCACTGCTTTCCTTAACCCTAGGAGCTTCCTGCCCTGAGAAGCAATCAGGAGGAAAGAGCTAATGTACAGAAATAAAACTGTAGGGTTTGCAATCTGGATATGCATGAAGTTGTTGACTGCTTCTTCCCCTGGTGGCTCTGTTGAAGCCAGTGGAACTTCGAGCTGATGAACATATTCTTACTTTAACTAGAGAAGGTTATATTCTGAGCTTTTTGGATAAGTGCAAATATTTGTCAACCAGATTTTGTGCCCATTTTTGGAAAAGTCATAGAATCAGAAAATATCCTGAGTTTGAAGGGGCCCACAAAATCCAGTTCTGGTCCAACATAGGGTAGCTCCAAGAACCACCATGAACAATCTTCAAATTATTAAGAAAATTTCTTCACTGAAAGGGTGGTTAAGCACTGGAGCAGGCTACCTAGGGCAGTGTTAGAGTTGCCTCATTACTGTAGACTTAGTGCCTAGGGACATGATTTAGTGGTGAACTTGGCAGTTTTAGGTTAATGGTTGGACTTGAGGATCCTAGAGGATTTTTCCATACTTTATGATTGTATGATTCACAAATAAGGTTTGTTAATGCTCTTTCCTTACTATCTAGGAAGACAATCAAAGTCTCGTTTGAATTCAGGTAAACTCTTCCCAGTGCCTTCAGGGGTTTTGGTTGAGAAACATTCTTGTCTGAGGAAAACTGGCCTTAAATTCAGCTCCCAAGTTTCTATGTCCCTTCTCTGGGCACATGAATGGGGGTGGATGGTAGTTACCTTACACAGAACATGCCCTTTCTACCTCTCAACCATAAATTACATCCTGTGCAGTGCTGTGAGATTTTTCTTGCAGCAGTAATCTCTAAAATCTGTGATAAGTATGGGGAGGATAAGGTGCACAGTAATTTTCAATTTTAGGTAAAGAGAAAAGACAGTTTCTAATAAGAAGCATTAAACACTTGCATCCTTTTCTTTCATCCTTTACATCAAAGTGAATTTTTACTTGCTATCAAGTAGTAAAAGATATACAGCCCTAAAAATAGATGACAATTTTTGCCTTCTAAATTGGAGGCCAGTTTTCAGAATAGACTGGATTGTATATTTGTACTGAAAATTAATTTTATATTTGGAAAAATAATTACTATATCATATCCGGCTTCTTATAGCCCAGACGAATGAGCTCAAAAATTCTAAATCGTTCACAACCAGCTCAGTTTTTTTATTAGACAAAACAAGACATGTAGAAGGCCAAAAGCTTTTTTTAGTGATTTAAACATATTTTGGCTTAAGAATATTGATTCCCTTAGCTTGCTGTGTGGGTGGTCTAAAGCTATGTCAAAAGATATTGCATTTCCCTCAGAATTTATGCACTCTTCTCTTCTATAAAAAATAATTATCTCTTCTAGGCAAAGGTAACCTTGCCTAATTTTGTACAGAAAAAAAGCACAGGGTATTAAAATATGTGTTTGTGGAGATAAAACATACATCCTGAAGTCCTTAGAATCTCTCTGATCCTGTCTCTGTCACCAGCAATTTATCTTCCTAATTTATCTATCCAATATCAGGAATTTCTAAATTGCATTAAACAAAGGTGATTATCTATATGATGAAATAATGCTTTCCTTTGAGAATATCTCTCTTTTCCCTGTTCTGTCCTCTAATCATTGTAAAGAAGAAGTAAATTGCCTTTTTTTTAATGTGTGGAATGCAGCATTTCCTTCTGTAGGAAGATTTTTTATTTTTGAGGTGTTTTTCAATAAACCTTTCAGATCTGATCTGTGAAAGGCATTGAAGGCTATTCTAAACTCTGAATCTGGAGACTGAAGGGATTTCCACTATGTTGAGAAAGCAGCACAGTGATGCAAGTGTGTGAGTAAACTGAGAATTCCCTGAAAGATTTTTGAAGTAGAGCATTCATCCTCCCTTGATCTTCCAGGTAAAATACACTAATTATGTTTAGCACCCTGAAAAGCCATCTCCATGTACAACTCCTCTGCCAGGCAAACCAGCAAGTTGTCCATGATACTGTCCAACTCAGTGATTTTGCAGATTATTTTTCACTCACAAGTAAGAGCATTTCTCATGTCGCAGATTCTCCTGCTTCCCTTTCTTCAGTACTCAGCAGCAGGCCCAGCAGTGGTCAGTGAGAAACCTCCCTCCATCACTGTGTGAACAAGCAGGGATTTGAAAATATCTAAGTGTGCCTCATCCCTGAGGAAGGGCAATTTCAGTATTCTTGTGATATTTCAGTTCAAGTCCTTGCTGCTGTAGTAGTAGGATGCTACATACAATTTTCCTGGGCAAAGTAGATTTTGGGGATTTTTCCTTCCTCCTTCTGAAACAAGTGCACAGTCATCAGCCACTTCTTAAAACCCATTATTCCATCTAACATCTGGAACAAAGTGCTGTTAGGGGAAAGCAGGCTTGAGACAATAACAGCATGAATGCTTCTTTATTCTCAAGTCTAGATAGGCTATGAATGGAATTTCTTTTTTTTGAAAATACACTTAGGAAAACAAGGAGAAAATATAACCAAAGAAAATTTTTTTCTGCCCTTTAGTATACTTTATTTTATGTATGTATGTATACATGTTAAATAATATAAAAGAAAGGAACTTACTGAAGAAAAAATGATGACTATTTAACCACAAACTGGGGCTTGATTAGGTTAATATTATTATCCTTAATTATTAACATACATATATACATGAATAAGTCATTGCCTGCTAAAATGTCTGAAATTATTAAGAATTTTATTGTAAGACAGCTTTAGAAAATGTGATGCATTAAGTGAAATACTGTATTAGAGAATAAAAGACAAAGAGATAAAAGTCTTAAAACAATAGACCAATTGATCCTTACAAAGGATCCTTACACAGGGAACTCTAGAACAAGTATATGGTAAGGGTAGTGTAAATGGAAACTTTCTGGATGTAATAATAGTTCTTAACATTTTATGCATGCTGTACCTAGTAGTTGTGGATTTTTTTTATTATAGGCAAACAAATATATTTGGTTTTGAGCAATGAGATTAAGGAGAATTACCTAAAAGGTTACTATTAACATCAGGTGACTATTTTAATTGACAGATAGAAAAAGTGTATTTCTTTTCTTTAGTATGTGAGATTATATTAAAACAGGTTATTTTTTTCCATCTATAAATGTAGATATTGGGGACTGGGGAGTGCTTTTGTGTGCTAATGAATAAAACAACCTATATATGTTCCTTGTACCAGGGCAATAATGAAACTTTTCATGCCAAATCCTGAGACTTTACTCATCAGTAAGGTCAAAGAGAGTGTTGCCCAAAAAGGAATTAGGAGATAAACCCACAGAAACTTACATTAGTAGAAGTCAGAAGGCTATTTTCCCTATTGAAATGTTTGTAGAAAATGTTCTTCTATTTTCAAGATTTGTCTGAAAATAGATTTTATTTGAAAAGAAGGCCATGACTTTGCCTTTTTAGCTGAGAAGGAATTTCCTTGTGAAAACAAATGTCTCATTGAGAAGAAGAATGATTCCTTTTAGCCTAAGTCTTTTCTTTCACTTTTGGCATTACAGTGCTTTTTCTCTCAGTTTCTGTTTCTTTAGAGCAGAGGTGGGATTCAGGGGCTGGAGAGTGGGAGCAAATGGGAAATGGAGGAGTGAGGCAGGCGAAGGACTATGAGTGAAGGTGAAACCTTCTTTCCAAAGCCCTCAACCTTCCATCTGCTTATCCTTAAAACCATAAGTATGGCTTGCTAGCTGATTTAATGCTTCATGTTTTTTGGGATGCGTTGAGAGACTGACATGATAACTGGCCTTGACTCAAAGAGTTGGCCATTTGCAAAGGCAGAGTGTGCTTTTCTGGGGCAAGGTTTGCACCTCCCCAAACAAAAATGGAAGAGGAGAGGTTTTTGTACGTGGTGGTGAAACCTTTGATCTGTGTAAGACAGAGAGGGTGAGCACTGGAGCCTCTGGATTTTGAACCAGATAAAGGAGGAGACTGATAAGAAGCAGACCCTGATGAGGTGGGGTTGTGCTTTTTATCATGCCAATGTCCTCCCTTACACAACTGGCTCGATTGTAAAACTCTCCCCCTCACCCTCCAGCTCCAGAAAAGGTCACATTCACAGGAAGGCTGGAGGTTAATTAATCTCTTTTGATGGGGCATAGCTGGCTCAACTACACGGATGACACAGGGAGTTGTCATCTCTTAGAAAGGCTCATAAATCATCAAATACTCCCAGAGTACCCCCCAGACTTTCCTCCTGAGGTCTGCCACCAGAGGACTGCACAAGTGTTACAACAGAAACACAGTGCTGAAATAGACAGTGCAATACTTCTTCTTCCCACCCAGGGGAGGTATATTCCACCTAAGCCTAAATGTACATTAACAATTGATCTTTGTGTTTCATAGGCTTTTTGCAGCCCTTGACAGATAAAGACTGTGGCCATCACCTCTACAAATGGACACTGAAATTGCAACAAATAAATCTTGTCACTGAATCCACAGGTGGTGATATATTTCCTGTCCTCTATCTACTCTTCTCATATCTTTTCTTTCTTTTTCTTTCTTTTCCTAATATATTCTCTTAATTTTCTTACTTTTATACTGCTATATTTCTATAGATAATAAAAATAGCCAAAATGGTTACCTACCACCCTTCCATCGCAAGCAAATTGTGCTAAAATAAACCTTACATATGTGTATATGTAAACACTGGTCATTCAGTGTTGTTTCACTCTAACTTACCCCAAGGTATCTACTACAAAGAACTTCTGTAACCTCACCTTCAAGGCAGGTTGTAATATATGGATGGGCCAGCCCTGCGGGATGGGCTGCAGGTCCTTTAGCAGTAGCTCTGGAATTTCTTGGTCCAAGGAGAAGGGCAGATTTCTCAGGTAGACCCCTGAGAGCAGCAGTTTTGCTGCAGAAAATTTGTTTTTGAATGTGGACACTGATTCCTTGGAGAGGAGATTTAGGAAAAAGAAATGAAAAAGATTAATTTGTGCATGAACTCTCGCAGCAATAATGAGTACTTCAGAATTGTCCTGCACAGGATTCATCTACAGGAGATAAAAGACTCTGCACTACTAACATTGGTATTTCAGAAAAGCCCTGTATTTTTACTTGTATTGTTTAAATCTAAAATTCTCCTCTGCTGTCACTGTAAATTTATAGATGTCTGTCTATTAATATACGAATATACCTATCAGTCTTTATGACTTACATACCTACAAAATCATTCTCTAAATAATTTTCCACATTTCAAGTCAAACAATTTCTATTGCTGGAATTTGAAGTAAATACTAGTTTGTCGTCTTTTTTTTTTCCTTTCTCTAGTTCAATATCTGTTTTGGAAAGTGATAGATACCTAAAGAAATAAAAGTCCCTCTGATTCTATATTTTAAATGGAAGTGTCTAGAAACAGCATGATCTCAACAAAATTTCCATTTGTTTTCCTTCTCTATGCAGATAAATTAAACACCAGACAACTCAGCTCCATTGCTGCTTATTTTGACACACAGAGAATGTACCTTTAAAATTTCCTTTACTTTTTAGTATATCAGCTACTGAGCTCTCATTTAAATTTCAAATGCCTTTTGATCCTCCAGTTTTTGAGGCACATTTTTTTTGCTTTATCCAGAAAACCTTTGGTTCCACGTGTGCCAGATGTTTGCTTTTCTAGCACGTCACTTTGCATCTTTCTTCCCTAGTGCTCACTCCACAGCCTATCTTATGCATTTCCCTCCCTGTGTGCTTGCACTGCATTTTGATATATTGCTCAGTGTTTTTGTGAACTTAAATAAACCCATTTTCAGTGTCAGAACTTCTCCTATGATGTGACTGTGGTCCAGACCTTACCTTTGCATGTGAATGCCTTCAGATACTTTCGCTGTCAACAGGAGCTTAATATGTATCTTTAACCCATGTTTTTCTTCTGAGACTTCATTTAGTAAAAAATCTAGATCTACATACACTTTGCCACTATCTGCATGCAATAATCTAGAATATGCATGGCATTTGGATTTTCTACAGGAGTACATCAGCACATGCCCACATGCTTTTTTTACAGCCTAATGAAGTTGAATAGGAAGTAAAAGTACTTTTCCTGTCCATATCAAGAAGCCTTTCTTCAAGTGGAACACACAGAAAAGTAATTGCATCTTTTGCTGCATAAGGATTTACTTACTTTGGCTGGTTCTATTTGCATAAATTATAAGATTCAGAGAATACAAGAGATTGTATTTGAGCATTACAGATTTATGTTATAAATCTCTTATGATGATTTCAGAACTCAAACATAGTAATGTTGGTGATTTTGGTTCAAGTGGTAAGATTTCAAGACTTTAGATGTAGTTTCTACCACAAGGAAACCCAACGCAACTCAACCAACAAAAACATCCACATGAATTAAGAAAGAGAAAGAAGTTATTTCTTGGTCTAAAAATCTTTTCGGCATGCAGTAGAAGCAAGCACTATGGAAATTCCTTGCTCATAAATCTGAGTTTATCTTTGTGGGTCACTATGTAAAAGTGACCTCTTCCCATGCATAACTGTTTCTTATATCTTTCCCTGGCATGCTTTCCTTCAACAACCAGCTATTTTGCAGTCTATTGTGTTTGCAGTTGATCCCTATTGAACTCTTGAACCCATATAACCCATATAACTTCACCCTACTATGAACACAACAGCCTGGACAGGCCTCACAAGTTTTGGGCACATAGAGCAACTTTCTCAGTCTTGCCATTTGTGCTCAAACTAAAAGTTCTCACTGATATTACCTTTACACCTCTCAATCACCTTCCAGTTCTATATTTATTTTCCTTTTATGAGATACTTTCCTGTGATTTAAGATCCCACAGAATAAATGGGGAGATCAGTAATATTCTTTCACTGAGAAAAATTCTCAACAGTCTGTTACACAGTTTTAATTATTGTCAAGGAGAGGAGACTAGAAGAAAAACATATTCACATTCAGACAGGATACAAAAGTCCTTTTAACATTAAATTATTACATTAGCCATATTGAAAGTTAAAATTGTTTTTTTGAGGCTCATGTAGCTGATGGTACAAAAGATAATGAGACTGTGGAAGTCAATACTAAGAGAATTTCACTATGAGTAACATAAGACAAACAGTGCAGATATTCTTGTCCTGCACAAGGTATATAATGTAATATTCAAGAATATCTCTACAATTGTATTTTGTGTTTTGGAGAGGTGCCAGAGAGGTTTTTTATTGAAGTTTTGCCTCCTCATTTCCTTTCTTTGCAATATACAGTTTATTCCTGTGCTTTTTTTGATCTTTAAACAACAAAACAAATATGAAAAATAGCATAGGGGCACAGTTGGGTACAAAATAACTATGTTTGCTAAAAATATACAAACATCCAAGGCCTGGTTATATATATATATTATTGGTCTGGCTGTTTTCTGGTGGCTCCGGATTGATGAGTACAGTGAACAATCTAGAAAGTTTGCAAGCTATTTAAGGGGAAGCTACTCTCTGCATATACACTGTACTGAGAAAACCAAACATCTGGGACTGTTATAGTTAAATGGGATTTTTCTCTCACTCATGAACGATGTCTTTCTTATATTATCTATCTATGAGACATGCATACACATAAACATGCACACACATGCACGTATTTTATGCATACCCTGTTGAGGAGCATCAGAGGAACAGATTGTAGGCATGGCTATCTGAACTTTGTGTGATAAAATTCAATATTTTCCCAGAAATCCAGCTTTTCTTATTATCTCTCACTATGAGTAAAATGCAATTGTCACCAAGATTACATTAATAAGATCACAAAGTTAGGCACCTGAAGATGAGAAAATAACATAAACATAACATAAAAAGGTGCCCGAGCTTTATTATTTACTTTTAAATTTTATGATCACATCCCAGTTTTTTCAAAGATGACTATCTCATTCAGTTACTGGAATCGTTACTGATTAATTATGAGTTATCTGATATTTTGCTTTCTTTCCTATCAGCCTTTGCTTTGTTTAAAGCTTTGTTCTAAACCACTGTAATTTATTTATTAACATTTTCTTGTGTGGATCTCATCACCACTTCATGAAAAAGAAGTGGTATAAAAAGCTGTAACTAATAATCCCACATAAACACATATTAAAAAGAAGATGCCCAGGCAGATATGCTGTTTCCTGTTGTTTTAGTGCCTTTGGTTTTACATAGCAGTACAAAGAGCTTTCACAGAATTTCTTTATGTTTTCTTTCTGGTCCCTTGAGCTGTAAAATAGGCTTTTGATTTTATATAAATTTGGGTACAGTTTCCCAGAAACAGTCAAAGTCATACAAGTGATTCAAATGCCAACCTTTGTCAAATTTCAATTACATTCCCTAGAAGCTGACAAATTCAACCATTTTTTCATTAACCCAATCTCAGATATGGCTAATGAAATATTCTGAAATATTCTGAAATATTCCCGAATTCCAACATAAGGTTTAGAAGAGTTTCACTCAGACGATTAAATTTTTAAAGATTTTAAACAGTAAAACTGACAGCTTGACAGTGGAAAATGTCAATAAACCAAAGTAGAGCATCACTGTAGAATAGGTGGTTTTATAGTCAACCTGCAAAACTAAAAATTAGCCCTTAAAGGGATTTAATGTCTTAGAGAACAAATGTCTTAGATTTGATTATTTGCACCCTTAGACTTTTCCCTGAGCTCATTCCCATGCTCTTACTCTGCTGTTGTAAGTCAAATGGCTGAGAAAAGACAGGACTTGACTCCAATCGTTGTTGCACATCTGTGTTTTATTATATGCTTATAAGTCTACACTCAGAGTTGCACTGCATCAAAAGATTAATGGTTATGGTTTTAAGATTGCATACACTGAATTATTTTGTTCTGTAGTGCTGGTACAGCATCTCTGTCTGGCCACCTCAGAGTTTGTGTGTATCTCTTGGGAGTACTTCACAGTATAAAAATAAAATAAGAAACAAGCACAGAAGAGAATCAATACTCTACATGATCGTGGGTCCTTATGTATATTGTGCTACATCTCTAATTCAACAAACTAGGAAAGAGTAAGGACTACTGATTGTCAAATCTGATTCCTCTGGCAGATTTTATTTCCACAGCTTCCTGATTCTAAAATTAAGTGAACAATGTAGGATAAATTTTCTTGCTCAAATTAACTTATCAGACTTTGGTTTTGAGTAGGTTTTTAATGATAGAGTGGCAAATAGCTTACACTTAACATGGAATATCGATGTGTCATTCAATAAAAAAGTGTTTCAAGTTTTAAGAAGATTAAGGGTGGCGCATGAAACCTTTGATTCCAGATAGAAAAACAGAGATGCAAAATCTTTTAATAGCAAAAATATGGAACAAGACTTTATTTCTTGGGAAAAAAAGAAAAAAATTAGGAAGGATGGTTTTATTTATACACGTGAAAAAATTTATTTTTTCAGGTGAGCTTCTAGTGTTATATGAACACATATAGTGGTGTCCTTTGGTGGTTTGCAGAGCCATGAAGCCTTTCAATTACTTCAAGGTGGATGTAAACTGTAGCTCTCAGGAGGCGTTTCAGCCCTAGAGAGCTCTGTTTCATTCAGTTAATAAAATACAGTTAATACATAGATGATAAGTCATTGCGACTTTAAAGAAGGTAACGTATAGATACTGAAATCACTGTGGGGTATAACTTAAAGAACCCAAAACATCTGACTTCACTGTATTAATAGGATCTCAGGCCATTTACTGGACTAAGTAATTTGACCTACAAGAACAAGATTTCATCAGTTTACCTTAGTGGTTTTTTATTCTGAGGTCTGAAATTCTGTTGCAGAATTTTAAATAACAAAATTAAGAAAATTTGCAGTTCACGTGTACATTCCAGTGTTAACAACTATGGGAGGTGACTTTTGAGATTCACCTACCTCCTAATTTACTGCTTTCATTCATCTCCATCCTGAAGTTTCCTTCCAGCTATTGAATATACAGAGGGTACAATTAACAAAGTGTTTTGTGGCAGATTGCCAAGAGAAAGGCATGTCTGCTGAGGAGCAGTTATTGAATTTACAGACATAAATGACATGAAATTGTTTTCTGCAACACGAAAGCAGAAAACCATAGATAATTTCACATTCTCCATCCAATTTCTTATATTCCTTAATTCCTTTCAGTTTTAATATTTCTTATTCTAAGTCTCATCCTAATGAGCCCTGCCATGTATACAGGTTTCTTAATTTAAGGTATACCAAATATTTTAGAGGATGTTATGCTCACTTGACACCAGAGAGAAAAACTTTCTTTTTCAAGAAAAGCAAGACCTGGTTTCATATCTATTCACCTGGTTTTGTGTGACCATCGTTGTTATATTGACCATAATTTGCAATACAGACATCTCAGAAAGGTTCCATTGAGGCATGAGGGGGATATTTGATGTGTCGTAGAAGACATGGGGACGGTCATAAGTGAATGCCCTCTGTGGAAGTCAAATTTCCATTCCTCACACATTAGCAGACTAATTTCTCACTGCATTTACTAAGGCAGTGAAATTTGAGCTCAACAGAAGCATCTTACCGTAGGACAGATGACATGGCACTTAGAGCACTGTGCTGTGGTGCCTTGAGGACATTCACACCACAAAATGTCCCATCCAAATCCCCTCCTATTGCTAATGAGAGTGCGTCCTGACCCACTGTGTCCTGCTTGCTGAAAAGGGATGCTTTCCTGTGGACCATTCACTCAAAGATTAACTCAATCATCTTTGTGGATTCCTTCTAACTCAGAACATTCTGTAATTCTGTGACTGCATTTCTAATTTCTCCATGTTCTGTGTGACCTTTGGGTTGGGAGACAGTGGCTCAATCCCTGGCTGTGTCAGAGCTCACCTGCGAGATCTGAGGAGTTGTGCTCTAACGTTTGATATCTAAAATAGTGATAACACCATTTTCCTCCCTCAGAGGAATTCAGTGATGATAAATCCACGAAAGACATCAGATTTTTTCTAGTACTGTAGAAGCAGATAAGTTTCAAAAATAGATTAAGAGATGAGAGGTTTTTCCTTTTTTTCTTTTTTTTTTTTTTTGTTTGTTTGGTTGGTTGGTTTTTGTGGGGTTTTTTGTTTGTTTGTTTGTTTGTTCGGGGGTTTTTGGGTTTTTTTTAATAAGTTCCATAATAGTGAAGCATTCAAACCTAAACCTTCAGAATCTCAGTTTTCTTTCAGAAAATCAAAATAAAGTAGTAACACATTTTGCCTCTAATAAAACCTCACTTTTCCTCCACTTTAATTCCATTCTCCTTTCTTTTTCTGATATGTACTATAACGTGATATGGAAAGAACATTCAGAAACCAAATAATTTCAAATAAGAATGTAATCTTTTTAAAGGAAGCCTTGATTTATAAAGCCAACTCCCTGAGGTACAGACAGGTTTATCATTCTGCTATGAATGTCTGAGTGCATAATGGAATGCAGACTCTAATTTCTATAATGTGTTTGGATGATGCATTGCTCATTGAGAACTGAAGTGAAGCAAAAGAAGAAATCTCAAACAAATTCTTCTGAAATTTTGATCTTCTAATGCATTATTCAGGAATTCAGATAAGAGGCAAAAAATGGTGCCCAACTTTTGAAGTATAAAAAGGGTTCAGAAATTAATATTTTACAGTGATTTAATCTGTAATAATAAAGTTGCTTTTGTCTTTAGGCATTTACAAGTACCAACAGAAATGCAGATGCCCAATTATTGACACTGGACTCAGCTTTTCTTGATAAGTTGAATTTATCATGAAATCCATACCTTTTCATGATAAATTGAATTTATTTATTATTATGATATTGTTATGTTTGACTTACAAAGTACATAGACACTAGCCAGGTCTAAATAAAGATTAGAAAGGTTTGGTATGACACTTAATTGAATGCGCATTTTGGAGGCTGTATTTTCCCACTGAAATTACATATACAAATAAATCTTGATTATGACTGGATTTACAGCCGCTATTAGAAGCCCATCCAGATAGCTTCTTCCATTTTTTTCCTTTCTTTTTAAGTGCTGAAATGTTTAAGCTTTTACAAACAAAAGAAAGTAACTGGTTCTAATTAAAGCACAGCTAGGACATAAAATGTTTGTCTTATAAAAGTGTTAGGAAAGACTATTGCAATGTATATACACTATACTTTTGTTTCTAGCTCTTGTGATATTAACACAAGAGAGGTCATATTTGATGTTTTTCTTGAAAACGAAAGTTCTGCATATCATTTAGTATTTTAACATCAGTTTTGCTTATAAACAAAAAGTACATACTACTCGTGTTAGATGAGAATTTGAAATTTTTTGACCTAACGTGTACCTTAAAAGATGAAAAAGCCAGAAGATAGAGGAGAAAAACAAGAACTCAATTTTTTTTAATCATTATTTTGAGGCTATGTCATGATTTATGAGGCCTGATTTATAACTTTGGAATGTCTAGGTTTGGCCATACTGCCTTCATTTAAATGATCTCATCATTCATGAGTAGGTCACTGTCTTTTAGTCTGCTGCTGTCCTTAAAAGAAATAGTTAACAACAACAACAAAACCAACCACAACAACAAAAATTTTAAAATAAATACTCTTGCTCAATGAAAAATTGGATCTCCAGGAAAATATCATTGTGATGGGGAAAATATTAGCTTTATGCAGGCAAGAGAGTCTTGAATACACTTGGCCACTGGTGAGTAGGGTGCAAAGACTACAGCCATGGTGTGGGAGCTGGAGAAGTATAGACAGAGTAGCACTGTCCTGAGAGAAGCAGCTCTTCTTTGGACTGCTGCAAAATACCCCAGATGCAGAACAGATTTGACACAAGGGTCATGCTTGGCCTTCCTAAATAACAGAGTTAAAAAAAAATTTCACATACTCCATCACACAATGCAATGTCCATATCTTGTCTCTTGGGAAAAAAACTATTTAATTAGGAAGGGTCAAAGTAAAATCTGGAAACTGCAAGATATTTCTTGCTTTGCTTCCTTCTGTATTTTGCTCTCCCATTCCTCTCTACCTCACCCCTGACAACTGACTAGGGATGATTGATGTCAACTAGGGAGTTGACAGTTCTACCCTGAAAGTTAAACTGGTATAAAACTGAAATAAATCTAATGTTCATTGGTTTAGAGGTCTGCATTTGGAAACAGTCTTAGAAATGAACTGTAACTACAACTAACCCCCCCATTAATTTTACTGTTTTTCTGGTTTATTGTAAAGAATTAGCAGGACTCTAGACATAACACATTGTCTTACTCTTATGCGCCGTGCTTTAAAATACTGTTGCTTGCCCACCTGGCTCACACCTGTAATCAATGGAAAATCTTTCTATAGAAAAACAGACAGGTCTGTTGCACCCCGGAAAGAAGAGAGCTCTCATGTCCATTACTGTGCAAGGAGATTTCCTTGCACATTCATGTCCAAATCAATTCTTTATCTGTGGTTTGGAAATTTTTTGGTCTTGGTAGAGCCTGGAGGAGAAAGGAGGAAGGAAAAAAAAGAAAAAAAAAAGAATGGACAGAAAAAAAGAAAAAAAAAATTAAGAAAAAGAAGGAAAAGACATAAGGAAAAAAATAAAAATGACGGTGTTCTTCCTGCTTGAGCTAGCAATGTGGTTAGACAGCATTTAAAAGTTAAATGAAAATAGAGAATTGTGGATATGCATATCTATACTTAGATTAAATGATTCTCTAGTATACTAGTCCAGAAGATTTTGTGAAAGCTATTTGTATTTATTGCTGCGATGTCATGAAAAACCTCACAACCTAGGAAATTATCCATAAATTGGAAAAAAGAAAAGGATAATTAATAGGTCTGAGAGAGCAGACTGAACAACTCAGGCCTTCATGGTGTTGAAAAAACCTTGAGATTGTTGCCTCCTTGTCTTGTCCTGAGGTAGAAGAGATGGATAACAGGCTCTCTCCTTTCACTCCAGAAACTGATGGCTTTAAGCTGTAAGTCCAAAAGAACATCCTAACCACTGGGTAATATGTTTGCCAGAAAGACATCTTTATAAAGAAGTTTGCCTCTAGAAAGTGCTCAAGTATTATTTACTTTAAGATATGGCCATATATATTGTATTACCTCTCCCCTTAAAATTAGACAAAGAATTCTAGGACAATTAGCAGTAGAAAAACTGTGCAATAAAGTTTTGGTTTTTTTTTTTTTAATCATTTTGCAATTGTGTTACTTATTTTTTGTCCTTTTAGAACTTTGCACATAATCTGCTTTGTATTATGTGTTTTTTGTTGCATGGAAAATGTAGTTACACTGAGCTGGTACAGAAATTATACGATATTAGGATAGTAAGAATTGTTGTTTTCAACAGAAACAGGAAAATCTGAAAAAACTTGGAGCTTTCAGGCTAGTATCCCCTCTTCAACTTTCTGGTTTTAATCTCATTACTGAAAAAAAATTAATGTTTAATGTGAAGTAAGTGGTTCTGGACTATAGCCAAGTGCTGATCTTCTGGTTTGCAGATGATGTATAATTGTTAGCTATTTCAGAAGAAAAAAAAATACCATTTTCCATATGAAGGTAATGCTTTGTGAGAGGAAGGTTTATTACTTCTAAATTTATTGTTACATTGATTTACTGGGTTTTGAGCATACATTTTCTCTTAGTTGGTCGTTCTTGTCTTGAATGATGAACTACTTAATCTAAGATAGAACTGAGGCAGTTCTTCTCACCTGTACCATCTTACCCTTTCTTCCTGCTTACAGTGTGTAGGTTCCTGCAAGGCAAGGAAAAGCAAACCTATCCCAGATGTGTTTACTTTCCAATGATGCTGCATCAAGACATGGCCCCTGTTTGGACCTTTGTTAGTGAAGCAGCATAGTTAAGCACACAGCCTGAAAACTATCTCTGATTTGAGCGTGGCTTGGGTGGCAACTCATGCTACAACTGTTCTTGGATCCCAGTAGCAGCATCCATGCATACTCTGCTGAGCAAACCCTTAAATGGAAAAATAAAAAAGCAAAACCAGGTCCATATAGTCTGCTTATATAGCCCTAGAGATTCAGATAAAGAAAAACAAACATAACCTTTTCAGCTGTTCGTCACAAGGGAAAAAGAAAATGAAACATTTGATTATAATTGTTTTAATGAGCTTTGATTCAAAATTAAGCCATAATGGTCTAGCTAAAAAATATTCTGTTAATGAGCTTATATTTCTATCAAAGTGTACAAGATGCAAAATTCTCTGAGGATAAAATTAAATAGCAAGAAATATTTATTTGCTGATTAATAAAATCCTGCTTATTCTTTGAAAAAAAGATTAGTAACAGTAGTATCAGTAGCAGCAATAGTGATGGCAGTAAGACTGGTAGGAGCACAGTAATTATAATCTAACTGGATGGTCTATTTTTGTTGCTCCTTGAAGTTAGAGAACTGATAACAAGCATACCTATTCCTGCAGGCCTAAAATCTGATCTTAGCCATGTAAAACTCAGACTTGACTGTAGGTCACCTTTAAATGTTGTAATTGTCTTTCCATTAATTTATTTTTTATTTTAAACTGCTGTTTTTAAGAAAGATGCACAGGACACCTACAGTAGAATATGTTGCAAAAAAGAAGAGAAAGAAAAAAAATAGAAAGAAAAGGAGACGTTGCATGGAATGTGCTAACTAGAGGAAGCATAGTGTGTACTATGAGTGAAAAGCACTAGTTGATTACTGAGCAGTTAGAAGAAAGTGTTCCTGTGTACATTACGTTTTATGGCAATATACACTCTGGAATGTAGTTTTCCATGACACATACTCTAGTCAATAATAAAGCTGCCTCCATTAATGTTTCCCTGTTCCTGTGCTGCAGGGGCTAATAGAATATGAGGATTCAGGAATATATTTCATTCTGACTTAGACTATTTTTATTCTGATTCAAATCTAATGATTTCAAAATCTGAATACATATGCCTCCCTTAGATTTCCATGTCAAGAAATTTCTGAGCATTGTCTTGTGCATTACCTCTTCTCTTCAGAGCAACTACTTATTCTCATGTCAGTTAATTTGATTAATCAGGCTCTGGTTAAACAATGCAACTTATCTTATGCAAAGAGACAGCTAAAATCTGTTGTTTGTAGTTTCTGTTTCAAAAGGAAAAAAAAAACCCCAACATTAGCAGAACGGATTTCAAGACCAACTCTTAATTACATTACAAAACAAAAATTTAATTAGTGAAATGCAAGGAGAAAGCAAAATTATATGCAGGGCTATATGAAAACAGTAATGTTACAGAGTTATTAGCTGTAAATACATAAGGAAGGCTGGATTACACAGATAGGAAAAACCTACAAAACATTATGTAAGGGGAAAAAGTATTAAATTGACTAAGTTTCATTAGATCCTGAGTCCCCATAATAAAAAAAAGAAGTTACCATGTTACCAATGTGGGTGTGTAGATTTGTGACAGCCTGTTTTTTTGGCAGGGGTGGAAGGCCACAGAAGTTGCTTCTGTGAGAAGCTGCTAGGAGCTTCCTCTGAGTCCAACAGTGCCAATCTCTGATGGCTCTGAAGATGGACATGCTGCTGGCCCAGTTAGAGAGGTTGGTAATGTCTCTGTGATGACCTATTTAAGAAGAAAATCAACACCATGCAGGCACAGTTTTTCCTAGGGGTGGAGAGGTGCCATTGCTAGGGCCATCCCAGCACAGCCCGTGGTACTGCCACTGTGGCTGCTGCCATCTCAGGCCGCAGTGAGTCTTGCCTGCCTGGCCACCCCTAGCCAGCTGTGCCATGGGCAGAAGGGCAGGGGCAGCAGCAGCTTCCCCTTCCCAGCACGCAGCTTGAAGAGAGGCATTACATAGTGCCAGTGCCACAGCAGCCACCACTGCCCTCACAATGGTGTTGGGGCCGCCTGGCTGGCGGTGGAAATATGGCAATTGATTCCCCAACACAGATCCTAATGAGATCAACTTGGTGCCACAGGATCCTCCAAGAATCTTTGAATTGGTAGAACTTGTTGGCAGTGATACCTACACGCAGCAGTTTTTCTTCTAATACGAGAAGAGGAAGAAGAGAGGATGCGTTAGGGAGAACAACACAGTGGCACCAAGGTCAGTGGAGAAGGAGGGGGAAGAAGTGCTGCAAGAGTTGAAGCCAAGACTCCTCTGCAAGCTGTGGTGAGGACTCTGGTGAAGCAGCTGTCCCTCTGCAGCCCATGAAGTCCACAGGGGATGCAGAGATCTATTTGCAGCCCATGTGAAAAGTGCTCATGCCAGAGTGAGTGGATGCTGTAGAAAGCTGTAATCTAGTGGGAGAACCAAGGAGAGAGAGAGAGAGAGCCCTGCTTCCAGAGATAGAGTGAGAGAGAGAGAGAGAGAGAGAGAGACTCTGCTTCCAAAATAAAGCAGCCTATCTTTAGAGGAGTGCACGCCATGGTTGAGTGACCCACAAAGCAGCAGTTTTGGGAAGACTGTTTGCCCATGGCAAAGACTCACTTTATATCAGTTTTGGCAGGACTGCTCCTTGTGAAATTAGAGCCATGCTGGAGAAATTCATGTGGAACTGTCTTCTATGGGAAGGATCCCACAGCATAGCAGAGGAAGGACTCATCTCCCTGAGCAAACAGAAGATCTCGAGTGACGAACTGACCAAAACCCCCACGCTGTGTGTACCTGTACTATCGATGGGAAGAAGGGAGGAGCTAGGGGAAAAAGATGTTTTAAAGGCTCTTTTTACTTCTCATTGTCATCCTCTGCTGTTAATAATAATTTTACTTTATACCATTACATTTGAACCTGTTTTGCCCCCTTAGAGTGTTTTCTCCCAGTTGTCACCTCAACTCATGAACCCTTCATTAATTTTTTTCCCTCTCCTCTGGCCAGATGAGAGCAAGAAAGGGTGAGTGAATAGCTTTTGTGGTTGCCTGGTCTTTGGCCAGTGTCAAACAACTGTTGTTTTGTGGTCTCTTGCCTTAAATTTCTTTCCAAAGATATATTTCTTTATTGATATAAATGCATAAATTTACAATAAGAATTACTTTCAGGAAGGAAAGTAACACCAGACCTTAGGGCTGTTCCAGGCTTCTTAAGAGAAGACTCACTTGCAGGTAAGCTTTTTGACAACCTGCTTAACTCTTCCTTAATTACCATCTTTTGCTTTGCAATGTCTGTTCCCGTTAATTCCTTGTTGGAGAGGAACTTTGGGGTTTTTTTGTTTTGTTTTACTTTTTGTGTGTACATCCATATCACCTTCAATACTTCTTCCCTCCACCCCAGAACATGTTGTCAAGACTATTTCTGACATCAGATTTAACCATCATTTAAATAAAGACCAAACTGCTTCTAGAGTGATAATTCTACTTAGGGATGGATAGACTTTGACAA
This sequence comes from Molothrus aeneus, assembly GCF_037042795.1. Lineage (NCBI taxonomy): Eukaryota > Metazoa > Chordata > Aves > Passeriformes > Icteridae > Molothrus > Molothrus aeneus. The sequence goes on along the minus strand of NC_089680.1, from coordinate 58,408,659 downwards.
GCTTAAATCCTGAAAGGTACATTAAATGGTCCTCTTTAAACTGCATGTTGCCATGGTTACATCCTTTTGCAGCTCAGGTGAGGATGGGGGCCAATTATCAAGTTTTGTTTGCTTGATTTTAAGCAGTTTGTTACCTGGATATTCAATAAATAAGAAATCTGAAAAAAGACTAGTTTTCTTCTCTCTTAACTGAGGGAAAGAGAAAACAGTCATACCTGCAAGTTAAAAAAATCCAACAAAATTCAGATTCTTAGTTATGGGGTGAAAGTACTTCTGAACTATTTGTTTTAGGGAGGCTTGGTGGAGAGGCCTGCAAATAGATTTTGCATGAGCATGAAAAAGCAATTGGTCACATAATATAACTAAATCATGGACAGGTGGAGAGCTAGTGTTACAAGATACCCTTTTTCAAAATTATTTTGATAGTAAGAGTGTTTTTCTGTGGGGATCACTTGGTACTTAGTTAATGAAAGAAAAGATCCTTTCTTCTGGGTTGAGGCACAGTGATTCTTAACTGATGTCACTACTTCTCCTGCTTTTTAAAGATGTTCAGGGCATGTTGTGTAGGTATCCTGTTCCTGTGCTTAATCAGAAGCTTTGGCAAAAAGCTGAAGATGGAAGAGTGAAGTGAGGTGGAGAAAGCAACTCAAAAGAGGACAAAGTTAAAATACTATCCTGTAAGTATCCCTAATAGTTTATGTGGCAATTATAAAACAGTAATTTAATTTTTATCTGGGTTCCTTTCTATTTATTTATTCATGTTATTGAAGTTTGAGATTAAGCTTAAAGATATGAATGCATTGCAATAATAAATTTATAAGAGGATATTTAAAAAGCAAAGATTTGAATGACACAAATAAACTCAGTGTAGCAGAGATGCTACACTGCTACAGCAGTCAAAAATGACTGCTAGAACCTTGTTAATTAAAAAACAAATCCAAAACAACAAACCACCAGCCTGGAATGCAACCAGCACAGAAGGTGTTTCATATAAACTTAGGCTTAACTTGAAACTATTGATATTATTTTAACCAATCTTTAAAAAGGTTAAGAACAACTAGTTTAAAGAAGATTAAAATGTAAGCTAGCCATTTGTAACATGGAAAAAACTTATATGTTTAAAGGGACACATTTTTAAAATGCACCTAAAATTTGAACTGGTTTTCCTTCATCTCTATTTCACCAGGCATTTCCCCAAATAGCTTGAAAAAATATGTTTAGACTGCATGGCCTTCAGATTTGCAATTGGTTTTTTTCCTAGTTAATAGGACACATCTGTCTTAACAAAGCAAGGATCTGACATTTTAAGGCAAAATCCATTGATTCTTACTTTCTCAAATGGAAAATGTTCCTCCTTAAGAACAACTAGTTTGCAATTAGCTTAAATTACAAACAAGAATCAAATAACATGATTTTCCTTTGTAAATTGCATGAAATTGATAGAGACCCAGGCTACTAGTACAAGGTAAAACTCTGCATGTGCCAGGTGAGTAAGTCAGTGAAAATGTGATAAAAGACATATGTGAGTGGTCGGATTTTGCAATTGTTATTTTTTCTATAATCCCGATTGGCAATTTATTATAAAAATAAAAAAGTAAAAAAAATATTATCAGTTCTAGCCCTGTAATCTTCCTTTTGGATAGGTAGAAAATGTGAGACAGAAAATCTGCTGAAGTGTTAATACAAATAATTGTAGTTTCTGGCAGTTCATTTTTGGAAGCAGGCATTTTGGAAGCACAAGAGCCCTGCTAAGACATTTGGGAAAGGTGAGAAGAGAAAGGGTTCCTGAAGGGGAGGCATAGGTACTCAGGAAAGGGGAACAGCCTCACCAAACTTAAGGATACATCAAGTGTGTGGTCACTTTAGGGAAATTTTTTCAGAGGTGCATCTCTCCCAGACATAAAATTTCAAAATGAGTAAAGTCTTTCCCACTTTTACTTTCAGTCTTGTGGAGCACAGAGGTTTCTCCTCTGTGGTGCATGTCCCTGCAGAACCCATCTGAATAAGCCCGCTGCAGTAAGAAATGCTATTTTTTTTCTTTTGGGCAACAGTGACAGAGGAAACAGAAACAGCTGATGAATCACTGAGAAAGCAAAGGGAAGAGGATGGGAATAGCCTACCCAAGAGTGACATGAGAGCAGACACACAGGAAGGACAGGAAAGATCGTGAGCAGCACGTGGGGTTTCCATGAGTGAGAGCACCAGGGGTCATGACCCTGTCTGGCTGTATCAGCTAATATTATGAGCCTTTCAGCTTTGTAACAGCTGTGGAAAGACAGGCAAACTATGTTGTCAGGAGAATGGGGGAGGTATTAGAGAAAAAAACAGAAGTGGAATGCCAAAAGGGCATCTTGGTGGGATGTTAAAATCTTCCATGGGGAAAGCAGAATACAACGCACATAATCTTTGTGTATGCCTAGAGATATACTCACATCTGTATACATAGACATACACAAGTAACTTGAGTGGGTGGCTGAAACTGGGAACCATAAGCACAATCATTCAATAAATTGATTCTTCCCACTACTTCAGTGTGCACTTTTTCCTCGTAAAAGTTTTCATTGTTTTTCTCATCTTTTCCTGCATGTGATCTGCTTTTTGAAGAAAGGTGTAGGAAGAATATATGTTCAAATGTTACAGCTCTAGAAAGGAGAGACAGAAGTAAGAATCTTTCTTTCAGTTACATTGCCATTTTTCATGGTGAATGTTCAATTGCCCAGGGATTCTTATCATGGGGTAAAGTAATATTTTCCAGTGAATACTGCTCTGCAGCTATGACAACACAGTGATTTCCATGTCCCTTCTCTGCAAAAAACACAGAGGTTTCATGGTTTCATTAATATATATATATAGATAGATATATAGATATATAGATATATAGATATATAGATATATAGATATATAGATATATAGATATATAGTTATTAAGTATTTTGTAAGGGATAAATATCTGTACTTGCTTTGTGCTCATGAAATCAGCTCCAAAACTCTTTTGGGGCCAGATTTTTGCTTAGCAAGCTCAGATTCACTTTTAGTATTTGAGTTGTCCTGGGGACAGTGAAATCACAAAGGGCAAAGACAGACAAAAAATATAATAAAGAAATTAGTCAGAGTTATGGTTAGACACTTTATATCCACATAATCCCCTTCTGCCAACCCAGCTTTTACAATGTGGAAATACACATCTCACTCTTTCACTTAATAACAAACTAATAAGCAGACAAAATCATGCTGCCTGGTCAGGTGTTTAACTTTGCAAGGAGAAACACTTGTGGAGACCTGGGTTATTTTTGCAAAGAAGGAAGAGCAACTGTTTGCAGGTCCTCAAACATCAGAAGTTTGTCCATCCTCCTGCCTATGTCTGCTGGGTGGTGATAAACAGCCACTGTGAGGTGAAGGGGAAAAGGGGAGACACCCAAATCTAACAACAGCTTGTGTTTTGGGGCTATCCTGGACAGGAATGGGAAGAAAGCCATGCTTCAGCCATGGGGTCTGCAGCCAGGATCCAGCTGTAGAGCAATTGCAGTAGATTCCTGGGGATTGCTGTGCCGGGCTGTGGGCAGGAACCTCATGCCTAAATATTTTCTGTGGCTTGGCTGTTTCTTACCTTGTAGAATTTAGTCAGATCTTTGGCTTGCTCTGGATTAGTTTTACCTTTAAACTGGCTTGGACAACACAAATGGAGAAAAACAGATGTAACTTTAAATGGCATAAGAAGTCCAGGAACTCCACAAATATGTGACTTTCTTGAAAAAACAAACAAACCCAATTTTTCTAAAACTAATTTTAGAAAACACTATTTACCTTTAAAAAGAAAAGTATTGATTTTCAGTGATGTAATTGGCATGTGATTGGCCAAAGTGACCCCTGGGTGATATAATTTAAACTGGTTGTGTTTGTGCTGTTGTTTAATTTAACCTAGAGTGAATGATAGCTGGATGTGTATGGTAATCATACTGCTCTCAAGGAAAAGAATGTGGCAATCAAATACACACATAATTCTTTTTCATTTCTATCATTATCTCTTGTATATTATGTTTGCATACATATCTGACTGTTAGTTGACTGATGACGTTAACAAGAATGTGGTTAGATTTTATGTCTACCTATCATAGTCAGGTTTAAGCTCTAAAAATTAAACTGGAAGCCTAGACAACCTACTCATTCATTTGTGACTAAGAAATACACCAGCATACCTGACAACTCTGGTCAGTGACAGACACTTCAAGGCTTATTGTGAGTTCCTTACCTAATTCAGAAAGCAGTTAATCACTACAATTAATCTGTAGTGATTTTGTTTGCTCTTTGGGAAGTCTAATTCTTGCTTCTGATGTAAAATTTCTTACATAAATAAGGTACAACTGAATGAATATGGCATTTCAAATCTACCTATCAAAGGCTTAGGAAGTGGAGCAAAGCATTGAAAACTAAGGAAGAAAAAAAATAGTTTATGCCCTCTGTTTGCATATAACCCCTTCCTTCTTGAACTGACAACTCCTTTCTTACCAAAGTTACCGTTGTTTTAATCCATCTGTTATCCATATGAAAAGCTAAACAGAGCAAACCAGTTGCTTGACTGCAAAATTAAATATGAAAAAAATATTTTCTAATACAAATACATATCGTTATTTGTGTTAACAGAATTACTGACCCACAATACTACTACTTTTGACACTGAATTAGTGTCCCTTCTTGCATGACCTAGAAATGGGAGAGAAGTTTATAAAAAGCTCTTTTAGCATGTATTTGTGACTTCGTGGCAGATACTCATATATTAGTGCCTGGTGTGAGGGAGGTGCTTTTAAATGCTGCTGGAGAGTGGTGGCAAAACAAGGCTTTTGAACATCTGTAAGTAGGGTGAGACAGATAGATTTCTATTTAGGAGCCAAACTTAGTGGTTTTCCAAACTACTACTGAGGTTCCCTGACATCTACTTTCTCATAACATCAACTCAGTCTGCTTTCAGTATGTAAAAGCATCCAGTGTGTCACATGGGAGGTGTATGGGAGGTGTATCCCTGAGCTGTAACTGCTAATCAATGATGTGTTATCATGGCAAGTTGTTTTTTTTTTATAGGGAACTATCTACATCCCACCATAGTAGAAGTCCCAAGTCATCATGATGGGAAAAATGGAATCGCCTCCAAGTAGACATGAAATGGGGGTATTGGTATTGGTAGATGTCTCTGTCAGAAGCAGAAAAACAGCAAATATGCCCAAGAAGTAGGACTAGTGGCTCTGAATTATTCTTAAAATCTGGCATAAATCTCTTGCTCTAATAATGTGATACTTATCCTCAATTTGTCATCCTGGTATTGCATCAAGTAGCAGAAGAACTCTTCATGGTTTCCTGTTACCATCACATCAAAGACAATTCTATCTATGATTGTTAGTATTTTCTAAGGAAATGAGGGAAAGAGGGTAAGTCATTGACTGTCCTTGTCTCAAAGACAAATATAGCATTCTACAAATCTTGACTGTATAATGCTGCTCTATATTTTCTAACACCCCTCAACCCAGCCAAAAATGTATTTCAATGGAGAGTTAATTGAATTGTTTTAAAATACGAAAGATATTTCACAGACATCAGTGTATAGCCTCTGGTTAGTGAAACAGGCTGAGCAGGGAGCATTTTTCAGCATTGTTTTTGAGATATGGATCACTTGAGTATCTAACAGCTACACTTCTTACTGCTGTTTTAGTATGTCTCCTTCCTTGTTGCTGTGACTTCAGAGCATGCATGATGTGGAGGTGAGCCAGTTGAGGGGCACACAAACTGAGGGCTACTTTTGATCTCAGAGTGAATTACCCTCCTAAACACATCCCTCTTTGCTATTGCTGTGAACTGCAATAATTTTTCTCTATAACCTTCCAGCACCATCCATAGAGCTTAGAGTGGGAAATGCATTTACCTTTCCATCTGCCCCAGATCAGATTTTCTGATTGCCCTGGACTCCAGAAGTGCAATGTTTCAAGCTTTAGGAGGATGTAATTACTTCTGCAGCTGCAGACAAATGGGATTGTTTGTCAAAATTCACAACCACATTCAGTTCTAAAGATGGAATACACATTGTTTACTACCAGTAAAAAAATTGATATCAGACAGACTGATCATGGCACATAGATCATGGCACTATGGCGTTAGCCATATTTTCCTCCCTTGAATAACAAGGCAAACAGTTGTGTTTATCTTCCCGAGGATCTGGTTACAGAAGGTGCACATTGCATAATCCACAGCATTAGGGCTTATAGTATTAGTACAAGTCCCTTTCAGCACATGACAAGAAAAGCTGATGATTATAGGGCAGTATTTCCAAAATTTGCTGGGGAATATATCCATCTTTCAGAAAAATTTACTTTTTTCTTCACTTAAATGAAGGGTCATAAGTGATTTAGTTACTTCTGAGAACCCTATTCTGTCCTTGTGCATTTTAAAGAGTTCTAAATGAAAGTCACTGTTATCAAATGACCTGTAGCTTTGTCAGATCTTCTCAAATGTAACAGCACTTCCTCATTGTCACAACATGAACTTCAGTCCAGCTGGGTAGTACCCCTTCAAGCAACACAAATGCCTGGATGTCAGAGGTACCTTCAAATAATAAACTCTGTGCCTTTAATGAACTCTGTGGTTCATTTGGCATGAAAAAGACTTTTCAGCTAATAAATTTCTTGTATTACAAGAATAATGGCCTTTAATCTTAGCAAGAGTAATTAAACAGACATTTCTTATTAATGATGTTGTTAATGCCATTAGATATTGAATTTTCACTCTAGATGGAGAGTTGTATTGTGATTTTTGAATGATTTTATTAACTTGATTGGACAGTGAAGCTAAAAACATATATTTTTTTCCTTCTCCTTCTGAAAGTGTTGATTTTCTCCCTGTTGTGAACCAATTTCTTTGCTTTCTGTTAATTCATACTGGAGATTCTTGCCTTCATCTTCTTTTGTTGGCCAGTATGATAGCAAAGGGATCAAAGTCTGTTTACTTTCACTCTTGGGTTGCCTGGAAGGAGTTTTGCCAAAGGGTTGCAGCAGTGTCTACTTCTGCAATGCTTTTTCAATGCTTGCTGAGGGATCCCATCTGTGTTTCATGCAAGGGAAGTATGAAGTTTGTAACATGTCCAGATAAAAATCCTGGCTTTCCAGCTCAGATTAAAGAAACTCTTTTTGACAGTTGAATCCAGAATCAGTCAAGACAGCAGACATAACACCTTCTCCTTGTTTGTTTTTTTTTTTCCTATTATGTTATACTCTCTTCCGGATCTTCCTAGTGCCATGCAAGGGAGCAACAAGCTCGGATCTCAAATGTCAGACCATTAATCAAGTCTCTGCTTTGGAACATTGCTCTGAACTGCAGACAATGCCAGCTTGTTCTCTTCTCTGAGTCAATACAAGCCCTCTCAGAAGCGTTTTGATACACATTTTCCATTAAAGACTTGCTCAACTTTGATTGGTATTGTGGAACAGTTCATAACTGTGAAGAAGATGCCTCCATTCTAATTCCTGTTTTATACATAAACTTTTAGAATTATGGCTTCAGATCACCCTGCTTCAGACTTCCTGCTCCATGCTTTACACATCTTTCTCTTCATTATTAGAGATCATCAATAGATAACTGAAATCAGAACATCTCATGTATTTTCTTACCATCATTTACCAGGACCAATGCTGTGTGTGGGATTGTAAGCCCTTCCAGTGAAAACACAGCATAATAACTTTTCCATGAAATGAAGGACTTCTCTGACGAGGCTTAGAAAGATCTTTTACAGTGGTATGGGACCCTGTATCACTCCTTGCGTCTTCCATGTCTTAATTTCACCTGAGAAAAATGTTTGACAAATAGCATAAAAAAATTACCCTGAACTCTAGAGACCAGAATTTTTCTGCCTTTGAATTGTGTCTGTCAGTAGATACTTTTCAAGCTCTCATATTTTTGTGAATTTCAGTTTACAACTTTTAAAAGCACTCCTTCTTGTTTGGTTTTTTGTCCTCCAGGGCTTGGTCTCAGCTTAGAGTCTATTTCAAATCAGAAGCTTAAATCTGCCTTTGCTGACTCTTCCAAGTATTACTTTACACTAAGAAGACAGGAAAAAAACCCAAACAAAACAAAAAAAGCCCTGGCATCAGCTGCTAATTTCCTTTTCTCTGTCAAGATTATGCTAGTAGCTCTGAGTAATTTGATCTCATTGTCTCAAGGGAGTAGTACTGAAATAATTTAGTGTTTATTTTTGTACAAATTCTCTCAGGGCTGCAATGTTTTGGAGACTTCCTGGGATGATTCTAGTTTTTTCATAGGCTAAAAGGGCATTCTCAGAGGTAGGTCCTTCATGAAAACCTAAAAATGGCACTTTCCCACAATACAGTTTATTGCAAAGTTTAAAGTTCAATAGCCCTTTCTTGCTATCTCTCCCCATCTCACACACATGAAAGCAAAAAATAAACTAAGGGGCTGTTCCAGTTCTGCTGACAGTTGTGTTTCAATCGGTTCATTTTGGTGTGCAGTCTGATTGTGATAATGGAATGGGGTCAGTGATGATCTGAGGATAGAAGCAAGGCAAATTAGTAGGAAAAAAGATCAGCTTTTATTTAATAAATTTTGTCTCATCCATGTAGTAGCTGGTGAAGGAAAATTACATGTTCTCAACTTTCCTCATGCTTTGGATAATGAAGATACTCCTCTATGTGCATAGGCACAAGATTAATTCCATACCAAGGCATTAAAATTGGTTTGGTTTGACTGTATCTAAAATGGATAGTAGTGTAAATTTTGTACTCTGAGAACATGATTTCCAAAACTGATTTGGATTTAATCTCATTGTGCTTGTCAATAAAACTGTTGAATTTGGGGACGACCAGGTTAGAGGTGGGCATATTTATGCAAAGACTTGGTTCTTCTGTCCTTCATTTCTCATGTTAAGGAATGTGTCTACTTTTGTGGCATAAATACTGATTTCAGGATCACAGAAAGAAAAGCCAGTTTCCCACAGTGCTTTGTGTGAGGTCTCATTGCACTGTAGATGCATAGGAAAGAGGTGGCTTCTCAGAGTTTCATCCCTGTTTTTGTTAATTACTTATTTCCATCCCAGGGACCCTTGCTGTTAAGATTGTTGTTAAACAAAATTATCTTGCTGGCATTGTGTTCTGACAAACATTTTACACCTCTGTAAACTGATTAATGCAGTGTTTTTTGTTGTAAGAGCAAAATCTTGTTTCACATTTTAAAGAACAGCTAAGGAGAACTTTTCCCGTGCCCAAAGAAACAGATCTGTCTGGTGAGGCTAAGGAAGCTGGAACATCAATCATCTAAAATAAAAAAGGTTTGAGTATGCAATCCTTTCAGACATCTAAAGGCCTGCAGACCCTCTAAGTCTGGAAACAAAATTTCTTATTATGAATATTCCTTGTAAAAGAAGTGGCAGAATGAAAACAGAATTCCAGGGTTTTTTTTCTCCAATAGATTACAGCACCCTACACATCATTTGGAAGAAGGGAGAGAAACCACATGGGTACTTTAGAGGTTGTGTACCATGAATGTCATAGAAAGGGCCTGTGAAAACAATGAGGAATTTTAAACCTCTGACAGCCACTTTCCAGCACCAAAATGAGCAGCTTCTGTCACAAAGCTGCTGTTGAAATAGCCAAAACTGGGAAGGTACATCCCTTATTCACAGTGGAGACGGAAAAGGGATAACTGCCGGGTAACTTGCTACAATAGGAATAGGAGGGGAAAGTCATAAAAAGCTTCAGGATAAAGGTGAGACAATAAGCACAAGAGGAAGGTAGCAAGTGGTGCTAAATAGACATTTAATAAAGGTGGTGAACTTGAAAATAGCTGCCATTTTGGTACACTAAAAAGCAAAGAAAATGGAGTAATAGCTTCAGACACTAGGAAAAACACTAAATTCAGGACACAAACTCTCATGTTTACCAATTCTGCTTTGTAATATTCTGAATACAAAGTATCAAACTAGGCAGCTGAATAGAAATAAGTAATAGATTATATCTTCCAGTTAGAGTAGGCAGCATGCTTAATCTGTTCTAAATTCAGAGGATTTTAATGTTTATGAATAGGATTTATCTTTCTGAACTGTACCTGTCTTAAATTTCTATATGAGTCTAGTTTCAGTTAGCCATGCAGGTCTGTCCACAGACAGCAAATGACAAAGGCATCTCCACAGGTCAGTTCTTTCACAGAGCCAGCTTGTCTGAGGAGAAAGGCACCAGGGCTGGTGCAATTTTTTTTGATCAATTGACATGGCTTTGCAATGGTAACTGAAGCCAAAGAAATATATTCTGCTGTCAGGCACTCAGTGGAAAAATTAAAAATAAAGTAAAAAAATCAAGTGAAAAACAAACTTTCAAAATGTCTTCCTAAATATGTCCACAGCTCCACTTAACAAAAATAAAAATTCTATTTTTTTGTCAATAATTTCAAAATATTTCTACCTGAACTTTCCCAAGCCTTGGCAAGCTCCCGAGGTGACATCTTGAGTATCTGTGCTTCCAGGTCTGGCTAGTCCATGGCCTGGGACTTGAGAGAGCTTGGTTTCTTTAGCAGTGTATTAGGTGAACAGGCAGAAAGTCACATGGGATAATTTTAGAAACCTTCCTAAGTATGGTTTTCAAAAATGGCATAGCTCCAGTTTTCTTGGCTTCAACAAGAACTTCATTAAAATCATCTGTTCCCATGGATCACCTATATTTTGAGAAGTCAGCATTTTTCAGAGGGAAAAGGAAAAACAAAGACATTCAGTTGGAACAACTGGAGTAATTTCTAGTAACAATCAAATGTGGGTTAAACTGGAGAACAGCTTTAGCACTGGACATCCATGACAGCACTAGGCTGAGCACAATTGTCTACCATATCAGGTGGAGTTTGCTCAAATCTTGTGTTGATGCTTACCTGTTTTTTCTGCCTAAATCCTTTCAGGAAATAATCTCTTGTTTCTTTGTGGCCTTTGTTTCCATGTCTTCTCTGTAGATTTCAAAAAATTATATAAACTTGTAGGTTAAAGAGTGAGGCTTCTTTATCTTCCTCTTCATCTCTTTCTTAGTATTATTTTGTGCACTAAAGTGTCAGAGCATGTAATTTTTGTTGCTGTTATAATATACAAAATGCCTAACTAGAGTTGCTCCTTATATTTAGCATCCTATGCTTTACTTGATGAAAAAAGAACCTCTCATCAAGGCAACATGAATTTCTAAAAGATATTTTTTTGGGATATAGGAGTAGGTGCTTTGTGCATTATTGGACTCTGACAAAGAGGAGGTGAAGTAGATATTGTTCCTTAGAAAGTTGCACAAGAAGCCATTTCCAGCTGTTCTCTGAGGTGAGGCTCTTGATCAGTAATCCTGGTAGAGGTAATTATGAACACACTCAAAGGCAATTATAGCAGAAGCCTATTTCATGTGTAAGTATTTATGATAGTATAAGTAACTTTGGATAGGTTACTGGAGAAATAAACATCTATACTTGATTTCAAGCTGCTGTTACTCTAAAAGGAAAGCAACCTGCTGTAATATAAGACCCCTGGCATCTGCAGGTGTTCTCACCTCTTGCAAATTTTTAATTTTCTGTAGCTGAGAAAGTAGCCTTTCTTTGGGAACAAAACTGAAGGATTTGGCTGAATTTGCAGCCCAGCTCTCATCCATCACTCTCTGCTGTCAGCTCTGTCAGGGACAATATTGCCTTCCTTCTTACCATATTTGGAGAAAGAAAGAGGAAATTTTCCTTTTCTGGAAGTTTGGCTGCAAAATGGTATTTTAAGAACACTGTTTTAGAAATGATTCTTGACCTGAAATTTGACTCCTTTTCTCTCCTGCAAGGATACCTCCAAGGTCTCAAAGTCAAATTCCAAGTGCCTACATAGGAAGGATTTGCTTCCTGCATTCCTCCCCATCTCCCCCCCCACCTCCCCATAACTTAAAAGAAAAATCAGATTAGCAATTATTCATATTATGGTAGCATATTTGATACTTCCCCATAATATTGGAAGACAACTCTGTAAGAGAAGGAGTTAATCGCAAAAAAATCTGGGTGAGGGGTGTATTGCATTTAATCTTATTTCAGATAGGGAGTTGAGGCATTAAGAGAAGAAATAATTTGACTTAAACCACACAGGAAAGCTGTGTGGAAAGTGATAGATGTGAGAATCAAACACAAATCTCCCAACCCTCAGTCTGGTTCTCCATTCGTTAAGCTAAGTCATTCCACTCTCCCTTGCCTCTTAATTAGATCCATATGGACCTTTTGTCACTTTTTGGACTTGTGCTAAGTATTGCGCCTGTAGGGAAATACCCCTCACACTTATTTCTTCAGTGCTGGCACTAGACTTTAATAACTAGGACATCCTTCCACTTCTTTTTTCCTGATGCCTGACAATAATGGCTCAGTAATTACTGAACTAATATCATCAATTTCAACAGATATCATATTTATTACCAGAAAATTCTATGTGGTGTTCATCAGTTAGCAATGTGTATAATTGAAACACTGAAATGAAGTCTGTATGAATACATGTGATTCATCATGAATTCTGCATGCTCTACACTAACTCTTCTCTTAATTAAGTTGTCAAATAGAAAACTTACATTGCTACAGCATATTTTGTAGAAGTTCTTTCCTACCCTCATATAAAGTTCAGCTCTGTAAAAATATCACAAGGATTGCATGTGTGGATTGTGCAGCCTTGTCTTATTAAGCAAAGATTTTTCTGTCCTACGTGACTGTTTTTAAGCTGTTTTGCAGGATCTTCTATGAAAACTGAACATGAGATTGAGACATACTCATTCTTTTTTTTTCTGTTCCTTCCTACATGTAAATAATAATTCACCTTCTACCAGAAACTCATATTACAGACCTACTAGATTTATTTAGCCTAGTAAATCAAGACTGTGGTGATAAAAACACAGGAGCAGTGCTATTTAACTGCCGTTAGGTGCAGTTTGATTTCCAGCCTGGATCTAGACTGGTGCTCACAGCCCAGTGTACCTATGAACTGAGGACTTCTGCACTCAGAATACTCAGGTGTTTGGGAACTGGTTTTAAAATACCTAGACCTCCTCAAACCAGAGGTACAGGCAGTACTGGAGTTGGCTGCACACACATTCTTGTGTGAGAGATAAAATGAGCACTGTACTTTTCAGTTTCATGCCTTCCCAAGGTGGGATCAGAGCCACCAAAATGAAGACCCATATGCTCTGCATAACCCTTACCCTAACCCTAACCCTAATCTGTGTAAAAATAACACAGCCCTTTCTCTGATTGGCTCCCACACTGCATTTCACTGGTCCTCTTTTGCAGGCAGTTTGAGAAGCACCTTGCTGTGCTCAACCCCTTGCTATTCATAAAAGATATTGCTTTAAAAGGATGCTCTTTGGCTGTTTATGCAGGAACCTGAGTAGTTTAGAATATTTACATTTTCCACCATAAAGCAACAACCTCCAGTGGGCCATTATCCAGTCAGGAAATGCACAGAACTATTTAGGAAGAGACCTCAACCTCCTAAGCCAAGCCAGGCGGCCCTGGATGCAGGTGTGATGAGCTTTCAGACAGGGGTGCAGTGGTCAGCCCTACCTTTGCCTTTGTCTTCTCCATCACCAATCAATATCTTGAAAATTTATTCTCTGGTTGTGGTTATCTTGCTTGTAATTTCTTATATGAAGATAGCTTATATGCAGATGTTTTGGAGTTTTTTATACTTTACATCCGATTATAACTGTTTTCTCTTTAGTGCCAAAAGACAACATGTAGAACAGTGTCAAAGAAGAAGACAAAGGAGTTTGTAGGCACTGGCAACTGCCAAATAGAGCAGCTGTATTACTGCAGGTGTTTGGGAAACCAATTAGAAACACCTGGAGTGACAATAAATGAATGTAATTTGATATTAAAACAGTGAATGCAACCACACTGTGTGAAGCTTGGGCAATATAGGGCTGGCACCCAGCATTAGGAAAAGTAAAGTGCAGTTAGGATGTCTCAAAGAGAAATTAAATATCAGTCCTGGGAAAAACAGAAATATTTTGATGGTAGCTAAGTACAAGAATATATCAATGTCAAGAAAATTGTTTTTAAAAGTTAAGTTCATTAAAAGCAACTCTAGTGTTCAAAACTGGGTTCTGTGGGAAAACTATTACCTTAAATGACACCCTAACTTCCCAGTGGTGTTGGTCCTACCTTTGCCATGACACCTTCCTTCATCATTTCTGGTCCATTTCTCAGGTTAAAAGAGAAATGGATCAGAAAAGATGAAAGAAGGTGTCATGGCAAAGGTAGGACAGGTCCTCTAACATAAAAAATATAAAACTGAGATTTGAGGAATTCTATATATTCATTATATGGCAGTATATTTACAGGCACTCAGAATTTTTTCAATACATCAGAACTGGTCAAGTCAGATATTAGTTTATCCACTTACACAGTGTTGCAGAGGAAAGTTGTGCTTTCTACTGTTCTTGTTCTTTATGACCAATAACAAACTTTATGAACTTTATGCAGAAGTTTTCATTCTTCACATATGTGTTGGTGATACAAGATCTTTGCTCCAAGAATAAAATTCTGAAGATGGCACAACACTTAGGATATTTTCTCTCTCACTTTTTTTTTTTTTTTTTTTTTGCCAAAGGAGTAGAGTGGAAAATGTTTTCTGACTGTGTTGATATGCCCAAAACTTTCAAGGTAAATATTACAAGGATTGAATGCCAACACATACTTTCAATGCATTTACTTGGTGAGAGAACAGAAATACAGGTTACAGAAAAGTGATTACACAAAGGAATAACCAGAATGATAGGAGGAGGGGCTCCTGGCTGGAAGCACAGATGACATTCTTCCCACAAGCAGGGTGAATTTATTTTTGTAAAGAAAAATTATATGGAAGAAATTTTGTGGAATTTGCAATACTCTGTAGTTGGGTTGTTATTAGTGTTTGATGTTGTTTGTTTGTTTTTCAGTTTGTGTGTTTTTGGAGGTTTTTGTTTGTTTGGTTGGTTTGGATTTTTTGTTTGGTTGGTTATTTTATTTGTTTGTTTGTTTTGTTTTGTGTGTGTGTGTGTGTGTGTTCTGTGGAAGTTTAATTTTTCCTCTCAGAGAAACAAGTCCAGTGAAGACACACAACTCCTTGCCCTTCTTTGTACAACTAACATGGCCAAGTACGGTATATATCGTTTACCAGCACCCAAACTTCATTATTTCATGGTGAGTGAAAGTTATATATTCTTGGTGAAACAGTTGAAACTCCTTATTTATAATGCCAACGGTTTAAGCTTTGTCTCTGTTCTCCACCCTGTATGTTCATGAGAAATGGTTTAAGTATGTAGGACACTTCCTGCTGCTAGCAGAAAATGAGCAGGGAGAACAGGCTGCATTTAATCTTTGCCAATTGCAGAATAATAATTATTAAGGAATGAAACTTATAAGATTTTCACAGACTTGAAAATTGTCTCCACCTCTACTGCCAGCAGAAAGCTTGCTGAATTCAAGAATGACAAGAAAGTGTGAGAGCTTTGCTGAGCAGAATACTTACAGATTTCAGTAATTTGCCTGTTCTGGGGAACAGAAAAGATAAATGAAGGAAAGAGACAGCACCATGGCCCATCTGTGCAAACCAAAAATGCTGCTAGAAGGTCAGAACAAGTAGTACAACTGCCCCTGATAATTAAATCTATGGCCTCCATAAAGCTTCTTAATGAGATCACTTTACTGTCTTGGCCTTATATTGCTGGTAACAATTAATTTGCATTTTAGAATGTTTCTATTTATCTACTGTTGGCAATTTTAATATTTGTCTTTACAGAATGAGGTGCAAAAGTCTGATTTGTTTGCTCAGGATTTACTTGTCTCATTTTGACTACCCAGATGGAATAGCAACACTTTGAATGAGAACTTAAGTGATATTTCAAAATGGACAAAAAATGTTTTTTCTTGGTATAAATTAAAATGGTATTTGAATATTCAGCTACACAAAACTACAAAAAACATGCTGATTTTCTGATAGCCATCTTTGAATAGCTTATCCTATTTCTTGGATAAACTGTTTCTATTGTCATGAAAAAATAGCCCTTGGATTTCAAATCTATTCAGCACAGAACATGCTGAAGATGTTCTCCTGATACAGTGACTAAATTCCAGCCAGATCCAAAGCAAGAACTCTTTGTTTGAGTCACTGAAATCACTTCTAAATGGCACACTACAAGAGCTAATACTCATAATTCTTTGAAACAACAAAACCAAAAAAATTAGAATACCAGATGCGGATGTTTTCTCAGACATTTGTAGAAGTGAAAATGTGTCTGGCTGTTTGGAGCATTATTTCTGCATCGTGATGTCTTTTGTGCCATGGAACCTGCTGTGAAACCTGCTCTCTGTGTAACAGCTCATATGGAAAGATCAAGGGTGCACTGCTTTGCTGGCATGGCTGCAGGATAAACAGCTCTTAACCAGACTATCACACACTGCTAGAGTTTCTGAGCAAGAAGTTATGAAGTTAAAGACACTGGGTTTTGCCCTCATTTAAAAATAAAATACTCTTCGGAAAAGCTGAGACTGGGAGGGAAAAGAAAGGGTTTGAAATCCACATCTGAATCTGGAATCTGTTTCTCCTATTAGTCTCTTTGTCTCTACTACCTAAGTAAAAAAGCTGTAGGGGCCAAGCATCACCCTGTTTTGCAAGAATAAGCAACAATCAGAACAACTTTTGGGTTTTGATAGTCCCTTTCTGGTCAGAATTTCACACTGATTTTACTTTCAGCTATGGCTAAACAGGGAAGCTCCATTTCACTTGTTAAGCATTGAAGATTTCTTGCTGGAGGGAATATTGCTTATCTGGTGCAGGTTTTTTTTTTCACATGAGCTATAATAGATTGAGCAGTAAACACAGAAATGTATCCTGGCTTTAAGGATAATTTTTAAACATGGAAAGACCAATTCTTAGTGTTATTTGCATTATAATGGAGTAATAAGGAAAATAATAGAAAATGTTAAATCTGCAATGGATTTACTCGGAGATGTGTTGATTAACTGCCATAGATTTGAGAAATGACACCTGAATAATTCCTGTTTAGCTTTTACAGCACTTTACTGGCTCCATGCCAGCAGATACTCTTTGATACAGATATTTCTTATGAGTTCTAAGGTGGGCAGTATAGAAGTCTCAAACCTGAAATAGATTTAGCAGAGTATCCAGGTTTAGAAATGCCCAAAGCTTCTTTGAACCCACTGTTTCAGACAGAGTTCCTCCATGTTTTGCATGAAGTTCCACCATTATTCGACCTCCACTGAAGAAAGATGGTAATAAAGGTAAAGATAAATGCCTTGGTCATCTCCCAGAATATACACAAACCTGCATTTTCCTACTTCCCACAGTCTTGTGAAGTAGGCTCTAGACTATGAGTTATGAGGAAAATGCATCTTCTGATGGTAAGGTTGGGTGATGAATGTCCAAACTAGCATGGGATGCTTCAGAGGAAGTGCATTAAATTTATCACTGAATCAGCTCTAAGGAAGAGAACTGGGGCTAAAGAATCACAGCTGTCATTTCGCTGTGGGAAACAGTTCAGAGATCATTAGTATTGGTCATTCCCATGAACTTGAGGTTCACAGCGGGGAATGCTGGGAGGTGACACTGCAATACATGCAGATCTTGAATCCCA
The DNA here is from genome assembly GCF_037042795.1 of Molothrus aeneus. Lineage (NCBI taxonomy): Eukaryota > Metazoa > Chordata > Aves > Passeriformes > Icteridae > Molothrus > Molothrus aeneus. The sequence continues at coordinate 58,391,008 of NC_089680.1, read as the reverse complement.
AAAATGAAAGATTGCCTGTTAAACAGGTTACATTTCATATTCAAAATCAGATGCATTTCTAAGTTTTTATTTTTGCTCTATGTCCTTTAGAAAGAGCAGAATTTTAAAAAGTTAATCGGTAAAATTAAGTGCCAAGGAGAAGGATAATTGTAGGGGTTTTCACCTTAAAATCAGTTTAGCACAATTGTGTTTTGTATAACATTTCCCGCTAGTTGGAATATGTTGCAGCACAGTCAGGCTTTAATTTTTTATATTATATATCAAGATAAGTCTGAGATTTTTGGTCAAATGACTTTTAAGAGAAATCTCTTTTACAGTATTCCTCTTCCCCATTATGTGCTAGATGATATTGCAGACAGAAGCTTGGAGACACACAAACATCATCTTGCTGGAATGTTGCAGCTTCTACCTTTAAGTATCATTGGCATTTTGACTTTTAATTTAAAATTAACAGTTTAGTCTTCAGTAGTCATTGATTGCAACGATATTATTTCCAGGCTTTACTGAAGTTGTGTCTCAAAACAGAATGGACATTGCTGTGAGTAACTAGGACAGATCTATCAAGTACCAGGGTTGATGAGCTGCCACAATGCTTTAATGGGACAGAGTTAATTGTCCTGTCCTAGGGAACCACATGGGTCTAACTGGGGCAGAGGGATAAACCCTCTGGGTGCTTCATTTCTGCTGTCACCCCAGCAGGACAGCCCATGGGAAAGCAGCCTCCCAGGGGAAGGAAAGTAAATAATTTCAGTTTTGCCAGTACAGGTGATGGACTGCTATTATTCCTATGTTATAATGAAAAGAGAAAGAGACAAAAGAGGAGAGAAGAACTGCATGAAAGACAAAGCCAGTAATCACTAGCACCAGAATGATATTTTGGTCTCACTGTGTCTGCAATTCAAGCATGTCAGGGTTTTTTTGTTGAATTTTTTCTTAATGTGGAAAAGTCTTTCCCCTTTGTACAACAAAAATATAGAAACCATGTTCAGAATAACACATGCTTTCTTATAAAAAACTGAGGCAAATCACAGGAGAAGGTTAGGATCTCAGCCCCACATGTGATTTTCCCAGTAATCCTATTGCAGTTTTTGCATTGTGAGCTAAATTACATTAGTAATGTAATGTAGGCTCAGAGGCACTGACAGCAAATTATTTAAACATGTATATTTTATTAAATACATCTGAGAGTCAGAATCTGAATGCTTTCACTTTCCAAAATAGTCCAGGCATGGTACATTTGAGAGTCTCTTTGAAGGTAAACAACAATGGTTTCTGGGTGTTGCAATCACTTCTCATTCTACATATAACTTTCTGGCTTTCCTGAATGAAACTAGAATAAGGCCTTCAACAAAAGAGCTGACTCAAAAGCACAGAAGAGACAGTGTAACTGCTGGCGTAGCTTCTTTATTTTAATGAAGGCTTCTTCATGTCACAGTACAGGCTGGCTTGTACTGGACAATTAATTTGGCTATAAATAAGAAACCCAGCTTGGTTGCATAAACTAGTCCCTGTCTGAGTGATGATAGGATGTATTTGAATACAAACAGAGACTTCACCCAAATACATTCCTTCCTAAACTGCAGACATATCACTGGTCTGGGAGCTGGGCAGTGCTAAGAGCAGACCAGTAAATGTTTTAGATTGAGACATTAAAAACCCCCTATATAAGGCTGGGTTCATGCAATAAAACACTCTCATTTTGCACTGCCACATGGACATCTGGGTGTGTGTTTTCCCTGTCTCCACAAAACATGTGCCCCCCCCCACATAATATCTGCATAGAAAGGCATTTCATGCTACTTGTGAAGTTAATCTGAATAATATAATTAATCCTTACCCATTGAGACAATAAACTGGATAAAAGACTGGATGGAGTCCTAGTTTGGAGTTACTTCAAAAGATAAAACCACCTTAAATTTAGCTAAGACAAACTAAGTAAATTTTTTTCTGTTTTCTTCTTCATGGTGCTGATGAAAATTAGGATATCTGCCTTTCAGCCACCTCTTTTTTTTTCACACCTGTTTTAGTATTTGGTCGAGAAGATAAAATATTTAAACTGTCTTCAAGTGGCAATGCTTTCCAAAAGGATTTTGATGTTTTGGGGGAGTTTTGTTGTTTTGTTTTGGTGGGTTTTGCATTTGGTTGCTTGGGTTTTTTTGTTTTTGTTTCATTCACAGTCTATTGATACCCACCATTTGTGTTAATTCCAGTTTAACAGTTTAGTTGGAGAATGGAACACCTCCAGCTGATAAGAGAAAAGTAGGCCTGGACATTCACTTCATCCTGAGTGAGAAGAACTGGGATGGGGATCCTCAAAATTTGCTGAACTAATGGACTTCTAGGCAGAAGTAGCTTTAAGGGTCAAGAAACCAGGGTTACTGCTTCAGGTAATAGTTCAGAACAAACCTTGATATGTCCTAGCTTGCTAGTGATACATACATGCATTTGTTAAGGGATTGCAAAGGAAAGGGTGCAGTGCTTTAATCCCTGCCAGGCCAGGGGAATCTTTACTATCTTTGCCTCTTTGCCTGGACCAGCAGGTATAAGATATTTAAATATTGCTTTTGTGTTCTATACAGCAGAAGGGGGAAGGACGTCAATGGCAAAACCTGTCTGCAATTACAAAACTGGCATTACAGAATGAAAAAATTCACCCTCAAATGTTTGTTTCTACCTAAGCTAATATTACTAAAATGTATTTACAATTAAATTTCTGTGCTAAATTATTTTGAACTCTATTATTTATTAAACATTTGTGATTTGCTTTAAGACAGTCTAAGTACCAGCACATCAAACAAATGCAAAACTTCTGTGCATCAGAAAAGAGGCTAGGCATTCAAAAATGCCATATCAGCACACAAGTTGTTAGGCATCTAACAGAATAAGCTAGCAAACAAATTACAGAAAAAAGAAAAAGCTGAGAAATTCAAGTCAATAGGTAAGAAGAAACATTAAAAAAAAAAAAGACAGGGATTGAGATGGAAGGAAGATTTAGGTTGCTCCTGTCCTAAATCCTCTCTTCTTTCAGCCAAGGTCATCCTGCCAGTTCTGGAAAAAAATCCCAATGGAATAATTTTTCCTGAGCTTTTCTACTTTTTTGTGTGTCATCCTTCCCTTTGAAGAAAAACCTGTAGATGACTACATGTCCTGTCTTGGAGTGGATACTAAAAGATGACATGCTGTTTTCCCCATGCATGAGAAGCATACTCTTGTCCAAAAGAATAGCTTTTGATAATCCCCTTTGGCACAATGATGGTCTGCAATTCTTGGCTGTTTGATTCTCCATTAAAACACCTGTTTCAAAATTCTATACATTTACTAGAATTAATTTTTCTTTTAAATATATTTAAAATACTAATTTAAGGTTCAAGTTCAGCTGGAAAGTTTAAGTTTTTCTCCCTTTAACTCCTTTATCATTCATATTGAACAAAATTTTAATTTCGTGCAAACCTGTTTCTGTGCTTTGCAACCCAAAGTTGTTGCACTTTTCCTGAATAAAACCTAGCCACATCCAAGATGTGATAATTATTGCTAAGCCTTTTGCTGTTTTTTATCTCTGTTGCAGCTATAACCCTACTTAGATAGGAGAATAATAGTCATATTACTTACAAGGATCTCTCCCTGGCTCCTTTTTAACTGCTGGGTTTGTTTTCTTTGCTTGCTGTTTTAAGGTATACATGGAACAAAAACGGATTTGTCAAATTAGGGTTTAGAGTAATTTAGTCCTTCCCGAATGAAGGGCAATGGACAATCCTGCATATGATTGCAAGAAAGCTATAAGAAAAGTCAGACTTCCTCTTCCATGAGCTCAGTTTACCAGGCACTTCCTTAACCTGACATCTGAGTCTGTCTTAGCAGATGAAGAGGATTTTGTTTTCTGTTCTAAGGTGCTGCCTTCATTGTATTGCCTGACAGCCTCACAGTGGTTATGTGATGAGGATCAGGGATATGCTCCCTAATCTTACCCAGCACAGTGCACCTGATAGTCAATGAACTCCTGGGGCTTCAGAAATCAGCCAAGGTTCTGGTGGCTTAGATAGATTCACTTCCCTCCCTTTCTTCAAAGCTGTCAGTGGAGTCCTTTTGTGGTTGAGAGCACAGTCCTTTCGATAGATTCTGTAAAGATATTGTCCACCTGTGCAAATATTACTGACAAAAAAACAACCAAAAACTCAATTTCTGGGGACTGATGGGTATGTGACAATAAGAGATGGTGCTCAGCTTGAATATTGTATTGAATGAAATCCCCAAGTGCCCTGTTCTGGAGCTTTATACTACCACTCTCCTCAGAGTAATCTCAACCCAGGGACCTGCTGAAAAACTGCAGAATGATAACTTTCTGGAACTCTTTTGAGCTGAATTTGCTCAGATAAAGGCTCAGGTCAGAAAAAAGAGAGACAGGGTAGTGATAATGGGGGCAGAGAGGGTCTGAGAAGATCCTTCTTTTTAAGAATAGACTGAGCTCTGTTGCTTGGAAGATGGTATAACCAACCTGAATTTTATGGAACCTGTGGAATTACTGTTTGTGGTTTTTTTCTGTAGTCCTCTTCCCGCCATCCCCTCCCCCCCCCCCAAAAAAAAAAACCAAACAAGTGATACTCTACATAAGAAATATAATCAGAATGAAAATATGGAGGTTTTGCTATGGATAAACTAGCTTTGATGGGGAAAAACTCTGATTAACTTTAATCTTCATCTAATTTTGACTCTTTGGGGAAAAACTATGTCTTAATACTATCAAGAAAGCAAGATCCTGATTTGACCTCAGTGTACTATCCATGGCTGTGTGACCATGAACATGGCAACACAGCAGAAAAGAGCTGCTGTTCAGAATTTGCTACATTATTTAATCAAAATTTTAAATGCTGTGACCTTAGGCAATGGTAAGTAACTATCTTCTCCAGTCCTTGGCAGGTTACTCACCCTGCAAGACAGCAGTTTAAAATACTAGCTAGTGACTCCTTAATTGTACCTCTCTTATCCTTTCACCCTTAAAATCTGTCTGCCAAACCTGCAGCTGGAAAGATGAAGATATTTTTCCAAGGCTGTAGCTGTGCTAAAGATACAGGTAGCCTTTTCCGTGCAAGCTGATGCTATGAGCTCTTATGTCCAAATTTAGAGGCAAACACAATATTTGTGACATGCTAAAGAAGTAAGATTTTGGTGGTTTTTTTTCTTTCTGCTCTTGGAAAATCAAAACCACTTGATATTTTGGGAAAGTTTTAATTAAAACTGAATTTGGTGACCATAAATCAAGTTTTGCACAAGAATTCAGCTGTGTATATGTTTGCTGAATTTGCATGGTAAACAGGACACAAGATTGCTGTAAAAGGATATGTGGTTGGGGTATAGCAGAGTGAGCACAAGAATATCAATTATGGACAGTGTACAGTCCCATTATTTTGACTCCTATGTCACATATTCAGAATGAGCATTGCATAGAACTGTGTTTATTAATACAATTTTTCCATTTGGTTGTCCCTGTAGCAAAACCACTATGCCACTGCAGAAGAGATGGGCCCAATGATGCTCACTTCAGGTGCCATTCCAGACATTATAAGCCTTGCTTCCTTGAATGAAAAGCCAAAAACTGTTGTTGTTTGCATAGCCTAAAAACAGATTGTGCCTTAGGAAAATAGCCAGAGGAAAAAACTATATCACAAATACTGAGAAAAGGCTAAAAGATGTTTTGTAACCCTCAGTTATGCACTTCTTGCAGACAAGATATGTTTAAAAGTTATGTGCAAACATATAGAATGTTTACAGAGCTGTTGTTATTTAAAAGGTAATTCTCCTGTACATGTTATTATGTGCATGAACTTTATTTTACAGAGGTTATGGCTGCTGTAGGTAGCAGGATGTTGATATTGGAATTATGGTTAGTTTTGCAGCAATTCAGTAGCGATTCAATAGACTGCAATGCTGCTTAGGCATGCTGAGAGGATTGAGACAAATGTCACAGATTATCTGTTACAAAAAGGCTGTTTTGAAAAACACATGGAATGGCAGTATTTTAACTGCAGAATTAGTTCTGAGCACTTCTTTTAAGTGTGTGTTCATCTCCATTTCAACCCCTCCTCCTCTACTTCATTTCAGCTGCATAATTACTCCTTTTATTTCACCAACTCTCCTATTTTTTTCTCCTTGCATGCTGTGCTTAATTTTCATAGGTAGGATGCTGAACAACAGCTAGGCAATTCTTGGAGGGCTGCTTCAAGACTTTGCTCCAGAGGTAGGTACCTCATCTTAGTGTTCATCCATCAACTAGATGACCTCAGAGGAGCAACATCAATAAGGTCATGGCAGATTGCACACTAAATGTAGCCTGGCATGTTAGGAAGTGTGGTGTCCATTTTAATTTTGGCTCCATCTAGGTATATGGCTCCATCTTCATGGGGACAGTGTGTTTGATTGTGGAAAAAATGCTTAAGGTGGTTTAGTCCCATATGCAGTAATAGAGACTTGATTCTACAACTTTGTATGCATATAACAGTGCTGCAGACCGCGGTTCAGCTAATCTGAATGCAGTTCAGAAGATTTTGACTGTGAGGCCTTGAAATGTCACTTCTTATCAAATATGTCTACTGTTGAAACATGAAATGTTTCTGCATTTTAAAATGTTTTTCTCACAGAATCTCTGTTTAAAACTCTGTTATGCTCCGCTTTCTGCCTGCCATTCTAATAGTAAATAAGTTGTTTTCCCAAAATGTTTTTTTCCATTGCAGAAGAAATTCTCATGGAAAATACATTAGCAGCCTTGGAACGAAAGGTGCAGGATGGGGAATTTCCCAGTGCATTCCACCACCCAATTACTCTGTTCTGTATTGAGAACCAGTTGGTGTGCTCATGTTTTTGTAGAGTCATTGTGCAGTGCTTTCCACTGCTAAGTGGAAAACACAAGAGTTTGTGTGAGCAAAGAGGAGAGTGGCAGAGTTATATTGCATACTTACTTAGTAGTGCCTATGCATATTCAATACATCCCAATGGTCATAGCTGGGACACATGCCCCTGCAGCAGGTATTTTGTCATTACAACCCAGCACAGGCAGAGGGGAAGTGTATGTTTTCTCAGACACAGAAATTCTGTGTTTATTAGGTTATTTGACCAAGATGCCACACAGTACATGACTTTCAAGAGTTCACTTTACTGATGGGAAGAAAGAAAGAATTCAGGTTTTATTTGGAAACAGATGGAGAGAGAGTGAGACGAGCAGTCCCTTTCAGGTTGCTGTGATAGGAGCTCCCAGCTTAGTGTTTGGGAAGGGAACTTCAACTACTTTTTCCAAGTCAGAAGGACATCTCTCCTGTCCTTGCAGACTGGGTTTTTAGCTTGGAGAAAAGAAGGCTCGGAGGAGATCTTATTGCTACCTTGAAGGAGGTGGTAGCAAGGTGGGGTTCAGTATTTTTTCCTACACAACTACAGACAGGACGAGTTGCACTGGAAGAGGCTGAGGTGGGATATTGGGAAAAATGAAAAATGACCACTGAAATGGTGGTCAGCATCGGAACAGGGTCCCCAGGGGTAGAGTTATCATCCTTGGTGAATAGATGTGGCACTTTGTGGTATCGTTCAGTGGGCATGGTGGTATTTGGTCAAAGGTTGGACTTGATGATTTTGGAACCCTTTTCCAATCTTAATGATTCTATGATTCTTGTGGCAATTTTTTTCACTATGGTGTCTTTGGCCCTTTGGGGAGGAGGACATTATATGGCAGTAGCAGAGATGTAAGAGTCAGCACAACTGCTGAATGAGTAAGTTTACAGACCTTGCAATCTTCTGGGCTCTAATTCTGCGGGGTCAGTTGTAAGCAGTTTATGTTAACAGACATTTAGATCGGTATATTTAGAGTCTCAGTGATGTGAATGTTATCATGCATGCTATCATCTCTGCAAGTTTATGAAGAAAATAATGCAATTTCTCCTCTTAAAAATCTGCTTAGGCTATCTCTTGTATTGGTTTCAGGTGGGGTAGGGTTAATTTTCTTCACAGTTGGCTGTGTTTTGGATTTGGATATTATCACCACAGGGTTGATAATATAGAGATGTTTTTGTTATTGCTGAGCAGGGCTTCCACAGAACTAAGTCCTTTTCTGCTTCTCATATACTTGCTATGCTGGTGAAGAGGTTGGAAGTGCCTGGGAGGCTGAGATCAGACATGTCAGGGACAGGTGACTCCAGCTGACCAAAGGGATATTCCAAATCATGTAACATCATGCTCAATATATAAAGTGAGGTAAGGAAGGAAGCACTGGGGGGGCATTTGGAGTGATGATGCTTTTCTTCCCAAGTAACCATTACATGTAATGGGGCCCGCTCTCTTGGAGATGGCTGAACACCTTCCTTCCTCTCAAGCAGGGAATTAATTCCTGGTTTTACTTTGTGTAAAGTACTTGTACATGCATTTGTACTTGTGCATGGGTTTTACTTTCCCTATTGAACAGTCTTCATCTCAACCCAGGAGTTTTCTGGCTTTTACCTTTCCAGTTTTTATCCCTGATCCTGCTGGTGAAACAGTGAATGAGCAGCTGTGTGGAACTTGGTTACTGTCCGGGGTTAAACCATGACACTCTGTTGATTCCTATGGAGAGCTTTCTACACCCTGTATCCTCTGGAAGCATCATCTCTTAGAAAAGGAAAGCACGAGCTACAGTCCTTTTATTCATCTCCTTTTTTGACATGGCTGGTATATGAATTCTTCCCGGCATGTTATATTGTCCATATGATCTTGTGTATGTTCAGTGACATAATGCTCCAAAATATTGCAATTGTCTTCCCATCCGGGCAATGTGTGATGTTTGTCACCTCCCTGAGACTGGGAGCATCTGCCTGCAAATATGTCCCTGAAGCTATAGGAGTCAACTACTGGCAATACTTCCTGAGGCAGAGGTGAGAGTTTGAAAGAGCATGACTGACTTCTGATGCTCTTCATCAGGACTGTATGCAATCATTTCACACATCTGTGTGAGTGCAAGGGGTGTGCAGTGTCCAGAAGTTCATCTTTCAGGATGCACTGAGAGGAGCAGAATCACAGAGTCACTTACACCTCTATTGCAGAATATACACATTCAGAATGGTGGTGAATGAACAAAACAACTGAATTCTGTAATTTGGAAAATGGCTAGCCTTCCCTTTCAGTAATTGATTCTCTTTTATAACCTATACCAAGTTCCCAAACACAAGGAGACCCTTCTGATCACTGCAGGCTTTGCTGCAGATTCCTTGGCCAGGTAGTACCCAGTAAAGAAATTGTTCCTAGCAGTTCAGCAGTGCTTTCTGCATAGCAGGTATAGTGTGAAGGAGAAGTATGAGTATAAAGCCTTCTCCTTGTGTGAAGGAGAAGTATGAGTATGAAGCCTTGCTCAGAGAATTAAAGACTTCATCCATTGACTGAGATGTCTGCTCTGTGGCTGACTTTTCTTGGCATGTAATAGGGTGGAAAGCCAAAACTCAAACCCTGCAGTTAGCCAGGTGGTAAATGATCCCTTTTCTATATTCTGTGAAGTATATTTTCTTTCTTTGAGGGAAATACGATGGGGTTATAGGAAACCACATGGTATGGAAATGTCTAAGGAAAAATGTAAGCAGTATTTTTCACCCAGGGAGAAAAGATGGATAGAGTTAAGGACAAAAAAAAAGGCTAGAAAGGACAAAAAAAGGCAGGCTGGAAAGGCACAGTGCAAAGTGCAGGCATCAAAGCAGCTCTCCTCTGTGTGCACATTGAGGCCAGTGATGCAGGTCTGAAAAAGCAAGCTGCCTGGAAGTATCTCTTTGACTGCAGGTGTTCAGGCCAAATCTTGGTCTACAAAGGAGAGTTACTAAGAGTGACCCTAAAGTGCAAGAGAGCAAGTCCTGTGCCTGAGAGACATTTCAGCTTGGTGTGCCAAGCCCTGCCAGCTTTTCTGACAGGGTTTAAATTGTGTGGGAGAAATGCCTGAGAGCATCACAAAGACACCTTTTAGCAGGGAAAGAGTCTGACAGAGGTTTGATGGGAAAGGTTTGTAGTTCAATACATGTTCTGATACCTGAGTGGTGCGCTCCTCAGGGGTCCAAACCTGCTGATGTAAAGTAGAACATCTTTTTAGCAGATCTAGTTTGTGCTGATGGCTGAGTTGGCCTCTGGCCAACTCATAGTTGGGGCAAGCAGAAGGAAGGCTTGCAATCACCTCTTCCTCTCCACCAGAGCCAATGCTGTGCTGAGCATAAGCTTGGCTCAGTGTGGGACTGTGTCGCTGAATCCTTCCTAACAGAATGCACTGGGTCCAAAGCATGCATTCTGGTCTATCATATAAGCAATATGCCTTTTTAAAATTGTCACCAGCACCTTTATACATGCCAATTCTGGTGATAATTGCTGAATTTCTGCATTTAGAGGAAGCAAGTGCTTCATTAATATCACAATGTGCTATTGTTTATTGCATGTGTTCTGTTACTTCTAAATATAGAATTTAGGTAATTATCACTGTGGTTATTTATTGACTCATTGCAGTTCAAATGTAGCTACATAAGATCTTGCTGTAATATTTATTTTTAAAAGTTTGGAATCTCTGAAAAATCTCTCCCATAGATGGGTTCAGCTCTTAGCTTCCTATAAAAATTTCATATCACAATTTTGGATGGCCATCTGGTTTGTTGAAGCCTGGAAAATCTGCCTTACACCAACGCAGAAATTTTGCTTAAGAAAAAAAAAAAAAAGAAAAAGCACCACCCAACCCTCAAAGATATCAAAGGGTTTTTTTCTCCATTCCTAGTAATTAAAATAACTTTGTATCTATCTTTTGTTAGTCTTTAGTACTGGAGGATTGCAAGCATTTTTCAAAATTAACACAGAGGAAAGAGTACAGGAGAGTCTCATATTTTTCTTTTGTTGTATTTGTGGTGAGAATACACATTTTTTGTGTCTAAATTACTAAGAAAACTTGGAATTCTTCAATCTCAAGTGTCAATTGCCCTGATAGACATGCCAGCTATACCTGTGCTTACAAGATCTGTCTGGTCAGGAGTTGACAAGAAAGGCAAGAGCAGCTGGAAATTAGAATTTTGACCAACTATAGATGCTTGTTTATTCTTTCAGTGCAGGGTGTTAGATTATTTTTCCTAACTACAACTCAGCTGTCATTCTAACCAAGTATGACTTGCAATATGTTATGGCAAGAGAAAATTGTAGATGACATCTCCTTGCATTAGACTATGCAAACATAGAAGAAAAGTTATTGCTGGTAAGATGCTGCACTTGATCACCTGTTTAATAAATGCTCATGTCTGGAACGGGGTTGTGTGAATGTAAGTTAGATGCTGTGGTGTTTTTAGAATTGGCACTCCTCATGAGTAAAATAAGAATCACAGAATCACAGAAACACAGAATCACAGAATGAACTAGGTTGGAAAAGACCTCTGAGATCATCAAGTAAAAGAATCATCATTCCAAACTCTGAACTGTGCTGATTGTTAAAAGCAGGAATTATGAACAGCAGCATATTGATATTAGCACCCTAGCTGCTCCTTGTAGCTCTGAAAATCTCTGAACACTAATGAAATATTTTTGCTGCAGAAAGTACCATTCATTATATATATTTTGTAAAAAAAACCCAAAACAACACAACAGAAAAGGACATAGAAACATCCTTTTGGAGAGCTTGGCTGAAGTAGTGCCTTCAGTAATTTTCTACTTCTGGTGATAGATCACTGTCTTCACTTTTTGCACAGGTGAAGCAGCAGTTAATTGCTGTCAATTGTTTATATAGCTCCAGAGAATTGCAAAGACTTTCTTGCAAAAATTACAGGTCAATGTCTAAAGCAGTATTAAGATCAACACTGGCATTAAAGAAACATGGTTTGCATCAAGCAGAGGATGGAAGGGGAAAACTGTGGGTTCATGGAAATTAAGTTGATGGGACTCCTACTGTTCACTGCTCTGCTGTCGCAGTCAAAATGTAGTGAAGATTGTGCCTGCTCTTTAGTTAGACGGGCCCCTGAACAGCCCCCAAATCTGTTAATATAGGAGATTCTATATGTACATAATGGTTAAGTGTGCCCAGTGACTTCCTGTGCTGCTGAGCAGGTATGTGGATGGGAAACACAATATTCTCACTCACTATTTTAAAGGCTGATCAAGATTAAATTCAACAAGACCTGATAATGGCTTTGGGATTTGCCTAAAAAAAACCAGATAATTAGTCCTTGCCTCATGTTCACTTACTTTTCATCAAAAAATAAATATGAATGCAATACCCAATGTGTGTTAATTGTGTTTTAAATATTTTTTTTTGTTTGCACTTTTAGGAAATTTTTGCATATGAATTTATTTTTCTTTTACTACTCTACTGATTGATCAGCTCATCAGACTGTTACAAGCTATGTTATGCTTTTGCTCTTTTTTTTTTTGTTTTTAGCATTGAAACAATTATTGTTCTATTCTCCATGTATTTATTCATTGTCTTAGGTACATACAAAAAAAAAGAATTCCTGTGAGGCACTGCCTGTTCATGCTGTGGTAATGTGTTCTGCTTTTCTTTGATGTATGGTCTTCAAATTGTTTGCTCACCTCTCCCATCATCCTCCCATTACCATGAGCTTGTCCTATATTTGTTGGAACATGCTCAATTAGTAACCTTCATGTTCTTTTTAAAGCTGTTCTGTACATTTTTATGTACATTTTGAGTGTTTCTTTTCCATTCCCCTTTTTGTAGTGATGCCATCAGCAATTTTCTGGTTCCTCAAAATTGCAGAGAACACAGTAATGCTTGGTACAAAAAGAGTTTACATATTATTGGAAGAATTTTTTTTTCCTTAAAATTTGTTTATCTTCAGTTTTATAAGAAAAAATATTCATTTCAGATTGCTAGTTAAACAAATAATTTGGAATCAGGTATTTTTCTCTCTGATTTCCTGTTCCACAATAAGGTAGCCAGTTATTTGCTTAGAGGAATGGCACTTAGAGTCATGGTAATTGTCATAGATGTATATCATTAACATAGTAAGGTTTTTGACAGTTCCTTACAATCTATCTAAATTAAAGCATAAGACAAAAAGCAAAAATCTATTTGCAAAATGACACTCAAAGCTGTTTCAAATTATTTCTGTCAAAATAAGTTTCTGTAAGGATCACTTTTGATCTGTCATTAACAGAAACTCTGAAATCCTGGATTACCATTGTGGTCTTTTTAGCTTTATGCATAACATGGGAAGTTGAAGTCCTACAGGCTGGCATTCAGAAACAAAAAGAATCTTGGCAAATTTGTGATGATGTCAAGACTACCGTTAATGCAATGCAACAAGAACAAGTATAAACACCTATATTTGGGTGAGGCTAAATATCTGTACATGCCTTCTCTCTGGATGAAACAGGGCTGTGCAGTCCTTTGCAGCTGGAATGAGTTGCCTGCATTATTGTGTTAGAAAAAAAGAAAGAAAAAAGGACAAAATATTCAAATCTCTACTGAAGAAAAATTTGTCTATAAGAGAGAAAGAAAACATTCTATTATGTCTGATGACATTGTAGTTGAAGAAAAGTCCAATTATTTGTGCCTTTCTCCATGAAAGTCTGGATTTGTGGCTATTAGTATGGCTGTATGACAGTGATTGGAGATCCAGAAAATATGATTTGCTAGGAAGGACTGAGTGGTTTGAGCTTATGGAACTTTGAATGATATTACCACAGCAAAGGGTTTAATAATTCACCAGTTTTGCAGTGAGAAGATTAACAAAGTTTCCCTGTGCCCAAAGAGCAGATAAAAAAATAAGCATTTAAACTGCAAACATTTAAACTGTTTATTAGGATTGGGATAGCAGAAAAGAAAAAAACTAGAAAAGATATCATAGCCTTTCCAGGCAGGATCTTTTATCAAAGGCCTTTAGGTGGGAAATTTTACACAAGTGCCAGGTGTGATGAGGGAGAATTGGGCTTTTGCCATCATAGAACAATTGACCTGCCACAACTCCTACTGCTACTACGTTCCTAACAGCAAACTAAGTAGCTGACTTTACATTGCTATATTTATATGTTTCAAACTCAGCCTTATAAAAGTAGTTATATTTTTTCTACTGGCTGAGAATTCCTTCAAAGAAGGTGTCCTAATACACTCTGAATTGCATCATAGGTGACTTAAAGGGATGTAATACATTAGAGCACATAGTCAATAGGGTAGGTCTGTTGAAGTATTTTCCTGAGGGCCTGTCAACATTCAGATCTTCTTCTTGAGTTTAAGTGAAATTCACTTACACAATGATTTTCACCTAAACATCTTATATGGAATAATTATTATTCTGTGACTAAAGTAGCATAGCTTTGACATGTTGGTACAAATTCTGGCAGCAAATGGACACATCCTAAATTAACATCAGTTGAAGCAATTAGATAGGGAAAAATACAGAAAAATTTAGAAGTAAAGAGGGTGGTCTTACAAACAATGTAAGAAATCAAGATATCCCTTTGGAAAGTTTCACATTTGTTACTGATTGGTTTTTTAAATTAAAGATTTTTGTCACTCAACATTCTTTAGACTGAAAGTAAGGACTGTTTTAGGACTGAAAACTGGATTTGCACAGATTTTTTTTTTTTTTAAGGAAATATGGTCATAAAGAAATTGTAAGTAGAGGCATATACTTGCAAGTTGGAAAAGCTGAACAGCTGTATATACTATTTTGTCTGTCTGATTTTTCCCTTAATATCAAATTTATTTATATAACCTGCCAGCCTTTGGCCTTTAGTATTGTAATTGTTACCTTAAAAATGTACATTTTAAAGATGATTTTAAATTAAGATGATTTGGATTCAGTTGCCTATTAAAAATCAAATTATGAATACAAGTTTTCAGTCAATAGCATTAAAGAGGAACAAATACTTTTGGTTTGATGAAATGTGCCTGTCCTTACTTCTCTCTTAGCATCAAATAAAATTCTGAGGACTGTAGGATTATATGAAATTTCTGCAGAGGTTGTTCTTCAAATAATTAATATATTAGTTTCAAGGTAAGGTTATGCAAAACAGTTAATTCTGTCAGATTAGAAATAATTTTTTTTACCTTTTTTTCCATTGATTGGTAACTGAAATTAAAAACAAAAAAAGCTTTGTTAACATGAAAATAAATGTCAAAGCTTTCAGTATGGAATGATAGGCCTTTGGCTGGCAATTTGAAAGCAAAGATTTTTCAGTCTGAAAAAAATCTACTATATGTTCATAACATCAATACTACTTTATTTACAGAACCAATACTGGGGTAGAATCATGCATTTCAATTTTATAAGGGTCTAGTTATTTTGCTACTTTTTTTAATATGCATGGATAAATTTGATATCACTGGAATATTTCAGGGTAGATTGTCAGACTTTGCTTCTCAAGTATTTAATTTATTCTTAGTAGTAAGAATAGCATGACAGTATTTGAAGATGTTAACCTTATTTAAAACATAATATTCTGTTAACAGGAACAACATTACGCACCCTTTCTGACACAGCCTCTGTGTCAGTTTTGGATTACCAGTTTGTAGAACTGGCTGCTAGTTTGGTAGGAAAGAGCTTTGGAGTTCCTAGATAATACAAATTTTCTTTATTGTCTGTTGTATTCATAAATGAAGTGCCATTATTATTTAGGATGAGTAAACTTAGCATCTATTTGGCATTTCTTCTGCCAAGGTACAGCAACATTGCAGTTTAGAATATTTACACACAAGTTTATTAAGGACCGGATTAAATTAGCAACTTTGTTTACAAAAATACCACCCCTCTCTGATGGAATGAAAATACACACCAAGTCAGTAGTGTATCTGAGTCTTTTATGTTGACCTTAATGAGGCTTCAAAATTAATCCAGGAAGCATATGGTATTTTTGTTCTTTTAAATAGCCTTTTAGCAGCACTCCTCCACACAAAATGCTCCCACACTTACAGGTAATACAGCCTTAAAAATTAGTCCTTAGATGTACAGTTAATACCATGATGGGAAATGGAGTGGGGAGGAGGGAACTGCTAGGATAAGATTGAGGACCTTTGTTCTTATCTCTACACTATATTGCTATATCATATAGGAGGTTACTTATCCATCCTATTTTGTCTCTCTGTAAGTCTTACAGATGCCTTTTTCTTTTTATAGCACCTAGCATTGTGGTCCTATAATCTCAGCAAGAATATATTTGGCAAATAGCATGGCACTTTCTCTCCTTGGATCCACAAACTCACTCAAAGGAAAATTATGCTTGCCATGAGGGCTGGTACCAGAATGGAGACACAGGTACTAAGAGATGAGTTAGCTTCTGAGGTATTTCTCGTGGTCTTCTGGTGTCCATATGTAGCATCATTTATAGTTTTAAATGCAACAAATCTATCTCATTGAACAATAAATTGCAATTAATTTTTCAGGAGAAAGCAGTTTATGTTTAACTGCTGCAATCTGTACATTTGAATTCATAGTGCAATATTCTTTATATGTTCAAAGAGGAAGTCCCAGCTTCACTGCTACAAAAAAATCACCATGCTACAAAAACCAAGTTCTCACCTCTGGAAACAATGTATTAGAAACATGAATTCTAGTTTATTACTTATTATATTTTGGGCTGTGTGTTTTCACTTAATTTATTGCATTTAACCCTTATTTTCATATCATAAAAATTCTAAAAAGTTTCAGAACTGACATTCAATCCTCTGGGAGAAAGAACTAACCCTGAGGGGTTCAAGTTCTTCTTTTGGAAGGCACAATCTTCTTTGTGACACTGATATAAGACTATGGGAAGTGAGCTGAATAGATGAAGAACAGTCTTTGCATTGCGGTAAGTAGACTGTCATTCTCCTGGCAGCTCTGCAAAGAATCACACATCAAAGCTTCCACACCGAGCTAATAATAATTCCAATGTCCCATATGCATGCACTGTGTGTAGGGTGGATGTGGATGTTCAAGGGGAAATGAAAACATGGGAGAAGGAGATGAAATGAATGCAACTTTTGGCTTTTTCTTTGCAATAAAAAACACCCTTGTAATAACAGGATATAGTCACAGTCTCAAAAAAAAAATTGGTTTTTGGGTGATGGGAACTAATGTAAGTATTTTCTGATTGCTGTAGTTGTTTTATTCTCTCCCATCACAAAGAAATAATGGGTTTGTTATGTATATTGTCACTACACACAGCTAGGGTGAATTGGTAGAAAAATCCAAACACAAAGAAAAGTCTAAATATGCAATAGTTGTGACACTGATTACAACTTGCCAAAAACTTTATTCTGCTTTTTAAAGTATGTGTAATTTGAATATTTTGTATGCAAAACACACTTGGCTGTGTGTGGTGAGGATCTGAGGGATGTGTGGCACTGCTGCTGTGGTGTGTGTCCCATTTCCCGGAAGCTCCTTGTAAGTCTCACTTACAACTAAAATTTAGCCCTTGTACAAGTGTCTGTCTTCAGTGCATGTGAAGATATGTGTGCACTCCCCACATGCTTTGCAGATTTTAGACCCTAGGATTAATTTTAAAAAATTAAAATTTCTCTTTAGAAGTTATATCTGAGTTCTAAGTTTTTCTTCTCAAGCAATGCAGTATGGCTGATTTATTTTTAAATCCTTAAATTACTGGGGAAAAAAACCCAATAACACCAAGTACAGCCAGGATAAATTCATATAGTCTTATTCCTAATGTTACGATTTACCTTAAAGGAAATAGTTTAATGAGACAAGTACCTGGGCTCCAGCACATATAATATGTAACTTTATTTTTTTTAATATTACATGAAAATCAAATGGTGCAATGCTGACCTTTGACAAAAAAACCCAGCCTGATTCTACTCTCCATGGCATGGTGAAAAAATCTGTGTAGTGGTTTTGTTCCTTATATTAGCTTTATAAAGAAGCATGATTTATTTCCTTTTCTAATTTTTAAGCTAAAAACAATGCAATTCTCCCAAGTAAGTAAAGCTCGTTTCTCTCTTTTTCTACCCAAAATCTTCTAGATCCCAGAATCACGGAATGGTTCAGGTTGGAAAGTACTAAAGTTAACCATCTGATGCAACTTTTCTGCCTCAAGAAGAGTCATCATAGTGGACATGGCACTGAATTGTGTCCAGACGGTTCTTAAATATCTTCATTGAGGGAGACCCCACAACCTCTCTGGGTAATCTGTTACAGTGCATAGCCACTTCTCTAAAGAATAAAGGACTTCCTCATATTCATAGTGGTTTATAGCAAGTTTATGCAAAAATAAAATCAACCACAGTGGTATTTAATACATTTCTAGCAGTTTCAGACATGGCTATCTCATCACCTGCTGATCCTTGTTTGCATTATTCTGATACCTGAACCTCATTACACCCAATTACTTGAGTCCTGATCAATATCAGATTGTGATCCTCCTACGACAAGCCAGCTGCTGGATCAGGCATTGGGGTTAGCAGGTTATAGTGACCCTATTACTGGTCTCAGCATAATATGAATTATTCAGGGTGTTGAAGCTGACCAACAGCATGTTTATACTTGGTTTTGTGCTAATACTGTCTACTAGCACTGGTGGATTTTCTCCCTGACTTGTGCTCATTCTTTACAATTACGTTCAGCAGTCCTAGCACACATCATCATTTTTATCAGGGTAATCAAGGCATTTTCTGCTCTCCCCTGCATGGCAGACTTCTCATAGTGCCTATCTGCATGTTCTGCACTTATTTAAACTGAAATTGAGCTGCTTTGGATAGAAAGAATAAAACTGGACATTCTTTCTCTGCTTTTTCATTATTCTATCTGTCTAATTTCCTTCCCTTGTTCTGCTTTTTTTTTCTCCCTGAAATTTGCCTTCCACTAAAGCTAAAGCAGCCTCTAGGTTTTGGGTTTCAGATGACAGCATTAATGAAATGTCTCAGATGAGAAGGGCCTAAGGAACAGACCTGTGGTGCATCATACCTGTCACTGAGATTCCCCTATTGCTGCTCTTGACTATGCAGGCAATATCTAACACCTGGCAAATAATATATCCACGCAAAGGGGAAAATATTGGTGGGTCACTGTGCTCCCTCCCATGGACACAAAATCAAATCTGGGCTGTTCTTAGCCTCTTCTCCCTTTCTGACATGGAATTAAAGTTGGCTCAAGCCTGTTATACAAGTTTTGATAGTTTTGATTCAGCCTTTTAACTATTGAATTAAAGCTAAAGAGCCTGCCAAGGGAGGCGGAGAAGACAGATTGGAGAGGGAGGAGGTGAGAGGTGGGAGAGGGGGAAGCAGAGAGAGGAGTGTGGGAAGTCTTAAAGCCAAGAAATTTGAAGATATGGAGGGGGGGGGGGGAAGCTAGTAAAAGAAGTAGGAGCTATTTTCAGATAATTTTCTCTGTAGTTGGGATAATTTTCAATTAGAAACTATTTTTTGGTATATACTGGAGAGAAATAGTTAATGAGTTATTATCTCTGCCCCCAGCCCATCATCTCTAAGGCCCCTGAAACACTGAAGGGACCTTTTCAAAATCATGGTAGGTAGGGTATGCTTGATTGGAGCAACTTCCCTCCTTCTACAGGCAAAACTCATGGCAGCATGCGTCCTCCGGCATCATCTCTGATAACCCATCTGAAGCTCACAGATAGCCTGGCACAACATATGTATTCTTGTGTCATCCCTCGTGGAGCCACATTCATTCCTGCTGAGTGACTTTCTGGAGACTGTAGCTAGAGGTCCAATTCTACTCTCTAATATTAGATGTAAAATAACTTCTTAATGTGTTTGGTAGGCAAAGGCTGGCAAGAATAATTCTGGTTCTCTCACTTTTCTGCACAAACTTTATCAATATTTTCCATGTCTGTTTGATTTATTTGGATGTTAAATAAGTGAAAGGTTGAAGGTTTCTTTATAATTCTCGAGTAGGCTCATTTGCTGGAGTCACTGGGAGCATTGGCAAGCCATAAAGCCCAGACAATGATCCTGCCCACTCTATTAAATTGAATAATGCTTTTGAATAATCTAAATAATGCTTTTGATCAGTGGCCTATAGCACCTGAGATCACAAATTATTTTATACACATAATGGAATTTCCACAGAAACACACTGCTGATTGAAGGAAAGTGGATAAATCTGAGCTGGGATGTTGCACACGATTTTAGTGCAGGAAGTGAAAACACTTCAATTAAGCCATTCAATTAAACTAAAGAAAGAACATAGGTGTGTGCAATAGAGTTGCTTCCATTTGGAACGGTACATGGGATAATACCTCTGCTACTGATTTTTGAAGTAATTTTAAAGACTGGGAAGGGACAGAATTTTCAATGATGTATGGCTTTTTACTGGATAAAAGATAATCTACAGATGTGGTTTTCAAGTTTTTTTTTAAAGGAAAAACATTAGATTTGAGCTTTCTGGTTTGAAGTCTGGAGTATTATTGCCATTTGCAAAAACTTGGTGATGTTTGATACTAAAGCACAAGAAAAGCAAATCAGTCAAGTTTGTTTCTTTATAGAAATTTTGAGTCCTAGGAGCTAAATGTAACTAATAGGACTTCACTCTGTAAAGGTACTAGGGGAAACAAATCAGTCCCTTTCAGAAAGATGATGTCTGATGAAAGAAAGCTCTCTGGCAAGGGCTTGTGGGAAACTATCTCCTCAATTATAACACAATTCTTTATTGTAATCACAAATTGTAGTAGTACTATTACTATTGAGTATTACTCTACTGGAAACCATAAATTGCAGTGAAACTGGTCCTTCCTAGAAGAAAATATGCTTTCATACCACTGCACATACTTGTGTGCTACTTTGCTTCCAGTTTGTACTGGAAGTCATATATTTAAAAGAGGGAGCTTTTGTGAGAGTACGTCGTTTAGGATGTGCAAGAACTCCTATACAAGATATATGCTACCTTCTCTGATTCCCCTCACCATTTTTGTTGAATTAAATGAAACTTTTCATTATTGTAACCCTGAGGAATTGATGATCAGCCTCACAAAAGATCAGTGTTTATTCACTCATTTTATTCCTGTGGTGGCAAACATGTTGCCCTCTCCTGCTTTTCTTCCAGTGCAGTTGCTTTTCGCATTGTGCAATGTGTCTTTTATTAAATTTTCAAATTAGAGCGATCACCAATTTTCAATTTACAGGAATCCTCTACTGAAACCTACCATATCTACCAAAAAAGACAAATTTGATCAGTAATACCTCTATGTCATGCTGAATAGAAAAAGAAACTGAGGCAAACATCTTTCCTTTTTTTTTTTTTAATGAGCCCTCTGGACATCTACTGGGTACTTCACAAGGCATAGGTTTGTGACTGAATAAATTTTTCCATGCAAAATTCTTATGAAGTGGACCTTGCTGCTTTCATCGTGTAGATTTTAGTCCCATACTGCTCATGCTCAACACTGTAAAGAAAGGAAGGATAAAGATAGCAAAAAAATTTCTCCATTAACTGTCCTGATGTTCCTCTGATCAATAACCCTGTCTTGCTGCCCTGTTTTAGAGCAGACTGTTGATGTCTGTTTGCTGCCTGCTAATGTCTGCTAGCTCCCATCTCCTTTTTTAAGAGTAGCAGAGGGGTGTTGGAGATAATTCTGTATATTTCAATACAGCTAATAACGGGTTGCATCTTCTATATGTCTAATGACTACTGGAAAATTTGACTTTTAGTAAACAGGGTTCTTGTGAAAGGAAATTAAGTTACTGCCTTTACCTTCTTATCCACTATTACATATTAAAATCTCCCCAATTGTGAAACTTAAAAATTGTCCCTGCAACTTATGTGTGGTTGAGTGTGGTGGGACCTCTGCATTGCTTCTCCACCATGTATTTAAGTTAATAGTTTGCAATAAAGACCTTCAACAAGAAGCAAGACTATGGAAGCAAGACAAGCTTGGTTCAGGCAAGCTGAAATGTGTCGAAGTATTGAAACTTTTAAGGAATCTATTGTTTATAAATCAGAGTAGTATTGAGCTTTTGGTAAAATGAGGTCCTTAAAGCCTAAATTCACAAAATAGACAAACTTCTTTCATGTACAGGAATTATGAGGCATTACCTGTTGCATTCTATGTGCATTATCGCTATGCACATTTTTATACTAATTTCTGGTTCTGTAAGTTCTTTTCAATGGAAGTAGATAATGTCATCAAATAATGAAAACATGGCCAAAACACCATTCTCTTTTATAATGACAGCTTTGGAAGGATGTGTTTAGATGAAAAAAAACCAGCCAAACCCAACCACCACCAAACAACCCCTCATAAAACCAGTCTGTGAAAATCTCTTGTGGTAACAGACACAGGGAAAAGGGAGGGGAGCATAACAGTTTTTCAGACTGAATAAATTTATTTTAGTTCAGAATACTGTTACATATGTGATTAGCAGCAGTCCACAAAGAAATAGCTATAGAAAAAAATCCAACACAAACCTGGCTGTTAAAGGAGACATTCACAGTCAAAAGTGCATGAACATACACAGAAGAAATAACATGGCTTAAAATCTCTTTGTGTTGTTTTACAGAATTATGATGGACTCAGCAGAGCTGCAAAAATAATAATAATGACAAGTGAATAGCAGGCTGTTCTTTGAAATGGAAGGTCTTTTCTCTGAGAGTCTCACCCCTCACCAGCACAGGAGGTGCACTGGGTCTATGGTACCTCTTGCAGTGTAGCTGCAGAGACTGAATCTCCCTGGCACGATTCCTCACATCGACAAATTTCTCCAGTATTGAGTGGAATATTGAGTGGATGTTTGGAAGCACAAATGAAAGCAAGGAAACGAGAGGGGGGAATTTTACCCAGAAAGATTTGAGTGACTTTACTTCTCTATGGGCTATATAGTTAGGCCATCATATAATGATAGCTTTCCAAGAAAGTGACGCTTTGGTCATGTGAAATAAGTTGGTGTGCATCCTAATGGTCCAAGGTACCCTGCGGATTTAACATTTCTTTTTTTTTCTGATCCAACCAGCTTACGGAAGCATGAAATACATTTAAGATAGGGAAACAGTGAGTACTGAGGCATGGTCTCTTTGAACATTAAAGTTTCCACTCTTGACCAGGGGCAGGTAAAGAGCATCAATTTATAGGCTATCTGATACAATAATGGTCAAAAGTCCAAACATGGATCTGGTCTTTTTCTAGCTTAATTTTATGTTGTGTTTTTCAGCGTAGGCAGAGCTGGCCCTGAGATCCATCAATCCTGTGACAATCTGAAACAGATGGTGAACAGCTGGCTATAGTCTCTGCTAACAGACAAACCTTATACTGAGTGTATAGGCTGGGTGTGCATCATGCAATGCACTAGAGGCAAGAATAGGTTAACATCATGTGTGCCTTAATGACAATGGCTTGTGATTATGCAATTTAAAAGTTTATATTGTTTGAAGATGGAAGGGAAGATAAGAATTACAACCTTTATTTTGAATGCCACAAAGTCTGAATGTGGGTCCTTTACAACCCAAATCACACCTAGCTACACATTACTTTTAGTCAGAATTACAAGTTTGGCTCACTTAAGTTGCAGTAGTAGTTTTAAATAGAATATACTCAACTGTTCACAATATTTCTGGTAATATAAGATTACACTATAATATTGCATTAAGATTTTAACCTTCTCTTCATTCCCAAAAGAAAGAAAAACTTAGGCATTGACAGGAATTCAAATAATTAAGCAGATTTTTGTTTGCTATTTCTTAGTAATATAATAATATTGCTAATTATTTATGTTCACCAAAAAAAAACCAAAAAGAGAGATGAATTCTAATTATTGTATACTACATATCAGAAGGTGTATATATGATGCATATCCTTCTGATTACTGTGTTAGACAGAAGTGTTACCTAAAATTAGATGGTTTGAAGTGCCATTCTGAATGGAAAAATTGATAATTGCTGTTGATGGTAATATTGCCAAAGAGTGGTGATGGAGTAGTAAAAAACACCTGGGAAGGATGAAATATAGAAAATACAAGAAATTCTTTGCTCTTTCCAAGAAATCCAGAAATACCCCCAGTAAGTTCTGAGGCAAGTTTGAGTCTTTTATGCTAGTTGTAGGCTGAATTACTCGATTTAGCTGTCTAAGAAGCTCTCATCTACTTAGATTTATAGCTAGTCTTGGTGGCTTACCTATGTGACCTTACAGTTTAACTTTAGCAGCATTTGTTCATCACATGAAGGAAAAGCCTATCAATGTGGGTCCTTTTGAGTATCAATTGACTGATAATTGATGAAAACCAGAGCCAAGAGGTTTCTGAAGGGAAACTTTCAGCTCTGCTTCTCCCCTCTCCTGGTGATCAAATGTGGTGCATGTAAGCAGAGGTAGGCTTGCTTCTTCGCTTTTTTGCATCACTGTGGATCATAGGTAAAAAGGACTATATTTATATGTAATATGGGCAAAAAGGAAATAGAGTTTCTTCATTGCCCGAGCCTCACACAAATCTCGCAGTTCAGTGAAGAGCATGGGAAAACACCTTGGTCTTCAGAAAAAGGATAGAAATATGCTCAGGCCTATTGCTGTCAGGAATTAGGGATTTTTTCTTGTTTGTTTTGGGGGGGGGGGGGGGGTGTTTGGTTTTGTGGGTTTTGTTTGTTTGTTTTGAGGTGAGCTGTAATATTTTTGTGATCTCTAGATTACAAAAATCTGTAGAGAATACTCAGCACAAAACAACTCATACTGTTGGGTGCTCTGCATAAAGCCCTGCAGTGCAGGTCAGAAAAGGGAGGATATAAAAGGGCCTTATTTCATTGTTTAGATTTCCATCTGCACATACAGCATGAGTGGGTGTAAATCATCACAAATTCTGGTTTGATGCACAGTCTTGGAAAATCTTTAGCTTTGTAAAAGAAACCTGAATGTTGTTGACAGGCAGCTTTCTGGCACTTCCTGGGGAAAAATCAAACAAAATCAAGGCATTTTAGAGGATAGTGAGATATGGTAGAATAATAATCTCCTCTTCTAGTGACTGTTCATATTTTCTCTTAATGACTGAAGTGATCTGTATTTATTTTGGGTAAAATTCCTTGTGTTTGAACTAGGATGAATGCAGCAGCTCATCAGCCACTGCTTTCATACAGAATGCTAGGAACAAGCCAAAATGAATGGTAGTCAATTCCTTTATTGTGCAACCTGTGAATCCAGGGTAGGAAAAAATTATTTATTGGTACAGTGCGTTTCACCTCTGGGCACATTTTTTGGTTTAGACTAGCAATTGACAAGTTTGTTCATCATGTTTGTTGGTCCCTATCTACCCACAGACAGATGAAGGTTTGAGGTGGAGAAGTATTAGTTCATTAGTACATTTTTATCAGTCTTGCCAAAGGTAAATTCTTCCCTATAAATCCTTAGCAGACATTTGTTACAACAGCGAACACCACATAACTTTGCACTTTTAAGTTTCTGCTCCAGAGTACTCCAGATGTGAAGGATTGTACATATTGTTTTCGTGTAATAGCATGTATTGTATTCTAGAGTCATCTCTAGGGAAATAAGATTTAATTGAAGAAAACCCTGCAGGACTGTGCACCTGTTCTTTGAGGTCTTTTTTTTTGTGTTTCGGTGTGTGACAGATTGGACAATTTTGTAGAAGCGTGGATCTGATTAAGTTTATTATCCTCTCCTTTTCATGAATGTCAGATTCAAAACACATAGTCAAGAGATCCCAGTGATATGGGAGAAATAATCGTCTGAAAATTCTTAAAATAAGGTAGCCTTTGTAATGTGACCTGAAATCCCAGCAAACATCTCAGGGACATATTTTTAAATTTAAGTACTGTTTTTCTCTTGGATTTTATGAATCAAGAATGACAGCAAGATAAAATGACAGGCTAACTGCTGACTGTCTTTTTGTTTGTTTGTTTGTTTTAACTTCATTATCTTTTTTGTTTCTCTGTAACAGCTGTACCACACTGCCATTTTTCCTACAGGACCATTTTAGAAAGTGGAGAGTATTGTATGCATAAATAGCTATGAAAATCATGTGATTAGGTGATTAATCACCATTCTTCACCTCAGGGCAAAATTCTGATTATTAAATCCATCTCTTCAGCATGTAACTTCTGAAATTCAAATCCATCCCTCCCTGCTTTTTCACAAGAGAAATTTTGTAAGAAATTTCATCTTCTTGGCATGTCTGGGAATAAGCAAGATTTTCTGTTCTGAGAAATATTCACCAAAATGTTTGTTAGCCTTTATAAAGTAAGTATTCCAACACTTTGTATCTGTGAAAATACACTGGGCTATGAATAAATGGTAGGAAAGTATATGAGCTGGTGCACAACACATATAATTCTACTACAAAAAGGAGTTGAGTTTGTGGCAAAAGCTGCTTAGTATTGCCTAAAGGAATTAAAAATTTTCAGGGCAAGTAGTTAGTACAGCTCACCATAGACTTACCTGTTTCTGGATAGTTAAAGAGCTCAAACGGAAAACTACATTAAAGCTTTCTAAGGCAAAAAGAACATGTGAAATCCCCTATCTCAATTTTTCTGCTGTAATGTCTATTCACAAAATGATCTGCCACATGCCATGCCCATACTTTGCAAAGCAGAAGAACAAAGGCTCTATGAAACAAGCAGGGAGAAAAGAGTAATCTCTTTGGTGGCAGCAATGACAGCTAGCTTGGAAAGGCTTGGCATCTGTTTGATGCATCCTGCAATTTAGCAATGAATTGGATGGCACCACCCAGAGGGCACAATCTACATGAGTTTTGTAATGGGCACAATCTACATGAGTTCTGTAATTTTTAGATCTTCCACTGATCCAAAGAAAGTCTTACTGCAATCACTGGAATGAAACCATTTAGATGTCTTTTAAAGCCCCCAATTTTTATAATTTTATTCCAATTCTTCTCTTCTTTCACTTCTTTTGTTGTAAAGATAATCACAGATCAACATGTAATCTCTCTCAGCAGTAATTAAGAAGTAAGAAACAAACCTGATGTGCCATAGATTGCTTTAATATTCAGTGTTCTGTTATGAGGGAGAAAGGTTCATTGCAGTTATTTAGTATTGAGCAATCATTTAAATTCTTATATGTTATTACTTCATGGTCTCTAATCCTTGAACAATTTTTTTAAATTTTTTTTTCTGCATTTATTGGGCTCTAATTAAAAAATTAATAAAAATGAACTGAGGGGAAATTGCTGGATTGCTTCCCATTGCAATGACAAAGGAAAATATAACCAATCCCCACCACTACAGTAGGAAGGGCTAGATGATGTATTTATAAACTACTGAATGGGGCTGCCTGGGTTCATTGACCCCAGTCTGGCTGGTGCTAAATGTACTGAAATAAACCCATCCCCAAAAGATTGCAATCAAGGGATGAAACAAGAAACAGATGGCTGGTCTTGCAAGGGGAGCGTTAAAAATAAGAGGAAATTGACTGGCACAGTATGCAGTGGTCTTGGCACACCAGCTGCTTAACCATGGATGATTTTTTTCAAGTATCATGGCAGAGGAGAATTTTTAAGGTTAGTTTTGAAAAATGAAAATTAAATGGTTATTTTCAAGCCCCATGTTCTCACAGAGTGAGAGTATGAAACCATAAGGGAAGTGTCTGCCACTGGTCAGTTGGAGGTTTTGTCACCTCTGTAGAGTCCAAGGAGAGACAACTGGGACAGTGTGGGAGGAGCACATGCTGGGGATTGCAGCAGGTTAAAGAAAGGGGAGCTAAATGGACTGCAAGGAAGATGATATGGTAGCTTTGGGAGAGTGACAGGTCTCTGCAACCTTTAAGTAGGCATAATTGGCTTCAGTGTTTGTCTGGCTTTGGTTAGAGCAGTTAAGATGGACGGGGGTGAAACTGGTAAGGTTATCCTCTGTCAAGAAGGATAAAAAAATTCTGCTGTTAATCTCCTGAATTCTTGTGTATATTTAATTGAAATTTATAAACCACTGCAAAGTAGATGTCACAGAAACATCATTGTACCTTTGATTGTAAGCAAACAGATGTCACCTTCAATGTTTTATAGAACTACAAGATCATGGGAAGGCAAGTACACTACAAGGAAAGTGACTAGCATATTTCTAAATCTGACCTCTTTGTATTCAGCTTCAAAAATATTAATCCTTTTTTTTTTTTTTTTGGAACTCCTCTGAATTGTTTGGTTGTTTTGGTTTGCTTCGCTTCAGAGCTTTTTCTCTGGGAAGGGACTAGCTAACTGCTTGTTCTTCCAGTATAGGAACAGGAAGATGTCAGCTTGAGAACCAGCAGCTACAGAAAACTGGGTCAGGTAGCTTGAACCATTTTTTAAAATTATAATCTCCTTTTTCCTTCAGTTCTTCTACTTCCAGTAGGTATTGCCGTATGTTTTAGTTGTAAACTGGCTTATTTCAGTCAGTGCTGTACAGACTTAATTCTCAGTGGAAAAAGAAGGGTGGAAAAAAAAAGTGCTTCAGAAGTCTGAATTACCCAGATCTCTCCTAATTGGTGAAAGAGAATGCTGAGTATGGATGGCAGATGTTTCCTTAATTAATATCCTACTGGGTTAATCAGCAGAACCTTGGGAGCTGCTATGAGACTTTTTGATATGTTCAGAGAATCCAAGCCTTGATCCACAGACTTTAAACTCATAACTGCTTTAGCTGTCTATGTGATACTTGCAAATAATAGAGCCTTCAGTCAGAATTTGTTTTTTGTGTAACCTAATTCTGTGAACATTTTGATGACATTTGTGTTCAAAATTTGCTGTAAATCTTGCATGCAAATTGAGCTCCTCTCTAAATTTGAGATTTCTTACAGGTTTTAAAAAAATTACTTATTCACAGTTCAGAATGTTTGCCTTTCAATCTCCTAAGAACTCAGTACTCTATTTTTAATTTTGTGAAATCTGTGTTTTACCATAAGTTGGTTTAATACACAGAAAATTTGTCATGGACCTAATGGCACTCATTAGAACCACATGTGCTCTCACTGAAAATAGAGCTAAGTCAGGAGGAGAAATTGCAGTCTCTCTAAGTTTTACAAGCTGAAACTTGGAAAAAGACTGTCGTCTATAATTTTTTTTTTGTTTTCATATAAGTCTCCCTGTATTTTCTGAAAGCTAAAAATTTGAACTGTTCACTAAAATAACAATGAAATGGGATGAAGAAAAATTTTTCCATTTCTCCTTCTGAATATATTTTGCAAATACCCATCTCATAAAAATTCAAATTTTAAAATGGAAAATGCTGAAAGAACATCCCCACAAGATATAGTTATAATCTTCCTTACAGACCTGCATAGGGAGAGGGGCAAAGGAGGACAGTGAGCAAAAAGCTGCAAAAATATTTGGTTTGTACTCAAGTTAGCAGCAACTTCCTGCTGCAGAAAAACACCTGTGGGCTTGGTGGGCTTCTTTAGAGGCTTGGATTAATCTCTTTTTTACTCTTTATGTTCAACCATACTTTCCTAATCAGATCTTTGGCCTCTCTGTTGAAAGTTACTTAAATACTGCAGTATGCATGATACAATCATATGAAACAGCAGAATTTATCTCTCCTCTAGGTCCTTAATTCTTCCTGGAGCAACCTTACACCTAACTAACTAAGCTCTCTGGAGATGAGCGGGGCAAAAAGGGGTTGTCACAGCAGGGTAATAAAAATGAACAGTAGAGAACCATCTCATTGAATAGTTCAGCCTTATTTTTCCTTACATGGGGGGTTTACATAATGGATCTATGGAGTTCTTTTCTTTCATTGTTTTGTTTGTTTTGTTTCTTGTTTTTGTTGTTGTTTTTTGTTTGGTTTGGTTTGGTTTTTTGTTGCATACCTATTCTACCTCTCTCTGCCCCTTTGCAATCTGCAGCAATATTTTCCATGGAGTATAAATCAAAAAAGAAGAGTATAAATCCCAGCTTCCCTTTTGAATCTCATGATTTCTGTCTTGGAAACTTTGGCAACTACAAAGTAGAGGCAAAACTTTCTATCGCTGAGTAGGAAGCAGAAATTAATGTTATACTAACCAAAAGGGTGTTTTTGGAAGGACATGCCACCTACAATAATAGGGAAGAATATTGGTTCTCACTGGTTTGCCTTAATATTTTAAGCTGTTCTTTGCTCTTTTCCTCACTAGCTCACATCCCACTAGCTGTTTACAGTTATTTCACACATCTTATGCCAGCCTTATGCCATTCATTCTGTTGAGACCTGCTTGAAATCTCCTCAAAAACTTACTGCTATGGATTTTAAAAAAAAAATACTTAGCTCCTGCCCATCAAAACTGATTCTGTTACAGGAAAAAAAAATTACATCATTTAGTATATAAATCATGTCAATGATTATGCAAGATCTTGGTACTACTCTTGTTCCCTCTGTTCCTCCTATCTGTCAACAATAGTGAAGTTTCTAAAATTTTCTTGTAGTGCTTAGTTTGGGACTACAGACCTGGTACTTCCTTGATATAAAGTCACATTTATTTTCCAATATGCCCCTGTACAGGCAGTGATTTAAAGTCACATTTATTCTCCAATATGCCCTCTATATAAGCAGTGACTCCTGAGATGAAGTTACATTCTAGGTCTTGCCTTCCCTCTGTCATGTTTAATAAATACACATCTCATCTCCTAAAGAGCGAAGCTGTCATCTTCCACTTAAGGGAACATGACTGAAGGCATTGTTTAGCACTTAGATCTGTGCATGCAGGGCAGGGCATCTTTTTATGCACATTGATACTGCATCAATTGAGGTAGGATGGGGTAGAATCTTCAATACAGTAACTAATGAAGGAATAAAATTGAATGTTTTACAGCACTCATGTAAACCAGAAATATTTTCTCCAACTGGCTTGAAAAGATGTAGCAATTCAACATATGACTTTAATTAATGTCCATGTAACTAAAAATGTGTTCAATTCACAATGGCATTACAAGAAACATCTTGACATCTAATTAAGGATCATAGAATTTGCTGCAGAGAAATTGTAGTGCATCTGTTCAATGAGACACAATCATGGAGAATGCTAAATTACAAAATATAATGAAAATGTGAACCAATACACAAATGAGGCCATTAAATACATCAGTGTTAAACAAAATGGTGATATTCAAGAGACGAGCTCATGCATAGGGTTTTATACATAACACAAAGCAATATTGTTTTGTAAGGGTTTTTTTCTTGTTATTTACTTGTGAATAGCAGGATTTCAGCTGCTGGGATCTCTTATTGGGAACTGTTATTTCCAAGTTAACATGAAAATACTTCATTTTTTGCTGACAATTGACAAAATAATTCTCATGACTCCTCATAATAAATGCTTAATTTGTTGCATTGCTTTGTCAGTTCTTGTGTGAAAGTCTTTCTTCCTAAATACCAATTTCACCTTAGTAAGCTGATTTCATCATTCTTACTGGTGTACTTAAAAATGTACCCATATACTCTTCACAGGGAAAATCAAATTGTAATCATAACACAAAAGAAGCTAAAAATTATCAACATATTGGGACAAGACACAATAGTCAGGAATGAAACTAAACTCAACTGATACAGCCGTGAACATTTCAATTTGGAAAAGGTGTTAAAGCACTACAGTCTGAAATACCTTTTAACCTCCAGTTTCAATAATCCTTTTGTCCTTGTTTTCTCTTCCCATATTCAGAGGCAAAAGGGGCTCATAGCGACATGAATTAAGATTGCAAGAAAGTGGCTGATTTTGGCTGATTTTGGCTGATTTCTACCTCTACTGATATTTGGAATTTTGGGCTGGCAAACAGTATATAAAGAATTTTTCTTAAATTCATAATCTAGGACAATTTGCTCCTGAAATCTGTGCTTATTCATCAAGAACAAAATTATAGGAACCAAACATAAGCTAATGAGCTTGAGGAACCTTTTAGTAAATAAAACTGAAGAGAGATCACTCCACCTTTGAATTTTGAAAAACACAAAATTGAAAAGATCTTTTGTCTTACTGTTACAAAGAAAGTTTTTCTGCTTTTTTTTTTAGTTTGTTTATACAGAACTTTACATTATAGGAGGCACTGAGTCAGATGCACATGCAGCTTGACTGCCTTATGAGCAGTCATTACACAACACAAATATCCCCAATTTTTACACTAATGGAAATACAGCTCCTGAGCTGGAAAAGGATTCGAGTTGATTAAATTGTTTTTACCCATAACCTGTCAACTTAAATAAGACAGTGATTAGACTGCTGCTGACTCATACAAGTCATTTGAATGGACGTGTTACTCCCAATTATGTTTCAGTGAAATAAAACCAGATATATTAAAATGGTGGGAAAATTTATTTTTCCTTCCACAGTGGGAATTACATCGAATAGTCTGGCCTGTAACACTCACTTCACTAAGCATCGTTTTGCTCTTCAGAGAAGAATGGTATGACTGATCTGTACATCTGCAAGAAATTCAGAACCACAACTGATTCTCCCCGGTGTCTCCATTTTCTTCTATCTCTTCCCACCCTCTGCAATATAGTTTTCCTTTTGTAAAATTCTGCTATTCTTCAAATTCAGAAACAACTCATTAGCTACATATCCTTTAGTTAAATGTCCTTGAGGAAAAAAATCCAGAAGATAATTTCAGAAAAAAGTGGGAAGCTCCTGATGATGTGGATTGGGAATTTAAGATGAAGAAAGTAAATTATTTTCTTCTGAATGAGTTGTTTTTTCTTTGAAGTAATAAAAGGTGGGATTTCAGGGCTTTGGACATGAAGTGGAATATGTGATAAAATGAATAAGTGATAAAATATTGGCTTTTAGGAGTGTATCTACTGATTCACTCTGATAAATCACCCAGTAGAAGGTGAAGATAAATCCTAAGGTGGTTGCAAAACGTGGTTAACAATTTTCCATTTACTTGCTGAAGTCATGTCAGATCTCATTTTGTAGTCCAGCTAGGGCAGGCAAGTGCCTGACATTAAGTATTGCTTGGTTTTATAGGAAAATTGTGCAAAAGTATTGTGTAGTGCCAAAGTTACCAGTAGCCAGGGTTTGCTGACTTAGTTCAGCAATAAGATCATTGCTGAATATTTTCAAATACATGAGACATAAGTCTCAGACATACTTACAAATGACACTTACAAATACTTACATGACTCTCAGACATTAGACTGACTTGCTTGTCATGTGGCAAGGAGAAATTTAGATAGTTTTGAAATGAAAAAGAATCTGTCTTGAACAATTTCTTTTTCCACAGAAAACAGCATCTAAAAACCAGAATATACCTTTAAGACAAATCACAAATAATACTCTGTGAATAACCCCCTTTCCAGACATGAAAAAAGCCTCTGGGAAATGCTTCTCTGGACAAAATACCCCAAGAGGGCTTTAGGAAATAGAGAAGACTGTCCATTTATTTAAAACACTCATATTTTATTTTAAAATTAAATCCTTGATAAAATTGCTGCTGGTTTTTTTTACCTTTAAGCAGATTTTATATCCAAAGAGATATACAAGTCATGTAACTTGCAATATAGTAGCTTTCAAAGCAGAGCCCAAAGACCTATCTTAATTTAGATGTACTCATTTTGGAAAATATGTTGTCTCACAGATAAAAGCTTAGCAGTATGCATTTTGCTTCAAGTGGGAAAATGAACTTAGGTTTTTAAAATGTATTTGCTTAGGAAGAAAATCCTCTTTTCTAATGTAAGGAAGTTTTCTTGATGAAAAAATCCATCTGTTGTATTTAAATAAAATATGCATTTCAGCTTTTTCATTTTTAGAAAAAAAAACATTCTAGAAATCTTAGGTAAAAGAAAAAAACATTTCAAAAGCAAAACAATTTCCAACTGAAATAGCTAAAAATTCACTAAATATTGACATGGAGAATACCTGCTATTAGGTCTTACTCACAATCCTTCTTTAAGTACAATATAGAGAAAGAAATAATATTTTGTTGTCCTCTTTATTAAATCTACTACATCACTGATAAGTACATTCAGCTCTAACTCTTATCAGAGGTCTCTGAGAGCAGTTCCTGGAAAGCCCTGAGACTCAATTGAATCTTCTGGTCAGAAATTCATACTTAACTTTGAGGTCTGCCTTAGAGAATAGTGGTCACAAAATTGCTACTGTATGCAGATGGATCAAACAGTTTTGGCTGTTCCTACATCGTTTGGGAAAGCAGGAATAACTCTAAGAGAGCCCCAAGATATTATGGCATTAAATGTCCTTGAATTCACAGAGGCACAGTATAGCTGGGGTTGGAAAGGACTTCTCAAGATCATCTATTTCGAAACCCTCTCTTCAAGCAGGTTCACCCTGAGCAAGTTGCATAGGATCTAGTCCTGATGGGCTTTGATTATCTCCAGAGCAGACTCCAGAGTCTCTCTGAGCAGCCTGTTCCAATGGTCAATCACTGTCAAAATGAAGATACTTTCCCCTTATTCAGACAGAACTGTTGAATTTGTGCCCATTGGTGTCTTGCCACGGGACACCACTGAAAAGGGTCTGGCTGTATCTTCTTGTCACTTGCTCTTAAGACATTTGTATGCATTGCTAAGATCCCCTCAGATGTCTCTTCTTCAGGCTAAATAGGCCCAGCTCTACCTGCATAGAACAGGTGTTATGGTTCCCTCATCATCCTCACAGTCCTCCACCAGATCCTCTCTCAGATTCAGATGAATATAGATCCTTTTCATTTCAGTATTTATCTTTTTTATTTTTTTTTTCTCATTGTAATGTGAGCTGAAGACTGCCAGATCAGAGTACCTCTACCAGTTTAGGACAGGCAGTATGCCATTGAAAGAGCAACCTATATTCCAAACATTTTAGCAACTGTAAATTAGTGTCTTCTAAACAATTCAAGCATCTGAATACCATGACACCCTGAATTTATGTATCCTGAATGCACTGCGTTTAACCATAATTCCTGTGAATATTTAAGGCTTCACTCTATTTCTGCTTCAGATAGGTAATTTCCAGTCTTGACCCATTTTATTTTTTAACTTTTAAGAGTTGGCTTTTGGATTTTGTTATTTCTGGGTCTGATTTCTTTTTTCATTTTTCAGTACATTATCAGCAACATATTTTCTCATTTCTGTGTTGATTTTCAGCTGTGGGAACTTGTGCAGCCCATTTGACACAACTCAATTTTCTGAAAGCTGCTGGGCAAAACAAAGAAAGGTTTTAATGGATCAACACATGCATGAAGCTTTAGTGGGCAATTTTGGAGAAATATTATTCTTGAATTATGTAACCTGTCTCTGTTTCAGGACCTTCACTTATGTTCCTGCATAATCTTCCTCTGCTCCTGGAATGTTGAGTCAACTGATTTTACAATTTCTGAACACAGAGAAAAGTTTAAAATTGAAGAAGCAAAGAAGATGCACTTTAGATGCTAGCTGAAATGGAGAGGTACTAGTTTTTGGAAAGGGAAAAAGCCGCAAGAAAATGAAAGTCATTGAGGTTTCTTCATTAAACATGAGAATGAAGGATTATTGTTTTCAAAATATGTCCATTTAATTTTTTCTGCAGATACTGACAATGGAAACATGAAACAATGTTTCATCATTACTGATGTAACAGTACATACTGGCTATGAACAGACTTGAGCACTTGTTTAGGGGTATTTGATATCATGGACTGAATTGAAGATGGAAATTACTAGAAGGTAGAGTAAGGGTAACACTTTGAATATTAGTTGAACATTTGCTTTCATTGACTGTTGGAATCTATTTTATCTTTCCTATGGGAAGACAGCATCTGTTAATGTAACTCCCATGAAAAGATTTTATCATTATTTATTTATGTTTATGAAGTTTTTTATATATTAAAGTCTAAAACAGGGAGAATGTAAAAAAGCATAGGATTGTTACTGGATTTGTGTGCACCACCAGGGAACTGCACTATAGGTAAAGGTAAAGTGCTTAAAAACTGGTGAGGAGACCTTGCTTGAAGGCATATATGTAAATTGGATTGTATGTGCACCAAAATCTGTGTTACGGATGTCAGTAGGTAAATCACTCATGATTTATAGGCTGAACATTAGGAAAAATATTCTTTTCTTTGAAATGGAAATAATGGTTTCTGTGTAGTTCTTCAGAAGAAACAGAATATGTTTCTGAGGTGGTTTACAGTAAGGAGCTGTTGTAGAGGCCAGATGATGGAGTTGGAGGCTATTGCACACAAACACTGGCCTCTTGTAGCTCCATCTTTATTCAGCCTTATCCTACTCCTTCATCACTCTTCAGATGCATCAATTTCTGATACCTCTCATGTTTTTATTCTCCTGACAGTTTTCATGCTGTATCTTATTTACAACTCTCTTCTGCTGAAAAACTTCCAAAAAATTAGCCTTCCCTAGAATGCAATACATAAAGGGAAAGTTACTCTTCTGTAAACTTACAACCTAATGAAAAAGCCCATAGTTTATAATTATCCTCACAAGTTTATCTTCACCTGCTTACTGATTTCTCAAGTTAGGCAGGGCTCATCCTTCTGGCAACCTTGTGAGTTTAATATTCCTCTTATACTTTCTTTTTATCTGCCACTACCTTGTCTCTAGCAGGCATTCACCGTGTCTTTTTCATAAAGCACCAGCTCTGTGCGTCCATCAGCTTCTCTCCAGGCTTCATTTTTCTTATGTCAGTGTGTGCAGCAGGCTCAATCAAAATATGGTGGATTGCTAGATATACAAGCTGAAAATCTCACAAATGTAACTTTGTGATCAGTCACAGCATTGCTGATTAAAGCCAAGCACAGGGTGTCAGCACAGGGATAAATTTATTTAGATACCAAAGTGGCAACACCTTCAGGTTTCAAGTGCTTTAACAATCTACCTGTGAAGAAGATGCACCAGGGAAATCAATTCAGTTGAAGATCTTTTTTACAAGCAAGGGAATGTTTAGACTTTAAACAACCAAAAAAAAAAGCTATTAGCAGTGAATTCACAGCTTTATTAAGTGTTACTCATTAAAGATACCTCAAGTGACAGATGAAAAAATGCTGATCAATCATTCAAGAAATTCTTCTTCCCAGTATATCCTAAAATATGTTGTCATGAATCAAACAATTCTTTTCCATCTTAACTTTGAAGATGATGTCTGAAATGTAGGAAAAGTGGGTTATAGACATTAGGTTAGATTGGAATGATACTAATGGGAGCTTATTATGGTCTAAAATAAATGCTAATCTTATAAATATTAAAGAGTCAACTCTATCTTAATGCATTACAGAGAACCTATATTACCTTCAAAAAAGTCAGCTTCATATCAACAGAGTGGAAACTCTAGTTGTCAAAGTTGTAAAGGAACTTTCAGAAATGAGCTGTCAATATCCATAATTAAAAGCCTCTGGTCAGGCACAAGGAGAACCCATTTACAAAAATGGTTTGGTTTTACCTTTAAGATACCCTTATTGCCCTGTCTGCACTCTATTCTTAGAACATTTCTGGGGATCTGTTTGCTTGATATCAAAAATTCCTCTGTTTTTAACAAAAATTGGCTTTTGAAAAGCTGACAGTATGACAGCTATGCTACTTTTGATAGGAAACAACATTTGTGGCACACCTTCCAAATGACTGATGCCTTGTCATAAATTTATGTTATCTGTAGATGGATTCAGACATGCTTTTTAATCTATATTTTGTCTATCCATGTACAATCTTGTTAGGTTCCTAGAAATTCTGATCAGACTGCTATGCTGTGTTCTCCATAATGGTAAAAAAGCCCCAAAACTTTTTCTCAATTTTTCAATCCCTCTTCTTAAAATCTTCCTCTTGTCCCCAACAAAATTAAGAAATTCTTGCATTACTAAGCTCAATTCACCATCATCAGAACTCCGTTGGGGGAAAAACCCAGATTAGTCCTTTTCTCCTTCAAGCATGTTCTCCCTGTAAAACGAGAGAAAATTATTTTCCTGATAGAAAGAAAGGGAGCATGCAAGTGGGTTAGAGGGATAAGAGGCTGATCCAGCTATCATGTAGGATTTACTCATGGGAAAAGTGAGGGGAGAGATGGAGTGTTTGGAGGAGGGAGAAGAGAGCATTCTGCTCTAATTGTAAAATTAAAGTAATTAGTTGGAAAAAGAGAGTCTTGGGCTCTCAGCCTCAAACCAGAATAACTATTTAATATCTGTGCAACAGTATTCAGCTAAAAAAAGTATAGAAATTCTGTTGAATTACCTATGTAGCCCCAAATGTTTTCTTTTCTGAGTACTTCTCAAAATTGTACTTTCTCCTCTTCTTGTTTTCTTTTTGTGCTATCCCATAAGTACCATTCCCAGAAGACATAAATTAATGTTTCACACTGAATTATAAATGCAGAATTTTAACCTGATCACAGGTTCTTCAAATTTGTTATTCAAATTTGGTTAGAAATTTCTTTGTCTCTGTGCACAGTGAGTGAGGAATTTGAGAGTATTCAATAGTAACACTGTATTCAAGCTTGTTTGGTAGTACTGGGAAAATGCTAGCTAAGTTAAAAAGAAAAAGGCAAAAGAAAAAAAAAGAAAAAGGAAAAGGAGAAAGGAAGAGAAAAAAAGAAAAAGGAAAAAGAAAAAAGAAAAAGGAAAAAGAAAAAAGAAAAAAGGAAAATGACAAAGAAACAAAAATAAGGAAAAATAAAAAAAAAGAAGAGGAAGAGGAAGAAAGAAAGAGAAAGAGAAAGAGAAAGAGAAAGAGAAAGAGAAAGAGAAAGAGAAAGAGAAAGAGAAAGAGAAAGAGAAAGAGAAAGAGAAAGAGAAAGAGAAAGAGAAAGAGAAAGAGAAAGAGAAAGAGAAAGAGAAAGAGAAAGAGAAAGAGAAAGAGAAAGAGAAAGACAGCCAAGGGAAATAACAAACCTCTGTCTACAGGAGAAAAAAGTGGATCGTTTACTCCTCACTTTAACACTGGTTGTAATAAGTAACTTAAAGAATGATAGAAGAAAATCTACTGCTGACTGTTGAAGATATTTCTGTCTTTTCTTTGTGTCTTTTTGTCTCTACTTTTTAAAAGCCTTTGTCAATTTGGTTAGGAGATTTTTTCTGTCTTATAATTGCATATAAGCTTTTAGGTCTCAATGTTTACAACAAAAAAGGCTGGATGTTGAGATGATAAACTAA
Organism: Molothrus aeneus; assembly: GCF_037042795.1. Classification (NCBI taxonomy): domain Eukaryota; kingdom Metazoa; phylum Chordata; class Aves; order Passeriformes; family Icteridae; genus Molothrus; species Molothrus aeneus. The sequence goes on along the minus strand of NC_089680.1, from coordinate 58,352,137 downwards.
AGCGTTTGGACGAAGGACCAATGTTATCTGCTAATACCCCTTATACCCATGCTAGTCATAATATTTATTCACAATGATATAATACTAATTCTTGGCTTCATTGACATGGTTTTTCCACTAGTGATAGTGCTGAAGTCCTTGGGTTATACCACTGAATCAGTGAAATAATAAATGAATTAAATTTGTTGCCTTGTATGAAAGAAATATGGTTCTATTTCTTTGCATTTGATAGGTATTTTCCAGCTTGGGAACGGGGATCCAGAGCTTCTGAGTACTCAGGTACTTTGCTGGTTTCTCCTCTAAGCACCTCATGGTCCTTTCTACTCCTTATTGCTTTTCCTCTAACCTCCTGCAGTTTGCAGCCTTTCACAATGATGGGCATATTTCTTTGGCAAAATACATATTCCCTGAGTTGAGAAGCTGCCTTATTCTCTGGTGGGTTAAAATCGCTGCTCAGTGGTGTGGTGTGGAGCAAACACAAGTCAGTGGAGTATCTAAATCCAAATTCAGGAAACAGTATGTCTTCTGCTAAACAACAAGGTAGGGAACCACTTATCACAATACCAATAGATTTTTCTGCAGCAGTTGCAGGAAACTTTATTTCTGGAGGGGAGGGGAGGGGACTACACGTGGAAAACAGAAAGGGAAAAAATCTGGGTGCACTAAAGGAATATTTTAAGGTAAATAGTAAAACAAACTATAATATTTTCAAGGGGGTGTTTTATAAATTACATTATATTTAAAATATATATGAAAGTATCTCCTTCCTCACACCTTATCCAGCTGTTTATAGAGGAATTTTTCTCACAGTAAGTGGGGATTTTGGGAAAGTACGGAGTAAAAACATTTTTCTAGACATTTTCTAAAATTGTCTTGTCAATGCTTTTACCAAAGTGAAGAATCTGAAAGGAAAACAGCCTGAGATATAACTGGTTGACTTCTGCAAGAATGTAAAAAAGAGAAATGGCTCTAAGGACACATTTTTCCTTCTTTTATTTCTTTATTTTTGCAAAATAAAGGGAATGGACCTATTTCAGACATATTCATGGCATAAATTAATATGTACTACATTAAATCTGAACCCTCCATTGATTTAACAGAACACATTGCTACTGTCTTTTGGTTTTTTTTTCTGAATGCCCAACAGACTAGAGGATCTGCATACAGTTTCATGTATGAAACTTAAGTAGTTCACAACCAAAAATTAATCTTTACTACTTTAAATATTTATATATGCAGATATGTTGTTTTCTGATGTTTGTACAAAGTAAGAGAGCTTCTTCGTAAACCCTGAAGAAATATATATTTTAGATATTAACTAAATTGATGTCTTAAATACCTAAAAACTCATTTGGCTAATAATTTCCTTCTTAGAGTAAGACTGCTACAAGGCAAGAAACCACTTGATGAATTACTATTTGTTGTGAAGTGGTTTAATAAATGTTTAAATTATTCTCTGCTACTGTCAGTACATTTTTGTGAGAAGTGGTGGCCTGGAAGAATTTCATGTCCTCTTCCTTAAAAAACAGAGCCCCAGAAAGAAACCCCCTTTTCTGCTTCAACTATAAAGGGATGTGTGATCTTTTGTCCATTACCCAAAATTCCCATTTTGATTTGGCAGTGGTCAAAAATTGCAGCATGTTCAAAGTCAACTATCACGAAACACATCTGCATGCACCAGATTCTGCATGCACCAGATTCTCAAAGCCAATGATTGTGCTACAGGACTACTAATGGGCAAGTATTTACTTGGATGTATGACAACCCTGGACAATAAAAAATTTATTTGGGTAAATGCACAGTAATCTTATTTCTGCAATAGAATGTGTTGTTATGATTGAGTTCTAAAATGCCACAAAACTTGTTTAATAAAAGTTTTAGCAAGAAGAAAATTTCTTCCTTGTAAGTTTGCCATTAAGCTGTAGCTTAATGATCTAGATCTAGGAGTCTAAATGTGTAGTCATTTCTACCTTGTACATCCATCTTGTACTTTTTAACATAAAAGTTTTTTCAGCAGAGGACAAGGGCTTAAATTATTGTTTAAACTGAGAGGGAGATAACAGTTAAACTTTAACACCATTAAGTGAAGTTAATATGTTTAATATTTGTACTATGACTATTACAGAATAAAATTAAGGCTGAGAAATACAAAAAAAAATCCTAATTAACTTTTAAAAGAAGTGAGAGAGATCAAAACCAGAGCTGTTCATAGTTTTTTGGCATCAAGCCAGACTGAGATGCTTGCTATCTGATTTTTCTATGGTGTTTAGACTGTGTTCCAAGTACATCTCCTCTCCACCACAATGGCAGCTCCTATCTAGACACAGACTTCTGCCTCAAAATAATTTTTCTTCCTGGTGACAGATCTTAGCTGAGGTAACTCTTCTGGCATGGCCTTACTTAACCTCTCTTCCTCCACACTTTTACTTTAAGCAGTCATGGTCACATGTCAGGCTGATGGTGCAGAACGTGCCTGGCTGGCCTCCCTCCTGGTTCCTTACTGCTCCAAATCTCATTTTTGTTCCTTCACCAGCCTTCTCTCTGCCACAAGCTGGCCTGTTCACAGCCCATGAACATGCTGATCAACCCCTTGTTTGAACAATATGATCTTCTCATAACTTGCTTTCCTGGGGTTGCAAACACTAAAAATAGAGTAGGTGGTTTTGCTGTTATCTGTACTAGTTTTATCTCTGCTTGCTGTTACACTATCTCCTTCTCTCCCTTTCTCCCTCTCTTTCTCTCCCCATGTCTCTATCTCTGTCCATTTGTCTCTCCTATTCACTTACTTTCTCCAGTCTGATCACAACTTTTCATTCCAGTTCGTTACTCTATCACACAAGAGAAATCTCATCTGTGATTTCTTGATCTGAGTACCTGAAACACAAGGTTTGGGTAGTAGGGGTCTTTAGGTTCTTCTTTCCTTTGCTAGGAATCAGACTTGTAACTGTTTGCTAGGAAGTGGACTTTGAAATGACGGGGGGGGGTGTTTTCATTGCATATTCACCGGCATAGGTTTCCAAAGCCCTAAGCTGTGCTTAGAGCCAGCTTATACTGAAGCTTAGGCTTTAGGTGGCCTGATATTTGCAATTTAAAACATTATTTTATCAGACAGTTTTATAGCTAATACTCCTATGTTCAAACACATTGTGTTGGATGCAATAGGAAGTGTTGAGTCATAAATTTTAAGGAGAAATTATATTCACATCAAATTTTAACACACACTATGGTGGGTTTATTTGTAAACTGGGCAAAATAAATTATCCTTCCTTTCTTTAAATCTTGCTCTATTTTATTATTACTCTTCTCTACATTTTATTATGAAGAATGAGTGGCTTCATTTGACGTAATAAAAACTTGTATTGAATCACGAAAAGAAAATAATTCATCATTGCTTTATTGCTTGCCAGGATATATTGTTGCCAGGAAATGAGTCACATGCAAATATTTTATAGTCAGCACATATGAGTTAAATGCTGGTTTTTTTCAGACCATTTCAGAATTGTGTTTCTCCTAGAAGAAAAAACGTATCTGTTCACTGCTTTCTTCTCTTGTGCAGGGGAAAAGAGTTGAAGTTTCCTGCTTTTGCTCAGAGGAAATAATAGAGTGAGGTTGGGGAACAGTGTTAGATTACAGTTGTGAGCGTCAGCAAGGTGGGGCAGACTGTGATGGACCCTCACAAACAAGTGAGAATGAGTGAAAAACAGAAAAGCACCAGAAAGGGAATAGAATGAGAAATATCCTCAGCAATCTGAAGAGAGGTGGAGCTAGAAAACACAGATCCAACAGATTCCAGATCTGTAATAGTAATTTTTTGTTATTTCTTTTAAAATGGCATACTTTTAAAATTTCAAATCAGAAATTATGATAATCAGTCACTTCATAATGGTGAGAAGTCCTGTTTTGTTTGACCCTCAATGAAAGGCACTCTGACTCAAAGCATAAGAGCTGAGTAATAAGTTTAGTATTCCCAATGTTGCCCTGAACTTTAGTAAGACCTATGAAATTATCAGATCATGAATGGGTTATCATGTCATTTTTTAGTGAACCTGAATATGTGCTTGCATTTCTCAGCTTGTTCAATACCTGTTTTATTAGCCCTTTTATAAATAACATTGCTCTAAGAATATTACATATGGATCACACATACAAAATAAAAAACTTTTCTTGGTATTCCTTCAAGTTACACATACACACTAAAAAGCTTTCGTCGAGAGTAAGGTGTCCAGGGTTTTACAATATGCATCCAAAAGAAAGCTAAAAACAAATCCAAAGAAAATATCTGGGAGGAAAGACAATGAAATTTATACCAGACAAGAAGCTGTTATCGTATCATTTTCCTTTTTTTTCATGATTTCTGTAGAGTCACTCATGTTCTTGTGACAATTGGCATATAACTACAGATAACTGCAATGGGAAACTGGAGATAACTCTAATGGGAAAAATTTGATTTTGAATGCATATTGATAGAGAATTCGAATCACATTTAAACTGGGGACTAAGCAAAATTATTAGGAGAGAAAAAGAACATTACTGATCTGGGATATTTTTCAGATGAACTAAAATGAAATTTACAAATCACATGATATCCAGTAATGTGTCTATTCTAGCAGAAATACAAAGAGCAGGAAAAATGCTCTTTGGTCTAAAGATTAAAGAATATATTTTGCTTTCATAGGTCATAACTGTCATGCTCCATTTCTGATGTAAACACCCTTTTTTCCTCTTCATTTATAGTGATATAAGCCAGCATGCCTTGTTGGCAATTAAAACCTGAAATCACAGTACCACTTATTCTCAGTTCATTTTCCCTCTTGACATTTCTGCTACTTAATTCTTTTCACAAATTTTGAAATTAAAATTCAAAGCAAAAAAATATCAGCACACAACTCACTTAGAAGTACAAGAACTTCAAAACTTTTGGCCAATTCTTATAATAATCTGCTGACATGACACATGGATGTCAGAGATCAGATATACCTTATGTTTAATCCACTGAAACTGCTGTCATTGTTTGTCATATGTACCAAGGGTGTTCAAAGCATAAAAATTGAAAGAGATTTGTTGAGTATTAGGAGTATTTTTATTTTTTTTCAATTTTCAATCTTGTTCTTATTTTTATGATTTTATGGATAATCAAGAGAGGTCAGAGAATTATTTACAAAGAGAGACAGATGTGGCTGTATTTTTGGTTTGTATAAATTCAGACAGCCCATAAGTATCATAAGAAAATAAAAAATTATCATCTCAAATATTCCATGTGACAGCTATGTTGGAATTAGTTGCATGAAGAAAGAATGAGAAAAAAATCAATAATGACAGAAATTGTTGATCTACTTGTGAAAGAGCCAAGACTTTAAATAAAGCTTAGTGTTTATTTTATTTTGCTGACCTTGTGTATTCTATCCATTAAATTCAAATCTTCCTTAAATAAGGATTTTGGAAATATATCCCATGTCATATAATATTAGGAAACTGTAGTATATTTGTTATTTATGGTTTATCATTAATTTCATATGAGAAGTTGAATTTATTTGGATAAAAAAATGCTCTTTTGAAAATATGAAATCATAAAAAGAGCATCTAGAGAACAAAAATAACTAAGACAACCAATGGGTTTTTTTATCTTTTATGAGATAAGAGCATTTTGAGCTTATTGGAAAAGAGAATATGAACTAGAAATTGATTATAAAATGATAGATAATTTTTAGCAATTGCTAAAGTGTTGATAAAATATAATATATATTCCAGAATTATCTACAAATGTTTCTAAAGTCTGTAAGATAGTGACAAACCTTTTATCAGGCCTATTGTGACAGTATATGATGTAATGGTTTTAAACTGAAGGAGGGTTGATTTAGATTAGATAGGAAGAGACATTTTACAATGAGGATGGGAAAACACTGCCACAGTGGTGGTGGAAGCCCCATCCTTGGAAATATTCAAGGTTGGGTTGGATGGAGCTCTGAGCAACCTGATCTAGCAGAAGGTGTCCCTGCTTATTGCAGAGGGCATTGGACTAAATGACCTTGAATAGTTCAGTTGGAACTATTCTACAATTTTAGGTGTTTATGAAGCACAGGTTACTGAAATATCCCTCTGCAGAACCAGCATCTTCCTTACTCCTGTTAGGTCTGAAGATATTGGGGAGATCCAGAATTCTATAGATGGAACATGTCTTCTATGAATTGCTGTGTACCTCAAGGCTCATTGCAATGATGTATAATTCCAAGCCGATTCCCTCTTCCAGCTGCTCTGTAGATTAGGACTCCACAGTATGGCATAATCATCCACTGGTCATGAGCTGTGTAGTGTGTACTTCACACAACTGGTCCTATGAGGACAAGGAAAAGAAGAAAAAAGGCAGCAATCATCCCTTCTTTTTAATTTTACCATTCCCTTCTCAACTGGTGGCTCCTCTTCTCCTGTACACTTTTTCTCTCCCCTGCTTGGCATGCATGGCAAAACCTTCAGGTACAATAAAGGTTGCCTTTAATCAGCTGAGGCCTTCCTTTGGTCAAGTCTAGCTCTGTTTTTAAGAGTTTGACCTTCTGTCTCTGCAGGGAATGCTCCCATGTAGGGTGAATGAATCAATGAGCTATCCAGAATCTGGCTCATAAAAACTGTGTGAAAGTGAACAAACGTACAAAAAGCCCACGGAAGTCAGTAAGCATGAATATCTGTGCACTACACTGCCGAGCTCTCATATTTCTCATTTATTTATTGCCATTGTTAACTAAAATATTTATTGTACTGTAAGACCATATGTGATATTACAACTTTATTGTGGTGTTAAAAAAGCCATTTCTAAAGAAAGCTTGCGACAGCAAAAACTCTCCATGTTGTTTCTAAGTGGAAGTTTTCCAAGTAATTTTAAACTTTGGATATGAGCAATTTACAAATAAATTTTGCTTTATCAAAACAAAGCCTTATCTCTACTTTTCATTGACTTTCCTTTACAGTTACTTTGGAATTACATCTCTTCTTCAAAAAAGAAATTATGTGTAGAGATAGACAGACAACCTGTGCATTCAGCAATATCTTTTTGGGTTCTTTTCCAGTTTTATTATGTATGTTTTGTTTTGTTTTATTTTAAAATACGTTCTTAAGTAGAGCAAAAATTTGATTAATTTAGTATATCCTTAGAATTACATTTTTTCAGGAAGTACTTAGTTTTTTTCAAAAATGTTTTGCTATTTCTAGACTGTCCTATGACTTTTCTCTTTGCATTTAAGCCCCCTATCATCCTCCAAGGGAAAAAGAGAAGGGTCCACCAAAGACATTTCAACCAATTCCGCCAATGACATGATAATAAACTCACTGGGTACAGAAGGTTCAGAAAAGTGTCAGGACTTCCATTAATGAGGTCAGCAATGATGAAGTGTGGAGCTTGATATAGGAAAGCTGTTGAGTCTTATTGTATGATTCCTACAATGTTCTGCCCCGTCTCATATCTTCCTAGAATAGCCAGGTGATTAGGGCACTAACCCCTGGTGTTGAAACCCAAAATTCAATGAATACTTAATACAATTTATACAAAAAAGAGCTGCTCTAATAGTTGAGATTGAAAATGTTCCATCAAGAGTAATGGATAGCCTTGAGGGCTTACTGAGAAAAGGCTGAGGATGAAACATTAGTTCTTATTCCGGGGGAACAGAGACTGAACATGGGTCTTCTCCTTGCAGGAGATGCCCCTTTTGCCATGCCTCTGGTTATTCTGATATTTAAAATATGAACAAGAAGTCTATCCTTGCTTCAACACATGTTCTTTCCTACATGTTTTGGTGTGAATTAATTGCCATTTTTTCCAGTGAAGGATATAAATGGAAAACGTGGACACATTAAACTGGAAGACTACTCAGGATCAGAAAAATGTCATCATAAGGCAATTGCAGAGAAAAAATCATATTCCTCTATCCTCTGTGTTTTCTACCTTTTCAATGCTTGTATAATGATGTAGCTGACTGCCTGCTAAAAGCAAAGTAAATTGACATTGCCTGTCTCAAGATGTATTTGTTAATGTGCTCCTTTTTTTAAGCAATCTTGTATATTCTCTAACTTTTTTTTCTGACTTTGGTAATTTTCTTTCCCCTCTCTAAAGTAATCCATTCTTACTGCTCAATTTTGTTGGTACCCTCGCTGCTGAGAATTTTAGACTTTCTGTACCAACAGGCACTGACCCCCAGAAGAACACTACATTTAACCTAAACCATAGAGAAAGATTCCAAAATTAAATAATAGAACTGAGATTACAGGTGTGTAAATAGAAGTGTGTGATATAATTTCCTGCATTGTCTTTGATGTTATGTCTGTCATTAGCTGCATGATTTCCTTCTCCATCACGAATGTTACTGCCTTTCAAATACAAGTACCTTATTTTTACAAGGAATCTAATTTTTAATATGCAATTAGTTAGACTTGTGATGTTTGTCTTTTTATTTCTGGTCATAAAGAAGCCCAGAAAGGAAAACAAACAAAAAAAGATATACTAGTAAAGAATGGGACATTCAAAGCTTTGTTCAACAATGTTCTGATATGTAGAGGACATTTTTTCTGACTTCATGGAATGGAATTCCTAAAATTTTGAAGTCTGCAGTTCATTGGGCTCCTTGTTTTGTAAAGTTCTTTGCAGAAAGATTTTAAATCATTCTGATAGTCTGAAAGTAACTGCTTTCTGGGAGCATCAGCTCTATTTAACTCATGTACTTTTGATACTTCCCACGTGCTACTGGTGAAGGGCAGAAATAGATAATCATTTTCACAGACATCCTAGAAAACACTGTGGGACCATCTTTGTATATTTTAACAGCCCAAATTTCATTATTAATGTTGAGAATTCTGTCACTTTTGCAATGAAATTTTATGTGGATCACATTTTTGCCATGATTGACAGAAGATTCTTGCTTGGAACCAGCTGTTTGCTTACTGTGTACCATAGAAAAAGCATCTGAGATGGGCCTTGGCTATCACATTTTCATGTGATGTGCCCTTGCATATACATGTGCACATTACACAAAGAACAGAAGAGTTCACAGCAGCCCTAAAACGGCATCTGTTCTTTATAGTGAGATAAAGAAACTGCAGAAGGTTTGTTGAAACTTGCTGATGCTTGTTGTCACTTAGCAGGAAGTGTTTAGGAGTTTGTGAAGAACAAAATTACAATTTGTCAAATGTTGCAAACCTCCAAGTGATTGCATATTATTTGATTACACTGTTGCTATAAATAGGATTTCACTTTGGAGGATTACAAAAGGACAACTTTCTGTTCAGTAAAATACTAGAATTTTGTCTTTTCTCTCCTTTATATTTTTTCCCTTTGTATTTTTTTTAGAATATAAAGGATGTTGCCATTGATAGTGTCCTACAGTACACTTTTGCCAGCTCACATTAACATGTGAAATCCAGACATAATTTAGCCTTCTGCAGGATGACATGACAAACTTTGAACTACAATGAGATGATTTTCACATATGATGTTAGAGTCTTTTATACTAGCTCTAGCTCTCCCTCAAGTGATGAAAAAATATCAAAATGTAAAGCTTGTATCTGAGGTCATTTGGTTTAACAGGAATAATTTAAATTTTTGGAGTCTTTTTTCATTTGGGCCAATATAATCATCCATGAAAAGCTCAATGTGTCATCTTCACCTGTAGATTCATGGAATAAGACAAATATTTCTGTTATGGCTACAGCTGTGAGAGCTGGCAGGGTTTTTGACTTTAGGAAAAACCTCATATGTCTCCACGTAAATTTACAAAAGAAGATCTGCAAATAAAGAATGAATGAGCCATTACATATATTTGGTAAAGTTGTCTTCTATATATGCATTTACTAAGTTAATTCAGCTACAAGGACTAAAGAGGAAGTCAATACCATTAAGAGAAGAAAATGGAGAGAACAGTATTTTCCAGTACCAAACAAAGAACTAAACAGGCTACAGACAGGATCAAGAGTTGTGAGCTGGGTTTATAAGCATGATAGAAAGAGAGCGTTGTACTGGATACCAGAACAAGATGTTGGGGATATCCTTAACTACTCCCCTGCCATTAGTTGAGCTGACAGAAAGGTCAAGATATAGCTAAAGTTGGAGGTGTGACCACAACGTACTCCTTATAAATGATTGCTGAGATCTGTCCAGGAACCTTCTATTTTTCTTGCATGTTATTGAGTAATGAATTATCACAGGTGAATTTTTAACTGCTGGTGATTAAGTAAGACCACCACAGATCAAGTGCAGACTCTTTTCCTAAGTGTTGCCTCAGGTTCTACAAATGGGAATATATGCTTGCGAAGGCTTTTAACTCCAGAGCTGAGTGATAAGTCTGCTCACCAAAGCATGTGCCCCGGAGCATGCCTTTTGCCAAGGCAGTGTGAATGGGAGGGCTGCAATCTTCTCAGAGCTTTGTCTAAAGCCACCCTTGGTTTCTCTTAGCCATTCAACATTGCCCATAACAGCCAGCTGTAACTGGGCATTTTTACAATTGAAATTAATTGTAGGAGGCAAAAACTACCACTGCATTACTGACTAGCTGAGTGTACCTTCAATTGAACTTTTGTCAGAAATGTAATAAAGGTAATCAAAAGTTTTGTCTTTCCTGGAGAAAGGAAAACAGGCTTTCAGGACAAGACAAATTATTAGAAAACCTTCTTTTACTTCTTTGACTTCTCAGAGTTTTCAGGTGATTCTTTATTACTAAATCACTTTGGATCAAGCATGTAAAGTAAGTTCATAAGCACCTCACTCCAGATTAGAAAATAAGTAAGTTACTCAGTGCCACTTTTGTTTCTTATTCACTCTAAAAATGGCTGAAATAATTTCCCAGAGTAACTCAGGAAAAGTTGTGTAGAGGTCTTTGTGAAGAACTACTTGCTTTCTGCAGAAAAGCAGTTGTAGAGAACTGGAGGAATAAGACTGATGTGTGCAAGACTTTCTCCTTTCTTCTATGCAATCCAGAGAGGCTCAGGGAAGAGCCAATAGAAACTGGAAATAAAGAAAAAACAGGGTAATGGGACATACATGAAGTAAAATATATAAAAAGAACTGGCAAAAGACAAGTACATTATTTTTATATTGTTTAGTTGGAATTTCTCAAAAACTAGGTATTTCAGTTTTCAATTTCCTCTTAATGTCAGAAAATTTCCAAAGAAATATATTAAGTGAGAGCTCTAAGTAATGAGAAAAATGGGAAGGTATACATCTGCCTTGCACAAACAAATAAGTGTAGGGCCAGTCTAGACTTTACTATATCTCCCTAGTGTCAACATGGGCTGCCAAACAGCAGTAAATTCTCTGCTGTAATGAAAGATTTTCCTGTCACTGTTAAAGAAAACCTTTTTAAAGCTGCTATTTCAAGCTTGCTGATTGTACTACATTTTGGAACAGGCTTTCAGTATACCAAAGGCTATTTCTGAAAATAAATATTTTACTTACGTTGCACTGGATTGTATGTTTGTACAGGGTTTCTATAGGGCATTAAGTTTTAATTACATTCTGTTACATACTTTCTGGTGTCAGCACTTACCATCTCCCAGGAAGCTGTTGGAATTCATAACCAAAGTAAAAGCACAAGTATTGTTGAACATTTCAAGTGCCTATGTGAAAAATTCACCTTGTCTCCAGGCAAATAGATATGTCATTGAGTTTGAAAGTGTGATAAACTGACAAGAAATGGAAGGAAAGTGAATGCCCAGACCTAACTCATGTAAACGCAAAGCATTTTTCTCTAAACCCTGACTGGACAACACTCCCTCAAGCCAAAGTAAACCAATGTAAAGTTGCCATAAACTTGTCTTTTGTCAATGAGCTAAACCAAAATGAGACTTATCATGAAAGTAAAGGAATTGGAGCAAAAAGTGAGCCAAGTCTGTATGATAGCAGGAATATTTTCAATTTAAAATTCATTTTCCTGTGAGTGTATACTTTGTGAACTGTTCCTGAATTTCAGAGTGCCAAACTTTGCTTTACAATTGAGATTGTGCTAAGGAAGCTAGATCAATAGTTATATGAAATTTCAGGAAATTCAAAAATTTTAATCTGTGTATTTGTTTTTTTCTTCACAACACTCAAAGGTAACTTTTCTCACAACGCTAGAAGGTAACTTGTACTGCAAGACAAGTAGGGTAACACAATTGTAAGGATAGTGTAAAGGATATAGCTTAGAAAAAAAATGGAAATCATTGTCCTTTTATTTCTTTCTGATCTGTCTCCTTAATGACTGAAGTACAATCAGTGGCCATTGATAAACTTTTTAGAAATAAGGTGGATGCAGCATACAGGACTTACATTTTGAGGTTGCTAGCAGTTTTATTTAGCCTGTAGTTCAGGCTAATGTTGTTACATGCATTGCATGCAAGTTCTACATTTGTACTGGGACACGTTTGTAAAAATGGAATGCACTTAAATATGTTCTATAAAGTTCCCATTTTTGTCAAGAATTACTGTATAGGTTTTGTAGAAAGTAGACTAACTCTATCCCAGAATAATAATTTTTCAAGTTACAAGTAATTGAAATTGGAAGACTTGCATAGAAATAAGAAGTCTAAGACTGGGTGTAATTTCTGTTCACACTGTGTTGTTTATAAAATTTGAATTTTGTCAGTTAATAATTTTTTTAGATAAATCTTCTAATTAAAAAGCTGTGAAGATGATATTACAATGTGTTATGTGTTTATTTGTCACAAATGGTGCTATTTTGTCTTGAAGATTCAGTTAAAAACTTCAACTAATTAATATTAGAAAAATATATCTGGATGATTCAGAAACTTGTTCCATGGCATAATGGTCAATATTAAACTTGTATTTTAAAAGAGGAAATTAAATACACCATAAAAATGGGACTAATATATCTTTACCTATAATAGTTTGGAAATATGCTAATATTTTGTGGTCTTGTCCGGTGCATCTAAAGCAGTTTGATGAGGAAAAAAATTAATATTTTTTTAAAAACAAATGTTTAGATTAAGACTACATCTAAGTGTGCAATTCCCATTCACCTCCCTGCTGGCTCAGACAAGGGCCTTCCAGCATTTCTTATCAAATTAAACCTGGTCTATAAAACAGTCCACTTCAAGTTGGTGTATTGTCTACTTCCTGAGGAGTCATTACTATCACTTGAATGATCTGCCAATAATGGGTTTGTATCTTTTATGTGTGTAATGGGTTTGAAAGAAATAGTTCTATGGAAATTACACCATATCTGCAGAGAGTGGCAGGTGCTCCATAGCTGTACCTGAATTCCCCCCAAGATTCCTAGAGGCTATTGTTATACATGAACACTATTAAGAATCTTCATATGAGGAAGTCTGTTATAGTCACCTTCATTAACCAAAGAAAAATCAAAGCCAGCAAATCTGAACCCACCTCATCTAGAAAATGGTGGGCACAATTCACGCTTTTTTTCACATTTGCTTAAGTTTGGTTGACTTTGGCATAACAGTACAGAGCCTTGTTTGATTCTCATGAGCTTTGTTCATAGGCTTTTTCTAGGTATATACAAGATCTGTGCACAGCACGGGTGAGCTAAGGACAAAGGAACAAACCTTAACGCTGAGTTTCCTGGCTGATCTTAAAACACTAGTGCTGTTTTAACATCCTTTCCTATTTCATGAGCATGCAGCCACAGACAGACACATAAATATGTCTGTCTTTGACAAATTAAAATCCTAACAGGAGTGTGAATCCTTGCCAAGATCGTTACAAGCTGGTCAGCATATATTACTTGCACTTGGAAATGGTGCATTAGAGAACACTTGAGTGTTTAACTGTTTATAAATAGATGGACCTGTCATTTCTGCAATCATCTGCAGGAGGTAAGAAAGTAATATGTGGATAAAATTAACATAGATCATGCTTCAGAATCTTCTAGATGAAATTAGCTGATCCTTCAACATGTTCATTCCTGTCTATCTTTTCTGATCTTTTGTGTCATTTTGGTTTGATAAGAGCAGCAGAGATGAAAGATATTCTAATGCTGTGGGTGCTAGCCTGAGACCAAAGAGCACTCCAGATCAGTTTCCTTTACTGCCATAAACTTTGTAAATGACCTTGAACAAGTTTCTTAGTCTGGTTGACATCCAAAAAAGCACTTAAAAACCTAAAGTGTAACTCAAGCTTAATTGAGACATCTTTGTTCAGGAAAGTACTCTGTAAGAACTCAGCCAGCCTAGGTGCCTGAGAGGACATGTACTTGGCTTTGTCCAAGACAGAAAAGACAGAAAAAGATCATGTAAATGTATTCACAAGCACCACTGTCCTCAGATGAGTTGAGAAGTAGGCTCATTTGCAGTCCATTCAGAAAAGACATTTCCAATTATGTTTCTAAAAATCCTGGTCTGTTAGGTGCCCTCTGACAGCCTGCCACATGCAGACAGTCTTGAGTTCAGCATGAAATATGATAGTTTTGGCAATATGTATGCGTATATTTTACAAGCTTGAAAGAAGAATGACCTGTCATCCACCACTTGTATATTGTTTCATTTGATATAATGCTTTAAGAAGTGGAAGGAAATGATCCCATACATCAATTTGGTTCCTAAAAAACATCATGCCTTGTAATTTTCCTTTTCCTTGTTCTTCCGTTTGTTTTTAAACAGGGACTATTTTAAATGTTTCAGTTCATAAATAGCGAAGTGTTTTAGAATCACACTGATGAGACTAGTAGTTTCTCCCTACTGGATTATGTCACAGAATCACTTTCTTCCCTGCCTTGTAAGCTCCTATCAGTATATGGCATTTAAAATTTTCTTCCTCTTATTGTGGTCTGCTCTGGGAAAAAGTAGATATCTCCTCTCTTTATTGGGAAAGTTGTGTTTTTGTGCAGAGTGGGCAGTCAAGGTTCACAAAAGGAGAAATTGCACTTATATATGGATGAGACACATAATAGCAAAACTTGTGGTTAGAAAGTAGAGCTCTTGTTTCTGCTTTCTATTTCCACAAAAAAAAAATCGGTCAATTTTACCCAATGACTGCAGTTAAGCGTGGGGAAACAGTTCCTTAGTAGGGACAATTTAATCACAGTTCTTTTTACGGTAGACACCATTTGTCTTACTACTTCTGGTTGTACTCCTCTCTGATACGAACTTTGGGAACAGAGTTCATATTTGGGCTAGGTGTATTGCTCATTAGTGTTCCAGAGCCCTGACTTCTTCCCTCTCAAGACCACAGATTTTATTTGGTGTGTTTTACCTGCTCCTTTTCCTGGTGGGTCATCCTACACAACATCCTTTTCCTCTTTTCCTTTTAGTTTGGAAATTAAGAAATTTTGAAAAGTCTGAGACATGAGTTTCAATTCTTCAGATTTAGGAGGTCTTAAAGTCTAGACCTTCCTATTTCCAGGTAGATGTGCTCTAAATATTTCCTGCAACCATTTCACTGTGTCCTCTTCTACCTTTTTAAAAATTTCTTGTTCTGTGTCTGAGTATTTGCTTCAGGCTTCAGCCACAGATTTACAGCTCTGAGCCTGCAGAGATATCAAACTCACAGTTATCCCATTTGTAAATGACATATGGGATAACTTGGACAAGCAGTAACAATCTGACTCTCTTTTGAGAAAGGACAGGGCAATTGAAATCCTTTATGTTTCTTGGATGCCAGAGTAGCAGGGACCATGCAAAAAGGAAGGATTGTCCATTGAAATTGAATGGACTGAATTTAGCTTAGCCCATAAAAACAAAAAAGAAAAAGCCCATTCTTCTTCCTTTAAAGCATTTCTTGGTCTAATATGGGAAAAATAGAAAGCAATCTAATTCCAGTGTATGGCAAAGTGTCTATTTACTGCATGAGCCTTAGAAGTGATCTCGAAATAACAAACCAGTCTGAACAGATATTTCAAAGGCTCTCTTTTCTGACCACCATTATTTTCTTAAGTCCCAGTTTTCCCTGATAATACTATTCTTCTATCATGTCATGTGTTCCTTTAGTTACATTTATGTTGTAGTCATTGCTATTTGTATTATGAAAATTGCGTGAAAATTGCATGAAAATTGCATGATCTGAGGGTCAAGTACCTGCAGCAGTATGGGACTGAGGATGAGTTTCAACATCTGTGTGCTTATAAAGCTTTCTGACTGCAGTTTTCAGGTGGGCCTTGAAGTCCAATTTGCTGAGATGCATATTTATAATAAGCTTATGTGGCATATTTGTCTATCTTGCTTAGCTACTGTGGTTGCTTCAGACTATTAATACAATCCTACTTGTCAAGTAGGATTTTAGGTTGACTTTTCCAGAAATAGAGTAAACAAAAGAAGTAATCTTTTTTCTTTCTTTTTTTTTCCTCCATACTGAGTGATAAAGAGAGTTTTTGGATAAAAATTATAGATCCAAAACATATCACACACTTTAATAACATGCTTGCTCATAATGGCACAACTTATAGATACAGGCAGACTTTGAAATTAGACTGGAAAAAAGACCAGAAAGCAATCTTGAGGGAACAATGCTCTACTGGCAGGAGCAGTTAATCTAATTGACTTTTTCAATTTGTAGTGCCCCTGAATCACAATTCCAATCCACATATCTTAAGCAACAGTATTTCTGAAAACTTGGCAAATGTATCCTCAGACTGAAACACATTTAACTATGAATTTCACTGGATCAAGGTGATTTCAAGATTAATTCATGTGACAGAACAAAAAATATTTTCCTTACTAATTGTATTCTAGACAAAATTCTATGGTCTTGCATCAAGATAACAAAAGTTATTAATCTTATGGGAATTTTAGAATGAAGGTTAGTAAATGTAAAATATTCTTTCTCTTCCTCTTTATTTTCTAAGAGATTTTTTTTTAATGTGGAAATGTGTATAAAATATTTTGCTCTACTCTTGGGGCATCATTTATTTTGATGTGATGTTAAAAATACCTGCAAATTATTAGAAACATTATTTCTCATCATTTTTTACCCATACTTTATCTATAATATTACAGAAAGCACTGAATGTGGGATTTAGGAAAATTGTGACCAGATTGCTCTATCCATTTAATCTCATTGTTACAGCTAAAAAAGGGTTGGGCGCAACATCTAGAGCTTCTCACCAATATGCAAACAACTGCAGAATAGATATCAGACTCAGTGCACATTGTTTTATACTCAGTGGAGGAAGACATGTATTTGCAAGGTGCTTGGATCATCTGACCATTTTTAAGCAATACCCTTACAACTGAAGAGTTGCTGTCTTAAAGTTCCTCTTTCAGTGGAGGCTGTAAAAGCCATTCAGTCAATTGGCCAGAAGCAATATGCAAAATCAGGTAAAATGGGACACCTATTCCCAAACCTTGGTACTTTTGCAGGAGACTTGCAGCTCACGAACTTAGTGAAAGGAAAGGCTTTGCATACTAAGTGTCCTCTGAAGCAAGCAGAAAGTGTAAGTGATGAGAGTGCATGCCATAATGACACCACAGTCATAAGGCTGTGCCTTAAAGCCACAGCTTCCTCTGTAGCCCTTTGGTGGTGATCTCAACTTACATTACAGATGAGATTAACCCTTGCCTTCGAATAGAGATGTGGAATAGATCTCTTTAACTGGTGCAAACCATGGTGAGGATCCATTTGAAAGCGTTGGAGTGATGGTACTTACCTTGGCTGAGGGTATGTTCCATCTGTTGTTGTTTAACTGTAGACAGAATGACATCTCTTTGTTTGACAGCTACCAGAGAGATAATCATAGCAGGCATATCTCTCTCTGGAAATGGAACTGTGCCCAGGTTATCAGTATTCAGATATATCATCAGATTAACTTTGAGATTGGAAGCTTGGAGTTGTTTTCTGTTGATTTTCTTTTTCTCAGTACTGTACAAGATGGAGTTTTTTCTTCTTCCAAAACTTTAAAATAGATTAATTTGTTTTGAGGCTAATTTCATCCTTGAACTTTCTGATTCCTGCTTTCAATAATTCACATTTAAAAACAAAGTGAATCATTAGCCTGATCTCAGCTGTGTTGAGATTTGTTACTTATTTTAGCAGGGATTGCAATTATTTCTGTTGTGTGGTCACAATGGTTCAGTCCTGTGCTCCAAATTATTGATCCAATTGGGCCACAGTTCCTTTCTGAGTTTTCAAAATAGTTTTTCAGTTTCATATGCAGATATTCTACTGCCAGCAGAGCCTTTTCAAGGCTCCTGGCAGTTATTTTAAATGATTCCAGAGCAGGGCAGAATTGCAAACTATTGCTCTCTCTCTGTACCTGCAACATTTAAGGCTGTTATCCCCAAAAGTAACCCTTCCGCAAGGGCAAAGGCTTATTAGCTGTAGCCAGAATGCATTTTTAATTTGATTCTTGAGATGCAGAGTTTTGAGAATTTAAATGGAAGATGGGGTAGAGGCACTTTCCAGTTCCTCTGATAGAGATCTATATCTGTGTATATCTATCTATATCTATATCATCTATATCTATCTCTATATCTATCATCTATGTCTATCTATGTCATCTATATCTATATAATCTATATGTATCTATAGATTTTGATAAGAGATATGTGCACACACAGACACACACACACACACAAACAAACAACCAAAAATATCAGGAGTTGTTTGAAGGGTCTTACCTTCCTCATCTCCTGGGCAAAGCTTGCTCAAATCCTTCTTCTCCTTTGTACTTTATCAGTTACCTTTGGATAACTGGCCTGAACAGACAAAGGATGTCTAAGTTGAATAAGTGCATATGTTTCAATAGGTAGATCTTGTTTTCATGGTCCTTATGTGCCCTTCTTTAGCCTGAATCCATCACAATCAAATGATGCAGTTCTGATGACTATAGTCTGGGAAAGTAAAAAGATGAGATTTTATCCTGTCCATAAAAAACATATATTTTAAGTTGACATGGCATTTTACAGCCAATTTAAGAAACTCTCCTGTAATAAAATAGTAAGTGTAATAGTGAGAGTAAGAATGATATTTGTTTCTTTGTTAGTATTTAATCCAGTTCCCCTTTATGCAGAATTACAGTAAAAAAAAAAAGGACCTAGAACAGAAAATTTAAAGAGATGTTAAGAATGTTGTATATTCACTTTTTTTTTTCCTATAGAAATGAGGATAATTTTTCCTGATTTCTAAACTGGCTTTCTTGATATGAATAATTTTGAAGGCTGATAATTAACACCTTCTGACCCTGTGGTTCAGCCTGGTGCAAGGACTGGTTAATGCTGGCTCCCAGAGTTGCAGCTCTAGATTTCTGTTTAGAGCCTTCCCATTTGGAAGTAGACCTGTTTCAGCATCAAGGTAGATCTGCACTTAGAGCTTGGAAAATTGATTAGAAATGAGGTCTTCCCCTCCTGTGACTTCCACAGAAACTTAATGGAGAAGATCTCACTATTTTCTTTTGAGAATACATGGAGGTTTGAGATTCTGAGGATATAACTCTAATTCATCTGAGAATTTTTTTTCTCCTTTGTGTTGTCATTTCGGTACAATCGCTGGCAGCTAAAGGAACCATATTTCTTCATATTTTAGATTGTCAGTGCTTGGGGTTTTTTGATTGATTGTAAAAACTGTGGAGATTTTTAGGGAAATGGATCTAATCACTGCCTGAAACTCACTTTTCAACTTCAGAGAAAAATATTCTTGATGAATTTCTAATTAAAACATAAAAAATCAGTTTTCAAAGAACTTTGAAAAAAGACACAAGCAGTTTGCCTGTGAAAGCAAAAAGACAAAATGGGAAAGTAATTTAAGGCTTGGAAACCAAGAGGAAGGATAGCATTCCTGTGGAAAATAAGCAGCTGTTGCCATTTCTTTCATTTTTTGTTCCTGACAGACGTGGAGATTAAGCACTGTTGGGGAAAAAAAAGTAACAAATTGGGGCCTGAAGACATGGAATAAATCTACAGTGCTATGCAGAGGTACGCAAACCTTTGATAAGCTCATGCTAACGTTTTCATGGGACTGGACAGTTGCTGTCAGGTCTCTCTGGCTATGCCTTTTTCTACAAAAGAATTTTTACTTGAAAAGTGGTACCATGATATGCAAGGGAGCCTAGCCTAAACTCAATTCCATTGCAGTTCCCCTTCAGGCTCTGTTCCCCTGTTTCCAGGAAGCCTGGGAGGGGACAATAGAAAGTTTTTTGAGTTTGTATTGTTGCTGTCAGAAAGCTGGGATTTTGCTGGGACCCATTAAAGATGGCCTATGCACCAGTTCCCCATCCACAACACAGAGATAACTGTGCTTCCTTTCCTCACAGAATTTTCTGTCAGGTCCTAAACAGAGTAATCATTGACAACAATCAGTTAAAATCTCAGCCCCAGCATTCATTAAATTGATTCTCATAGTCAAACAGATAATCAGGAGTGATTTCTTTGTTGTTGTTTGGTTGGGATTTTTTTTGGTTATTGGCTTGGGTTTTTGGTTTGGTACTTTTATGGGTTTTTTTGGGTTTGTTGTTTTTTTTTTCTCTTTGTCTGCTTCTATCTTTACTCTTTCAATTCAGTGCCTAAAATCACCATTGAACTTTCTTTACCCTGATTAAAAAAAATGCTCTTTTTCTAAGTAAGAAGCAAACCAACCAAAAGGCTTATATATTTATTTATAACTTTTCCATTTACAAAACTCTTTTTTGCAATATGGCCAACTGTTATCCTGATATGATTGTAGGAAATATTTATAATTCTGTTAAAAGAGACTGATTAATCTTGACTTGCTTTTCACCAAATTTTCTATAGTTAGATGATGGACTTTGGAAGCCAAGCATCTCAGAGAAGATCTGCTACAAGCTACTTCATAATACATTTTATATCATTTGGCTGTTGATTTAAATATTAAGATTGAATATTCTCTGTTTTTTCACATCTTGCAGCAAACAGAATTCATGTAGCACATGTGGAAGAAAAGTCTAGAGGATTGGTGAGGAGAAGTATTTTTTCTTACCTATGTTCCTCCCTTTGTTTTGATAGAGGAAAAATGTGGTCCATAGTTATACCATCACCCTTCACACGGCAAAGATGATGCAAAACCTCCAAGACTTTTGAATACTGAGTTGGGGATGGCTGCTGGATTGCTCATAAATTTACTTCACTTCCCTTCATGTGCAGAGCTTCAGCTTGCAAATGCAATGTGCTGTGGCTGACCAACACTTTTCCAAACCTCGATCAGCCATATTCTTACTAAAAGTATAAAGCATATATGGAAGAACACCTTTTCAAGTAATGACATTTGATTTTGTTGAGAAGTTGAAATTTTCCTCTTGGCACCATTATCAACAGCTTAGTTATTGCAACAAGAGGTAGAAAACAGCTTTTTTATGAGTTGTCAGTATATATTGGGCACCCCCAAAATGTAGAACAGTAGTTCTGCTCTGTGACAGAATCAAAATAATGCAGCAGCATTTCTTCATTTTCTGTTCAGGTTTAAACCTTGCTTATATTTTTGATACCCCTCTGCAAAGGAGAAGCAACTATGATTTGTCCACATCCACGATGATTCTAATATCATAACATTTGATTTGAATTTAACTAACAACATATGTGCATCTTGCTTTGGACACCACTTAATTATGAGGTGATAGCTGTTGCTGGACACTTAATGGATTTTGAAACAAACTAAGAATAAAGCACTCCAGTTTCTGCAAATCTTTCAAAGTGCTGTGTTCTCAAAACAAGTAATAGCATCATCCTATTTTCTCACAGCTGTCCTTCCCACCTTATTTAGTAGAAATGAGATGACAATGTTACAAATTCTCTGTTCATGGGTTTTATTCTAGTTACTTCCACATTTTGCATCATCAGCAATATCTAAAAACTACATTTTGCTGTTCTCAATAGATGAAAGCTTGAGTTCAAGGAAAACATTGACTGTTAATCAGGCAGATAAACCTTTTCTTTCTTTTTATTTTTTTAAAAAGGGAATGAGAAGTTTGTAAGTATAAAAATACATGCTAATTATGGTGAGACAAGACATATATTTGTCTTATGCTGAAAGACAAATATAAATGCTCATCACTCTTATGCATCTGTTAAAACTAATTTTGCAGTAGCCTCTGTCTTTTTAAGAGGTGAAATGATAATGGATATGGACTTTTTGCTCTATGCATAATGCGTAGTACTCATCAAGCAGTATCCTGCAAATTTATACCAAAAACACTGAGGCTGTCTGAACCACTAGAGAAAACATCAGTCTTTGAAAGTCAATCACAGTAAGTATCTGAAGCCAGTGTTGAACTTCTCTCCATGGCTTTTTTGCCAGATATCATAGGAGCAGAAATGCGATTCCCAGTCACCATCCTCACCTCTTTGCGGCCTTCTGCTAATTGCATCTTCACTAAATCTGACCTGACATGCTTTCTATTTTATTGCTTTGCTGTTGAATATATGTTGCTATTTTCAGGACAAGTTGTATGACATTCTCTAGTTTTCCAGAGAAGGAAAAAAAATCTGCAGACTTGCTGAGATGTACTTGCAGCAGTGCAGCGGCATGGGGAATTAAAAATGTACTCATGTTGCTCCACATTAATCCCCGCTGAGTGACTTGGAAAGACCCAGTGGATGAAGCAACTGCTTTAAAGGACAGGACACCATAAATAAAGCTCTTATCCTTTTTTTAGAAACCAACTAGGATATCACCAGGGGTTGATTTTGGTGACAAAACTCAAAACTTCATTTTAAACTGTACATTATAATATAGAAAAGATAATGGTATGTTCAGAAAGTGGGAAGACGTTTTTCATCATTCAAAATCTTTAAGTTTATGAAATAAGAATGGTGAGTTTTTGTTGTCGTTATTGTTCATGTCTACTGTATCTATTGTGCGTGATACACCCAAGGCAAAGGACTCAATCTCTAAAACCTGCCTTTATAAATTGTGGATGTCATTGTACTAGCTCAGTTGTTGAAGCCTAAACTTGGGAAGTTATTCATTTTTATATCCAGGTTTTGGGTTTGTATTGCTGTGTGGCTGCTGTTTTTTAACTACTTCTTTTCAGTCTCAGCTCTGACTTACTGTTTACACCACTGGATGTGTAAAGGTGTGGAGGAGGTACAGTGCACCTTACAGGAAGTAAAAATATTAGTGGTTTGGGCAGATTATCCTTCTATGGAAATCTATGTGTTTATGGAACAAGAAGTCTGAAAATTATTTTGAGACTCAGTTGTGAGCATGTGCAATTTTGCCTACTTGCTCTAGTGGTAGCCTGATTTATTTAATGGCCCACACCATTCTGCCTGGGCTGTAAATTTTAGACAAGGTTCATTGCATAAACCAAGATTTTAGATGAACTTTCCCTGCATTGATCTTTCATTTGTGAAGCTCTGCTCTTAATTTAACTGCTGACAATGTCCCATAGAATGGGGTGAAGATTAATATATTCTATAAGGATTACATTTTCTCATTTTTCAGACTGGAATACTCATGCAGTACTAAGAACCCCCTCAGAAGAGCCACCCCTGAATTAATGGTGTAGCGCAGGATGACAGCTTAGTTCTAATATCCTTTCTATTGCTTTTTTAATCTTTTTTTTTTCTTTTTTTTTTCTAGTTGGAGCTTTCTATAGTAGGTGGCATAGTAATATATCACAAGATTGGGACCAAAAACCTTTTCTCTTATTCGGGGAGCTCTAAGCCTTTTTAACAACTTCTGCTTGAAATGTTCATTGATATCTGCATGAGTTTTCTTTCTCATTTCTGCCTTGCTGCATCTTGTAACTTCCCGTTATGTCCCACAATGTCAGTGTGATGACAGGCCTCTGTGCTCAAAGCATCCACCAACACCTAATATACGCAGATCTGGGAAAATCCCTCAAACAGCAGCTGCAAGCCTTGGCCAAAACCAAGGCTCTCAGAACGAAACCACAGGGGCACCCATACTAGAGGCACTCTTCCTTCAAGTCATTCACACATCAAACCATTCTCTACAAGAGGAGAGATAAGGGAATTTCTTGGCTATATTTTTTGCCTCATGATGATCTATCCTCAAAGCATTACTTACTGGGAGAATATCAGCTTTCATAATTCAGTGGCATTTTTATTTATCAAAATAAATATCATAGTAATGACATGGGGCACTGATATTTATGGTAGAATAGCAGCCAGGAATATACAGGATCCAGTGAAATGAGGTTTAAAACTGTGTAGTGTCTTGTGCATATAGATACACAGAAATTTGTCTCTAAAATCACGACATTTAGGAATTGCTCCCAGAATTACTTATGTACGGACTGTATAGCAAACAGAAATTATATGTTTAAGAACTAAACAAGTTCCCTTACCGAACATGGTCCAAAATGGGACAATTATAATAACACAACTTTTAAATTTTTTTTTTCTTAATAATGTAATTTTCATTTTCATTCTTCACAGAATCTGACTTTTCAGAGTAACTGTGAAAAAACCCAGTTTATTTGAACAATTAGTCCCTGTAGGATGGATGATATGGGACAGAATTTTTTGTATAGCGTATAAATGCCTCTTTCTTTCATCTCATCTCCTTCTCCCTTCCCCCCTTTATGTAAAAAATGCAGAAATAAAATAAAACTTCTCAATAAAACATTTACCTGTCAAACAATTGCACAGTTTTAGGCTAGTGCAGACTGCCAATGCTGTTGACTCCATTCCAGGAACTGTGAAAAAAAGAGAATATCTCAGTAATGAACTTTTATTATGATGCTCCTATCATTCTTCAGAATATATTTTTGCAAAAGAAAAGCAAAGAAAGAGCTAACAAGAAAATAGATTCCCATCATGCTTCTTCATTCCTTTCTTGCTAGTTATGCAAGCAAGGATGTCACTATAATGGAAAAGCTCCAGGAGATCTCAAAAAAACATTATTCCTACAATGTCTGTAAGCCTCCGTTGACTATAAAATCCAGATCATTACACAGATGTGAGCAAAGGTCTGAGAGCTATTGTAATTCTACCTTTCAGCAATGCATCACACTGAAAACAAATACCTGTGTTTCATAATTTTGTGTTGATGCACTCATTTCATGGCTCAAGGACCAAGTGTACCTTTGGGTACTTTGTTCTGTGCAGCAGAATCCTTACCTTCACAGCAGATGTGCATAATCATTGGTAGAGAGGCACATCATTCTCATGAAGGTTTAAATTCTGGAAACAAGGGCCTGCTTGTTCACAATGTAATATGATTCCTTGATGATAATTAGTTTATTCGTTCCTGAACCTGAACAGCCTTGATAAAATGCAGGGCTAAACTTAAACATCAAATAGCCTCAAGAGTCCAGCAATACAATGACAAGGAAGGTGGGAGAGAATGTGAGTTAATAAAAAAGAACAGGAGGTCAAATACCACAAATGCAAATTGTCAAACATTTTATATTTTGAGAGATCTAATTTTGGGAATCCTCAATAACCAGAAAGCCATTGAGGTGCTGGAGCAAGTCCAGAGAAGGGCAACAGAACGGATGAAAAAATTAAAGAACTAGTCTGTGATCTTATTAATGTCTACAACTACCTGACAGAAGGTTGTAGGCAGGTGGGGGTCAATCTAATCTCCCAATTAAAAAACAATAGGACATCCCATGGGACTGTCTGATCCCTGAAATTGTTAAAGGCCAGTCCGGATAGGGCCCATTCTAGTGTGTCTTGGTTTCAAGAGACAAATGTCTGCTAAGGAAGGCATGAACCTCTCCTGAAATGGAAATTGTAAACTCCATCCCTCCAAATTGCTATAAATATTAAATTAAGGGGCTCTCAGGCAAAAATATGGGAGTAGAAATAACAGTTCTTTATTAGGGAAGAAAATAAAAAGATAAAATAAACAATGCAGTAAACTAAAATAACACTGACAGTCAGAACTCAACCTGACACTCTGTTGGTCAGGGTGTTGGCAGCAGTCCAAGTGGAATTGTGGCTGCAGTCCTCTTGGAATGGTTCTGTTGGAGCAGGGATCCTGTAGAAAGGTGTAATCTTCCTCTGAAGATCCAGTGGAAGAGGCAGCTGTTCCTGTGGGAAATCCAGTGGAGAAGCTGTGCTGGTGTTCCAGAATCTCAAGCTATATCTCAGAAACGCTTGGCTCTTCCCTCTGGGTGGAGCATCTCACAATGGGATGCTATAGTTCTTAGCAGTCATGCAGTGACATTCAACAGCCTGTTATCTGCAGATGGCTCCCCAGAGGGAGGATTGGCTGTGGAAGAGATAAGGAAAACTGCCCACTTAACAGAAGATAACTGCCATACAGATGGCAAATAGAATACAATTTGCTTGGCAATCCAGGACATAGTGGAAGATATCCCTGCTTACAGCAGAGTTGTTGGAAATACATGATCTTTAATGTCCTTTTCAACCCAAGCCATTCTATAATTCTGTAATTCTATGGCTAGAGAAAATGGCTGCAAGTTGTGCCAGGAGCAGTTTAGATGGGATATTAAGAAAAAAGTCTTCTTTGCCAAAACTTTTGTCAAGCCCTGGAACAGGCTGCTCAGGTCAGTGGTGGAGTCACCATCTCCTGGAGGTGTTTGTAAGACATATGGATGGGGTACGTGGGGACATGGTTTAGTGGTGGGCTTGGGAGTGTTGGACTAGTGGCTGAACTTGATGATCTTGAAGTCTTTTTCAACCTAAATTGATGCCTCAGGTTTTAGCTTTTAAATTTTTTCAGATTCTGTACTGCTTTAGCGTGTAATTCTGAGCTTCATATTAGGGGATAGTAAGTTCTCTTCACAGAGTTGGTAGACAAAACAATTCCTTCTCTAGCTGAGGACCAAGGACAAATAATCCAAATTTCAGGCCTAAGAGCATAAACAATGGTGGACTGAAGAGAGAAAAACAAGAAGGATGGGACTTCACAAGCTGAAGCTATAATTGGACAATTAACTCCAATATGCTAATGCACCAGAATTTATAAAAGTGAATACATTGTGACCAGTTGTCCATTTTGTGACCATTTTGGCTTATCTTGGGTGTAGCCCTGGCTGGGCTTTTTTACTGCCCAAGGTGTATCCATTGAGCCCTTTAATTAAATACCTACTTTATTTTTTAATTCTATCTAGTCTTTGTACTAGGTCAGCCTTCACAAGGCATCAAAATGATGTCACAATTATCTTTTTCTATAAAGTAGGCAGTAAGAAAAAAAAGACTGCAAGCTCTTGTCACATGGAAACGTATTTGTGTCACTCAGTTCATGACTCAGAGCTTTGCATCCTCATGAAACACAAATGGATTATAATTATAAAGTTAGTTGTAAGCCCTAATTTTCCACTGCTTAGTCATCTTGTATGGATATTACAGCTGGCTGCTGATAAACAGCATAGGCACTTATTAGGGGGCAGCAGTTCAGAAAAACGGTCTAATCCAATTCAGATTGAGACACCTTAAGAATACAGGTTTCAGGCAGAAACTCTGTGGGTTCCAACAACCATTGGGTTTACTTTGTGGTTTCCTTCCTCATCTCAAAGTCAACTCTCCTAACTAACACATCTCCTTCTTTTGGGACCAGGAGACCAAACATCCCAAAACTAGATCCTTTCATGACCTCTATCTGTTGTCTAGGCCTAACCTGAACTATCTAATTTAATGACATTGTCAATGACATAGACAAAGGGATTGTGTGTTCCCTCACCACATTTGCAGATGACACCAAGCTGAGTGGTGTGATTGGCATGCCTGAAGAACAGGATGCCATTTAGAGGGACCTGGATGGGGTCCATGAGGTCTAAAGGGGGGCCTATATGAAAGACAAACATTTTAATAGAGCCTATTGCAATAGAATAATATGAAAAGGACTAAAGTGCTGTCAATTTAGATTAGATGTAAGGAAGAAATCTTTTACAATGAGGGCAAGAAGGCTCTGGCACAGAGACATGCCAGACAAGGTGTGAATGCTCCATCCCCGGAAGTGTTCAAGGCCAGCATTGAGCGATTTGATCTAACAGAAGATGTCCCTGCCCTTGTCAGGTAGTTAGACTAGTTGACTTTGAAAAGGTCCCTCCCAAAACAAACTATTATATGATTCTAAGATGATTCTATCAGGATGAGAAGGAGAATATGGATCCCCAGAGTTACAGTTACAAGCTGGCTTGTACTGATAAATAAGAAACCCAGTTGGTTTCATAAATCGGGTCCTGGGTTGACAGACAGGGAACTCCACCTATCACCTTCCATCCTGGCCTGCAGACATCTCACTGGTCAGGAGCTGGGCTCTGTGAAGATCAAACCAATGAACTGTCTAGACCCAGGAGTTTTGAATTCCCTATATAAGAAATCTCTCAACAATAAAATATGCTATTTGTCTCATGGGGCTTCAGGATGTGTGTGGTGTCCCTGTCTCTGATCACCTATCCCGAGGAATGCATGAATTTTAAACCCCAGTTCTAGCTGATGATCCTTCTCAACAGTAAGACTGGACCAAGATGGTTGATTGGACTGAATCTACAGCTTGGTACCTGCAGTGTACCAAAGTGACAATGTTTATCTACTACCTTGGAAATGAAGTTCTATTCTTTCTTGCACTTGTAAAGTCCTTGTGTCACAAGTCCTTGAGGTAAATAAGTAAGGTATATACTTATCCAACATACATATTCAAAAAGTGAAGAAAAAACATCTTCCTGTACTTCAGTCTGACTGCTCCCTGGATGGCTTAGAGAGCCCAAAGTTCTCCAGAGAATTTTGTACGTACAGATCTCATCATCTTTGAGCGAGTGCTGTATTCTGTAGGTAAATGGAGTCCCATGCTCTGTGCAGAAATCTTCAAATTCCCTCTTCCACTGTAAGGTTTTTTTCTGGGTCTTGAAGGGTTTGCCCATACTCCTTTAAGAAAGTTAGGTAGGGAATTGAATTCTTCACCTTGTTTTTCCAGAAGTGCATCCTGCTGCATGCTGAACCAAGCTGCGCTTTTGCTTCCTGTCCTAGTATCTCCAAAAATTATGGCTTTGGTTGCACAAGGTCCCAAGAACCTACTGCAGAAAGAACATATAAAATGTGGGGGTTTTCTAAACATGCTTTCTTTTTCTCCTTGCAGGATGTTGTCTAAGAGAGTAGCTTTACACTTGGACCACCACCCTCATTGGGATCTAACCTTCACCTGCAGGCAGCACTGCTCATAAAACACCTTCCATGTCTTTTGAGGTCTGTGGTTTAGATCTTCACTGACTCCCTGTCTAAGCTTCCTAATTCTGCAAACGATACAAGCAGAATTGAGCCAATGCTATTAATTCATGGAGCTGTCTGATAGATTTTAATTGTTAGATATTAATGGCTCATAAAGAACAGAAACAAACCACATGTCACCTGTCCCAAAATCTCCTGTTTAGTACAGCGCTAAATAGTTTGTTTTCCAAGTGGAAATGGAAGTTCTCTCAGATGTTCCCAGGCCTAAACATTGCATTAAAGATCCTTATATTGAATTGCAGAGATCCTTGTATTCTCATTAAATCTAATGGATGAAACACTTATCAATTATATGAGACCAGTGCACTAAATAGGGGCTAAATAGGAGCCTCACTGTGAAAACTCAAGTCCCAGAAACTGAAGGGAGTGTTGATCAATTAAATTTAATAAACAAAAAAATCAAAACAAACAAACAACCAAAAACCCACAAAAAACTGAACATGACAACAAATACAAAAATCAACAAATTAAAGCAAACAAACAGTGCCTCCAAATTAAAAAAAAAAAAAACCAGAACAAACAAACAAAAAAAACCCCAAACCAACAGCCTCCCTCCCAAAAAGACCCAAAGAAAAAAAGAAAATAATAATAATAATCTGCACTGCATGCACCCTTTTGTTTATCTTGGTCTTTGTGCTCTACGGTTGGCAGGAATAAAAGATATCTGATTTCTTCTTAGTGTCAAATGCTTTGCCTTATCCTTGGAGTTCATAACAATTTCTAGTTCTTCTTAAAATTTACATGTGTGGATTATCCCATAAGATCAGATCTCATTACTCTGCAACAGAAGATATATTGTGCCATGCTTTCTGTGCACAGCAAAATATACATCCAGTATTTTATGTAGTGTGATATCATTACAGTGTAATCCCAACACTCATTTTATGAAGATGCATGCATGCTAATCTAAAATATTTTGATTTTTTCTATGGTCATTTTCTAAAGGTGGAATACATCAAGGAAATACTTTCAGGGAAGTTTTGAGTATCATTTAACATGTTCTAAAACATGTTGAAGTGTTGCTCTTGTTCCTGGTCTTCCATTCTGTTGAAGAATACATTGTTGAAATGGTCTGCTGTTAGCCAGGTACAATGGAATGAGATCTATACATGAGAATAACACAAGGAAGACTTATTGCACTCCTGGGAAATTCTGACTTGCATGAGTATATCCTGAGAATCATTGATCTCAGTTTTGTTCTTTTGAGAGAGAAAGATAAGATTCTTGCATGCTATAATCTTGAGAACATATTATAATTAAGATAATTTATCTAAATACCTCTGGATATTTATCTCTGGATAGAAATTGGGTGCAAAATAATTTTTTCTTCTGAACAAAAAGGAGAATGTGTTGTAAAGGGAAAAGGTATGTATTTTGTTCAATGCCTGCAGGATTTAATCATAACCCAAAGGTGCCAATTGCATTTTTTTACAGAATTAACATCTGTGTTAATTCTGTAAAATCTGTGTTCTGGTATCTAATTGGGATTTCAGATTCTATGTGGAAAAGCTCTGTTTATTTTTCCAGCACCATAGATTATTCCCCTGTTTGTGCTAATTGCCCCTCTGTGCGTGTAGTGCATATTGTCTAGCTCTCATATTAGATAACTTAATTTGTGCTGTGCTAGTCTCAAACACACCTGCGAAAACCTGTGATAGCTTTTAAAGCTGAAGATGTTTCCCTTGCTTCTTGTAGCACAACAGTCATGACTATCTGAGGTATCATACTGAACATGTAATTACAGCTGAATATACAGAGAAGGAATGCAGTGCTAGATAAAAGATAACCATTTAGGTATGTGAAGCAATCTGGGCCAAATAACAGTGGCTAATGTCAACCACCTGGAATTACACAGTAGTTTCTATCAGCTCCTTTCCTATTATTTACAAATACATGGTGCTGTAAATTTAATCTAGCTTTAAAAAGAAAATCATTATTTTCTAAGGAAAGAAACCTTTCCATCCTGGATTCCTAAAATACCTTGCACTGGACAGGATGTGGAAAGCAAATGTGCATTGGACAAAGCAGTATGCTTTGGCTTGGGAGAAGCTTACATAGCAACCTGCAACATGCAAGGCTGTACTAACTGGAAATGCAAAATGCCCAAGACTCAATTTTTTTGTTTGGTTGTTTATTGCTTGGGCTGGTGGGATTTTTTTAGGTTATTGCTCATGGGATGGATTTATTTGTGAATGCTAATAGTTCTCTAACAAAAAGCACACAGAACTGGGCCCATGCCTGGTAAATCTTAAAATTCTTTATCAAAGAACTGTTGTTCATTCTTTAAAATCTGAAAATGCCTTCTCTGACCTGATGCTGCTGCTTTGCATCATTCTGACAGCTTGAAACAGGCTTAACTGGCCTATTGTGCATTCCATTTTTAAAGCTATAATGACTCCTATGATAACCTGCTCCAGCTGTTGCCTCAGGGTCAGGGTATGACATGTTGACTTTCCACTAATTCCCTGCCTGCTAAAACAGCCTTGTGAGGTCAAATGCATGGTGAAATGAGAGGAGCTCAGGCTGCTGTAATACACACCAAGTATCATTAAGGTGAGAAGAGAGGGCTTTTAAATTAACTACTTTGGCTCCTTCCTATGGTTTTTGGAAGTTCCCAGGTTTTGCTCTTTTATTCTTCAGTTTATAAGAACAAATAGATACAAGATACGTAATTGTGAGAGAAAAAGATTTCAGGGTCTGATGTTTTATGATATTGTCAGGACAGTTCGGTCATACACCTGTGCAAACACCTTGGATATTCTGTATCCAAGTATGAAAAGAAAATTCTGATGAGGAAGAGAATTTTATAGGAACTTATAATTAAAGTTATAAATGATTCCACTATGTGCAAATCTCTGAAGACTGAGGTCTGATATCTCCTTCACATAAATAAGTGATTCTTGATTTTTATTCTGTTCAAAATACACATTTGAGATATTTTCAGTAAGGAGCAAACACATTCTACTGGAAAAAAAAATCATCTATTTGCATCCTTGTAATCTTTGCACAGCTGTATATCATGATTTCTGATCTACAGAGTTCTTCTGAAATTGATGAATCTGAGACACCTGAAAGTCAGCTGGAGGTGTGCAGGCAATGACTCTGCTCAAGATGCTTCAGTTCATTTCCTGTAATACAGAACTCTGATATGGTTTGTTGATTTGTCATTGTCAAGAAGTGTGCAAGAAGGCTAATAAATACAGCCAGGCTCCTTCACTAATCTCTAATTGCCAGTGTCACTGAGACTGTCCCTTCCTTCCATCTTATATTTTTAGTCAGTTTGCAGGTATGTTTTAATGAAAACAGGTTATTTCATGGTACTGAGTAAAGGTAGCTCTTCAGCTGTGGGACTTTATGTAAGTACACATATTCCACAAAGCAGAATTTTTCCTTACGTAGTGAACGATTTAAAATATTGTACGTAAGGGTATGCAAGCAATTTACTCAGATTTCCTCAATTTTTTTTTTTTGATATTTATTCTACACAAGAAAACAGAATCAACAAGAGTTCAGTGTTTTTCTGGGTGGATTTTTGCCTTTGGAACCAGTCACCATTGAGCTCAGATCAAATTAATGAACTTGAAATATCTATTTGCTGATTGTTTGTGACAAACAAGCTCAGTAAAAATGGAGTTGGATTAAGCTGGAAAGCTGCACAGCTATATGAGAGTATAGAATTCAAATGTGAAACTCTGTCTTTCTTCAAGCATGTATCAAACAAGACATCTCATAAGACTATGGCTTTGAAGTTCTTAATAAACACTGATTTATATAAATAAAGACAAAATGGTATGCAAATAGCCTTTTGAAGAATTTTTTTGCATGAAATATCAAAGTTAAATGCACAACAAATAGAATGAAAATATCATAATACTATTAATACTCAAGAGAAGTTCAGTACCAATTAAGTACTGGACAAAATTTTGTGTCTATTTTATTCTTACCAGCTTGTCCATCCTCAGCAAGTACGCTTTTAAAATCATGAGCAGAAAGAGGAATATTGGGAAGTACTTTGAATTGCCTCCTTTGCTATTACATGGTAAATTTGTATTTCTCTAAAGGGCAGAGCCTTTTGGGCTGTTTCCCATTTATATTTTTAAAAGAATGATGAAGAGGGTCATACTGAAAGCATTTGTTTTCTGTGTGCCACTAAAAATATGGGTATCTTTTTTGCCTCCCAGACTTATAATTCAGTGACAGATAGCAAAGTTATATTTAAAGGTAGCCTACCCAGCTCTGTCTCCTTGTGAGAACACCCTATGTGTGGGTTGGTCAGATGATAACCATGTGGAGCTCTGTGTGGGCCCTTAGTCAAATGGGTGTGAGTATCGTTACTCAAATGAGTATTCATAGGCACTACTTGCTTTACTTTTTTTCTGGAGCAGCAACAAAATGGCAGAGACGACAGCTGCCACATCACATACATACACACACTCCTACACAAACTATGCTTTGTACATCAGAAGCAGCATAAATACCATGGCATGTGGCAGTTACCATGGT
Source organism: Molothrus aeneus (assembly GCF_037042795.1). Lineage (NCBI taxonomy): Eukaryota > Metazoa > Chordata > Aves > Passeriformes > Icteridae > Molothrus > Molothrus aeneus. Next base: position 58,318,594 of record NC_089680.1, on the reverse strand, counting down.
AATGTGTTTTTTTAATGAATAGCAGATGGAACAGGCATGTAAAACTTACATAAGTTGTTAGTAATTTGTAAGTTACTGCAGACCAGCTACTGCAGTAAACTTTTTGTTTTCACTGTTTCTATTTTTTCCACATAGAGTGTTCAGTCATTTCTTCCCACTGAGCTTACCCTAATCTGGAATGCAGGCTATGGTGGTGCATAAAAAGTAGAAATGGCTAATTTTTTTTTTGTGGGTGAGGTTCCATAATGCAGGCAACACAGGAAATAATATGGTTTAACACTTTTAAAAATTTATTTTTACAGAAATATTTTGAGGTAGCCTTTAATGGTAAAAATATAAGATATCACAAAGACATAGAAGTTTTACGTTTTAGATGCAAACTCCTTCTGAGAGGACAGTGAATATTAAAAATTGTGGGGGCAAGTTAAACAATTTGCATAAAAATTAATATTTTGATTGATATTCTGACCACAGATTATTAGGAGACAGAGCTTTATAACTTACTGGTCAACAAAGAAACATAATAGAAGATGCCCTCATTTTAAATTTTCAACCTGTAGGATGCTGAAAACAAGTTTCTTCCTCAAAATTTGAGGTGTGAGCTCCTTGGAAGATGTGAATAGCTCATCTGATCTTTGTAGGTAAGAACAGACAATACTAAATAAGGAACTGGAGTTGAAATGAAGACTCCTTGGGTGCACGAATAGCTCGCTCACCTTCAGCATTTCCCAGTCACACCATGTAAGATCACATCAATTATGACTTAGGTTTCTAAATTCTTTTTAAGAGCATGACATAAGTTAGATGCTTAAATGTTCCTAAAGGTTCTTCTGATATAGACTATGCACCTTGTAAAAGAGACATTATTTCAGGAGAGACTGATACTAGAAGAGAAATAAAGGGATCAGGTTCTTCCCCCAAAAAGGGGAATAACTTCCCAATATGTATATTATTCGAAGATAATAACAAATATTCAAATTAGCAGTTTCTAAGCAGCCACTATAAAGGGAGGTAGCACATACATATGGCTAAGAATTTCAGACAGTTGCTAAGTTTATACTCTTGAAGTCATCCAACTGCACTTGGTGTTGGATGGGTCTGGGATGTGAAAGTCCCCATTAGGCTCATCTAATTCTGCATTACAAGAGTGACCTTGTTCCCTGAGGCTTAATTCTTAAAATTCCCTTTTCTATTCTTTCTCCTATGTCTGAAAATTTGATGCCAGTCTCCCTACTGAGGAAAGTTCCCTGTTGTCAGTGTGGTGATAAGGAGAGGTAAAAGCTACCTCTGTTTTTTGTATTGCACACTGGCTCCTAACAACTCCACCTAGCAGTACTTGTAGGACCTTCATTTTCTAGTTGATGTCTCCTTGGGTTAAAAACCTAGTCCTGCCTTCTGCAACCCTTTCTCTAACTGCTCCAGCATCAAAAGACCTTCCTTGTGCTGGTTGCTGGATGGCATTGCTGCTTCTCCAGAACCAACTAATTTTTTTTTTCCCTGTTGATTACAGTGATGGGTCAAAGAAGGCTTATGGCAAAATACAGTCATCAAAGAATAGCTTTGTCAGAAGAAACCCAGTGTCTCTACTGTCTTCTGGCTAAGACACACTGGACCAGTATTTCCACTGATCTCCAGAATATTCAGAAAACTCCTTCATCATGTTCATATTGTTTATTTGTTTGATTGGTTTTAATTTTATTTTTTAATTATATATATTATAATATATATTATAAAATAACATATAAATAATATTCATTTTTTATACTGCTGGGAATTTGTGCCAAAAAGAACAAGTTTATTACAAAGAGAAAGTAAACAAATCAAGCTCTTCCTTTTTTACTGTTATTGAGAACACCAGAGTCTTTCTTTTATTCTCCAGGGGATATAACTTTGAAGCAGTAAAATTAAGCATACCATTTCCATGCATTAACCATAACTTAAGATACACAGGTAGATATATGCTAATTGTTCCTTCTAATGTTCTAGGGAAGTTATAGCTAGATAAAATGAACACTTGATTTTGGCCTCAGAATTTAGTCTTAGAAGTTATTTTCACCCACGAAACAGCAGATAAGAGCAATTACTGCCATCTTATCTCTTTTACCAAAGTAACCCTTCATTCTGTGGGAAGCTAAGTGAGGATTAAATGTTCCATCTTTGTGATGGTTGCAAGTATTTTTAAATTTACATTTTATTAACAGACTAATTGTGGACTTAAATTTTGTTTAAATGGTATGCATCATATAACTGCTAAGTAGCTGTTATACAATTGTAGAGAAAGCTTTGCAAGACATTGAGACCCTAATGGCTTTTGAACCTGAAACATATAAAAAGATGGGAGATCTTTGTAATAAAAACAATCTTCTCAGTGAACTGTTGATATAGAAAACAATCTGCTCGCCTTTACACTTTCCATATCAATTTACTGAAAAATGATGACTATTATGTTTTGTGAAGGTGCATTTTGCCAATTTTTATGTTGTTGAGAGCACTTTAGCTCACAGTTGTGTTAGACAATGGTATTGAATATTTCAATTTATCAATATTAGTGTGAACTAGAAGTATATTGTAAGACTTCTCTATCAGTATTCCAAGCATCCCTCCAAAATTCCTTCAGTAACCCAAAAGCTCACAGTTGTGTTAGACAATGGTATTGAATATTTCAATTTATCAATATTAGTGTGAACTAGAAGTATATTGTAAGACTTCTCTATCAGTATTCCAAGCATCCCTCCAAAATTCCTTCAGTAACCCAAAAGCTCTCATCATCATCTACTTGGTGTCCAAAGGTCTTAAAGGCAGCAACAAAATGCAGCATGAGAAGTTCTGGAAGCCAGTATGGCCTGGTTTCCTGTGAATTTTTGTCTAACATGTAGCTATCCCATTGTCTTTTGTGATGCAAACATGCAGGGCATTTTCCAACACCTCTGAAGGAGTGAGCTTGAGCTGCATCTCTGGAGTGAGGGCTGTGAGAACAGAGAAGAAAATCCTCCGCTCCACTCCCATGCAATTTGTTTAGCTGAGAACTGAATATATCATCTAGAATTTGACTCTTTCATTTCCTCAACACTACCAACAATCAGAGTGTCCTGTTAGACTACAGCTGTGGCTTCCAGAAGTGGGGGATGTGGGAGTACACCATGAGATTGTTCTCAAAAAATCTAAAATAGGTGAGATAAGACAACACAAAACACAAAAGAGAAATAAGAATACATACCACTGGCAAGTCCCCTCTTAACAATACAATACCAGTACAGAAAGAATATTAAAAGAGGTAAGTGGAACTGAATAAAGTATCTGATCAGAATAAATGTAAGTCACCTTGGTTGCAATAGTTGAGTTCAGATGCAATAGTTCAGTTCAGATCAGAACCTGATCCCTTTTGTTTTAATACTGACAAAAGTAAACTTTTGCCAGTATTAAAACAAAATATTTCCATATAAATTAATTACAGCACATGCAATCAATCCTTTACACATTTCCATACATGAGAACATTTACATGCTGTCTTCCACTCAAACCAATCAACAGTGCAAGCCTCAATCTACAATTAACTAATGGCTAAAAAGAAATGTCTTAAAATATTAAATTTGGTCATTTATATTAGGGTCTTTGGGCCTTTGCTGAGTGTGAGTCATATTCCAGTTATTCCCATTAAAAAATGTTCAGCAATGATTTTTTATCACTAGCTTTAAAAAACCTCGTCTGAGACTACCAAGGTCAGCAGGGTAGTGTCTCTAAGTTAACTGCACCATGTTGCTTCTCTCCTCCTCAAAAACTGTGGGAAAAATCTATGTATAATTTTGTGTTGCAACTCCTTCCTACCATTGTAATCTTCTATGTACTTAGTGACATGGCACTAATCAGCCACTATATTTACCCTCTTATTACACCAGTTACAAGCTGGGTACACTTCATATGTTGTGCAGTGAGGTGTATCAGTGGTACTTGCTAAGTGGGAATTGACAGTTACACCAAAATGATAGTCATTTATCTTCAGGCGCATATTATCAAAATTTGTTGTATCCACAGATGAATAGTCTCCTAGAAATGAGATAAAACCTGCCTGCTGCATTACTTCTGAGGCATTCTGCCATCTCAGTAGGATCTCTGACTCTCAAAATGCTTGCAGTGTCTAATAATTAGATTTGGAAAATACTTTCTCTTCCAGGCATCACATTTTATTTTAGGGATCATTTCCTTCCACAGTAGTGCTGTTGAAATTTTGAGTTAGGAGAGATACAAAAGGAGCCTGGAGGGTTGGGGGGGGCAATCCCTAAAAATGCTCCTTGGAGTGGGGAGTCTGCCTGGGAAGGAAAATGTATTATAAACTTCTCTGTTCTTGGTCTGGAGTTGCAAAAGGAAAAGAGCTCATTTGTAATTTCAGTCAGTCCCCCCATCCCAACACACAGACTCCATTAGTAATGAGTTGAGAGAAAGGAGATCCAGCCTGCATGCCCACTCAAATAGAGCGTGTACTTAATAATCCTGCTCATACAAGTCTCCCCAAACCTGCATGCCATGCCTTCAGGGACTCTGCGCTGGAGCTCTGTGGTGTAAGGATGCCACCACCCCCACGCATTCCACAAAAACCTTCCTGAAAATAATACATTAGACTAGAAAGCCCCTATAAAACTAGACAACATGATCTTGCATGAAAAGAGGCAAAATACTGTTCATGTTTGCAAATAGCACCTCTGCTGTGCAGATTCCAGCAGATGCTAATGAAACCATCCATATTTTTGCATGTTGCAGTTGTGGGTGCAAAGTTTCCATCTTTGAGGGTGTTCAGGTCTAACACTCATCAGCATTTGATTCTGTAAATGTAATGAGAAAAAATGGGCAAGAAAATGCTGCTTTCATGTGGGGTTCTTGGGTTTTGAGGGTTTGTTTTGAGGTAGTGAGGTAGTCTGTGTGTGTCTCATTGGATTAAAAATGGTATTTTAGTGCATTTATAAGTTGTGTGTGTACGTGCACACACCTGAATGCATTTATTAAGTTATGTGTGTGTTTTATTATTTTTTGATGATTTTTCTAAATTGCAGGATACCAAACACTTTGGACCCTGTAATGCAGAGAGCATTCATAATCCTTAAATTCTGGTATATTTAAGGAATGTTTATAGATTAATGCAATTTTTTCATGCTCTATAAACCAAATACCTTGTAAGTTAAAACTAGTTTACAGTGGCAGACAAACTAGACACGGCAGTGAATATTCGCTGACAGTCCAGATAAAAGGATCTAAAATGACTAGGACAAAATTGCAGAGACCATCAATCTTTTGGTCACTCACAGGGGTCAGAAAGTAATTCATAACTGTTACTATCAGTCTTAACACTGTGTTACTTGATAAACTCTGGGTTCTTTATTTATGCCGTTCCCCAGAACATAGTTTGACTGTATGGATGCATGTTACAACATTGCAACTTCTCTTTGTATTCAGAAAGAAGCAAGGAAAAGATGTGAAAGATCTCTTACAGGAAAAGAAAATAAACAATAATTGATTGTAGCAAATATAGTCAGCCTGATCTCTCCAGCTTTTCTCATTCTATTCCATTTAATGCAGACAACTTTTGTCTCATGATTTAATTGTGTGTGTGGGTGCTTTTAGTAGACTTAGATACAAGAAAACTAGCTTAATCAAGTTTATTGGTGAATCTACATGTAACAACCATCCTGAAAAGCATGTATAAATAGGCACATTAACCAAAGCCCTGGATAAATCACAAATGTATTGAAATAAATAAGTAATATAATGAAACTAAAAATACAACTGCTTTAGATGGGAATTATATTCTTATGATCTTAAAATATCCCTCTAATTTGAACCATAATGTCCCTAGTACAGAAAGAAATCTAACTGCAGCAGATGTGTTAAATTCATGTAATGAAAAGAAGACCCTTTGAGGATCTGCCTGTCACTGAGACACATTTTCTCCACCAAGCCCAGCAGCCGATGCAAGTTTCAGCCATAACCAGCTCAAAGCAAAAAGTGAAAGCCAACCAGTGTTTGTAGCCAATTGTCTGAACAATAGACAGCACGTCACCATGTGGGACAGCTCTTGAACATCCTGTTCTTAGGGGCTCAGCATGAAAGCCACATGAAAGCCAATGACTGGAGAGTGTGACAACTCCTGCAAAGAAAAGCTAGATGTCAATAAACAAGGGTGTCTTCTGTGGCATGTCAAATAGTGATCCACCTGAAAGTATTAAAAAGGTTGACAACAAGCTCCCTTCCTCATAACATATTAACCCTTGCTGTGCCAAATTCTTGCTTTCCCTCCTGATTTCAAGAGGAAAGAGTCAGATGCCTCTTCTTTCACTAAGGCCAATCCTTAGAACAGTCAATAGACAGTAACATTTTTAAATACTAGTGAAATTCTTTTGTTCTGCTAAGAGATTTGGCCACAGAGGTGTGAGGACTAGGAGGAGAAGAGCTGGCAGCAGATCATGTTTTGTGGGGTGTGTTTTGTTCCTGTGCAAAGCTCCCATGGTATCAAAGGCCCATGAAAGGGCTTTGCCACATGCACATATGCCTATAAAACATGCCTACGCAAAGATCTACTGCACCTAGCTCTGAAGATGACTGTTAACATGGCTCCATTTTCAGAAGAGTCAAGTGTACCTTTTAAAGAAAAACCTGTACTTTCAAAGCTGTCAAGGTTTGTGCACACTATGACACTGGGAAATTGCACAGGACCTTCCTCCAAACAAAGCAGCTAAATTCAGATAACATAAAATAAAGATGGTATTAGAGAAAAAGCTTTCAGAAAATCAATACATTTACTTCAGGTGTTTGAAAGTTCACAAAAGAAAAAATATAAAACACAATGCTGTATGGGAATTGCTGGTACAAAGTACATTGTATGCTCTCAGTAGTGTTTTGAAGTCACATAAAGTGTCATTAGAGTGAAATGTTTGCATTCGAAATGGTCCTCTTTCAAGTAAACCAAGGAAACACCATCCAGGCTGCTGAAGTGACACCTATTTTCCTTAACCAGCCCCAGAGTCCAGCCCTTCTCATTGCAGAAGGGGAGGCAGCTTGTGGGACTGGTCCTCAGTGGATGGGTCCCTTAGGATTTATATCCTGCTTCTGGAGGGTGAGAAGGGAGAAAAAGGCAGCTCAGCACAGAGTAACCCAGCTCCAAATTTTTCCATTAAGTGTAAGGCATTCCTGCACTCGTACAGTCCATGTCTATGTTTTTGCCCTCTACCATCTGAGCCAGCAGCAAGACTAGTGCTCTTATAAGAGAAGTGGACTGTGTTTGGGTGAGAAAGGGGTTGTGGTGTAATTTAGTAATGTAAATGTGCATTTAGATCTTTATTCATTTCACAAAACCACCGCTCTTTGTGTGAAGGCTGTAGTGTTAGTGCCCCACACTGTTCTATGCTTCTGTGATTCCCAGATTCTATGCACTATATACACATTATGCAGTTAGTGAGGTATTTCTGTACATGAATAATATTCCCCATGGAATATTATTCCCCATTCTTCCCCATGGGAATATGGGGAAGAATGTAAAGTAACAAATCATAGTGTGCATGTGATTAGTCTAGATTTTAAGATGGTTCTTTTCCTTCTTGTATTTTTCAAGTTGCAGTTTCTTTCTTTCTGGTTCTGAAAGGATATTTCTTTTATGCTTTTAAAAGTGTGCCATAGCTTTTACTAAACGCTTTATCTTACTTCTTTCTTAAGCAAATAAGCAAATCTTCAGGAGATTAACCAAATTCCCTGCCACTGGCCAGTAAAATTACTGTGTATACATGAAAAAATACATACTGTGTACACATGAAAAAACACATATATATGTTTATGCAACATTTGTATATATATGTATCATATATGTCTACAAAATATGTATGTATAATAGAATTACAGAAACATAGAATGTTTTGGGTTGGGAGAGGCCTTAAAGATCATCTCATTCCAACCCCCTGCCATAGGCAGGGACTCCTTCCACTAGACCAGGTTGTTTTGAGCCCAGTTCAACCTGTCCTTGAACAAGTCCAGGGATGATGCAACCACAGATTCTCTTGGCAACTTGTGCCAGGGCCTCTTCATCCTCAAAGGGAAGAATTTATTCAGATGTTTTTGTAGTGAGTTGTGTATCAGACATGAACAGTTAGCTCTGAATAAAAAATGCCATGTACTTACTGAAAGGGAGTGTTGCAATAACTGTCTGTAATTCTCTATAGAATGACGTTTTTGGGGAGTCATCAGTTCATGGGCAGCTGGGGATCAAAGCTCTGCCTCCTCTGAAAAAGAGAACACATAATGTCGGAAAATTCAGAAATGTGTAGAGGAGTTTAGAATATTTAAAATTCTCTGTGCTCTGTTGTGACAGAGAAATTGCTAGAAACTGGACTATTTCATCATGTAGCCAATGCTTTTGGTTTGAGAAGGTTGAATATTCTGTATGCAACATGAACATCTTTTCCACACCCCCCCAAAAAAAATCATTCTTATTCAAGATGCTTATATCTTTCTTAAGACTGAAGCAGAAAAATTAGCTGTGATCTAGTCTCTTTTAGAGTCACACAAATACAGTAGAAATACTTCTTCTAATCCCATTTCAGCTGCCTGAGGCCATGGAGAACTCATATTGTTGTTTGATCCTCAACTTGGACCCAACTCTGACCCTGCAAAAGAGTGGAAACCTGCCTCAGCCAGAGGGCCACATAAGGAATGACCCACTAGTGGTCATTACTAGTGGTCATTCTGGAATATGCGAAGTAGCTTAAGGGTCCTGTCCTTGGAGGTCTTTTTGATGCTGAATTGTATCCCCATTCATCTGTTTAGCTCAGAAATAAGTTTTGCCCCTTTAAAACTAGATCTCAGAATGAAGGGGCGGGGGGAAAGGAGAAGCAGTGTAATGTCTGAGGTAGTTGGATTCAAAAACATAGAGATAAGAGCTTCAGCATGCTCTCTCACAAACCATACTGTGTGTGGCACGGACAGCCAGACAGAACTCTCCTTTGCTTTGAGCTAGTTTTTAGCTAGCTGAGGCAGAGAAGTTCCTTGGGCTGTGGTTTTTCTTTTTCTTGGAACTGATCAGCCATGGTCTGGACTGCAAACCCAGAAGAACACCGGGAGCTCACGCCTGTGGTCCGCCAGGGCCCAGGAGTGGCATTTTCCAGCGCAGAAGGGACTGATGAGAGACTGAGTGAGCTGAGCTACACCCTACGGAAAGGGCTTTCTGAGATTTCCATCTCATCAGAATAGCGAATTTTTTATGTTTGTGAATACTTTTCTTGTTAAATAAACAGGTTTTTTCCACTTTTCTCCAAGGAAATATTTTCCTGAACCAGTAGGGGAGGGAGGGGGGTGTGGCGGGGGGGGGGGAGGGTGCTTGCCCTAAATCAGGACAGGACCCCTAAATAATCCTTAGCACTTTGCAAAACCAATAGATCTGCATTGTGGGGGGAGTTAACAGAGGTTGAACAGCACATTGGTGCCTCCATCCAAGTCATATTCAAAAGCAGTTGTGCTGGAAGACTAAACTCTAGGTCTTTTTTCCTTTTTTCCAAAAATCAGACCAATTAGCTTGAAAGACCCACAGACATTGGTCAGCTAACTGATTTCATCTAAAAACAGAGATGGTATGTTCTCTCATAGGAGCTGCATTATAGGCAGAACTCTGTTCACACCAACATCTCACAGAGGTATAGACATCCTTTTAGCTACCACAAATTCATAGAAATCTTGCTGGTCTCATCTCTCACCCCTGGTTTTTTTGTTCTTTTTTTCCCCCTTCTGATCCTGTTGACTCTAGTTTGTGCTTGGTAAACTGTGCTTCTCTCTTTAGCATATTTTGTTACTGAAGAGAATTATCATGCTTTAATTATTTGGAAGAGAAGAAGGTTTTCCCCACATCCATTTAAAATATCAGCCACACAATGCCTCTGATATTACAGAAATTGAATATTTTTGTATAGGACTAAATAACAAATTTGGATGAACTTCACACCCAGACAGAGAAGAATGTCATTTAACTGACTGACTAAAGACACTAGAGAGATGCTTGAAATAGAGAGAACAAACTCCTCAGTGCCTGAAATCCCACATATTTTTCTTATTTGAAGCAGTAATTCCCAGCAGGATACTGATACATCCCATTAGCTATGCTCTTCTCAGATGCATATCCTAGGATTTCTACAGTAATTTCGAGGTTTGAGTTCTCATGCCTACAGTGAACTCTTGACATTGATAAACCAAGTGGAACAAGGGCTGAAAGTTTTCCAAAGCCTGAGCCCAAACAAGAAAGCCAGGGGAAAGCCAGGCTGTGATTTCAAAATGAAAGCCTTTTGTTGATTATAATTCCAGTAATTTCTTTTGATATAAATTTGTTCTTTCTTTTGAAATAAATTTGTCTTTAGAGTGCAGACATCTAATTTTTTCCTCCTTGTTTTAATTAGTGGAGAGAAGTGCATATGGTTGAGGATACAGAGTGGAAAGAATGCAGTGAAGTGTCTTCGATCACTCTCCACAGCACTGCTTTGAACCAAAGGAAAGTGGGTGCTTTCTCTTATGCTTTCAGTTCAGCAGAAAGTTGCATGAGCAACACAGAGCCAACTTTCCCCAACAAGGAGTGGAACTGCACCAATTCATCCCACAAAGCTACATGGCAATCAACAAAATAATGTTTTTGCACTTGAGAATGTACAACTTGATTGATAATATCTAATTTTACATGACTTTTAAGCATAACTTACAGAAAGATAGGGAGACTTTTAAGGAGCAGTGGAAGAATGAAAAGCTGAATGAAGAAAATTGTGCTGCACATCATCTTGTCTTATTACTGTTAACGCCAGCAGTCATAATCAAGAGTTTATTGTACAGGGCAATCTGGATGATTAGAAACTGGATTCAAGTTCATAAAAAACATCTTGACATAAAACTCTTTTATATTTCACCAATAATGCCAGGAGGCAAATTCATCCCCTCCCTCTGCAGCCTCGTTTAATTCAGTGGAATTATACCAGAGATAATTTTAGCCAAGTATTATCAGGATTCTTCAAAAGTTGTATTTCAAATAAACGTACATTTGCAGAAATATATTTTGTCACAATGAAAGGTATTGATATTGTGAACTTAGGTTGTTCCTTCCTCTAGAATTTGCATATTTTAAACTTGGAAGAAATAGAATTCGAACAGGCAAAAAACCCAAAAAACCAAAAGAAACAAACAAGCAAACAAAACCCCAACCAAAACAAACCCCAAAAACCACAAAATCAACCAACCAAAAAAAAAAACAAAAACCCCAAAGCCCAAAAAACGTAACTATAAGGTCCAGTCATTTTCTTTCAATGTCTATTGCAATTATAGAAAGACTCACTTTCCTGTTGTTACCTCTCTGAGACTTCTCAGAAGGACCATATCAGATTGAAATTAATAAATAGGAAGATATTGCTAGATATGTGGTCATGAAAGGAACTGTCTGTGCTTTTAGAGACAGCATCAAAGACACCTGAAAGGGGTCACTCTGGAACTTTTTTATTATTGTTGTTCCATTCAAGAAGATTCCTACATCGTCTTTTTTCCTACAACTTCTACTTCTCCTCCCCTTGAGTGTTTTCCCTGCTTCCTCTCATCAAATCCCTTTTGTCCCTTTGGTCTATTTCACTCTATTTCTATCAGGATAATGTTCTCTGATCAGCTGAAACCCTCATTCCTGGTCTCTGCTTTTTCCTACCTTCAAAGTAAAATCTTTCTTTATTACTTCTCAAACTGTTTCCTGCTTTGAGCTAAGGTGATGGTGGCAGCTTTATCAGGCTGTCTAGTTCTATAATCTCTTTGTAGCTGCTACCAGTCAACTTAATTTTTTTACTCTTTTGTGACTGGTAGATTATTAGTAGCTACTATTGGCTCATGATTAATTTGCTACGAGATAGCTTTTTAGGAACATTGTTGCTGCTCTTCCCCAGTTTAGTCAAACATTCAAGAATGAAGGGAAGGACTTGGTGTATTATGATCCCACCAAAAAAGAAGCACAGAGGAAATAAATTTACACAAAAACTGTGCCTCTGCTTCACAGGTCAATAATGTTTTGTGGTATGGTGTACACATGTGGTTATCCAAGCCTTTGTACGATAAATACTGCTGTATTAAAAGTATTTCATTATTTGTAAATGCAGTCATGCCTGGAGTAGTATATGGGTACTCTGTAACAGTGAATAGCAACCTGGTGTGACAAGGCAGGAAAAGAACAATACTTTGAGAAATATATTTAGAGTCCAACGATAATTTTGAAAGTTATGCCTGTGTACTCTCCTAGACCTGCAAATTAGTCATTATGTGGGATTTACACAAGCTTGAAGTATCTTTCAGATTAAATGCCTGGGCCTATAATATGATAAAAATCTCCCTGTGTCATTGTCACAGAGCTACATCATATTTATTTTTGCATTGAAACCTCCATTTTGTGAACAGGATTTGCCGACACCATGGATGGAGATTTGAATGTGTTGTGATTCAGCACATCAGGAACTAGTTAAGGTAATTGTTTTGCAATCTGCAGTTTACTCCTGGAAAAATCCCTGACAGTTTGGGTAGGAGATTAATCCCTGTGTGCCGGATTCATTCCAAGTTCAGCTGTGCATATGTGGATCATCTCTGTAGATTTAAGTGGATATACTACTTTTCACTTCACATCCTCAAAACTTTTTGTATTTCTTCTGATTCTAAGAAGCTGGTATGAACATCCCAATCCCAGAGATTTTATTAATTTAAGAAATAACTGTATTTCTACCAGTAAGCTTCAGAGGTTTTATTCCACAGTGGAAATAACATGTTTATAAAACATATGCAAAATTGTGCCGCATGTTGCACTTTTTATGTGTCCATTTATTAGCAAAATAAATCCATCATACTAATAATAAATCCATGATATCTCCAAGCAGTTTGCAAATAATTTAATTTTTAAAAATTATTCCTTTTTTCTACTTGAAGATTCAATGCCACCTTTCTTTATCTAGCTGATAAACTCTTTAAATACTTCAATAAAGAGGTGTGCCAGAACATATTCAAATCAGTGTTTTTTTCACTGAAAGGTTCATCTGGCCCACAAAACTATATTAAGGCAGAAAGTAAAGTTATATGAAGAGTAACCCTCAGGCTGCTGCTCTCATTCAGAGGTAAAGCTCACCATGGACTAGGAACATTTCTTACAGTGTGTAAACTGTACAGCACAACAGAATTGTAAATGTCCCTGCTAAAAAACTATGCATTGAATGCCACAGTACATCAGAAGTAGTAAATGTAACCTGTATATGCCCAAACTATTAAAATTCTTAACCTACTATCCCATAGTGGGTCTGCATCTACTGTGCAGACCCACTATGCAGCTAATTAAATTAAAATCAGAGATAGAATAGCCACTGAAAAGTCATAATGATTGTGTCTACAATTTTTCTGGGTTCCACTATGTTTCTGTAATGCTAGAAATATTAAGAAATTCTAAAAAACATCAAAGGCTTCACTTAGGCTCATTTCTTATTTTAAGAATTACAGTGACTCTAAGATGGTCAAGGGAAAAATTAGTTGAAAGTAGTGTACAAAGCCTAATGAGCAAACAAGATTTCCTTGCAGTTTATTTCTTCTTTTCTGTCTTAAACTAGTTGTTTAATACTAGAGAGAATGAAGCAAGGGGAAGGTGGTGGAAAACAGAAGAGATGTTAAAACTTATTTTAATCACCTTCAACAACCTCACCAGGAAAAGAGCAGCATATGCTGGTGCAGACTCTGCTGCTGAGAAGCGCCCTCGCACATCTGCACACACCAGGAACCTGTGATTCACAGCTTTATGGCAAAGCTGACAAAACTCCAATCTTCACTCCCATTTGCAAGACAAAAAACACTCCCATACATCAGTCTTTTATGACTCTTTAGGTTTTCTGCCTTTGCCAGGTGCAAGTGACTTCTCATGTAGGCCAGCAGTACACTCTCCCTCTGTGACTTGTGGCTTTCTAAGCATGTTTCCCGATTCTGGAGGGCCCAGATTTCTCTTTTTGGTAGCACTGTGCTGATTTAGGGATGTGTTTGGGAGCTTTTGGTTGGAGCATGCTATGTTTCCAAGGCTGCTGCCTCGGCAGCATGTCAGAAGCTGCTGAGAATTTTCTGGTTTTGGATACTGTACTATATGGTAGAGATAATTCATGCTATTAATGTAAAAATATTGTAAAATCCAAACTATGTCTTTTGACCATCCTGGCCGGGAGCAATGTCTTATTCATATACATCTAGTTCCCGGGCGCACATTAAGATAAACATCGGGATTTTAACGTAAGAATAGAAGTTTCCAGGCCGATAATCGCTGGCTTCCTCGGGTTGCAGGGCCCACCTAAGAGTGATTATCGCCTTGCCGATTACATCTGCCAAGATAACCGAGGCTGCCACCCTGGTACATGTGAATTCACGGCTTCCCAGGAGTGACTGACAACATCAAAACACCTGGCAATGCCTGTGCAGAGACACAAAGAACTCATGACACGAGGTCATCTCTGCCTCGGGCAGAATAAACTGTATAAAAACTTGCTGTGGATGCAGCATTTGCGAACTAGGGGAGACTCTGACACTCGGGTGGTCAGATCTGTGTTCACCCAGCGCCCGAGCCCAGGCTCGACGCTGACCCTTGGCTGTGGTGGTTTCAATAACCGAATTTCAGTCTCGCAGACAAATTAATAAATCTTTGCTAAATTTTCTTTTAAGTTTGGCTTATAAGAATCATTTATAACAGATACAAAGCCTGAAGATGAATGAGGCTATGAGAAAACCTTGCTAATTGCTTTTGGAGCTTCACCACCCTTGAGTTTAGCAGAGTAACATAGTCTTCCTTTCAGCCATCACATTTCAGCCTAACTCTGCAGAAGCTAATGGAGACACAGGCTGAACCAGGAGAAGCTGTTGAATGAGTGCATTAGGTAGATATGTATCTGATTAAAAATTGTGAAAACAGTTGCTCTTTTAATAACTATACTCTTTTGTCTCTTTTTTTTTCTTTTTTTTTTTTTTTTTTTTTTTTTTTTTTTTTTAGAGCATGAAGTGCTCTATTGTCATGCTGATGTGACAGAATTGAGAGATAATAGTCTTAACACCAGAGGGTGTCTCTTTATTCTGTTTAGGTTCACCACTCTGGAGTCAGATTTGAATTGTTCCAAAAAAACAAGCAGGAGTCAGTCTTTTCACAACACAGTTGTGGCAGCTCAGTGTGTAGTATTTAGCTAGGCTATAAGAAGAGTTTTAGATTTCCACTTGCCTTGCAGGGATTTGAGGTCCTACAGAGGTATATTTTCTGTTGGCAATGGAGTGTTTGATGGTGGTATGCAAAAAATTTTACGTCTGGAAACTGGATGAACAAATGAATATCTCAGTGTGTTCAAAGTAAGTGTCTGGCAGAGCTGCTTTTGCAGCTATGTGGCATCCTAGGCCAGAACTGTCTTGGGCTTGAGGCAGGTGGAGATCATCTCAACCCATTCAGATAGACATGTGCAAAATTCCCCTAAATTCCCAAGTCCACGTGCCTAATTGCAGCAGTAGGTTTCATAATGCTTCTAAAATTTACTCCTTTATGATCTCCACTTTACTTTTTTCATGAAAGATCAGGTGTTAGACACTTAACACCTGGCATCTGCAAGAGCTTTCTGTATTTGGTTTGGATGCTCTAACAGCAAGGCAAAAGCTGTACAAAATCATTGTGCATTTCTCTTGATTATTAAATTCTAAGCGAATTCACATTTAATGTATTTATATTCACTTTTTTGTCTGCTTTTCACATATGTCCTAGCAAATAAGTCTGGCTGCAGAAAAATTTGTAAAAGCAAGAAAATTGTAAGTGAAAAAAATATTTGTAAAAACATGTTTTGTATTAATCAAGAACCTTGTTGTAAGAAAGATCCTATCTATTCAGGGCCCTGAAATATACCAGGTAGCCCTTATTTAAACTTGATCTATTTTGAAGGTTTGACCATTTCTAAACAACCTAACAAACAGCATAACAGAGACTTTAGGAATCACTGGTATATCACCTTGCTTCATCCACATCATATTACAGATTATTGAGCCTCATTTCTGTCCCTAGGAAGACCATGGAGAAGACCTTAATGGCAGCAAATTGATCTAGTGGGTAGAATCCCTGTCCATGCGGGGTTGAAAGTTGATAATTTTCAAGATTCCTTCCAACCCAAACCTCTGTATGATTTTTTAAGACAGATTTGTCCCATTTAAAGAATATAAAGGGTTTGGCTTTTCCATACTCTTGTTGGGAGGCTGAAGCAACAATTGAGAAGACCTAATGGTCACTCTGGGTAGAGACAGGCAGAAAGCACAGGGAGGAGGGAGTTTTCAAAAGACAAATTTCTGCTGTCATCTTTGTTGTAACTCTTTATGTATGGGATTATTAGTGCATAGCACTTATAGTCAAGTCTTTTGTTTTGAGATCTCTTTCATTATGCCCTTGTTGACAAAGCCTATATACAAAGAAACAAAATTGTGCTAGTTTCCAGTGAATTTTCTTTCAGCATCTGTTTCTGAAGTTTAAGTCCTTGGGCCAGATTTTTGGTTTTACTTGTTGCTGCCACTTGGTCCTGAGCTGACACTGAGATCATTGTAGCAATTGCTAGCAAAGTCTACAGTATAACAAAGTACAGAATTTCCAAAAGATCGAAGAGTTCTGAGTAATGACCAAATGCTACTTCTGCCTTCATCCAAGGGCTGATGTTTGTCAGAGTGCAGCTGGATAAATTTATGCTGGATTATCCAAAAGAAAAAGGTCTGTTTAACAACAGGAATAGAATTAACTTCCTATTCTTCACACCTAGTATATCTATATGGTAAGACAGTCATTTGGATCTGAATGTAGTCTGAAGCATGTGTAATTTGTTCAATTTCAGATTTTATTTCCACTAGCCTCTCAAGCTTGATATGCCTTCAAATGTTTAATGCCCAGCGATACAAAACACAACTCCACTTCTCTAATTGCCTGTTTTAGTCATTCAGATATCATTTTCACTGAATTTGAGAAATGAGACAGAATATTTTACCCATTCCTGCTGCCTCTCTTAGTCTTCTTTTTCTTTGTCTCTACTTACAAATCTTTACTTTATCATTGACACAGGCTGATAAATTTGTTGTGGAATTCTGTGTATTTTACAAAGGTGACAAATTCATTGTGTGGAAAAAAAAAGCAGAACCTTCACCAGGCTCTGGACCTGAGACTATCTCCTTTCCAAGGCTGTCAAATCATCCCAAATCATTGATACTGTAGTTTATCAAACAATTTCCTCATTATTCCCCATCTGTCTCAGATGCAGAAAACGTGTCAGTGTTTTTCTTTTTACTGGTTTAAATTAAAATGTAGAGTTTCTCATGAGTGAGAGGAAAAACCATTGAATGGTTCACATTAAAATGATGTTTTGGCAAAGAATCCAAAAGTATCTATGGATACTCGATGTGTGCTTTCAATGAACATTAAACTTTTCACACAAATGCTTCCATGTTAATTTTTAATGCCATTATATGACAACACTACAATAATACTTAAATGCTGACACAACTGAAAATATTGTCAGTTAGGACTCCCAGGCATTGGCAAGTTATATCTGCAACCTAGCACTCTCGGTGAGCGTCACAAAAATGTTCATCACTTCCCATGGAGGTGGAGGGAAATTAAAAAGAAACAATTTGCTTTACAAAGTATTGAGTTGGAGAGAGTATCACAACAAACGGAAGATCTATGTTATGTCAGAAACTTTTCATTTCTCCCTTCCAGGGCTTTTTTCTGGATTTCTCTTTAGGTGCAATCCATTTCCATTCCACCATTATGTCATCTATAATTTAAATTTATGAGACAAAACTTTAGTCTTGCCAGGGGAGCAGCTGGAAAGCTCTATTCCCTTTGCCATAGAAACTGTAGATGTGCAGAACGTATTGTGTCTGACAAGGTCTGCTAAAAGTATTCCCATCTTTTCTAACAAATATCCATCAGCATATAATATTTAGTCCTCTGTGTTAGCTTCCCTGCGAACAACTGACAGTCCCTCAGAAAGGAGGGAGTTTCCTGCTGAGGCAGCACCACCTGTATGGTTTTCCCAAGCTCACATCAAGTGCTATAAAATGGATTTCACAGGGCTAATGGATAAAATGAAGGAAGCAGAAGCAGTCAAATGTAGGGAAAGAAAAGTTTTCTGCTCAAAACTGAGTTGTTATAGCTAACATTGCTCCACAATGACAGTTCTATATGACATTTATTGCAAGTATGAAAAGACTGCTCAGACATTTTGACTTGTATTTTGTATTGACCAAGCAGCCCCCATTGTTTCCTGGATAGTTGTTCCCTTTAGTAGGTTTAGATTAGATATTAGGAAAAAAATGTTTTACTGTGAGAGTGGAGAGGTTGCATAGCAACTAGCATATGTTGCCCAGGGAAGCTGTAGTTACCCATCCCTGGAGGTGTCCAGGCCAGGTTGGATGGGACTCTGAGCAACATGAACTGTTTGAAGCTGTCCCTACCTATGCTTCCAAGTTTAATTTTACTGATGTAGAAGTTGTACTGTATAAAAAAATATGTTCAAGGCTGGCTTGGTATCATGTGGTTTTGGTTAGACAACAGGAGACATATTTCCCCTTTGAAAACTGGGTACCTCCCTGGAATATCCCTGCTTGGTCACCCTGAAAAGAGGCTGCTGTCAAAGCTTTTGGCCAGTGAAGTGACTGGGACTCATGAGGGGAAAATATTCATGTAGCTCCCCAGCATGTGTTTCCATATCATATCAAAAATTCCAGTGAAACAGGTGAATCATTGAAGAGCACAAAAATATTCCTGCTTTTCCCTACGAAAGATCAAAGTATGGCCAGTTTTTTTTCTGATCCTGTCACATTTGTTGCAAGTTGTGATGTAAGCCAGGTAAGCTGCCAAAAGAATAGATTTAGATTTTTTTTTTTAGTACTAGAATTGTGTTTGCACAGCTGGTAGCTTAAAAAATTTCTGCTGCACAGAAGCTAACGTCCATAGTGATTGTTTCTTTAAATGCAAGTGGCATTTTAATAAACCTTACAATAAAGCGGTCAATGTACTGCTGGTATGGCAGTTACTGATTCTTTGAGGATAAAATTATTGCCAGTGTATTTTATCCCCATTATTGGGGATAAAATATTGCCAGTGTCTTCTATGCATCTACCTCTGTACTTAAACCGCACAGGTAAACATGTCCCTTGAAACCATGGTAATAGTCTTTGATTCCTTAGGTCAACATTTTCCTTTTAGGTCTGAAGGTCCTGAAAGGTGCAGTGATGAAAACAGTATCACAAGAATAATTTTATGATTATTATTTGCTTTACACTGGAAATCTTATTGGAAAAAAACTAACTTTGATTGTAACTGTTCTCTGCTAGCTCCATAGAGCAGTCAAAGGCAACTCATGATTTCTATTAAAAAGAGAAGCACAATGTTCCAGAAATTATGGAAAATACCTTTTCAGAGAAATCAAGTTTAATGAGAAGAGAGTTGCAATAAAAAAGTTATGAATAATCTGATTGTCTTTATGTAAGTTTTAAATAATTTTTTGTCTTTTGTAAGGGTTGGTCATTGTTTTATTTTGTTTGTTCTGTCTATATTCTAGAGATAGTATTGGAAAAATATGGAACTATATATTTTTATAGAACTGCTGATATGAATTTAGATGGTTGTGCTATCAAAATTAATTGTAGAAACAAATTTGGCCAGACTTGGCTTAAATCTTTTGGAAATGAGGCTGAGTAAAGTTTGGTTCAGTTGTGACTTATTACTGTAATATCAAATAGTGGTACCTATAAAACAGTGCTCCAGCTTAGAGTGAAATACTGTCCAGTCATCACATCCAGGGGCTTTAATGGACAGCTATTGCTAAATAAACTGAAAGAATAGTCCTTTTTCATTTAATATCTAGTGGGGAAAGATTTTTTGGGGTCACTTTGTGACTCAGAACACTTTAAAGTATGTGGGCTGGGTCTTTGTATGGTTCAAAATAAAATAAAGACTGGGACTCAGCAATAGTAGAACAACAGAGGATGGTCCTGACCATGCAGGTGCCAAGAAGCACTTAAGAGCATGTTGTTCATAAGGTTTTTAACATATAAGATCTCACAGAAACCTTTTACACTCTGACTGCAAAAAAAAAAAAACCAAAACAAAACAATGAAGGTTTCCAAAATAATGTAGCTTAGAGAAAGGTAGTATTTTCTGAATTTGGCACAGGGATGTCAAATGTTCAGGAGGAGATGGACTGGAAAAGATAATGTCCCAAAGCAGAGCAATGAGTTACAGTTCAGTTGTAAGTTTTTATCTTGGTTACAGAATGGATTGACTTCATTCTTCATGCAGAGAGGGTCTTTTTCTGCACCAACTGCAAATGTTAATTTTGTAAATGAGAAAGAAAAGGCAAAGCTTTTTCTGAACA
Source organism: Molothrus aeneus (assembly GCF_037042795.1). Taxonomy (NCBI): domain Eukaryota; kingdom Metazoa; phylum Chordata; class Aves; order Passeriformes; family Icteridae; genus Molothrus; species Molothrus aeneus. The sequence continues at coordinate 58,298,162 of NC_089680.1, read as the reverse complement.
TATTCACAGTTGATTCTGAAGCAGAAATGAGCTTTCTAATTTTTAGTGCTTTGGATATTAGAATAATTATCAGGAGCTAATGAGTTTTTAAAGGTTTCTAATGTGAACCTATGATTTTGGAACCTGTCTGCTGTCAAAATCTAACTAGGTTAGAGACGACATGATCTATGGCCCATTTCTATTAATGACTGAAACATGAAGGTACTGCCTCCTATGAGTAACAATCCTCACTTGTGATGGGGAGGAAGCTTTAGAAATCTGAAATGCAAGGCTTGTGCACCATCACCAAATAGCTTCTGAAGTCTTCAGGAAGCTACAATAACAATGTGCAACTTATCTCTGCCTTTGGGATAAAATAGAGGAATTTCATTATTCAACAGTATTGAAACTGCAGTTAGGGTGAGTAAAATTTGAGACAGTGAGCTGGATGGTTTAAGTTGTTTTTGTTTTGAGAACTAGCTCTATTGGTTTTTGCATGGCCTGGTTTTGATTTTGGAGGATCCACAGAGGTGGCTTCTACAAGAAGCTGCCAGGAACTTTCAACAGACCCAATCCCTGATGGCTCCAAAGATGGCTCCAAGGCAGGACAAATTAGAAAAGGTAGTAACGCCTCTGTGATAGCATATTTGAGAAGATATCAAAGCAAAGGTTTTGGAGCAGTTTTAATTCCAGTCAGAGAGGAGCAGGGTAAAAATATGTGAAATAAACATCATGTAGACACTAAGGCCAGTGAAAAAGGAGAGGGAGGAGGTGCCTCAAGTGCTGGAGCAGATTCCTCTGCAGACTATGGTGAGGCAGCTGTGCCCCTGCAGCCCATGGAGGATCATAGGGAAGTAGAGATCCACCTGCAGCCCATGGAGAAGTCCCTGCCAAAGCAGGTGGATGTCTGAGAGGATGCTGTGATCCTTAGGAGACCCGTGGAGAGAGGGGCCCTGCTGCTGCACTGGAGTAGCCTGTCCTTGCGGGACTCTACCCCACGGAAGTGTGATCTGTGCTGCAGCAATTTGGGGAGGACAGCTGCCTGTGGGATGGACTCACATTGCAGCAGGTCACAGGGAGCTGTTGCTCATGAGATGGAGCCATGTCAGAGAAGTTCATGGAGATCTGTCTCTTGTGGGAGGGACCCCATGGTGCCACAGGGGAATGACTCCTCCTCCTGAACATAGGAAGAAATAAACAGGTCGTGAACTGATCATAACCCCCATTCCATGTCTCCTTGCACCACATAGTTGAGAAAGAGGGAAGGGTGAGGGGAAGATGTTTCTAAGGTTTTAGTTTACTTCTCATTATCCTGCTCTGATTTTGTTAGCCATAGATTCACTTTATATTTAAGTTGAGCCTGTTTTGCCTTTAATGGTATTGAGTGAGCAATCTCTTCTGGTCCTTATCACAACCCATGTAACCTTCATTAAATTTTCTCATCACTGCAGCTACAGCAGAGGAGTGAGTGAGTAGCTTTTGTGGGTGCCTGGCATATAGCCAGTATCAACCCATCACACTAGTTTACTCTGGTATCAAGAGTAACATCGGGCACCATTTGATGCTTTAATACACATAACATTAGCAGTGAGGTCAGTCCACTCTTTAATGGATGAGTACATGCACTGCAATATGGTCTTCCTAAAATAAGGTACCCTGCCTCATGATCTCAAGAGGAGACCTGAGATAAAATGTGAATTATTCTGCAGTACTTAAATGGTTTTCTCCTAAAGTGAGGCTAAGGCATCCTGAGAGAACCTGAGGGAGATAAAAAGCATTCCTGGTGTCTCTTTGAAAAAGGGATTATACCTGTGACTTTTGTGCAGAGTGCTTTCAATTTTGTGCCTACTCACAATATGCTTTTCTACAAAATAAAAGCATATATTAGAAAAAAAGTAAAAGACAGGGAAATAACCATAGGTAACAGAGCAGTCTTGTGGAGTCTCATCCAGTATCTCTTGAATTTTGCCACCTTTCATAATTCTTGAGTAGTGTTGTTAGTTGTAACTCAAAAGATACTTATTGTTGTATCTTGCAGATATTCACCATAATTAGTGCACTGAAAGTGTTTTTGTGAATCATAAAATGACAAAATTGGAATTCTGAAAAATTTGGAATTTTGAAAAGAAACTTCATCTTCTGTCACATATACCAAACCACCAGAACAATAAAGCACAGAATGCCTTCCAATGTCAAGTACCAGCAAATGACTGCTCAAGCTCTATTCGTCAGTAACAGTGCATATAATGCATGAAGTGAGAAGGACAGAGCAAATCAAAAACAGAAAGAAAAAATATGGGAAGAAAGTATCTTCTGCTACATGATAGTTTAAATTTTAAGGGAGGGGCAATCAAACAAAGTGGCCAGTAAAAGTAATTGTTCTCCAGATGTATCACAAATACGTTCATTCTGCACTATATCATGAAGGAGGAAAAAAAAAAGAAAAGAAAAAAAAAAAAGGTTTCTGCATATAATTGTTCAAAACTCATCCAAGCTGGAAGTAGCCTCAATACACCTGTGTATTCTGTCTATACTGGACTGAAATTCTTTGGTGCTTTGAGACTCCATTATGTTGCATGTGGTTTCCATTCTCTTGTTTTTATAGCTTTTGGAATTTATTTTAGATCTTTTGAGACCTCTAACCATTCCCTGGCTACAAAGACAAGGTTTCAGACTGTTCAGTTTCTGTCAGAGCTTCTCATTTCTTGTAGCAATTCTTTGTGTGTTTAACTGAGTGTTAGACTTAATGTTCTTTGATTTCAAGCACTGCATCATTAACAAGCCTCATTTTTGTTTTTGCCAGCATCTAATTTCTACTCATCTAGAAATAATGTCATTTCTCAATAAAAGACAGTTTCAGTTTTATTTGGTTAGTTCTTTCTGTCTTTGATGGGGAAAAAGTCCCCAGAATATAACTATTTGATTGCATTTTTTTAATTAATTATGCTATGGTATCTTTTTCTTAATTTTATTTTAAATGTTCTCAGAAGAAGAGAAAATATGGATGGGCTCTTACAACCATAGGATTGTTTCACAACTTTCATCAATGTTTCCACTAGGAAATTTAATAAGCCATGGAAAATAAATTGTCAGAATGAGACAGACCATACCATATGAAAGATGCTGTTGTGGAAGTAAATTAATATATAGCTTCTCCGAAGTTAGCAAGGCCAAATCAAGGAATGGTGTGTAAGGAGATCAAACAAAGGCTTCCTTGCCACCCACTGTATTCTTTTATTTGCTGATCTCTTGAGGAATCTAAGTTTGCATAACTTGAACACCAAAGAGGTGAAAGCAGTTATTCCTGGAAATAAGCAGAACCTTCTTTAACTTACTATTTCTTACTGTGTCGAAATTCTATTGTTTGGAGATTTTTTTATGTCATGTTTTCTTCTGCTGGGTCTCTGTGAATTTGGACCTACTTTGTTAACCATGTTAAACAACTGCAAGAAAGAAAATTAAATTTCAGTAAGCTGGGCGATGGAAATTAGATGTCAGTTAAGCTGTATCATTCACTTAAAACATTCTTACCCCTTTATTTCCATTGTTTTCATTGAAAGAATAAAATTGGGGTTTTGTTTATATCAGCAGAAAAGAAGTCTCCCTCTTTGCACAACTGCTGTGTCAAGTTTGGTGCACCATGCAGTGTTAGGTCTCTACCAGTTCTTCTTTAGGATGATGTGCGCTATATCTATCTAACAATGGATAGATTGTTAGCAGCAGCAGTATCAACCTCCTGTATGTGTCTCTTGAACCTAAGTTTCCCAGCTAAGATTCATGGAGATTTCCTCCTGTAAGTTTCCTAAAACAAAACAGGTATTTACATTAAGAACTCCTCCAAAGGCTGGAAGGCTTGGACAGACATAAGTGGCACTTCCTTTGATATCCACTACTTTAGGTCTAAAGGCACAAAATTAGTTGGCATTTAGCAACTTAGAAGCAGCTGACCTGTTATAGTGATTCATGTTCTATAACCCATGGCAATTCAAAATGAATCAGTTTTGCTTACTCATCTAATTGTCCATATTTGAAATTCATTTGCTTTTCCCCACAGCCATCTCTGAATTCAGTAGGACTAGCTACAAAAACATTAATTACTTGGTGACAAAAAATATTTATTGGATCAAATCTACAGTTGCTGCTTGTGCTAGGAAACTTCATCATGTAGAACTAAATATGGTGCTGTCTTGATATGCATCCCTTTTCAGTAGAAATACTCTCTTTAAACAAAGAGTGGGCATATATGTATTTACATCTCATGCTTGTGTTGTTTTACAAATCATTGGAACATATTATCAGATACTTAATTGTGAGTGTGCACTGCTGAACAGGAAGCCTACAATTATTTTACAGATAGCCCATATAACAGCAGACTACATGACATGGATGACTGGGAATCAATGTTTCCATGTGGTGATCTCAGTGCCAAGGGTTAAACAAAAATTGCATGCTGAGACTGACCATTATACAGCAGTTTTGAAATGAAGCATGAGCTAACTTTCTCCTCAAGAGATAAGGCAATGTTTTTGTATTAACCAAACACAAATCAGTGGCCATAAGCAAAGAAAATAAGTCAATACAAATTAAGTGAAAAATATGAAACAGAAAGGTCTCTCTATAAGGGTGTTTTTTAAAGCATGAGATGCTGGCCAGGCCCTGCAAGAGTTTTATGAGTAAGGCAGGGTGCATTCATCCCTCCAAATTTACAGTCCTACGCAGCCCCACAAGGCTTCCCCACAGCTGCAGTCCAGCACAAGAGGTGGACACCAGGAAGAATATTATTTCACACCACAGCAACTTCTGCTCCCATGGTTTGCAGGGACCTGTTTAAACCTTCCCTGTTTAATACTGAAACTGTGAACAAATGACAAAGCATGCAGGTGTTGATGCTGATGAATCTCCAAGATATCCCATAACTAATAGCTGCCACAGATACTCTGATGAGAAGCCTTACAACATTGTCTAAAGATTTGCTTATTTTCTCTCTGCTGCTGTAATTTTAATGGGTTTCCAGCTCAGGAGCTCCTGACCATTTCTCTTTCTGCTCGTTTCAGTGACTCCAGGGAGATGATGAACAGCCCCTCAGATTGCAGTGCTCCCCCTACACCATGTGGGTTTTCCACTGAATAGTAGCTTCACTCAATATTTCAGAGCCAGCACCTGAAACTCATGACTTGCTGCTATGTAAATGCAAAACACAAAAACTTACTATTACCTGCCTGTAAGAACCTGCACTTCCAAAATACTTTTTCATATTTTCAGGAAAGCACTTCCAAATGCTTACCATTATTAGCTTTTTCAAATCCTCCACTATGATCTCTTGAAAATTGCTGTGCATTTGTTCTCCTTTCCAAAAAGCAGAAAATTTCCCCAAGCTCTGATAAAACAGCAGTGCCTGAGATATTCCAGAAGCATGTTTCATCCATGGTTTTATTTACCAAGTATCCTCCACTTACAGTGTGACTCCAAGATTTTCTGCTGACATTGATCGCTTTGTTTGGGGTTTTTTTGCGCTTGTGGTAGGGAGGGTTTGAGGCATTTTTTTTACTGTTGCTTGCAAAGCTGCAGGAGAGCAAGTTCTAGCACAGTGCTCATCATTCACATATTTATCACCCTAATCTCTGCAACCAGAGCTTGTTATACTTTTCTTGACATTTTCTGGTATGCTTTTTGACATCTGCTTGCAAATTCTTACAGCTGTTTCAGTCCTGATATTCACTTGTTTTATCTGATGCTGTTTTCATAGTCTAGATATGCAGGCTCATTGCATTCCTTCAAGCCTTGTCTGCTCAGTCATATTGGGATAGTCAGTCCTGAAGGCTTTCTTGTTACTCAGCCCCAAAATCTTTACAGAGCCTCTTGGGAACAATGTGCTTGGTACTCAGCTATTTAAACATCACAGTACTTTTCCTAAAAAAAACAAACAAAAGACCCAAATCAAAACAAACAATAAAACAACAACAAAAACATTCAAATTATACACTAACCTTATTCTCTGTGGCTATCTAAGGACAGAAGCAGCAAAGTTCTGTTCTTCTTCATAAATCTGACAATAACATGGCATAATGGCAAAGCAGGAGGAATGCTAAAAGGTTCCTTTGCAATGCAAGCAGTTGGATCAAGGTGGGTTTTTGTGTCCTGCGGCATTAATTGTTGTCAAAAATGACCATTTCAAACCATGGAAAACTCCAGCAAGTGTTCAAAATTTGTCCATCATTCAATATAATTTAAGATATTTGAACATTTTACAAGTTGTTTTTTTTTTTCCCCACAAGTGTGCAGGTTTGTGTAGTTTGTGCAAAATAGCAAGACAGAAATGGATGTCTAAGCACAATATATATGTATGCAAATATTAAAATGCTAAGAAGTAAAATCTTTGATATTTTGGCTAATTCTTCTCACATGATTCTCAAATTACACTGAAAAATTAAGCTATGAGACATCACACTCAGATAAATAATTCAAAACAAATGTTTTGACAAATCTGCTGCCTTTATGTTTAAGATGTGTCTGAGAAGAGGTTTTGGTTTGTTTCTCATTTGTTATGGAAAATTGTTCAGCCGTGGTATCTGTAGAAGAAAAGCCTCACTCCATTAATCCTTTATTGGTGAAAATTGCTAATGTTTACAGTTTTCTTCCACAAACACCATAACTGACCACAAGTATTGCACCTTTTTTCAGAACAGGAGGATGGGTTGACAAGCAATTTTTTGTCAACATATATATGATACAGGAATAAATGCATGTGAATTTCCATGATGCTGCCTGCCCACACATTTATGCAAATACACATTTGTGAGCTAGTTTTCATCTTTCATGCAAATTTTTAAAAACCTATGAGTATGCAAACAAGATGTCTGAGAATACCATAAATCCAAATTATATTTTTTATTTTAGGAAAAAGTCAGATACTTAAATATCTAAACCACCGTAGACCCTAAACCAGATTCTGTAATTTCTGGTATTGTTACTATCAATTTAGACTAATATAATACAGTTTATTGTTGGCTGATAGACCAAATGAAATAATCAATAGTATTGTATTTTTAGTATTTTTAGATGTTTTATTACAGGAAGTAGTTTCAAAATACTGGCGGGTTGAGATTAAATTTTTCATACACACTCATCCTTAAAGAAAAGCAGAAAGTAAGCTGCTGTTTACTATTGTGAGGAAATTATGTAATATGTTAACTAGAGATCATTGTTTTTTGTTAAAATATATTAATGTACAGATGAGATTGACATAGCTCTGGACAGTAAACACAAGATTTCTTTTTTCTCTTTTTTCTAGTATTGCTATTTGACATTGATCATGAAAGGTTTACTAAAACAATCAGGATAATTTTAAATCTTATAAAACTGTATGTTTTAGATACACTAATATCTAATTATTTGTTGCTGTTAGTTATTGGATAGTTGTAAAACATAATATTTCAATTGTTCTTTTAACACTTGTGGTTGTAAAAGGGCATATGTTGTGTAGTCTGTAAAATTCTTTGGCTTTTTTTCTCTCTCCAAAAATCTACCATTATCACATCTTTTCTTGTTTTATCACTTTACTCTCAATAAATTTAAAAAAGCTCATGTTCAGAATTCATGTTTGCAGTCCTTCAGAGGAATTCTCACAACCCACACAGGGCAAATTCCTGGACCAGCCTGAGCTGCAAACAAGACGGCTTTAGGCAAGAGCTAAAGAGGCTGATCCACTTACTATTCTTTGTTTTTTAAGATTCATCTCAGGTCCCATGAATTTTTCACAATCTCTTGTAAGCAGAACACATCTCCACTACAGGCTGTGCTATAGTCACTCCTTGAAACTCAGAGCTCAAATGGGATCAAAATTAGAATGAGCTCCTCTGGTTTTCTTGATTACACTCATTTTTTCCATCAGACAGCAAGAGAGATCTCAGTTTAAATGTAGGTTCAGCAACAACTTGATAGAACATCATGGAATAGACAACTACTGAAGTTTGATGTATAAATTTCAAAAGTATAAGCTGTTAGAAGTAAGAGTATTTGAAATATGTAAGTGATTTGGCACAGTTTTCATTTCTGCAAGTGCTTCTGCAGATCAGCAGGACTTTTAATTGAAAAAGAAGTATTCTCACTTTCCCTATCAAAAATTACAAGTGATTTGAGAACTTGGCCCTATATTCTAGATACATAATTATTTATTTATGTATATACATTTGTAAACAATACTACTCTTTCACTCCTCTTCAGAGGCAGTTAAAAAACCCTCTTCTTTTTTTCTTTTCCTGGTAAAAAACATTTTTCAATATAAAGAACTGACAAGGTTTTTTTCTTCATTCATAATTACAAAAATTGTTTACAGTATGAGGCAAATATCTGTAAGTAATGATGGTACAGACCTTACAGTTAGACATGGGGGAGGCCAAATGAAGAACTGATTTTCTACAGAAACTGATGTCTCCTTAGGTCTGTAAACATTGAGCTAAAATACTTTACTTCCTAAGGTGAAAACAATCACTTCCAACAGTTGCCAAGATATGATTAATAATCATACGTGCAATAAATAACAGCATCTGAATTAGCTCCTGAGAGATATATGACTTCAAATTGAAGCCACAAATCACTGAGTCTGCATGAGAATAATCATTACTCCAGTGTGTACAAAAGCTGTTTTAGCAACTCTATTATTTATGGTGAAGCTCACCCTAATTGGCCTCCAGATTCATGAGAGAAATGTCTGCAGAGCATCTGACATTGTGATGTTTGATTTAGCAGGCGGAAGGTAGGTTCTGTTTCTAAACCTAGAAAGCATGGGGTCACAAGCTTAGCTTTCAATTAGGTCACTCCTATTAATGGGGAAGGGAAGTAAATAATCCTTTCGGGAAAATAGTTTGGAAGTATATTAATAATTAATTGGTTTTATAGATGTAAATATTTTACAGATAGCTCAACTGCATGTACCTAAGTACACATGTGCATGCAAAAGTATCACTGCTCTATTTATTTCTTCTGCTATCTCTATACCAGTGAAGTTTTTCCCACTGATCTGCCCTGTCAATAAGTGCTGGAATTTTGTAGAAACCTGACAAAAAAAAAAGTTGGTCAGGATTTGCTAGCCCAGACACCATGGAGGTGGTGCTGATACACCTTCCATTCTTGGCAAAGATCCTGGGCTGGAATCTGTCAGTTAGTGAAGTGTCTAACCCTAATGGCTTAATAGTAGGGGATTTGTTTCCTGAAAACCAGGGTCAAATTTCTGAAATTGCACAGGTAGACTGAAGTGCTCTAAAAGAACTATTTTGTATACTGTATAATGTGGATAAATAGGCATATAAAAACTGATGCCTGATAGATTTTAACCTTCAGGTTACCTCTTTTTGTAAATGTAACCAATACATTTACCGAGCAGGGTCGTGGTAAGGAAGGCTTCCTTATGTGTTATGTGTTACTGTCTTCCTTTGCAACCAGGATGCCCAGGCTCATGGCAATACTTCCAGCCATCCTAGGAGAACAGCCAAACAGCAAGCTCAGGAATATGGGTTGGAACAAAATAAAGGAATTTGATTTAAGTTACTTTTTTTTTTGAGAGAGAGAGAGAAAGGTTTCCTACTGGCTTATTGAAATTGCAGCCTGCCCTTTTTATTCTCTTAAGTTTTATAGAGAACATAGAAACCTTTATGGAGCTATAGATTCTGCTATGATTGCAAGTTACTTAGTATCCTTGTGTGGATTTAAGCCTATATTTGATACCCATGCAAGTAGTATCCAGGGAATGGTACAAGACAGCAGTGTTACTTACTCAGGTGTTCCAACCATAAACCCATGTACCTGGTGTCTGCAAAACAGATGTAACAGTCTAAACAGATGTAAAAATCAAAGAGAAATAGTTTGGTAAGGTGTGTGTCTGTAAATCAGCACTTTTAGAAAAAGAAATTACTAGATAAGGTTGCTGCTTTACTGCCTATTGCTCCTTACACAATCATATTTCCTAGAATAAAAAGAAATTATACATTTTCACTGCATGCCCTGACAGCTTCAGCTACAATTACAGCAGTTTTTGAAAATACTTCTGGTGGGCACTCTAAAAGAGCTTATGAGCTAGGGAAATGTAGTACAGTCCACTTTTATTATTTGCTTGAAATAACTCCTTCTTCTGGACACAGAGGGAGATGTTATTTGAAAATATTTGTTGCAGTTTAAGTTTGACTATTACCCTAAATAATTCTTGTGAGTTGACACAATTCCCACTTCTGACTCCTCCTTCTAGATCCCATAAGGTTTTATATTTGTTTATTTTTATTAAAGCTGATAAAGATTTTGAAGAAGTTGTGTGCATTGTATTTGAATATTCCAATAGCATACAGTTCTTTAAATGGCATGTGTTAAACACCAAAGCATATAGTAACATGGCTCTTGTTAATTTCTTTTTATTGAAGGTGGAAGCGCCTTTGTTATTTAGGGAGAGTGTATCTGTTAGAAGAAAGCTGTGATGCAACTGAAATGGAAACGTTGGTATCATTTCAGTAACAATTATGGACTCATTTAATAGGTTTTCTTTTCTCCCCCCCTGCTGTATTATGAAGTGACTCATAAATGCATATTAAGTAGATCACTCACTGCTCTGGAGAGGTAGTTCTGATCACATCTTTGGTACAGTTTTCTGAAACACACAATGAATTCATCCGGGGGAAGTGTGATAACTTGTAAATTGTTAAGTCTATTGTAGTGAAAGGCATAAATATTGCTGTTGGGGAGGGAGACGTAGGTAGGTTTGAGAGAGAGAACTAGAATTTAGTCCTGAGAACTGAGACTCTGAATCAACAAGCACTTCAGCATGCAAGTCCCTTTGAAGCCAGCCAGATTCAATACATCCTTAAGTGCTTTGCTAAATAAAGGTGGGAATAAGTATGTTTAGCTTTTAGCACACGCTCAAGCAGTCTTTTGTAAACCAGGGCCCAAGTCTGTAAAAATGAGGAAAAAATATACACACATGCACTGGCACCACAAGCTAGTCAGCTTATGAAGAGTAAGTTTTTCCACAACAGAATCAGCAGGAATTATTATTAAACACAGTCATGTTGACAATGCATAGTGCAGGGCTGTGAGCCAAGTGGAAAACTGTCTTCTGCTCACCAGTCTGCTCAGATGAGATGAGGCTCCCCAGCAGTAAAGCAAAGATGGAGGCTACAGAATGGAACTGATAAGTAAAAACGGATGTCAATAAAAATCCAGATGCTTTCTGAAGCACATATGAGTACACATGAAACTAGAAACCATGCTGATTATTAAAAAATAAGTTTTCTTTTTCCTTTACTTGAGCCTTTTAAGTGGTTACTGTATTTCAATGTGTGCAAAGAAAATCTGAGAGTTTTTTTGCTAGTCTACAATGCTCTGGATAATGCCCTTGCTTGTTCTTTTCCTTGTTCTTTTATGTGTCAGCAATTATTGACCTCAACCTTCATTTTTTATGAGTTATATAAAATATTAATAAATGATCAGTAAAAAAATGTTGTGGTGCATGATAAAATCAGCCATATTACAAATAAAATGTTCACTTCTGAGATTGCCAGCTATTTTTACATTCAGCACTCTAAGTGTTTAAACACAGTAGTGCTTTAAATGAAATAGACACGAAAATCCATTAACAGCTCAGGTTTTGATAGAAATGGGTAAGAGTGTTGGTTCTGTATTCAGGACTGGTAAAATATGAGTGAGGAAAATATAGATATTTCCTTAGTGAAAATTACAAGAATAGACACTAAGCTCTAGTTATAAATAGAATATTTCGGCTAATTAAGTCAAAGGAAGAATTGAATTTTATATTTGAGTAAAAGCAGCCCAGGGAAAGGAAGAAAAGATATTACAGAATCTTTTCTCCATTTTTGAGAGAAAAGTCTTATTCACGTCTTGTGTTAGTTTCTAGTTTGTTTTTGGTTGTTTTTTTTTTTTTAGGAGAAGTAAGAGCATCTCTGTAGGAAATGTACTGTCTCCAACAAAGTAAATTTACAGACCCACTAAGGCTGAGCCCAACATGGTCTTGCTGTAAAATATGTGTCCCAGAGACTGTCAACAAGGGTATGTTCAGCAAAAATCTGAAGGTTTTGTGCTAGTGCAAGTCTTCCTACTGGATCTGGATAGAGGCAAATAGTACTTGTTTTATGTCTGGGGTTTTGAATTTTAAAGATCTGAAAGCTTGTGTACCCTGTTTCAATCTGACCTCCTTTTACAGTGCAGTTTAGGAATTTGTTAAAAACAAAAGAGATGCATGACTATTTGTTTTGTGACACTAGCACTAGCCAAACCAAGCTGCTTTGGCTACCAGACTGCAGAGGAGTCAGCATGTGTCCCTACTGGGACACAGAGGCAGAGATAGCTGTGACAATCCCTGGACATCCAGGTGCACATTGTCACAGATTTGTAAGGGTAAGTCCATCTTCCTCACCAGAACTGTCTGTTTGCTTCACATCTCATTTCTAACTGTCTGTTCTCTTCTTGCAAAGCACGCCTGCCAATATATACCTTTCTCCTTAACTCATGACCTCCAACTCAAGAGAGAGACAGGCAGCAGTCATGAAACAAAAGGAACTTTCCTCCAACATGAAGGAGTCAAATAAACACTCTGGTTAGAGATACCTGAGGGAAAGGAATCTTGGGTTTCTGTCTCTTTACACTTAGGAGAGAGTGGTAATGTTTAGATCCACAAATGCATCTCCACTCTATTTGCCTATCCCTAGCTGCTGGAGAGGCAGAGGAACACCGGCAGAAATCCTGTGTGACTCTCCTACATCCTCTTCATAGCAGAGATGGAAATAGGTGCATCAGGCATGTTTATGAGTTTATAATATTCTGCTGCTGCCAGGCAGTGCCTGAAATTCTTCAAAATGGAACAATCTGGGAGGTTTACTCAGGGATCATTCTATGGGAATTTGTTCCATGAGACAATATTGACTTAGGTAGACAATTCACCTGCTTTTTTTAATTTTTTCAGGAGGGATGAGAACTTTCTTTAAAAGCATGAGGGGTAGAGTGGATCCTAGTTATGTGCAAGTGGGTCTCTAAAGCTGGGACTAAGTGCAGACTCCAAGGTCCATCCATGTGGTGCAGCTGAGCCCTTGCTACATGCCAGGCAGAGATGCAGGTTATCCCCATCACTGGTTCAAAATACTGTGTAAAAAAGCTCCAGTGCATGCCTCAGAAGACACCAAGGGTGCATTTCATCCCTTGCAGGATGACTAAAGGATTGAGATCTGGCAAAGGGCCATGCTCAAAACAGAAGTTATATACAGACATACACCCTGAAAATCCAGATGCTTTCATTAAGGGTATTTGTGGTCTGAAATTGCTACACTGTTGCTGGTTAAATTTTTTGTGAAAGAGTCTTTTTCTGAGATCACAAACTGTCCTGATACCTTTTATATGGGCAAATTATCAACACTGTAGTTAATTAAGTAAAAAAAAAAAAAAAAGTAAGACAGTGTGGCTAAGTTTAGACACCTAAGTCCACATATAAGTTCCTAAAATTAAGTCTGGTTGTCAGAAGGTCATAATTTTTTGAGAATGAAGCTACTGATTTGGGTAGCTAGATATAAACTGAGGTCTCTGACTTTAGCTAGTTGTGAAGTAGCATTTTTGACTTAAACCCAGGCCATTCTGCCTTTGGAGAATACTTCCTTGCTGGAAATGGTAGAAATTTGTATGTACAGTGTTTTACAGATGTGTCCTGTTCTTAATTTTTCCTCAAAGAAACAATGATTAAATAAAAAGAGTTTGTGAGGTTTTTTAAAGTAGAAGATAATGAATGTAAATCAGTCCCTAGAAAAAACACAGGCTTATTTTCACATTTGCTTGAGATTAAGCTGCTTCCACAAAGTACTTCCACATGTATGCTAATTAGTTTTATAACAAAACCAACCATTCTACAATGAGAGTGAAGACAAAAGTCTTATTAACCATGCCTTATTCAATCAGCATTTATCTCCCCGTTCCAGGCCAGCAGGATTCCCTTCAGGGTTAGCTCCTGCTAAGCTCTATAGACCCCCATCGCTCAGCACCTGACCAAGCCAAGAGACCTCTGGGTGCTTGGGAGTGGATAAGAAACCTCCTTGGATTATTGTCAGAGGGAAATGGTATATTTTAACTTGTTTTGGCTTATTTTTTCAGTCTTTACTGCATTTCTGCTCCTGGGACTTGCTCCTGTGTGAGTTGATAGCTCTCTGTATCAGCTGCAATGTATGTTCTTATAAACACACACAAGCCCAATCTTCAATTTTTGCTGGATTTGTTTGCATATACCATAAATGAAACCTGATGGGATATCATTCTAATATATAGCTAATATACATTCTAATATATAGCTGTTGTATAGCTGATTGGAAGGATGAAGCCAAGTGAGAATTTAATGTCAAACGATTGAAAGAGCTGCAAAAGACTGGTGTAGCCCATTATGCTGGCAACAGCAGGGAAGACAGCAATTACCCCTCCAGAAAAGAGGACTGGGTAACTACCCAGTCTTGCCCAGTCTTAGCACATCTAATGGAGCCCTTGGAAAGATGAGAAGTTCTCACAGTCCTACCCATAAGTGCCCTTTTTCTTGTGCCCTTTGTCAATCTCCAAACATCCGATTCCTTCATAACCTGAGCACTCATCCAATATGTTGCAAACTAAGAGCTTCCTTAATAGAAAAGGGAACATGGGATCAACTGCTGAGTGTGCTGTACAGATGGGCTATACATCTACACAGGAACAAGAGTTATTCTGGTTACTATCATATAATTTCTGCTTCTTTAGAGTTTTTGTTTTGGTCTTTTATAGAGAAACCACTCTTTGAAGGACCAAAGTTATACAGTTCTCTCAGAGAACAGGATAAACATGTAGACTACAGAAAAGAAACTATGATGCAGCTTTTTTCATACAATTTGGTATGTCACACATTAGCTGCAAATTTAAGGTCATATATGAGACCTGCATCTGCATCCCACTTCCCAAATGCATCTGATTTCTGTGTTCAGCATACATAGAACATAATGCTATTTAGATATGTTGATGGAAATTAGTAATTATTAAAAATCTCATCCCACAATTGCTGTATACACAAATCATATTTTTGGTCCAGATCAGAGTGCGTGACCTCTTCACAGAGTGAAAGGTGATTCTGCTTGTCAGACACCCAATGATACTGCTATTTCTAAACTTCAGTGGATGCTGCATTACACAGCCAGTTTTGGTTTTGTTATTAAGGCAATTTCTTCTGCAGCTCTTCAGCTGCCTTTCTGCTTTTGGTGGCTGATAGTCTTTGTTGTCAGTGCCTGGGTAGATGCATTATTTCCATCAGAAAAGCTTCTCTGCCATAAGCATCAGAGTCTTCCAGAGAAGCAGTTATGTTCTGTGAATGTTCCTAGATATACCCTTAGAATCTCACATAGACCTGGTCCTGGGGATGGCTGCAGCTTACCAAAGACATTTGCTACCAAATACTAAAGACTGCAAAAGTAAATGGAAAGTGTGCTGTAGTTCACTTTTGCTAGTTCAAGACTCAAGGGTGTCCTAGGTGAAAGGTAACAATAACAGCATGCTTAACTCCCTGAAATTTCTTTTGTGATTAGTGCACTGTGCATCCACTTCATGCAACTTCTCAGATGCCAAACTGAGGTAATTTATTAAAAGAATGTGTGGCTAAGAAAATTGCTAGATCATGAAAACTTGATGATCTATGCTTTTTGTGATGATAAGAGACTACAGACATGAGGGTTAGGTCAAATAAAATTTTAGATCACAGTACTTCCAACTGCAGAAATTTTTACAGAGGATTTGCAAGAGGAATGGTGAAGGAGAAACGTTTTGAAGCTGCAATATGCAGCAGCAATGGGTCAGTGTTTGGTCAGGATCATGTTTAAACAATGGGATACACTTGTCTCTGCACTATATAACAAATAATGTTTGTGTAATTAAAATTATCTTTTTAACTGTGCATATTTCTGTATTAAACCTTTTCTCCTGAAACAAGAGGAGCTTTTTTTTGTGTACCTTAAGCTATTTCCAAAACAGTGCAAATCAGGGCCAATGGAACACAAATCTAAAGGGATAAGGAGCATGGTACACAGCTGCAAACTGTGCATAGTTATGTAAATGTAGCTTTTTCAGGTGTGGAATTTGAAGAGAAGGACAGAAACCAGTTACAGACCCCACCAAACTTGAGTTTGTAATATGAAACAGGAAGTACCTTTGCATAGGACCTGAAGTGTTCCTCAGGGATCTGAATGCACCCCAATGCACTACTTTCATTTTGAATAATTTATTATATAGCAGTACCACTTCCACATATAAGCACCTCTTAAGGTGAAATGAATATGTCCTCCTGGTACAGCAGCTATCTTCTACAAGAAAAAGCAAATTATCTTTTCTGCTGGATCAACATAACAAAAATGGATAAAGTACTTTATTCTGCACAGGTAAAAGTGCACCAGAATAAAGCACATTTTTTCAAAAAAGGTGTCTTCATGGTTTCATTTAAGTTTTTTTTTTTTTTTTGTTTTAACAGGAATGGATTCTACTTTCAGAACACAAGAGAAAATCCACCACCTGAGAAATTCAACATTTAAAGTGTAGAACTTTCTAAGATATCCTGAAGGGATTTTTTTTTTAAGAATTAAATACTAGCCTTGGTGCAGAAGTTGATGTGATTTCATAGGATAGCATGAATCCCATTTAGATTTAGAACAGTTTTCAATGTTATATTTAAATGTTATACTTGGTATCAGAAACAGCTGGATTAGGGATTAGGACTCAACCTTGGAAGAGATTAGCCAAGCAAGGTCTTAAGGGTGCATCTTCAGAGTGATGCCTCAAGATTTAGCCACATAACTCCTATTACTTTAAATCACTGATTTACTTGGCACCACTCTAAAATAGTACTCCCAGAGTCTCCTTCTTAAGGAACCTCATAGAGCATTTACATTGAACAAGTCTGAAACCTCTTTATAGCACTGCCTTAACTCACTCTGCCTTATCTGCCTCAACTCACTCCTGCAATTTTGCACTACTGCACTTCTTTAATTAATTGAAAAATCTTGTGTAGATGTTTCACAACCTGCCATTTGTATTTGAATTTATCATCTAGGCTTCAAATAAGACTTCATCAGAAATGTGGAGTCACATATTTTTCCATGTGCTTTTATTCAATGTACATTTATTGGATTTTAGATACATGTTGTGAGCATTACTAATAAACTGGTGGATACTTGAAGATCTTTCTGAACAGACTAAATCAGCATATAAGTAAATGTGGCTATTTAAAATGAACAACCATTTTCATTTTTATTCCTGTGTGTAACCTAAATCTAAGTCTTCTATTTCAGTGTAAACTATCCTATCCATTTTAAACTAATAATACATTTAACTGCTTGACACATCAGCTGAATGATTAAATTATGTAGCAGTAGAGATACCTCTGGAAACAATGATAGGTGGGACAAATCTACCAACAGTTATTTGAAATGGTGAAAGGGGAGAAGTATTTTCAAAAGTCAAGACATCAGCATCAGTTTCACCATTGTGAAATACAGCTTCAAGTTTGTAAGATTTGCCATTCAACCACCATTTCTTGTCTTCAGTGCAATCTTTTCAAATCTGTTTGGACTGAGAGGTGTGTGTTTGTAGATGTGAATATGCATATACATATGTGAGTACATGGAAGGATTAAGCTCTTGCATATCTTTTATTAGAAGGATACTGAAGCAGTGTTTTGCATGTTTGATGCTAAGACATTGTACCTAGCTTAAGTGGAAGTATATGAAAGAGGAAGACCCCACCTGGAATGAATACAAGTTCATGCTGTTAAGTGTATCATAGTGTTTTTTCTTTTTGGGTCAGCCTATGGAGAAAAAAGGCTAGATGGAAAGACTGCCATAGTAGTATTTCTCTCCTTTACAAAATTGTAGTTCAGAATTTCTTAGCTAATGAAGACCCACTACGGTGGGGTTTTTCAGCTTTTTTTGGGGGGGGCATTTGAGTCTAGTCAGTGTCAGGACTGCAGTTAGAGTTTGAACAGCATTAGAAGTAGTTTCTGGTCTCCTCTTCTCCTAACACTGGTGTTGGCAGAAAGCTGAAGCCAGATTTCCTCTTAGTATTTCATTAATCTAGAAGCCACGGGTACATACACATTTGAAGCTTTACCACTTCCCTGGGCAGCCTAATCCAGTGCATTACCCTTTCAGTGAAAAAAAAAAATCTGATATCCAATCTGAAGTTTTTTCTAGCACATGCTGAGGCCTTCTTCTCTGGTTCTGTCACTTGTTCCCTGAGATAAGAGACTGACCTCTACCTGGTTACTGCCTTCTTTCACACAGATGTAGAGAGGGATTAGGGCTCCCTTGAGACTGCATTTCTCCAAGCTAAATAACTCAACTGCCTCAGCCGCTCCTTGTAATTCTTGTGCTCTGTACCATGTATTTTGCACCATTTGGTTTTTATCAGGGAAACCTCAGGGAAAAAAATTGGGGTCAGCCACATTAAGCCTTATCATTTAGCTTTTGAAATCAACATCTTATGCTATACTGTTGGATGACTCTGATGATGAAAGAGCACAAAATACTCCCTCAAAAAGGGCAATATTTAGCTGTTACAAAACTTTCATTATCATGACCTCTCTATGCACAAATAGTGAGTGTCACACAAATCTAGGGACATGATAAAGAGTACCATCATCCTGCTCAGTCCATATGTCTTAGTTTACTTCAGTTGGAAATAAGTGTGTAAGAAGTGGAAAGCACAGGTAGAGTCATTGTAGCTTGAGTCTGAAACAAGGGTTTGGAAAAAAATCCACAAAGCCCTTCTGCTTACATGTACCCAAGGGGAATTCATTTTACAAGGCAAATCCTGGTATTTCTGTGATGTACTAAATTAGTTTCCTCCTGGGGAAATTGAAGTGACAATTGTGTACCTTGGTCATTTCTCTGAAAATATGAGATCATCAATTTTATCTGTGATATGCCTTGAAAGAGTTTCTAACTCCTGTACTAAAATAAGATCTTTAATGAACATTTCTTGCTGGCAAGATATTATTTATTTAGTCATAATTTCACCTAGAGTTTTTTGCCATTAATTTAGGATTTTTAAGATTCCACAGTGTCTCTCTTTTTGAACATTAAAAAAAAAAACCAAAACAACAAAAAACCTCAAGTGTGGAAAAAAATTTCAATAAAGTAATGTAAAAATAAAACTCAACTTTGTTTATGATAAAAAACCCCAGCTCTACACATTCCTTTTAAGCTTTCAGAGGAGGAATGTTTCCAAAGGTGAGTTGCTTTAGTTTGCCAGTCAGGTACAAGAGGGAATGTTTCACTTGCAACTACAAACCTAGGAATATCTGAAATTCCAGAAGAACCTTAACAATTACCCACCTACTTTCTCAAAAGTGTTTTTCTTTCTTTTTAAAGCCTCTGCATGAGAGACACCAGAGGGAAATAACTTTTTCAAAATTTTATTTCCCTGTAATAATAAATGCTTCATCCTCCTCTGGAGTGCTCTGAAAATACTGATCTTAAATGGAAGAGCACACCAAAACTCTTCCATCAATCTTGCTGTGTTCAATTCTCTGTTATGGCTTTTCCTCTCATCACAGTCTTCCAAAATTTGACAAGTAGCATTGCTCAGGACTATGTGATGTCCTGTGGATATGCCAATATTTATATGATCATTAATTCCTGGAAATATATTCAAGTAATCCATGGAGATAGGTAGTCAGAACTGTCAAAACAGCTCCACTGCAGCCCAAAACACCTATGATCATTGTGCTTCTGATTATTGTGTATTATTTGTAAAATAATGAAAAATGTATTTTAAGTAAGAAAATCATGATTGTGGTTAGTGTTTGGAAGCCCTTATTAAAGGGATATTTGTTTGTGTTGTATAGATAATGCCCTACTTTACATTCATGAACCTTGAACCTTTGCCACAAGAAAGCAGAAGTAGCACCACTCCCACTGATGTCAGTGAAACAGATCTTTTGGAATTAAATATATTCTTAAATGTTTGTTGGACACAGAACCTCCATGAGATTTGTACTGGGACTGTTTAAAATTTTAACCTACCTGAAGATGGTTTTTTGGGTCAAGGAATATTTGCTCGCCATGCTATATTCTGTATGCTCTTAATCATGTCCACTATCATGAAGTAGTAACTTCCCTGATGCAGAAAAGGCGTAAGCAGTAATAAAAGCCAGAGACTATCCTGAATACTAGTATGATGGTCTTTTGTCCCTGAACCTATGATGATGGCAGATGAAATTCCAACTATGAGCACTTTTAGAAAAATCTCCTGCATCTGTGACAAGAAGGCATAACAAGCGCAGAGAGCATCTCAGGAGTGTTGGGCTGAAGCAGTACATGACCACCTTGTCTACCTCCCTGAAAACTCTGAGTGCAACAGAAAGGACTACAACTTTCAGTAGCCAATGCTACCAAATATTCCTAACCTACTGCTCATGCAAGATGAAATGAGTCAGCTAATTTATCATCATTGTCACATTGTATGTTTCTGTTTTTCCCCTTTCATGTTCACTGTTTTGTTCTTGGTAAAGGCTCTAGTCTGATATTATTCAATAAATCTAAAATTATGAGATTAAAAGAAATTCCACCAGAATGTCCCAAGCCTTATCTAACAGCATTTTTCCTTCTCTGAAGACAGCATGGAAGTATTATGCTCTGCCCTAAATTAAACAATGTGTTACTTTTTTTGCAAGACAACTCATCTTATGCCTATCAGAGGTTTCTGCAGCCTAACGAATGAACAGTGAAACATTAAGAAACTTGTTTTGTACCTCTTTCCATGTTAATGTTTATTATACTTGCTGTAGACAAAATTCTTAGCTGTAGTGTTCATAGCTGAGATGAAAGGGAATGATGGTGATAGATTGGATGAATCCATTGGTTCTTTGTTTAACTAAAAATCCAGCCCTTCAAAGTTAACGTAAGCTTGAGTCTTTAAATTATACTTTCAGTATCTGAGAAGAGCTATCTGACAACCTTCAATCACTGAGTCTTCTTCAGCATCACCCAATGATGTTCATAGATCAGAGTGCTACTTGTCATAATTTTTTTCTAATGAATTAGTTTTATAATTTATTTTCTTGATGATTTTCTTGGTGATGGATGTTGATTTCTCTGCATTGAAACATTTTTTAAAGTGTCAATTTCAATTATATTTTGGACAAAACAAAAGTGAAAGACAGAATTGTGGTAATGAATTTTTCTGCTATGGCTGACACACAACTGGACTTTTTTTTTTTATTTCAAAATGATTTTTTTTTAGTGTGTATAGTAATAAAATGTGTAATGTGTGCAGAAGCAATAAAAGTCACAATGAAATGTTCAAAAAAACCCCAAATAAACAATATTTTTTTAAACCCAAATATTTAAAAAAAATTAATTTTTATGAAAGGTTCCAGAAATTTTGGTTAGTTGGAGGTTAGCCTAATGAGATTAGGACTAGTTGCTGAAACAAATGGCACACAGAATCATGTAGATGACGCTTTTCTCCCATTCAAAGCACAGGTGTCAGAAATAGTTCAACCCTCAAACACTGATATAAAGTCTTGCTCATTTTAACAGAAACTGTATAAAGAAGCTACAAGAAGCCTCCCAGAAGATACCTGATTGGGACTTTGGACTGAAGGTCAAAGTGCTGAGATGAGATAAAGGGAAAACCCATTGTTCAATCACCAGAAACAAACAAGTAAACAAAGAGAAGAATGTGAGCCAAACCCAGCAGCCCTGCCAAGAATCACCTCTGGCTTGCTGTGGGGTGGGAAAGGCTGTAGCCCCTAGACCCATTTTCTGGGAGCAGGTTTCCACAGATTTCCCCTCCAAGTGAGGTGGAGGGAAGAAGTTTTGGTATGTTGTAACTTCTG
This sequence comes from Molothrus aeneus, assembly GCF_037042795.1. Classification (NCBI taxonomy): domain Eukaryota; kingdom Metazoa; phylum Chordata; class Aves; order Passeriformes; family Icteridae; genus Molothrus; species Molothrus aeneus. The sequence goes on along the minus strand of NC_089680.1, from coordinate 58,276,306 downwards.
CTCGGGGCAATGGACCCATCCTCCCTTACACAAACTGGCTATGGAAACCCCAACCCTGGGAATGCCACATCTATGGGACATTGATGTGAGGAGCAGCTGAAGGGATGCCTTAATCCATCAAAGGTCCCCTGAAGTGCCCCCCAGAGTCATTCCTGAGGCCTTCCACTTTTTGCATGTGATGCAAAAAATGTGGAGTCTGTTGTAAGAGACAATGACAAACTACCACTGCCCAGGGAGCTTCCTGGATTTTCCTACCTGGCCTGAGGTAGGAAAACCCATTCGATCCTGTGCTTTTTGGGAGGACCTTCACCACCAAGAAGACCAGCTGGAGAGGATTACAGAACATCATTGGGATCCATGGAGTGGTGGTATTTTCCTTATTCTTTCCCTGTCACTCCTGTTTGGTCCCCCCCACCTATTTTCTCTCTCTCTCTCTCTGTTTCTCTTTTTTTCTCTCTTTCTCTTTCTCATATTTACTATCAAATAAAACCCATACTATTGTCACTGGCACAGGGTCTTGTTTGCACCTTAATGGTCTTGTTTGCACCTTAATTCCGGCAGGGGCATTTCTAAGAACCTTAGTAACCAGATCATGACAACAGGTCAGAAGACATGGTCAATGTTGGCAGTAGGCATGGATGAAGAATGAAGCTGCACAGGCCAGGAAATCTCCAAGAAACCATAAAATGTCTTTGTCTTTAACATAACATAAAAGATTGGCTTGGTTTCCTCTGTTACCTCTTGACAAGAAACTTTTGTGTTGGCATACCTTCTCTTCCATGTTACCACTTACCTCAGAAGTGGCAGAGCAGGTTCTACCACTGTCATTTTACCTCTGCCTGTTTGACATTCCCAAGGGAAGAGGTCTGTCCTGATTTGGCTTCTCATCTGGGAGTAAAGCTTATGTCTTTGGATTTAAAGAAAGAGACTTCAATTGTACTGCATCTGCACTTGTGTTTTTCAGAAAAAAAATGCTTAGTGCTGAGCTTACCATAGTTTTAGACTCAAAAGGTGTGGAAAACACTGATTTATTCATAAAATAGTGACACTAATGTTCCACTGACTTCTCAGCTCTTTTAACTGCAAGTATTGCTTTAGTCCTTAGATGTTGGATGCTTCTCACTTCTGATTCAAAATTATAACCCTAAGGTTGTTTTTATGATAATGGAAAAAGCTGATGGAAAAGATACATTCAGTAATGATTTATCTCATCAGATTCCTAGTGCTAAGTATTTTCCCTACCACTTACTTTCAGCTTGTGGCATATTGATTAGGCAAAACACATATTCATGCAAATAGACTGCTACATATATATTAGAAAACAAAAAAAGCCTCTCTGTAGAAGAAAACTGCTCATTATGCACATACATTTAGTGCATAGAAAAGTTTAAACTGACATTTGAATGTTCTGGTACCCTGAATGAAACATGAAAGTGAGAAAAATATCTCATTCAGTCTCTCTCTGATATATATTTACCAATGCTCTCAGTCCTTTGCTGGGTTTTTTAATGTCCAAAGTCTCCTCATCACTTCTTCAGAAGTCTGCAATTTCCTGCTGCTCTCTCTTTATCAGTGTGAGAAGGAGAGGCGCATCTGGTTGGGGAAAAATAGATAGCTTGATAGTCTTGCTGTATTTCTTTGGAAAGGCATTAAAATGTCATAGCAATATGTGTATAATATGTACCCTTAGATGATCTGTCAGTTATGTAAAGACTCATTTTGCAGAACAACAGGGCGGCTGTCAATATGGAGTAGAATAATTTTTTTTTTTTAAATATCATACCTTATACACCTGGAAAGCTGAAGAAAGTCTCTGTGAAGAAGTTTCCATTTTGTTACCTACAGAAAATGATGATTCATTATACCTTACTGTTGCTCAGCATTATATTGTGAAGTCATGGCTTTGGGGATTTTGGGGTTTTTTTGCAGCAGGGAGGCTTGGTTTTTTGAGAGTTGTTTTGTTGGGTTTTTGTTGTTTTGTTGGTTGGGTTTGTTGGTTGGGTTTTTTGTTTGGTTGGTTGGTTGTTGGTTTGGGGTTTTTTTTCTGTTGTTGGTTTTTTTGGGTTTTTTTTTTTTGTTTGTTTGTTTAGTTTGGTTTCTGTTGGGTTTTTTTGGTGCTAGTGATGGTGGTGGCCTGGCGTTTTTTGTTTGGTCAGTTGGGGGCTATTTTTGATTTTGGTGTTTCAGGGTTTTTCTTGTACATTTAATCTATAAATCGCAGGTGAACTTTGGGCTTGTTTGGAAACATTGTGATACAGAATTTTGGCTTTGAGATGTAACAGTCTTCAGTTCTGAAACTGTTTAGATATCATAGTGAAAGGCACTTTTGATACAAAATTCTTATGATAATGCAGTCTGCAATTTTTTCCAGAGGATGAACTTGTATTTCCTGTTTCACAACACTGTGGGTTGCAAATTGCCATCTAGACAGAGAGATTTATGTTGCTATTAAGTATTTTAGGGTTTTTGTGACTTAATGGTATTTGTTTCTTTTCTTTACAAAGGAACATTATTGTATTCTCTTCCATTTCCCATAAATATGTGTACATGTACTGAAAAGAGACAAATAATCAAGGTCAGGGCACTTTTGTCCTTTTTTTTTTTTTAACTGACACTGATAGATCTTTCTTTATCCTGTCTATCCTTTTTTTTTTAACTGACACTGATAGATCTTTCTTTATCCTATCTATTTTTCTTGAAATAACTTCTGAAAAGTTGCATAGGGACATATTCTTTGCTTAAGAGCAAATACTACTGCTTTCAAAATGGTAAAAGAATTTCATGCAGAGAAAAATTCTCCCCATCATTTGATGTCTAAACTCAACTGCCATCAGGACAGACTGTAGCAAAAAAGAAATATTAATTTCTCTTTTCTTAAAATCTTACTTATTTTACCATATTATCTTTAAATGTAAGGTGCTCATATGTCTCTCTCTATCATGATAAACAGCACTATGTTTTCACCATATTTTATGTAGAGAAGAAAATGCTGGGGAGTTTTAAGAATACTTTCCATTAAATTTGCAAATTTTGGGTTGTCCGTATATATCATTTGTATGTGTGGGTTTTATACTGTTGGAGAGAGCCCTTGCAGCAAGAGAAGTTCACACCTACAGATCAGGACTCTCAAATAAAACCTGCTAGTAAACTGACAAATATCAGTAATAATGGTAAAAATGCATCAACAGCACAAATTATACTATATTGTAAAAAAATTAATTCATTGTTTGTATATTCAGTGGATACGTCAAGTATTAGGGTTTGGTCATGTCACTTGGGAGACCAAATTATCACATGGAAGGTATGAATGTAACAGGAAAGCAGCTGTATTATTACATCACTCCAGCTCTTTGAATGCACTGCAGATACTTCTGACTGACATTGGCTTTACAATTAGCACTACAAATGAGGACACGTGCAAAATGTCTGCAGGAGAGATGTTGCATTTTTTCTAAATTCTAATGGATGCAGAAGAGGTTTGGGAGGAGTAAAATTTGGGATTTTTTTCTTTAATTATGAAACCACATCAAAATAAACAACCACATTCCTATTCAACCAGTGCCTTGCCAAAACCATGCCCAGTCCTGGATTTATTGAGATAACCAGTTTGGTTGAACTGGTCAGCAACCTCTCTTTCCTTGTTTCAATTTTATGTACCTGGTTTTACACAGTGTTATGATTAATATTTCAGGGAGCGCTTCATAAGATTTTTTTACTGCTTTTTTGTGCCTTATGAATGACATGTCTTCACTGCAGGGACAATTTTCCTACTGGCAAGCTGAGGATGTTGTACACCAAGTATCACCCTCAGGAACAAGCCATCTAAGTACTATAATGAGACGGGTCTTTGTAAAACCTGTAATTGGTGACAAGGCATGGCAGCTTCATATCAGACAGAGTTATACAATGCAGGGCTGATTAATGAGGCTCAAACATAACAGTTGAGAGCTTTCCAGGCACTACCAGACAAAAGAATGTCATATATTCTGCAGGTTGTTACTGTGCCCAGAGCTTCCAATTTGCATCACAAAACCTTTAGGTAGGCCAATTCAAGATAATCCAGGATAGGATCCTGCTTCTTACATGGATTATCAGTACTATGGCCTGCGATCCATCATTCCAGCTCTCATGATCCCAGCTCTCATGGATGGGAGTAACAGTCATCTCAAATTGCAGATCTGCTCGCTTAATTCGGTTAGTTTAGTAACCTTCCTGTATTAGAATCAGCTAGGTAAGAGATGTAATATTTTCTGTTAGGAACACCAAGAAACTGACTGTAGTAAGATTTGATTCTTAATCAAGAAATAGGAATTTAGTTATGTTAAGAAATATTCACAGAGATCAATGTGGAACCAACAATGAAATAAAATGACTCACAAAAAATTCTGCAAAGATACTGCCAAAACAATAAAGAATCTGATTGAAAGCTGGTTTAACAAGTGGGTTTTTCCTTTGGAGGAAGAAATTTGACGATTCACTATTTTTATGTGATTTATGTATTCTGAGTTTGAATTTTGTGTGTTTTTAGAATTTTTGGAAAAAAACCCCAACAACTTCTTTTTCAACAAAAAGCACATTCAAATCAGAAGAATTTTAGACAGATTTTTCCTATTTTTAAGTGATCATAGATGCATTAAAGTAATGCATTGGATTGGGTCTTCTCTCTCCTCCCTCCTGTACTGAGATATTTTAAGGAGAAGGACGTCATGTAAAGGGTAGAATGGAGACCCTAAGTTTGTTGCACTGTAAGAGGCATTTGGTTTAACTTTTAGAAGCCAACTTCCACACATGCCCCTGGCATGAATAAAGTCCTGTGGCAACTCTGTTAGTTGATTAGTTGATGATAAGGTTTGATCAGAAAAAAAAGTCAAAAAAAAAAAGAAAATCAGATTCCCAAACACCTTTTGGGGCCAGTTACAAAAATATTTATTAAATTCCATTCCATGCCTCAGCACAAATATTCCCAGAGCATGTTTCGCATGTGTATCTCAAGTGTTGTCAATTATATTGAAAATGCAATTTTTTATTTTAAAACACTGGATTTTTTTTTGTTTTAGTTCATTCTTAAAAGTTACAGTTCTCAAGTGACAATACCATGCCACAAGCACAAGAGGAACCTGCCAGGCACCACACCACTGTGCTGAATTGCTATTAGTGACTAAATAACACTGCAAGCTTAGCCTACATATTTATCTTCCTTTGCTGACATTGGTCTTTCAGCTAATTATTCAAAAGGATTACAGCTGAAGCCGAATTTTTTTTTTTTTGTGGGCAGTTTCATGGGCAAAGTATTAAATACCTTGCTTTATCTAAAACACAGGTTCAATCAAAGAAGTAATCCATGTGCCTTGTCTTCTAGCTTAGCTTTCAGTTATCACTCTCCCTCGAGGGTAACACATTCAGATCTAATAATTTGTGTGTGTGTGTATATCTATGTGTGAGTGTTTGCGTGTATGTGTGCGTGTGTGTGTTGATAATAAAAATAATGACTAGAGAACTCACAGTCCTCTAAAAGGCCAAATGTGGAAATGTATGTGGTAAATCCACATAATTAAAATCTCTTAGTCCTTCTACTGGAAGCCAACCTCTTATAATTTTCTGTGAGCATCTCAGGGTTTTGCTTTATTTTTCTGATCATGATTCCATTCTTGTCATCTCTCATCATAAGCTCCTCTTATGCCTTTATCTACAGCATGATCCTTGTGCCCTGTATGCTGTTTTTAACATCCAAACAATGGCAGATTTGATAAGGGTCCAATGTTCTTGGAGTATCTCATAAATATTTAGAGCAAAATATTGTTTTTTTGAGATTTTTATTGAATAATTTCTCAGTATTTTTTATGGATTTGGATAGAGTAGAATCATTATCCTTTACAGAGAAGATGCAATCTATTTTCTCATATCAAAAGCAGTAAAAATCCATTGGCTGTAAGGAACCTTGACAAAAAAGGTGTCATTTTTCAAGGCTGAACCTACATTGAATGACTTCAAAGGAATTGTCAAAGTATTTGACATGTGAATACTCGCTGAAGGTAACATGTGAATGCTTGTTGAAGTACAAGGCTATGTACAGTCTTTTAAATATGCTATCATCTTTACCTATTTGAGTGTCTACTCAAGTGAGACAATATTCAAGCACAAACAAGAAGGGAACAAAACCAAAACACGTCAAAGCAGACACTGTAGCCAATGCCTTCAAAATTTTAAGTATTTATAACAGCTTTATTCTTCTTATTTTTTTTTAATTTTGGGGTTTTTTTTTAATTGCTCCTGAAGGACTTTGACTGTTGAGTTCTTCATCCTGTTGTATGGATGTTGGGTGAACAAAATGCAAATGTGTTCCAATGCCACAAAAAAATTAGCAAGGGCTGTCAAGCCACGGTAAGACCTGCATATCATGTCACAGGACATAGCTAGGCCCTGAGAACCTAAGACAGAACTAGAAGGGAGAAATCCTTCAAGAAAAATAATCCAGCCCTTTCTCAGACTGACCTGACAAACTCTGCCAAAAACCTGCAGCTTTGAACTGACATAATTGTGGTCTTGATGGTGGGCTCTAAACTGGCCTATTTTGATATTTTACCATTATGTCAAAAAGATCCTGTAATGAGAATTTTAAATTCTTGGCAGGCCAAAGTGGAACTTGTTTATGAACTACAATCTTAACCTTGTTAAATATGGACCATTCACAAACATGCTTATAACAGGATAGTTTCCATAATGAAACCACTGGCCAGGTTTTCAAAGAACATTAGCCCCCACTGTATGCCCAAGAAGCTTAGTTGGTTTGTGAAAATTTGGCAGCCATTTCATCTCTCCACTGTTTCTGAAAATCAGTGACTTAATTAAAGAGCCGTCTCTTTTTAATTTCCTTTCAGTAATAATTTGGATGCGATTTTTCTATTGTTTTGTTCTTTTTGGTGCATCAATAACTGTTAAATAAACACTGGTTTTGTTTTAGAAGACAATAAAACAGTGGGTGCCTTTTTGCTTTTCTGAGTGTGCTACACGATTGTAGCAGACTGTATGCCTGTAAAGACATACATTCCTCTTTGCTAGACAATTGCTTCTTAACAGCTGGTAATTCACAAACGATGTAATAGGCTGTGATCCTAGTAAACAAGTTAGCCTATTTTGTATGTATGATCCCTTGGATTTCTCACTGAAGGTCAACATGGCTCTTATGACAATTCACTTGTATAGCTTAAATGGTGAAGCAGATGAGAATTTGAACCGAAATTATGGAAAAAACCCACATGTTTAAGGCATTCCCTATGATGGTCCAATCTTACAGATCACAATTATGTATAAAATTTCATATTCTCAATTGGTTTTGTTTCTTCATTTTTGAGGAAAAACAAGTAAACACTTGTTGGTACTCAGTAGAGTTATGATGGGACAACCAGAGATTTTGCAAGCCATCATTTCTTTAGTGTGCCACTTATTTTTCTTATCTCAGGAGTCAGGTATGTTGAGCATGGGAAACAACTGTGGTACCACAGCAGACAATGTCATGTTACTGACAGCATGAATTTATTATCAACAATTTTGAACTGGAGAACTTTTTAATACATTTTGCCTACAAACTGTCACTTGGGAGAGGTTTCAGGCAAAAGGTAGCCAAAAGACTGTTTTGGCTCTAGGCTTGGTGTTTGTTTTTTATTTGTCTCTGTCTCACAGAGTTCCACTTCTGAACTTGTGAACCTATCCAAAGGCCATTCACAGAGTATTTACCTTGCTATAATTCTGTCAGAAGAAGGTATTTGATAGACTCATTTGTATCATAACCTTTCTTTCTCAGTCACATCATCAATCATCAATCATCAATCAATCAGCCATTTGTGCATGTTGGAAAACAGATTATCCTAGGAGCAAAGAATCCTCTTCCCCGTAAATACAGAAATTAAGAGAAAACTGACTGATCTAAGTCTATTTGTAAGATTTCTTTCCTTTTACACCTGTTTTCCCTTCAACATGAGAAAATGCATTGTGGTAATCCAGAGACAGGGAGAGGAAGAACCAGATTAAAATTTTTGCAAAACCAGTGTCCTGAACATAAGTTTAAATGCCTAGACATCTGACCTCCAGAAGATTTCCCAGTCTTCCTTATTTATTCTGTAGATTAATAGGAAGAAAGCCAAAAAAAAAAAAAGGTCACTTTCATGTCATTGTACTCCTCTGCACATGTCAATTGATGATACCGGCAACTCTAATCAGAGCTGGCAACAGGCTAACATAGAAAATACATAACTTTGGCCATTAGGAAAGGGACTTCCACTCTCACTTTTGCCCATGCAGGATGTTTTTTTAACTATTTTCTGTCGTGGTAGTAGGGGTGATAGGTCAGGGAGGGTATGTCCCTCTCAGAGTGGACTGACTCCTCTGGTTTTCTTCAGGCACCAGTGAAAATGTTTAGGGCTGGAGAAAATGACCCCCTACATGTTTTGAAAGAAAAATAAGGTGACTTATGAGAGATTGAATTAAAATGGCAGATTCACAAACATTATTGGATCCTTATGTAAGGAACTGAAACACCAGAAAGAGCTTTTTCACATGGAAGACTGTCCCTCCCCAGTACCACTTCTTTGTGTATGATGTACCCCATCAGGCATGTCACCTGAGCCTTCTTGTCTACTTATCTTAGGAATTTAATCATACAGTATTTAGACTGCAGTGTCCTCTTTTGAGGCTGCAAGTTGGGTTTTTAAATACTTAGCACTGAGCACTTGCAAGTGGTGATGTTTTCTGGCTGCTTTTAAAAAGAAAAAAACAAAAAAACAAAACAAAACAAAAAAAAAAAAAACCAAAAAAAAAAAACACCAAAAAACCCAAACTGACAAAAAGTATAAGGAAACCAAGTCTCAACTCACACAGTCACTTGAAAGCAGATGAACTAAATCTTGTGAAATTCTCAGCTCTTGGCAACTATATTAGGCTCTGAGACTTAATGTAGAGGGTCTTCTGTCAGCATACTTAACACATCCATCAGGGACTGTATTCAGGGATTAGAACTTTAGCATAAAATTTTCCTACCTCCATCCCTCTTCTATGAAAAGACATATTCTTGTGCCTTTTTAGGAATACAAACAGGATCAAAGTAAGCACCAAAAGGCAAAGTCATGATGGAATTTTATTCACTTATGAGAGATAAAATTCTAGTCTCAGTGCTTTAGGTAGAGTTTTCCTACTTTTTAGTAGTAGTTATGGAAAAATGGCTCAGATAATTATGCAATTGTAAACCTTTCAGGTAAATTATAGATACCGTAGGAAAAAGACTCAATCTTCAAACTTTTATCAGATTTATTTGGGTTCTTTACTGACTGTTTCTTAGACACACTCTCCTTTCTTTAAATTCTTAAATGCCTTAATCAAAATCTGTTGGCACTCAAAACAAAGACTGCTGCGCCGACCCAGTGACCCAGATGAACTGTCTGTCCCCATGTTGATCATGGAGTGCCAGTATTCCTTGCCCTTGTTAAGTCCTATACTTTTCTTTTCAGGCAAAGGAAACAGGGAGCAGGCAAGTTCACAGGAATCACTCAACACTGCTTTCAGAGAGGTTCTGTTGCAAAAGGAAGGAGCAGAGAGGAAGCATAAAGAGAAGGAAAAAAAATCTAATTATTTTAGATTTTTTTAGCAGGAAAAGGAGATTTGAAAATGAATGAATTTCAGCATTCTTCACAATAATCAGTAGTTAACAGGCTATAGTACTCTCCCCTCAACTAACCAAAGCTCCTGAAAGATCACTTCTGTAAAAGGCCATTTATTGCTTCTCAACTTTTCTTATGAGCTGTTACTCCTTTTTCTTGGAAATTTCAGATCCAAAAGAAAGCCCTTTGGAAAGCAGCTGGCTCATATTCTGTATAATGATGCTATTTTAATTGTTATTCTTATCGCCTTTGGAGTCATTCTGGCCTTTCTGGATTTTGTGTGATGTAGAAAGTCTGCTGCAATGCCTTTAGAGAAATAAGCTGAGCCCTAAACACATTCAAGATGAAAACAGAGAGAAATTCCTCTCTGATACCTCAGAGCATTCCACATTTCCAAAGGAAAAAATCAAAATCCCTGGAGAAGAGTGATTTTACCATCCCTCAGGTCAAGAGTGTATCTGTATATGGGAGAAAGAGATTCACTGGGATTCCTAACTGTGTTGGCTGAACTGTGAGTCTCAGGATTTGCTGAACAGAAATACATGCTTACAGTCACTTGTACTAAGGTCTGTTATCAAGATAAGTTCAGCTTAATCACATCATGTTTGGACATTTGAAAAGAAATCTTCATTGGTGAAGCACAGGCTGTCCAAAAAAGCTGTGGCTGTCCATCTCTGAAAGTTTGCAAGGCCAGATTGGATGCGCTGGGAGAAACCTGGTGTGGTGGGAAGGTATCCCTGCACATGGCAGGGCATTGGAACTGGCTGAGCTTTAAGGTCCCTCCAACCAAATTATTCTATCATTCTGTGATTTTGTCTTCTATAATTTGGAAGGGTCTCTCTGGAGGGCAGAACTAACAGCCTGTGTGAACAGGGAGATGGCAAGCTATCTCAGAGGCTGGGGAACAACCAGGCAGGAATAGGATTCCATTTAATACAGTGTTTTCAGAGATGCTGAACTACACATCAATGAATTTCCTTGTCCAGTCATTTTCTTTGAAGGGACAAGCCTAAAATAACTTTCTTTGATACAAATTCCCAAAACCAAGGCTTTCCTCACCAGTTCAGCAAGTGAGGAAAGCGGATCCTTAGTTTCTCTTGTCAGATATGTTTGTCTGAGCACTGTATTTTTGTAACCATAAACCTGTTCAAAAGTCTACTGATTCATTCCCATGTAGTGGAAGATTTCTGAAGGAAGCCCATGCAATATAAAGATGGGTCTGAGAGAAAAAAAAAATTGGTGGACACAAATGGAAGAATGAAGACAAAAATTATGACCATTGCTTTCATATACACAGAAGAAAAATTTTGAAATTTTGAAAAAATACTTGTTTTCAGACAGAAGCATGGGCCAAAATTGTTGTTTTAAGCTCAGAATTTTTTAAGATTAGATCAAAATTGACCCAGATAGCACTAGTTTACCCCTTTCAGCCCTGAGATAATTACTGAAAGCCATCTTGCCATTTCCATGTGGCTGAAAACTCACATTTTTCATTACTTAATATTTTTCTGTATTCACTAAGCATATCCAACCTTCCCTCAAGCTTATTTTCATGGTTTTAAAATTAAGAGAAATGCAAAATGTACCCCATCACAGATTACCATGATGTGGTGAGAGAGACATGTTGCTGTGTGTTATAAATGTCTGAAAAATACTCGTTAGTCAATCCAGGACAACTCTGAAATTAATTTTTTGAGGAAGAAAAGGAGGACTCTAGGCAATTCACAAAGCCAAGATACATACTTAAATGCAGTTTAGCAGTTGTAAAAAGAAACCAACCTAACAACTTGCTCACCTTCACACCTACATCCACCTTGAAGAAAAAACTCAAACCAGATAATTTTAATTAATCAATCAAGAATCTAATAAAGGAACAGAACTGACAGAACACACAGACAAAGTGTATTAAATTAGTCAAGCATACTGCTGGAGTAGGACACCATTTACACAGGCTTTGCACAGCTCAGTTCTTCTAATTCCTGCATCTATGAAAGAACCTGAGATTTTTATCGATTTTACCTCCATTATGAGGCCATTTCTCAATGAAGTGTGCTGGAGGACAGATTTACACTACAAACTCCAGCTCCTTACATATATTAGGATACAGAGTTCCTGCTTTGTCCCAGCCTCTTGCATTCCCAGCTGGCATTTGTCCAGCAGATCCCAGCACATATAAAAAAATTACTTCTGTAACTTGTCAGGCAAACTGTTCTTTTGAGAATATTATGCATTCAGTCTGAAAAGCTCTGATGAATTTGCTTATCATGGCACAGAAAATTTTCAGATTTGTGTTTATTTTAGGATTTTGAGGGTTTTTCATTCTGGGGTTTCTTTGGGGGGTTGGTTTGTTTTGTCTTGCTGGTTTGTTTTTTTGTTTTTATTTTTGAAATGCGTTATAATGTTCACATTCTGGTTGTGCTAGAGAAATGCGGAGTTTCATCAAGCCTTTCTGAAAAGACTGCACCATTCTGAAGATTGCTCATACCTGTTGTGTCTCTAACTTCCCATGTCATTTTCCTTCAAGTTCTTAAGAGAAGTGCCTTTAATGAACAGTTCAACTCCACGCAATTTTGGTGGAGAAGCCAATCTAACTCAACCAATTCCTGGTGCCAAAGATGTTCACAGTTAAAGGTGAAAACTATCTCTGCTGTGATCTTTTTTCCTCTATCAGCTTCTACTTTAATCCCAAATGTAGTTTTTAAACCATAAGAGTTCCATAAACATTTTATTATTCACATTCCTAAAAAAATCTCTAGCAAGACCAAATGTCAAATCTATGGTTTGAATAATACATCCACTAGCACAAAGATGGTGATAAAGTTAAGGGTGACATAAAACAGCAGAGACACAGGCTGGAATAAAACCATCACTTCTGTGTTTGAGGGGCCACAAGGGAAAATGCAGAAGCTGATGAGTCACACAGTGAGGACAAGGAGGCACAGGGAAAGCAAGCAGAGCAGTTGTACCAAGACCATACCCAGAGCTATTTTTCAGCATAAGTGACGGACCACAGAGCTGGAGGAGAGCAGTAGGCATGTGCTGTATACTATGCTACTGCTACCTAGAAAGCAGCAGTCACCTTAAGCCTCCTTCTCTGTAGCGTCAGTCTCCTGTAGCAACAAGAAGAGTCACAAAATTATTACCAATGGTAATAATTAACACTTGTTTTCTTCAAATATTGTGAGAACCTTAATTCTCAAGCATATTCAACTGCAACAACAAAACTGAGTACATAGAAACAGCATTGGTTAAGAATTTTAAACCATGTTAAGTTTTACAGATTTGCAAGTCAGCAAGGATTTAGAATTTTTCCAGCACTGGAGAAATCGATCCCTTTAATTTCTGGTGATTTGCAGGCCTGTTTTTTCCTCCATCAAAGTTTATGATTTTGGGCTTGGAAACTAAGCTCTCTTAAAAATCTGGTTCATTATGAGCACACTGTTGTCTGTACATCATCTATGATAGCTTTAGAATTCTCACTACATGAATATTCTGAATATGATGACATAGATTTTATTACGCTTTGCAAAACAGATAATTACTACCATACTGGGAACGAAAGGCAAAGGAACAGCTATTAATGGTCTAATGATTTACAGACCAGTTTTGCTTCCAGACAAGAAGACTCCAAACTTGCATTACTATTCATTAAAACTTGCAAGTTCATTAAAAACATGGTAAGATTTCTGTAAGTCTTACTGAAAATCAGTGACTCCCTAAGGTCCAAGCTTCAACGGGAATTCGGTAAACGAAATTCTTAGGCACTTTGGGAAATCCCACGAGGTCTGATATAGAAAACAAATAAATACTTTACCCAACTAAATGCATTTAAACAAAAAATCACTTTCTGGCTCCTAGCTGCTAAATGTCACTGTGAGATTTCCTGTTTAAATTGAAAATTCTTTCAGGCCCAAAATTTCTGTGTTGGCACATTGCTAGATCACCCCAGATTTAGCAACGATCCAGTCCTATCTGAGGGGCTAAAGAATCTGCATAGGCAGATTATGACTACTATGTAGCCAGGAGCCTTTGTATAAAAAACACTGAACAGCATGAAAGAGATGACAAAAGACCAGAAAAATGAAAAAAAAAAACTGAACTGACCTTTCATTTTGTCTTCTCCTATATAAACAATTCACAATGACAGTACCTCAATGTCTTCCACGTACAGTGGAGGCGGCATTACCCTGCAGCTGCATCTTGGAAGAACCAAAGATGTTCAGCTCTCCAGACATAAATATGGATATTCTTCACCTTTTTTCTTTTTCTGGGTCTCATGATAGCTCATTAGTATGCAGAGGTTTTGTATCCATTTCAAAGGCAGTAAGAGACTTTGCAAATCTTAAAGACCTCCTTCAGTACTAGAAAATTTCTGGCTTGTTTGAACAAATCCAGCTTTAAATACCTACACATATGGCTATAATGGAGGGTGATATAGGACTGTCCAACTGAAGTCTAGGAGCTACAGCAGTCCCTACCCTCTGGTTGTGGATAGCACAGCACTGGTATGTATCTGTATACTTTGCCACTGTTGTACTCAATGTTTTGCACTGCACTCCACTCTAGACTCTGGATACAAACTATACAACACATTAAGTGACATATGTGACTAATTGCCTTAAACGTTTGAATTGCATATTGCTTTTGGAAGTTGTGACAGATACGTATTTTTTTGTGAAACGAGATAAGAAGGCAGGTCAGCCCCAAATCAGACTGCATTTGCAGTGTCCTATAACAACTTTCCTGGAATGATGCAACTTTGATTTCAGAAGAGCTTCTCTGAACTCCCTGACCTAGGGTTCTTATACAGCTCATCCCCTAGTTACATTTCTATCGCTGCAGAACTAATCCATGGTGTACCATACCTCCAAATCTAGTGGTTTGGAAATTTCCTTGGCGCTTCTACAGGGCTCTCTCCTCTTTAATAAAGAGATCATGTTCGGTGTTCTGTCATCCCCATTGCCCTATTATTTTGGCTAGAAAAGAACAGGTTAGTCCAACACATTTATGTCATTAGCTGAAGATTTGTTTTTTATGATGAGTGGTATCATATAAATCATTTGCTAGATTTCAAAAGTAGAGTTAGTAATCTCTTCACCACTTCAGCTCAGTAGACGTGGATTCTTATCACATGGTGCACTTAATTATGATAAATAAGCATGGCTAAACTAAGCCCATAAAAGGCCCAGATGGATATCATATTTGCATTGTGACAGCATGCTGTGATGAAAATATACCATTTGGAGGGCCCCTTTGAAGCTGAGCTCTGGATCCACACTTAATCTGTATCGTAATAGAAGCTAACAGTAAATTCAGCAGCTCATGAAAAGCATATTGGAAGATTTTGGTTTCAGCAAAGAACCCCATTTAATTTGTGTAAAAGAGTACCGCTGCACCCCAGAGCCTGGGCTAGCTCTCTGTTGTTCCAGTGGAGTGACAAGTGTGGGGAACTGCCCTGGCTGGGTGAAGCCACAGGCAGAACCTTAGAGCTCTCCAAGATCTACACAGAAAGGCGGCACTCCTATGAGGCAGGGCAAGGACTGGGCACAGAAGCAAAACGAGACTCTCTGGTCCCGAAGTTCCAACAAACTTTAACACTGTCAGAGGGCCCAGGACAAGCACATCCCCGAACCCCGCTGTGAAGCATACCAAAACAGGGTGTGGATACAACTGGATAACCAATAGCGTAACGCTAGAGGTGGAGTTTTGGGGTAACAACCAACCCAGGATATGGGGAGGGGAGAAGGCTCACTAAGGGATTGGCTCAGGGAATGAATGACAAGGAACATTGACAAGGTTGCCTTGACAGGCAGGGAAGAGTCTGGAACAAGGAGAGGGGACACTTTGACGGACAGCTGGAAGGGGGAGGGCACAACTTAGGAAGGAACCAACTTGGGGAAAATGTGGGGGATAACAGAACAGACCATTTAACAATCAATCTTAATAAAATAAACACAAAACATGAACTGCAACAAAAGAGAATGGCATGAAAGGTCTGATATTGCTGGCAGGTAATTTTTTGGTCAGTTGCAATTGAGAACTTGGGAATGAAAAAACCTGATATATTGGTGTTATTCCAAAGTTCCAGGAAACTTAACTGATTGTCAAGTGTATTTATAATTGGACCAATTATAAATTGGTCCCTAAAACTGCTATGCAAGGTCAGGAAAAAGATGTGATTCATGTTAATAATATGACTCCATTGGGAAAGCAGTGATTTTATTCACTTCTGCTCATGAATAAATTAGATTCTTTAAAAATTCAGAGGAGACAACAAAATCATAGGAAAAATAGCATTTGCATTTAGAAAGATACCTTACTATTACAAGCTGAACATTGCTGAAGTTTTCTAAATCAAGTACAAAAATATCCTCTTACATAATTTTTATTTATATAGGAAAGCAAAAATAGGCAGTCAGTAAGAAGACAAATTTAGCATTTACAAAACAACTCTGAGATAACAGAAGTTAATTTGTTGTGCATTTAAGCCAATAGCAGCCAGAATTGTGGAAAATCAGTTGGAACACAATGCAGAAATACATGTGACATGCATGTTTTTAAAGACATAAGGGGCTTTTGTTGCCTTTCTTTCTTAATTTTTCAGTTTGTCTTGTAGCACTATAGTATTAGTTAATTGCTGATGTATGATCATCACTGTGCATTACTGCATGTATCAAAAGAGAAAATTATAATTTTGAAACATAGGTATTACTGCATGTATCAAAAGAGAAAATTATAATTTTGAAACATAGGTTACCTATATTTAAAAACATTTCCTGAAACACTGATTCTCCTTGCATTGCCTCAACCTCCTTTTCCCAGAATAGTTCATCTTGGCTTTGCATGGACTGGGTGGAGGAAGATCCACTAAATTTTGAACATATATGAGTTCTACATCTGAATGGATTTTATAAGAAATACAGTTCAATAATTAAGAAGCAATTGTGTGGCGAATTTTGGGACACAGAATTACAGCTAGGATATACAAATGCAAAGCAATTTTTTAAAAGTCATTGACATGTTTATTTTGTCTATATAGCTCCAAGGGTCTTCAAAGCACAGTATGTTGTCAGATTGAAAATCAAAAGCAACACACACACCACACCCCCCCCAAAAAAAAAAAAAAAAGAAAAAATGAAGGAAAAAGAAAAAAAGCTCTTTAAATTAAAAAAGATCTAGTAATCTAAAATAAAAAAGGAATTCAACAACATCTGACATGATGGATAGACTTGCGGTTTTGGAGTTAATTGAGGCTCAACTTTAAAATATGTATCAAACTAGATGAAAAACTCAAAAAGATTGGAGTATTCACTTTAAAAGCCTATATTCAAGTTCTTCCCCGATTCATAGTTATGTTTTTAATATCAAAGGGGTCAGAGAGAATAATCTGAGAAGGGCTTTCTTCCAAATATCCAGTAACTTTGTATTACAAGATATTTACTGGGGTTTTTCTTACATGAGGGGTTTTTTAATTCATAGAGTTGAGGGAGGACTATATCATAACTTCCTTTTATACTATTTTTAATGGGGAAGAGGAGTTGGAGATCAATGGTAATCAATGACGCCAATGGCATCAATGATCAATGGCACTGATGAAGAATGGTGAAAGCTGTGACACACAATTATACTTCAGACCCTCTGTCAAAGTTACACTGTGGTTCTCGCTCAGATGTTCTCTACAAAGATCTAAGATGATTTTCAACTATGAATGATGGGCTACTTTTCTTATTTTTGAACTCTGCTTTATGCATCCTTTGAGGCATACTGGATCGCAGATGGCTCCAATAAAATCTATAATGTGACAAGGTTGCAAGGCTTTGAGGTTTCCAACATTTGAGTCTACCTCATTTGCCAACTCAGCCCTGCATATTTTGCAAGGGCCAGTCTCTATCCATATAGAAACAATTCCTAATTTTATTTCTAACTACAGAGAATCTGTCTCCACTCTAGATGACACCCACTTGTCTTTGTTTGAAAGACAGGTGTCTCCTAGGGAAGGCAGAAGTCTCCCTTGGAATGGAGGATGTATAAACTCCCTCCCTCCGAATTGTTATAATTTTGAAATTAAGGGGCTCTCAGGCAAAGATATGGGAATAGCAATAACAGTTCTTTACAAGTGTGTACAACAAGGCAAACAAACAACAACAACTACAGCATTAACACCAAACAGAACCAGGAACCCACTCCCAGCCTTTTCGGCTGCGACACTTTCCCCTCTGGTGCAGTTCCGGTCACAGCTGGCAGCTGCCGGTGGGCAGGGCAGGTGCGGTGATTCCCCCACGCCTGCAGGGGGCGCTGTGGTACGAGCTCAGGGAGGACGCTGTAATGACGGCTGGGCCCAGACGGGAAGGGATGGATGAGAGTCTTTCTTCTTAAACCCCCTGGGGCAGTCCATCGCGGTGCCCCAGCAGGACCCTTGGAAGCAGCAAGGTG
The DNA here is from genome assembly GCF_037042795.1 of Molothrus aeneus. Lineage (NCBI taxonomy): Eukaryota > Metazoa > Chordata > Aves > Passeriformes > Icteridae > Molothrus > Molothrus aeneus. The sequence goes on along the minus strand of NC_089680.1, from coordinate 58,258,223 downwards.
GGACAGTGTCAATGAGCAGAAACCCCAAGGTGGTGGACAAGATGTGTCAGAAGCTCTGTGGCGGTAGTTGGAACTGCAGGATGCCCTAGCAGGGCAGGAGATGTGGGGCCCAGCAGCAGAAGAAAGGCAGCTCCCAGCTGGGTTATGGTGGTGGCAGTGAAATCCTTTCCCCAGGCTGTGGGTCTGACTGTCCTCCTCTGAAGCCCAGAGAGAGAGAGTCCCCAGCTGCCCCGATCCCTTTTTCCTGCCTCTATTTTCACGGTATCTCTATACCTCCGAGAGAAACTCCCGAAAACCGTAGTTCCCCCTCCCCACTCTGTCAAGCACTCAGCCACCAGTGCTTCTTAGCAACTCAATGGGAAAAAACTCCTCAAGTAACAAGGAAAGAAAAGGAAAGTAAAACCCAACCCCCAACACCACTCCAGGCTGATTTTATTCAGTATTTAAGTTTGTCCATATTTAGAAGTGATATAAAGAGTTTTTATGATCACTCTAAGTAATATAACAGAAGTATATGCTACCTTTATATATAGTCTTTCCTGATTGCTGGTTTATTGGTTTTCAATTAATATTTTTAGTATTTCATAATAGTGTTACTTAGGTGATGTTATGGGTTCAAACTAACATTACAGTCAGACTGAACGCAAGTGACAGTGTAGGTTCATCAGCAAGCTTCCAACTTATCTGTAGACTGCAAAAATGATAGTGTAATATATGTTATGAAACATTTCATGCTTAAAGAGACAATGTATTTTATAAGATTGTAAAATCCAAACGAGTCTCTCGTCACAAGCAGGCCAGGGACAGATGTCTACTTCGGAATTTTGAAATTCCTGAAGGCAGCAGGAGAACAATACCCCTGTTTACCCATGAATAGATGTGGCCAGTGCTTGTCATCCTCCGGGGCAATCAGGAGACACCCAAGGGTGATCATCGCTTGATTGATACCATCGATCGAGAAAGCAGAAGTCGCCAGAAAGATACATCTGAATACACGATTTCCCCTGACATGATCAGCACCTGCCATTACACTGGAAACAGCGATTGTCCAGCCCAGCACAGTGAAAGAAACTCTCATACATATATGGGGTTACAAAAGAAATCGGGGCACCTCTGCCTCAGGCATAAAAAACTGTATGAAATAGCCACGCTGGAAACGGCATGTGTGAACAGAGGGGAAATCGATGCGATAGAGGTCTGATCTAGGTTTACCCAGCGCTGATCCCGGGCTCGATGCTGTCTCTTTGGCTGTGGGTTTTTGAGGACTGTATTTTGGTTGCGAAAATAAAATCTTTCACGTTTTGATAATTTGGCTTTTCGATTGATCATTTATAACAATAGTGATTTTTATTGTGGTAGTAGTGATCTCTTCTGCTGGAGTTTACAGGCAACAACTGAGCCTGGTATTTGCCGTATTTGTACCTGTGAACACAATAGGAATGCATGTTGGTGCAGAATGTGAAATCAGATTTGCTTTCAGACAGTTGCAGTCAAAGGAAAATGTAAAAAAATCATGCAGAGGTGGTACAGGCTTTTTAAGAGGGCACAGAAGGACATTTTGATGTTGACTGCAGTTAAGCAGTGTGAATTGTTTCAGTTTCATGAATAAACCATAGTTAGCTTGTACCTAAATTTTTCAGTAATTGTTAGTGTATTTTATCAAGCTGTTAAGAGAATAGCGCTTGCCTTAGTTCTGTCTCTGTTCTGCAAAGCAAAGTAAATAACAGATATTTTTTCTCCTTACTCTCAAAATGATTTGCACAATACTAAATAGGGAAAAAACCACAACACCCCCCTATAAAAAAAAACAACACCAAGAAACAAAAAAAACCTCACAAAGCAAAAAAACCCATGAAACTTTAAAGAATTTGCATCACTAAAGAAAGAAGCAAAAACTCCTGCCTGCATCTCATGTAGCTAGACATGGAAAATCTCTTAATAGATAAGAATGTACAAAGTAAAAAGCAGAAGTGATGGTTTTCCTTTAACAGGCATAGAAACAAAAGTACCTTCTTGCTTATAAAATCGTGTCTGTGGTAGAAATGTTAAAAGAAATTTTGCAAGAAAAAAGCAGGCATAAAAAAAATCACACTCTTAACTGACATTCTTATGTGAAAAAAATTTTGCAGAGACTCCTGACTGACTTCTAGCTGTTTCTTAGGAAACCCAAGGTCTAAAGATGGAAGACCTAGAGAACTCTAAATTAGTCCAATTAAGATGTGTGAATATCATTTACACCTGTTACCTCTTAGCAAGAGAGGCTACAGCCGGAAACACACAGCATATCTCTCTACAGAGAGCCTTTCAAAGAGAAAAGGTTGATTTTATTTGAAGCATGCAGCTCCTTAGCCAGAAAAGAAAAATAAAAATATATGTAGAGTGTTTTATAGGGACTAAAATAATAGTTCTCCTGCTGTGTGTTCTCACTTTGAAACAAATGGAAAAAAACAAGACAATGATTAAATAAAACTCCAGATTATTGAAAATATTTTCTATAAGAAAGTATATAAATGCAAAACATGTCATTCAAAAATGTGAGCCAAAAATATGCTTAAAAAATAGACTTGCAGATTTTTCATTGATTGCTAGCAGGCACTGGTTACAAATTTTGAAATAATGAAATTCTGCTTTAAATTTTCACCTGCAAATGAAAGAATTACTTGTTTGAAGACACTAACTGCTTTCCATTTTAGAGGCCAGATACAAATCAATCAACTTTTACAAAGTTCTTCTAAGTAAATATAAATGCCCTCCAGTTACCCATAATGTCAGTTGCCTAAACTTAGTCTCCACTGTCCTTGATCTTTATCTCACTGCCTGTTCTGTTCTTGTGGCCTTCCCCTTATTCTCCATGAATCTCTTTGTTGGTACAGCACCTAGCGCCAGGGTGGTAATCCATGAGTGAATCCCTAGGCAACAAGGTAATCCATGTAAGCTGTTACACAGCTTCTGTTTTAACAGGACTCTTCAAATTATCTCCCCCAACACATCCCTTTTGCATAGGCTGGTGCACTTTTATTAGGAGATAAATATATCCAAATATCAAGCACCTCAATGTTGTCATAATTCTAGGTAGTCTCATGAAGCATATTTCTTGTTGATACACTGCCAAAGACAGGGGAACGCATTGAGCATACAAGGAGATCAGGAGTAACTGGGAAAAACAAGTCATGATTGTTGTCATTTACCAACAAGGAGCATTTACCGACAAGTTTATTCTTCTTTCTGGCTTATCTGCTCTGAATTTTTAGAAAAAACTGATTGTCTCCATGGTGGTCAGTGCACTATTTACCATTTGGGATTCATGAGTACAACAGCCTCCGAGATGGTATCATTTCAAAGAAGAACATCTGGCTAGATCAGAGCTGGAACAAGCACTTTGCACTGAAACTGTTTCTGTGCAAAACCATATGACCACTGTGTTCAGAAAAAGAAACTGCAACAAACAACAAATAAACTCCAACCAAACAAAAATACACAAATAAGAAACAACAAAAAAAAGCCCCTCCAAAACAACCATACAAACAGAAAAAAAGGAACCTAACCCTTCTTTTTTCTTTAAATATATATTTTTTAAAGTCAAAAATTCTGAACTTGATATTCAAGGAGAAAAATTATTAGAAATAATTATATTTTTCTGACACCCTTACTAGGATAGTAAAGACAACTAAATCAATCAGCTGAGAAGGGACAAGGACAAACTGGAAGTGTGTGGGGGAGAAAAAAGTGAACAGCATATAGAAATGATCCTCTATCTACCTTTGTTTAGAGTGCAAGTCTATTACAAGTAAGCCTTGAGCAACAGCTTTTTGCACTTGCTTTATGGTCTTTTGAAAATCTCTACCTTGAAAAGTTATGTGCTTCTGTTGAAAACTTGTCTTTTTAAATGAAAATCTCTTATTGTTTAAGCCTGAGTCACAAGAAATTTACTTCTGGTTTTGGGTCAGAGACAGAGACAAAAAGACTTATACTATCCAAAATTTGAATTTTTCACCGTCTACATTAAACTAAAGACCAAAAGCTGCTCTAAATAGTGGGTTTTTTCTATGTCATTTGATCCCAGGAGGCTTGATCTGCCCACTGGCAAGGCTGAGAAGGGAATAGATAAAGTTCTCATTCCCTAGCTTTGCAGAATTTCACATAGCACCATTGTGAGAGCAGGAAAAGCATGTTTCTGATCTTCATGTCTTGTGAATGAACCTTAAAAGAATTTTAATGAAAATGTGATTCAGCAACCTGTTCCCTTGAAAAATGCAGTCATACCTCTTGATTTTTTAATGTATGAGAAAGATCTCCTATTTCCACTTAGGCTACTAAAGGCAATGACTCATAGCAGTATTATTTTTGTTTAGTAAGTCATCATATAGTGCTTATCACTGGCATATCACTTTAAAATGTCTGGATTTGTAGTATTACCCTCATATTACAAAAAAATATTTGTGGCATGGACATAACAAATAACTTATCCAAGAATATATGGTATTTCAGTGGGAGAACACAGAGATCGATATTTTTTCTTCTTACAAGGTATTTAATTATTTAGGCTTGACTTTCACATGCGGTGTACTTTCAAAAGAAGCACAGGAAAAAACACTTCTGTGTCGGGGGGAGAATACTTCCAGGGGAACTTTTCTGGTTGATTGGTTGGCTTTTTGAGTTTTTTGGTTTGGTTTCGGGTTTGGTTTTGGGTTTTTTTTTTTTTTGTTTGGTTTGTTTTTTGTTTTTTGGGGGTTTTTTTTGTGGTTTTGGTTGGTTGGTTGGTTGGTTGGGGGTTTTTTTGTTTGTTTTAGTTTTGTTTTGGATTTTTTTCTTTTTTGGATGTTTTTTGCCATTCAGACACTTCTACATATTTGCTGTTAAAATTTTATCATCATGTGACATGAAGATGGTAGAATGGAATTTTCTCAGTGTGAGAAAGGTCTGTATTTCTAATGCTTTTAGGTCATGACTGTTCTGAACTGGCTTCTCTTTTGCAAAAAAGCATGTAAAATCATCTTTCCATGTGCTGCATTTATGGATGAAAATCAGCCTGGATGCTGTTTTTGCTTTGAATTGATTGCTCTTAGTTTGCAGTATGCTCAGAACCTAAAGTCTGGCAACTGGGGGTTTTGGTCCAAGTTTAAATTTCTTTATATGTATGTATAGTTCAAATGAGAAATTTCTGGGAGTTTGAGCCCCGAACTTGAGCACTTTGTATGAACACGTAGTGATGAAACTTCTGTAACATGTAAATTTTTTGAGCAAAAAGGAGAAAATCTTCTGAAATATATGAATGTTCATTCTCTTAGATATGGTCTAGGATAATTTTCTAAGTTATCTAAGTTATTTGAGACTGAGTTCCTCTCTTGATTTTTTTTGTGTTGACAATAATGTGTTTTAGCAGAGTACATGAAACTAGCAATTACAAAGCAGTTCCTTTTTAGAAGGATGCCCATCAGAGTGCACAACAGTAGAAAATAATAATGTTTGAAAATGTACAAGTAAATAAAATTAAGAGTCTTCTCCCTTGGATGTCATTCACACTGTGCTTTTCACTTGATTAAAAAAAAAGCTTCTTAGCAAGATTTTTCCAGCCTAAGCAGTTGGTGTTATGGTGTTGATGGTCATTAGCAGGATGTAGAATTGGCCAGTGAAATTTATTTCTGCAGCAAATTAAGACACAAGATTTTAGAGTTTGTGCTTAGCAGAGTCTACTTCTGACAGGATTTTGCATAACTGTCTTTTGTAGTGAGTAGAAAAGCAGCAAAAGAAAAATGGTGTGGAATGCCTCAGCCTCTCAGCTCTCAGAAAGAAAAGTACTTTCTAACCCCAAAGAAATATCTGAAATACTGACGGTGGCATAGCAGATGAGTAGGTACCAACACATATATCCCCTGAGGTTTATAAGATGAGCTGTTACCAACAAGGTCTGAGGAGACTGATATAGGTAGTTTCTACATCAGTGGATTACCACCCGGAGGACTGTTTTTCTTTTTTGATGGAGGGAAAGAGACCCCTGAAGTGTCTTTGGGGTCAGGGCTTTGGGGTCCTGCTGATCCCAGAGGGCCACATAATTGTTGGGATTGGAAGGGACCTAAGGCCATCATCCAGTCCAATGCCTTTGCTTCAGAGGGATTTGGTACCTGGTTGCCCATAACTATATCCAGTTGAATTTTTAAAATCTCCAAAGAGAAGATACTCCAGAATCCCCAACCATGCCAGTGTCTTACCACACTCACAGTAAAAATAATTTCTTATGATGAAGTGAAATTACTTGTGTTTCAATGTGTGACCATTGCCTCTCATCCTGTCAATGGACAACACTGAAAAAAGTCTGTCAATTTTTTTCATTGCTCTTAATATTTCCATGTCTTTCTTGTACTGGTGAGTCCAGCACCAGATCCAGAACCTCAGATGTACCTCAACAGTCTGAACAGGAGGAAGGATCACCTCCATCAACCTCGTGGCACTGCTGCCAGGTACGATCCAACCTGTTCCTGCCCTGCTGTTTTGCAAGTAAGGTGATATGTTAATAACAAGAAAACAGCATCTCTATGATGTACCATTTTGAACTTCAGGAAAGACTGCTGCAGAAACAAAGCAAATCGTACTTTCTAAGGAGATAAACTGGGGAGAGATGCCTTAATTCTATGCAAGAATGGATGTTCTACAGTGATAAAGCATTTAACTTCATATTTGACTGACAAGACCACTTTTAAAATAAAATAATCATAAAACTCTCCAGTGTTTCTGTTAAATTTAAACAAGTGTCAATTCAGCCTATTGTAGTCCTTATCTCTTAGATCTACTCACAGAAAATTATCAGTTCCATTACCCTACACTGCTTTGGGCTTGGACTCTCAAGCACCCTGTATCTGTGTGAAGGAGAGGGGGAAATAAGTGGTACTATAAAGCCCAAATGTGAAAGAAAAGGTCAACAAAGAGTTGGCCCAGAGAAATGGAGAACCTTCAAAGAAGGACCTGTAAATAAGAGATACAAATTATACCACTTCTAATGTCTACTTTTGGATGGAAAGGTTTGTCTTGGTCTTTGCTCACACCTGTGCTTGAAGGCAGAATCTGGCTTTCATCAATGAGTGTAACTGCCCGGATTCCCAGATAGTAGGAAAAATTATTATAATGTTTTCGTAATCTAATTTAGTCGGAAACAGGCAAGATGGAAAAAGTAAGCATAGGTTAAAAATTACAGGAAGTATTTTCTAGTTTACTACCAGTGATACTTCCATTTTGGTTATTTAGAATAATTTGACACAGATAGTCCATGATAACCTCCTATCAAATTTTGTTAGAGATTATTACCTCCAGCAATATATGTGCTGCAAGACATACATAATTTTGTTACTTGCAGACATTTTATAGCGTGTAACCTCTAATATTAGTAATATTTTGACAATATGAAATCTTCAGGAATACAACTTAAGCCTGCTCAAATATAATTTGCTTACCATGTGAAATATGCCTGTATCCATGGTGGTGTTTGGGAAAAATCAGGTACATTTCTTACCAGCACAAATTTGTGGTCTCTTAGATTATTCTGTTACTGCCCAAGCCACTGTGGTGTGTGAAAATAGTGTTTTGCCAGCGAAAAATGCCCATCTCCTTTTACTTTCTTAAAGTTATTAACACATGTCGCAGTTCTCCAGGAACCTTGAGGAATGTCTTTCGGTGAGGGAATAGTCTGAGGACATTTCTAGAGGACATTTGAAATAATTCCAAATAACAGGTGGAAGAAGCTGTGAAGTTTCTGTCTCTGGATAGGGACCTCAAATGCCTTCAGGGCAAGTCTGTGGGTTCACCTGATCAGTAACACCCAAAAAATATGCTTGTATGAAACACAGCCTACAAATCAATAGCAGAAATCTTAGCATTTGCTTTCTATTTATTTTGTGGGTTCTCTGAATTCTGTCACATTGATTATTGGGCAAAGATTTTTAAAATTGTCTTGAAAATTTTATTTAGAATCCCTAGTTGATTTTGCACTCTTCTACATGCATGTTCCAGGTTTCTTTAAATGAATTTTCATCTAAATGTAAGCTGCACCACATGTTATAGCTCCTAATATACTTAACATCAACATTGTGCATCTTATTTCCAAAGAAAAGCATGTTTGCAGACTGGTTTCTGAATGGCTTATTTCTCTTTGCAGGTCTGCCCTTGCATATGAGCATGAGGTAGGAAAACTTGGTGATACAGCCAGGGACAGTGGACTGTAAGATTACAAATCCAGATAAATACAAGCCAAAGGTATGAAAAAAAAAAAAAAAAGAAAGAGGAGTTTTGAGCCAAAAAGTCAGTCCTGTACCTACAGTTTAGCAATGCTTCCAGAGCTGGATTGGAATTGGATACCAGTAAATATTGGATAAGAGGGTAAAGATAATAGAGAAATATAGGCTTTTGGAAAATTTTAATGCTAGCCCTAACCATTTTAGACATTATTTAAGACTTAAACTTGTCAGTTTCTAAAGCTGCAGAAATGCTTAACTGCCTTGTGCTTTCTGTTGACCAAGATATTATCCATTTGGCAAAGGACTTCACCATGCCTTTCAGAGTAATGACCTGGAAGATTTTATGATCCAAGAAGATGTGAGGCAGAAATAAATCATTACCAAATTGCAAATTGGGTGTCCAGTTATGAAAACATTTTTACATCTTTTTAAAAGTCATAAAGTGCTTGGATCTATGTGGTGCTTCCTGCAAACTCATAAAGCTTGGCAAAAAATCTGCAAAGACTCTGAGATTCCAGACTGTGTTTTGGAGACAAAGTAATATTTGCTAATTAATGTTCTGGGAGTTTCCGTCAGGAAATCATATTTCCTTTCTTCATTTTGTTGATCTCTCCCTCCAGATTGTAATGAAAAAATTCAGCTGGTCATCAACAATGTAGATTGTTTCACATTGGATTTTAGATTTTCACCAAATACTATATCTGTCCTTATTCTTAGAATATTTCCAAGGGATATTTTATAATCCCAGATTTTAAATCACTGAGGGAACTATCTTATCAAATAAAATCCTTGTTTAGTCTTTTATGCCTTGATTTGTAAAGTCCACATCTGGATGTTTTGCTACAAAATCAATGAAAGGAAGTAATTCTGTTGTTGACCATTTTAAGTACAATTGAGGAAATAAGTACCTGCTCCTCATTTTAAAATTTTTCTTCTTTACATATTTAAAGGAAATAATAGTCTCATCCACTTATTTTCTTTAAATAGTCATTTTAATGCTTTTACACAGTACTGTGGCAGAAAGATAATTGGTCCTAGAAAGTTAACAGATTCCAGCATGCTCCAGCACAAAGCAGTTGCTCTTCACATAGCACCATATAACTTTTGAATGTTTTTTATACATTAGCGGCAAAAAAATCCAAGCCATTTCAGGGATAAGAATAAGAACATGGAAATAAGAAGAAACTCCTTCTGTGTCAATAGACAGATGGGTCCCTTCAGCCTCCTGATTTACATAAAGAGTTCATCCCATGTAAAACTTACTTTCTTTAAGAAAAAGAATCCCAAGTTGGATTTTAGCATGTTCCTCCAAAATTAAATCTGGAAGTACTTTATATTCTAACAGGTAAAAAGCTCTCCAGCACAGTGCTGGCTGGCTCAAATATGCTGTGTGATCCTCAAAGAGCCTGCTCTGAGCATCATGGACAGAGAGTGTAGCAGCAGGCTCTGGGACGGTAATCTGGTGGAGGTCCAATTTCCATCCTGTCTTAGGATCAAGGGATTTCTACACCTCTTTCACTAAATCTTGCAGGTCTACAATGCTTTTCTTTGGAACTCAGCACTGATGATCCACCAGTGGCTAATAAATTCAGGAGCAGCATCCCAGCTAGAATTTCCAGTTCATTAGTTGTAAAATATTGGCTAGACTTTCATCTGTAAAAGGAGACCCTGAAGTATATCCTTGAAGAATATGGAAGCAGCGTGTGGTGAGGTTTTTTTGCAATTGCCAAAGAGCTTTAGGGCCATTCTCTGATCATAGCAACAGTTCGAATGCTGAAAGTCTGCTTAGCTCTGATGAATGAGGCTCACATACAGCACACAAGAATGCTTTTGTGAGGGAGCTGACATCCTAAAAAAAATGTTGATACCCAGTTCTGCAATGAAACCCTTTGGTTAAATGTTGATATGCTAATTAATCTTGCTACTTTCATGTCAATCACTATTCTGGTGATTGTCAATGGATTTCTTTATTTTTTTTCACAATGCCTGGAAGGTATGAGGTAATATATACTGAATTACTGCTGGTAATTTTGACATGATAAAGTGTGACCAATATTCCTGACTAGAACAATGGAAAACTTAGATCTTTAACTTTGATTGTGAAGGTGCACTCAGTCTTATAATCAAAAAATTCTCAGTAGGGTACCTGATTTTCCTAAAATAGAACATTGAAGTGAGTGTTGCACTTGCAGTAAAAAATGTGTACTTCCATGTACTTTGTTCTAATCTACCATAATAGTTTAACCGTAGTGCCAATGTTTACCTGACATAAATTTATTAAGAGAACTGATTTAGGGAACTATCCGGTGTTATTTAAGAGAATTTTCCAGTTATCTGATGTCCAAAGAGGCCCTAAGTCAGGAAAACATTACTGAGTACTAACTGACTTATCTATTCTCACAAACATTTTCTTAGGTAATTAGGTTTAGTGGATCCCTGCTGCAATTTAGGAGTCAGCAGACTAGTTCCTCTCTTGCTGATCTGTAGCGTTCTTTCTGAAATCATACTTATCACTTTTGTTAAAGTAACTGTCTCTAAAATGTTTATGTGTTTGCTTTAGCTAGAAGTAATTTTTGTGCAGCTTTGAAGTGTGATAGTCAATTGTTGCAGTCCAGCTCGCTGCAACCCAAGCCTGGTCTAGTCAGGGGGAGCATGGCAAAACAGGGGGATGGGAACAACGGAGTTGCCCAAAAAATAGAGAACTATAATAGTGAAATAACAAATGCAGAAACTGCACCATCTGAGGGGCAAGATCCAAAGATGAGGGTGTGGCAACGTAACAAGATACAGGGCTATTCTGAGGGTAAGGTCCAATCACAAACATGAACTCGGAACATGACCGTATATGTGACAGGTCCCGAACCAACAGAGAACAAGAACCAGAAACGTGACTTATTACAAAATAATTCCATTAACATACCCTTAACATACCAGCTCCTATGACCACACTCTTCTCACCATGACTTGACCAGATATCTTCCTTTCCCATGGTTTCAGGTTGATACTTCCTGCATATGCTATAGAGGCTAAGCCACTATTCATCCCAGCAAGCTGTGTTCCCACACTCTATACTAAGTTAATTTACAATGAAATGAAGTGACAGGCTCACTATAGCTGCCTTTACTAAAACTTTCAGTCTTTCTGAGAAAAAAATGCATTTGTGGCTGCATGTGTCTACCAAAGAGCTGCCTTTTGGTGCTTTGGTTCTGATACTAAGGATAATGCTATTAGAAACAAGAATATGGATGCAAAGCACTTCACAGATACTGTAGCCTATCAGACTATCCAAGAATCTTAAAAAATATCTTTTAATTGATGTGGTCACCTCATCAATTGACTCTTCGTAATCTTCTAGGTATTTTACAGTCAGCTATCAGAAATGTAGGAAATGGTGGACCATTTTCTGTCACCTTGCAATCATACATGACAATCATCATTGAAGGTCAGATCCAGAAGGTACTCTTTTTATATAAGAATCAAAATTTTTGCACCTATATGATGACACAGTCAATTTTTAAAAAAGTAATCTTTGATTATTAACTCACATTTAAAGCTTGGTTACCTCCTGCTTAATTATGGTACCAGTCACAGCAACTGAAAATTATTAATTCTCTATAAGTTATTATTCTTACCTAGAAAGGAATTGGAGCAGTATTAATTGCTGAGGTGAAAAATGAAATAAATATATTTACTAATAGACCCTGCCATGATGTGCAGAAATATTGTCACAAGGCTCTGAATAATAATAATTTATTAATCATTATATGCTATAATGTAAGTAATAAAAATAATAATAAAAAATTAATAATAATTTAACTCAGAAAGGCACTGTTGCCTGAATCGAGAAAGAAAAAGCACTTTCCAGATAATATTAATCTAGAAAATATAAAAAACTGTTCTTTAATGGAAGCTTCCAGGTGTCCCCGTAGCTATGAGCACATGTGGAATCAGATTTGTACAATTTTTATAAGGTTAATTAATTAGTATATCTAACAAATATTGTCCAAGTAGAGGAGCAGTTAGTTAGGCAATTTCCCCTAGATTCTGCCTTATTGGAGCCCCCCATATCTTTTAGCCCTACATTTCATTATGTCTATAATGTGAGGTGCAAAACAAAGTGTCTTTGCTAGACTAAACAGCAAGATTAAACAGAACTCCAAGAAGGTAGCACAATATGCGAGAAAGTGCAACTACTATGCTAAAGTGACAAAGTGTTAGAAACTATGCAACTATGTATTAAAATCTATAAAGCTACAGTTATATAAAAATCAAAAATCTTTATGCATCAGTACCAGTCATATATTTACTATCATTGTTGTTTTGTCACACTTTTTCAGGGGAGAGAGGTGTCTGTCAGGGGTCTGAGCTAGAACAATTTCAGTTTAAAACAGATCATGCCCTAACAGGGTGGTTATTGTAGCCCACCCAACTATACTTTTCAAGTCAACACCAAGGGTGGGATTTGCTGGTGTGGATCTCTAAGAGCCCTGCACACAGCAGCAAAACCATTTGGTTGGTATGATCCTTTTTTTTCACCTTCTGGACTATTCTAGGAAGAGCACAGGAGATGAACAGAAGTCAAACTGATTATCTTAACAACTTTTTCTTGTGCTATTGTTTCTGATGCCTGGATGGATTAATATCCTAAGAGGTGTTGTGCCTTTCTTATAGCATGATAGCATGTTGTGTCACAGCAACAGATACATAAAATGAATCAAATCATCGACAATTATTTAAAAACATTCAGTCTGAACTTCTACTTCTTATCTCAAAGGGCCAGGAACATAGTTTCTTGCACTTCCAAGAAAATCCTGATTTCCCCTTGGGCTGTGCCATTTTTTGGCAGATTTGGGAGTAAAAACCATCCTGCCACAATCTTTAAAGGTTTTTTTTTTTTTTTTAAGTAAATTAAAAAGGAGAGTGAGGGGTGGATTAGATGGAAATTTCTCTAAATGAGTTACAAAAATGAGTACAAAACTCTAGTTTTGTATCCCACTCTGGGTATTAGTGTGGACAACAGTACCACACTGGCAAATATTGATACCTTTGGATGTGTGTTAGGAGGAAGAAGGGCTATAGAGAGTGCCAACAATGAGTATAATCACATCTGAAATCAGATCATCAGATGTGGCGAAGTGGGTCATGTTCTCTAGCCATGTCAATTTACTCATGGAGAAATTCCAGTCTACACTCTGGATGAGCATTGCAAGAGTCATTGTACAAAGAGAAATGAGTTTTCTTTGGAGTGCACCACCAAGGTAAAGGTATGGGACTGTTAATAGGTCAGTCAAAAGTCAATGGGTGAAATGTATCTCAGACCTTTTTTTTTTTTTTTGTAGTTTTAGAGGAAGAATTCATTTGGTGCATGCTCCAACTCTGAAGACTAACATAGTTTAAAAACTAATTACTTTACTCCATTATGGTTTTTATTGATTAGAGTTAAGGGGCTTTTGGGTGTTTTTTTTGTTTTATGAGATGGGAAAGGAGGGTTGTGTGGGGTTTGTTATTGTTGTGGTCTCTTGGGTTTGGTTTTTTGTTTTCTTTGTCCTAGAGGTCTCTCTCTTTCATGGACAAAAGTTTATGTCCATGGGTTTCAGCACACTTATATAAATAGTGAAATAGATTTTCAGTACAATCAAGATCATATTTCACACCTTTCCTTTATGTAGTTCAGCACTCAAACTGTGCAAGGAGAATGACTTTTATAATATTTTACATGTATAAAGGAAATATTCCTATAATATTGTAATGAAATATTTTATCTTGGTGATATATTTGAATAATATTTATTAGAGGATTTTATAAATGTCAGCACTTTCCAGTATTTTGGGGGGGTTTAGTCACACCCCCATTTAATTATAGAAAATATATCACCAGAAGATTTTCTTAACTCTATTAGCCAAAATTGTGAAACCTGTGTCTTAGGCAATGACAATATAGTTGTGTTATGCTGAGAAAATTAAATCCTGTTTTTAACAACAACAAAAAAAGTCAAACAATACATCATTAATTTAATTTCCTTCCCTATTTTTTGTTAATATCAAGTGCTTAGTACTTATGAGATAGAAAATGCTTTTAGTCGAAAACAGAAGGGGGTCAATATGTCTAAATGAACTGGAAAACACAAGGAAGGGCTCTTTGAGCAGTCTTTAAAGATAACTCAATAAACCTTTCCTAAGCAGTCATACATAGGTGACTAAAACTTTCATGGTTTGACGCTGGCGCAATGCCAGTGCCCCCATGAAAATATAGGCTCCCTGGTGTCTGCTGTGAGGTGTGACCAGGAATAGAGCAAAGCAGGCTCCAACTTAGGAATGGAGAAGAAAAACTTTATTAACTTACAACTATATATGGAAAGAAACACACACAGAGCTCAGAATTCAAATCTTCCAAAAGCATTCTTCCTTCCCCCCACCAAATTTCCAATACATCCATCCCTCAGATCATCAACTCTCAGTCCATCACCACCCTTTTGATAATCAATTCTCAGTTCATCAAGGAGTGTGGAGTCCCTCTTGTATCATAGGCTTCCCCTGGAAACACAGTTGAGACCTCTTGTGAGACCTCTTGGGTTCCGGTGGTGAAAGAGGTCAGACCTCCCCTGCCCTCAGCGAGAGAGAGAGAGAGAGAGAGAGAGAGAGAGAGAGAGAGCTGGCGGAGAAGGTGCCCAGCAGGGCAGCCGTGGGAATTCTGGACAGGCAGAGCCTGAGATTTTTAACCCTTTTCTTGGATGATGGGAACCTTACAAATGCTGATCCTCCTGGAGTTGAATGAGAAGAGAGATAGAGATGAGATAAGAGGAAATGGGCCACGAGAGAAGAATCTTAGGTTGGAGGAGGTGATGGAGTGGCCTTTGGCTGGACTTTTCTTGTATAGCCATAGACAGAACCATTTTTTCCTGTGATACAGAGACTGCATTTAGGGGAGGCAATGGCTCAGAGCCAAGAGACTGCAGTGATGTTATGTGAAGGAGTGTTTGAACAGAGACAGTGAGGAGGGTGGTACCCACCATCTTTGGGGAAGAAGAAGACCTCTGTTCTCAAGACCCCTTGGCCTGAGGGGGTGAATTTGGGGGGGACAGGTGTCCTGAAAGTGGGAGACTGTGCTTTTTTGGACCTGGGCAAAGCATCCTTAAAAGGGGAACCCTAGAACCAGCTCTGGTCCATGTGCAGTGGTGAGAGCACTGGGCAAGGAAGGAAGAGGTCATGATGGCAAATGTTCTCTGGGCGGTGCCACGAGTGACATGGAAACACAAGAGGTCTCAACTGTGTTTCCAGGGGAAGCTTATGGTACAAGAGAGACTCCTCACTCCTTGATGAACTGAGAATTGATTATCAAAAGGGTGGTGATGGACTGAGAGTTGATGATCTGAGGGGTGGATATTTTGAAAATTTGGTGGGGGGAAGGAGGAATGTTTTTGGAAGGTTTTCATTCTGAGATCTATGTGTGTTTCTTTCTATATATAGTTGTAAGTTAATAAAGTTTTTCTTCTCCATTCCTAAGTTGGAGCCTGCTTTGCTCTATTCCTGGTCACACCTCACAGCAGACACCAGGGAGCCTATATTTTCATGGGGGCACTGGCATTGCGCCAGTGTCAAACCGTGACAAAACAATTTGAAACATTTGCATAGAATGCTTCATCTTTGGTGTGTATAAATTTGTGAAAGAGACCAGACCAAATTTTTCCAATTCAGTATTTATAAATATGCTATTCGTCATTATAAATGTAAAGTTAAGCAAAACGTAATAAAAAGAGTAAACAAGCTGTAAGTTTTTTAGGACTCCAAAACTATGTTCTTCCTTGGTTTTTTCCTGCTCTATGGTAGTTTTTGGCTTTTGCTGCTTTTTTTGCACTGTCTTTGCAGTCAGCACCTTCTCCTCCACCTTTACACGCACCAGAACAGTTAAGGAAAGGGCAGGCAGCAGTAGGGCAGTAAAAGTTTTGGAGCTGCTTACACCAGTTGCATTCTTTGAAATCCATGGGGACAGCTGGGATTCACCAAGGTGAAGTTCTCAATGACAATGTTAATGTTAACTTCTGTCTCTGGAAGTAGAGGAGAGGAAGAGAGCCTCAACTCAGATCTGTGAGTGGAAGTATGTACTCTTAAAATTAATTTACAAGAATGTGATATACAAAAAAAATCATTGGGAATAGTCAGCATGCATTTACCAAAGATAAATTGTGCTAATTCAATTTGATTGCCTTCTGCAATCAAGTAGCTGTATGAACAAGGTGGAAAGTACTGGATGATCTCTACATCACTTCCCAAAGCATCCATTTGTAAAAGGAAAATTGATAAAAAGACCTAGGTGAATTAAAAATTTGCTTGACTGTCAGGTATGAATTGTAGCAATGGACTGATATCCAGCTACCAGACAGAAAAAAAGAGAGCACTCAAGAGGTCTTCTTAGGAATGATTAGTTGCACTTGATGACAGAGTGCACCCTCAGCAGGTTTATAGACCACACAGAATGAGGAGTGGTTTGCCCATTCTCAGTTTCTGGAAAGATTGCTCGGTGGGATGCTGAGCTGTTGGTTTTTTTTTTTTACTGTTGGGGGGAAAAGGATATAAAGGGATGATCTAATAGTTACAGAAAATTATAAATGCAAAATGCTGTTTCATGGACATTTTAAACTCAGCTAGGCAGTACAACACTAACTTGTTGAAATGACCACAAATTGTAGTCTGAGATATTCATATTGGACATCAGGAAGCACTGCTTCATAGGGAAGTTGTGCAGTACTGGCAGTGTGACCCAGAGAGCCTGAGGAATCTTTGTCCTTTGGAATTTTCAACACCTAACTAGGGAAATTCACAGTTAAGCTGATCCACTACTTATGATACCTTGAGCAGGGGATTGGAGGACAGAGCTTCAAAACTACATTTTAGAGGAAACAGTATCTCATCCAAAATTCTATGTCGAAAGGATGATTCTAAAACTATATTTATTCTAGCTGAATCATGTGTATTTATCTTCGGATAAATATAAGCATTATTTTTCAGTAAAACAAATACTCAGAAACTTGTTTACCATCTGCAAAATAATATCTGCAATGGCAATTTCTAGAATATTACACTCCTCTTTCTCACATATTATTACAAAGCTCTTCATGATTGTTTGCTTTGCTTTCTTTGTTATCTCAATGTAAAGCTGAAAACATTTCCTTTTTTAACCAATTAGTGTCAATTAAGATATGTCAGGACTGAAGAAAATAATTCCTCCTACAAAGTGTGATATGATACATTTCTTAATGAAAAAAATTATTCTGCAGTTTTTCTCCAAAGTACTGAGAGAGGCACGATACACCAAATCTACTAAGATCAGGCAATTTGCTCTAATTTATACGACACTTGCAATACTTCATACAAAAATTACTTTGAAATTGAGGACAGCTTAGTGCTTGTTATTTTCTACTATGACAAATAAAGGGTTACAAATAAGTTTGTGTACATAGTGGTGAGTGCCGCTACTAAGAATAATGATATTTCTGCAGAAGATTCGGGAAGAAAATATATTCATAAGAATTTAGAATATATTGATTTAAGGCTAATCTTTAATTTAAGGCTAACAGCACTGTTTGCATCTATGTGTGGAATTGATTTGCAAATTATTTTCAAAAGTACTCGTATTTTCAAGAGTACAAGATATTTTTCTTAAATGAACATTGTTGTTGCATTCTTGCATTGTTATTTGCTGTTGTGTAATTCTTGGGTTCAGAATCAACTGTATTACTGTCAGAATTCCATGGCCAAGTCATGAGAGATCAACACTAAACCACACTGAGTAATTTTTTTTGATAGGACAACACGATTCACATTTGAGGAGCTGGTGCATGCGGAAAACTACCTGTATGAGCTAGTGTCTACTTACAGATTTAAAACAAGTAAGCACAATTCAATTTTTGAATCAAAGCATTTTTGTGGTTAATCAATTTGCATCAATAAATGCTCATGAACCTCTAGTTCAGAAGTTTGTTAGGCTAAAGAAGTGAGTCTGCATCTCTGTTTTATGAATACATGTGTGGCTGGGAATTATGACAACCCAGTGAAACAAATGTCACTTTTTGAATCTAAAGATTTTTGACTTTTTGGCAGTCAGAGAAAGTTAACATAAATCACCTTTTTTAGTGCTTAACATGTATTTATAACCTGGTGGGATTACCTGTGCTCAGCTGTTTTCCTTACTTATCAAACATATCAACATATCAAAGAAGGATGGTTGTTTATCTTCTTGAGAGGCAGATAGCAATGAGTGGAATATTGTGTGATATAGAAGAGGCTTCTTAGAACATCTAGCTTTTGATGCTAATAAGGAAAGAGCATACTGCAGAATTTAGGTCTTCTTTAGTCTAGTGAATAACATAGGAAAACCATCCATAGACATCAGTGAAATGATGAACATTTTGGACAGAATTTTGTAACAGCACCTAAGATACTCAGATGCTCAAAATATGCCCTACTCATTAAAAATAGAGAATTATCTTTAAAAAGATATCTTTATTTAAGGAAACAAGAAGAAATGTAACATTTCTGCCTACAAACCTTTCTGTTTAACAAACTGTTATAAGGCTAACTTAATTAATTCTTCCTCTCAAGTAGAGGATGCAAACTGATTTATGTGTTTTTAGCTTTTATTAGTCTGCAGTGACTTAGTAAAGAGGAAGCTTTTACATGACGTAGTTAATGACGCTTAGTTAATGACACTCCACCCTTTCTTTTTAGTAGGAAAGATTGCAGCAATCTCCTAGCAAATGTGCATGATTTATAAGTCACCTTGTATTAACAATATAAATAATTTTCTAGATTTGATTTTTTTTAAATTTCTATTGACAGACTTAGGCTATTTTAATGCAGAGGTTCCGAACATGTGCCAGGATATCATGGTAATACCCTGAAAACGTCCCACAATATTGCAGGTTTCTCTGGTGTTTACCAAAAGCTTCATCAAAGCCGTCTTGGGCACAATTACTATAAACTTTTTAGAAGGAAGGAAAAATTATGCTCTATTTGACATATTTGTGCCATTTTCCATATTTGCAGGAATCCCTGCAAAAACTTTAAATCATTTACGATTATTTTGTTGTGCAGTAAATTAAAACATTAACAATATTTTATTTAAATTCTTACTCTGCTGCAAAATATGGTAAATATTACTTCTGGGTTAATGTAGAACAGAATCCTACTTATCCATACACTCGCTCTAGATGGGAATTTTTTTTTTGCAAAAATGAGTTTTTTATCAATAGCAAATAATTTTCAAAAATACTGGTGCCTTAGGTTTTAGCTTTTATATTTACAGATTTTCTACTGATTTAGTGTGTAGTTCTGATCTTCATATTAAGGGATGGTAAACTCTCTTCACAGAGTTGGTAGACAAAACAATTCCTTCCTAGCTGGTGACCAAGGACAAACACACCAATTCAGGCCCAAGAGCATAAATAATATGGACTGAAGAGAGAAAAACAAGAATGATGGGACTTCCTAACCTTAAGCTAGGAACAGGACAGTTAACTCCATTATGCTAATGGACCAGAACTTTTAAAAGTGAGAGGCATGTGACTAGTGGTCCATTTTGTAACCATTTTGGGTTCATCTTGGGTGTAGCCCTGGCTGGGCTCTTGTACTGCCCAAGGCATATCCATTGAGGCCTTTTAATAAATACCTACTTTGACTCCATCTAGCCTATGTTCTAGGTCAGCCTACAGAAGGCATCAATATGTGTACATATATTACATACTGTAACATATACATCATATACATGTATTTAACACCAGTCACACTGGAACAACTTGTATTGAGATAATAAGGACTTTTTCAGTAGAAGGACCCTTATTATAGGGAAAAGAAGACATGGTTTATTTTATCATGGAAGAAATGATTTATTTATCATTTATTATTTTTCCCATTTTCTTTATGTATCCCAAATTAGTGAAATCTCACTTCTAATATAGTTGTGTTCAGTCCACAGGATGCCTACTTCATTGACTTTTTGCCTTTAGTTCATTATTTTTACCTTGTGGCTATACAGATCACACTATAGCAACCACTGTGATTCCAGCTCATTGATAAGTGACATCCATTTAAATTCCTTTCCATCAACAGAGTGGACCAAAATTGTTGAATGCTTAATACGAGATAAAAATTACTCACAGTAAAATCACTTCTAATTTGATTTGTGAAGCAGGAGGGTGAGATGGTGAGCAAGGAGGCAAGTAGATGTGTTGGCTGGTATTTAGTGTCTAAGTGAGGAGGAACATCAGATGGGGATGTAAACTGACCTGTCAGAACTGCCTTACCTAAGACACTTTGATTTTGGCAAGGGAGTAACCATCACAAAAAGGGCCACAAAGGCAGCTGGAAATGGGAGCTTTCTCATATTTTTCAGCTTAGTCCATTGCAGCAGGTGAATCAATGACTTAACAGGCAGCTATTACAAGGGAAATATCTCTTTAACTCCTTGTGTTATTTGGTTTTTGGCAGCCTTTCTCTCTCTTCAATACATAAATCACAGTCATATATTCCCGTCTCAGCTTCACCCCCATGTATATTGGGAAATTTAACTCAACACCTTCAAGTTATATTAGTATTAGGATTATATGTTGAAGCACACGTAATGCTAATGAACTCCTTGTTAGCAAGTGTATTTTAATGTTATGCTGTAGTTATTGACAGGCATGCAGAAGCTCTATAATCTTACAGAAGTATGAAAAAAGGGCCAAATTAGCTGTCTTGGAGGAAGCACTTTCTATCTTTGTAATGAAGCCAGGATTGCTGCAAGTAGCTATTCACTTTGACAACAATTGCATTAAGATCAAAGGGCATATGAAAACCATGACAATATTACTATATTTCATGCACCATGAGGCAGGGTTAGTGTAGATTAGACATATCATTAGTCAAGGGGATCTTTTTCACTGAGAACTCTTGGCTGCTCAGTGTCTTTTTCTTCCCCTATCCTTTCCAAGTCAGTATGTGTTTAAGCAGGAAACAGATTCTTCCCCCTAAGACTATGACAGAAATAGACTATGGGTTTGAGGCTATGTCCAATCAGTGGCAATATGCATAGTAATATGTGGCACAGCTTGTGTAATGAAGTTCCCAGCATGCAGCCTGGAAAGGTATCCTCAAGTGTGCAGGGTGATTTATTTCCTCTGTCAAGACGCAGGACAGGCAGGACTTGTCCTTCCCCACAGTCCCTTCAAGAATACTCTGTCACCCCAGGAAGCTGTAATAGCTTATCAACACTCAGGCTTTGTTATATGGCTTGGAACCCTCTTTTAGCAGGGTTACCCTCTTGGTCTTTTCCATCATCTGCACTTGTTTGAGAAGTTGAATTGTAAGGAAGAATACCAGATTTGCACCTTCTATTTACATTTGACTTTACATTAGCATGGTGAGTGATCAATAAGAAGGTGCATTCACTGTGACCAAAGGGAAGAATCTGCTTGCAATTGGTGAAACACATTTAATTCCTGCTTTTTAATGTAATGACAGCATGCAGGAAGATCTTATAATGTTTGTATTAAGCTGTGAAAAGCATTAAGCCTAAGCAATATTTTTGAAATGGCTGTTTGCAAAGATTTATAGGATAGCAGAAGTCAATTGATGGAATTGACCAATTAATTAATTACTCCCCCCCCCCCAAATAACTTTTATTTGCTCATTCAATATACTAAAAAACTGCACTCTGATTTTAGACTTACCTGCCTTAAAGACATGACACTTGGTTTCATCTGATTGCAAAAGGTCACTAAGTGCTGTTGCAATAGCTTTACTTTCTGATATGCACAGTTCTAAATGTTTTTGTCAGAACTCAGAAATTATTAATTATATATATTACCAAACAGAAGATTGACCAATTTCTAATCCTTACTCTGTGTATAGATTTAATATCTTATTTCTTTTTGAAGTAAATTTTCCTGAGATTTCACCAGTGAGTGCATGCAGTGCAGTGCAGCTACAGTGCCCTGATTACAACAGCTAACAAAGAACACCCTGCCTAGACATGTGAATGGACTTGTACAGATGTTTAACAAAAAGATCTTGGTTTTGGAATTCCACTGGAGTGATTTTCCAAAATCTCTCTTTAGACTCAGTTGTACAATATCCTAATGTAAGTCATAGGGATTCATGTATTTGTCTCTGTAGTCTCTAAACACTAGTACTGCTGTACTAGTGCTGCTTTCTCCTAAGATATTTCTGCCAGTCACCAGTATTTGAGGTATTTGTAAAGATTTCTGGAGAAACGAATGCTGTATTAATGAATTATGCAGTTTTTGGGTGGCTTTTCAAATAGCTCGCTGGGGTAGTTGCTGAATTTCTATCAGTTGCTTATGTCTTCCTTTGCTATAGGACTGAAGTGCAAGCACCACTGCAATCTGGTTTTGTATCTTTGTAGCCTCAGGGGCTTTCTAGAGCTAACTTCAGAGAATGCCACCTTTTAGATATATTTCAGATCCAGGGGACCTACTTTTTCAGTTTTGGATCAAAGCCCTTTTTATGTGCTTTTGAAGGGTAGGGTGACACTTTTTTTTTGGTGATATTTTGAATCCCTTTCCACCACAAAACCTAACCGTCTTTCCCCATTTCCACCTGCTTGACTGTACAAAGCACCAGAAATGTGCTTGCCAACTCTCCAATTGTAATTTGACATAGGCCTTCCTTGCTCAATGCAATGTCACAGGACAGATCAAATGCGGGCACACAAGGAATGGAAGCATACAATGCTATTTGTTAGGGTGACAATTGGTAGTTGCATTTTTTTAATGATGTTTTGGTCATTGTTGGCCATATGTATAATCACTGTCAGCTGTGTTGAACATAGTTCATGCCTTTCTGGAAACACATAACAGTTCCTACATCTTCTAGAAAGTAAGCACTATGGTAAACAAGAGGTAAAACATAGAAATGTCACCTTAGTAGGTAACATGATGTTCTGAAATATCAGAATCCAGCTTTTATTAGAAAAACTCTAATTAAGAGAATATCATAACACAGTTTTGAAAAAAAAAATACTCATTCCTGGCATCTAGTACAGATTTATTCTTACATTTCACTGAATTAATGATACTAGAATGGTATATTGCTCTCTTACATGTGTTTTGACATATTTACATCCTTCACAGCAAATAAAAGGAATCTGTTGATTTTTTTTTTTTTTTGTCCCAAAGTGGGCAAAGGAACACAATATGTGTGAGAAATTATTATGAAGGATTTTTGTGGAACTGGGTTTGCAAAATTCCATCCTACTGAGAAGGCTGTTTAATAGCTAATTAGTTAGGGATAACTGGATTCACTTTATTGATGCTGTTACTGGTAAGCCCAAGGGATGCAATTTTAAATGAGGATGAAAAGCAGCCCTAGAAATGGGTGACATTTGTATCTACTTCTGAACAGGCAGTTCTCACTGAAACCGATAGACCTTGAAGAAGACAGAGCAGCCTAAATGTTCTCACTTCCATCAGAAATACAGAGGGACCATGACTCCTATAATTCATGAATCCTTCATGGGTTTCTCTTGGGGAGTGTGGTTCCATAGAAGGTAATGAAGGGATATATGCTTAAGTTATAATCTAATTTTCCAACTCCAGTCAGCCAATTTCCACATCTAATGAGATGCAGCAAGTCTGAAAACCTGTTGAGGATTAGGGAGAGAAATGGAATTACTCAGCCTGACTTTTCTAACCCTAAACATATCTAATTTGATTTTTCTTTTAAAATTCTTACAAAATTTAGGTAGGTTAAATCACCTTAAAAAAGGAAGCTCAAAGACATAAGCATAATAAAAGTAGTCTTCTGAAGAGATTTTCAAAATATTCTGAACTTCTCAGCTACAACTGTTCCAATATATCATAAATCAAACTGTAAATCTTTTGGGTAAAAATGGGCTGTTGAATGTCATAGAAATTTTTCCCGGATAACAACAAAGGATCACACAATTAACCATCCTCTTCTCACCAGGAAAAAATAGTTTGACTAATACTTTTGAGGAGTATATTTGCCCTTCTTCTGTTCTATGAAAAAGCAATGCATCAACTCATTCATTTTTAAGCAAGTCAGAAATAGGCAATTACAGACATTTTTTGTTTGTTTTAATATTGAATTCAGAACCAAGCAAAGTTTACTCTCAGTATCTTGATGATAAATTAAATATTTTTCCCTCTTTTTCACTTCAATGCAAGGAAGAATGTCTAGTTAATAAAAATGTCATATATTAAGCAAGCCCTTTGTCCTAGGATTTTAGTACTTTGGATTTCTGTACTTAGGTACTTCTAACACAGATTCAAAAGGCACTAATAAAGTCAGAAATTTCCCACTGGGTGTGTAATTGAATGCTTTTAAACATTTTGGTTAATGATTAAGGCTAGCAGCAATTTGATTTCTCATCCCAAGTATAGAAAAATACATGAAACAGTAGACTTGAGCGTCCTTTCAGTTACCTGGCAAAGCTGCCAGTAAATGAAATTATGTTTACTTAATGATCTGGTTTTTGGGGAGAATAGAGAGAGGAGAATAACCCTACTTGGAAGAAGCTCCTTAAACATGAATATGAATAAATAGAAAATGTAGGAGCCAGGCTGATGTAGTACACTGTACAATCTGTTCACTGCATTTGGACTGCTAATTAAAAAGAGATATAGACATTACTGTATGAATGCACCACAACCTGTTGAAGGTCAGTCAGATTTTATCTTCACTTTCACATATTTGAGTATTCTTTAATAAGAGGTCTTAACTGAAAGCAGAATATGTCTCTGTAAAAGAGGAGAACAGATATATCAGCTTAAAATTCTTACTGCATTATGTGTATATATGTGTCTTTCAGCTCTCTTGAGCATTTCTCAGATACCCTAATTCATAAGCGGAATATCTAAATTCTGAGCATGTTTTTTTTCTTCTTGCTTCTGGGAACTAAGCTAGGCTGGAAAGTTAGAAATACAATTGATAAACATAAATGTGAACCTAGCAATGAATTGCATATCTACCAGGAAACAAATACATGCCAACAAATACTATTTTAAGAGGTATGCATTAAGAAAAAGAGAGGAAAACATACAGATATTTTTAACAGCTCTCTGTGTGTCCTTCCATAAGCCATGATATGCTTTTTATTGCTTTTTTTTTCTTTATTTTACCTGACTGTTCTTGTTTCTACATCTCAGGATGCCAGCTTCCCCTCTTCATAGTCAATTGCACCCTCCCTCTTCAGCAAGCAGTATTAATGGAAAATTTTTTTGTATTAACTGGATTACATTAAATTACCTGACAGTCTTAAATATAAAACATGTTTTAATAATACTGCTGAGTAGAAACAGTTAGGAGATTAACTTGGAAGCTAAGCTAAATTTAAAAATCTCAAAACTGAAAAAAACTTCCTCTAAAAAAAACAACTTTTTAGAATGGGAAAAAGGGGTGCTTGGCAATAGTGACTCCACAGTAAGATTATGAGGTTAGAAGAAAGAGGGTTTGGGATTATTTTTGCATGGTCCCCAGAAGACATTTCCCTCTCAATAATAACCCAGGCACTTCAGACAGAAGAAAAATGGTTTGATTCTGAAACCTATTGATAGGAGACATGCCATCCCTGTTGCTGAGGAAATGACAGAGATGAGAATGCCATAAAAATTATACAGTATCTATCCAAAGATAATAGCTGTGATTTCAAGGTAGATCCCCTTGTCTTTGTAGAGACTGCTTTGATGACAAGGGGTTATACTAAGTAGTAGATATTATCTGAGGGATTGCAGCCAGAAAATATGGCAGGAGTACATGTTCTTTTCTGCTATATTTCGTTTTTCCTCAGGAAAAGGCGATGTTTCAGGGTATTTGTGATCCTCTCTCTGCCTGAAAAACTACATCCTGGTCTCCATTATCTTTTGCCTTCAAAGACCACAGTGAGATGTCATCTAGAGTAAAGCTGGGCATATCAGGATCTGTTTCAGCCATGAGGATGTCCATGAGCTCTTCTAAAGGCTATTTGAAAGAACTTGTGAAAGCTACATGGATTAGGACCCAAGGTTTTGTCTAAGTTCCTTATCAACAAGTAAAAGCTTTCTGAAGTTAGCCTACAAAGTTTGTTTCACCAGATGCCTGCTTGTAAATGTGTATTTTTGAGTGTCGCAGTATCCTAGTACTGTCTATAATGTCTTAAGTGTAAAAAGACTCACTGGATGGAGTTACAGTAATTTTTAGAAGCCTTGTCTACATTAGTGGATATGAGCTTGATGTCCATTAGTTCAGTAATGTTTTTCATTTTCTCTTTTCATCTTAGTAAAAGATGTCGTGTGGTGTAATGACAGCAGAGTTGTGGATAACAATCTTCTATTTTCAGGCCTTTTCTTGCCAGCAAGTTTCTGCATAGCCATAATCAGATCACTTCTCTCTGACTACTGCACTGCACAGAAATGTTCTATAAAATAGCCAATATCTTTAAAGCATTTTGAATATGGAATAAATTACATAAATACTGTGGGTTTAGACTTTTCTCTGCACTGATGAAGCAAGTGACATTAAATTCTCCTTTGACAATAAACAAGATGGAATAATAAAGGGAAAAAACCCACAAGAAAACTGACAATGTAATATGCTTTTATTGAAGCATCTGTAAAAGCCTATGTAAAATTTTCATAGCCTTTAAGTTGGACTAGGTATGTCTAAAATTACTGTTCTTGAAGATAGATAATTAGAATCCTAGCATATCTCAGGCTGAACGGAGAAGAATGGACTGTATTTCTGGCTTTAAAAGTTTATAAGCAACTTAAAATGACAAAGAGATGAGAGCCAGGAGCAGTTTTAATTATGCTAGGGGTTTGGTTTCAAGACTGGATGCTCCCAGTCAGGTGCTAAAGAACAGAAATCAATATCCTTTACACTTTCAGTCCTCAGAGCAGAAGTGTAATGACCAACACACATACTCAGAGCAGCAGGGAAACTGAGACATTTATTGAGAGAAATCAGCTGGTTTTATACACTTCTTCAAGAAACAGTATTTCCTTATATGGTATTTTTCACTAAGCGACCCTATCACACATTGCCAAGTCAGCAACATGCTTGCTAATGTCCTTAGAGGGGTAACCACACACTGTTCGGGCATCTGGCAGCTTCTGGCAGGCTCCTCGCAGGTGTGTACTGCAGCCTGTAGCTCAACTCTATCTTATCCCTATCTACAATTCCAACTTATTTGTTTTGAAACTGTACTACCAGAACCTTTTTCAACCCTTATCAACTATACAAACAAGAATCACAAGGCAAAACACTCCCAGCATTACAACATGTTTGACCCACCATCTGAACCAAACAAGATCCATTCATTTTTTTTTTAACTCAGCTTCCCCACAAGCTGATGATGAAGCCAGAGTCCAAGGCAGGTTGGACTACTCTTGCAGGTAGCCATCGTGGACGGGAATCTGTGGAAACACAAGCATATCCTTGCCTGCAGGTATCATGGACCCTTTCCATATCAATGGAAAGGGTTCTTCCCATTTCCCAATTACCTGAGCTTTGTCTAAGTGAGTCTGTGATTCACTAAAATGTTGTTGGACAGGGGTTAAGTCATTCTGAACCCAATTCAAAAAATTAAGAACATATAAGGCCTTTTACAATCTTTCATGGGGGTATATCCTATCTTTGCACTGCCCCTTTTTTGTTCTAGCAACATGGGCTTGAGAATGCAGTTGTCCTGTTCAACAATCGCTTGACCATAGGGGAATGTGGAATACTTGTGACATGGTGTACGCCCCAGAAATGAAAAAAATTTGGCTATCCATTTTGATGTATAGGCTGGCCCATTATCAGGATCTACAGAAACAGGTACTCAAGGGCTGCAAAAGTGGACAAAAAATGACACTGGATATCTTTTGTATGTTCACCTGTATGTGCAGGGGCAAAAATACATGTGGAGAAGATACCAATCATAACATGTATTTCAACCTCCCAAGTTAAGGAATATGTGTAACATAACATGCAGTGAACAGTTCTCTTACAGTGAACACTTAAACATATCTAATAAAACAACAAACACAACAGAGCAAAAATCAACTGTCTAAATACTTAACCATCACCCCGAGTCTGCAATTGCTGGGGAGCACCATTTCACAGTGAGGATCTGGAGAGCCTTTTTCCAGACAAGGTTTCCACGTTTACCTCAAAAGAGGGTCCATCTTTTAAAAGACTAAGTCAGCAAGCCAAAGTGACTTGATCACATTTTTAGTGCAGAAACACCTGGGTCTGATGCCATACTTCCCTCAACTAGCCAGGGCCAGGGCTTGGCCAGGCCCCAAGCTTTGACTGGGAGGGTTTCCCTAAAATACCCTACAAGCAAACCTCAATTAATATCAGTTAGGAACATGACCTCACAGGAGCTAATCTTACCACAAATAGAGGAACAGATGAAAATACCTAGTAACTGGTAATAATACACCTCACCTTCCCATGAAAGGAGATAGTTATTTAACCAACAGAATCCTGGGAAGCAATTTAAAATTACAAGGAAGCATTTCTGCCTACAGACAGAAATGAAAAAAATTTGAAACTGAAAATATGCAATATCAAAAAGTGTTAGTGATTTTGTGCAATTTCAGTTTAAGAGGACAGCATACAAATTAGGATAATTACAGGAGCATCTATAACAAAAATCAGTCAGAACAATGCAAGGGGTCACAAGGTGGTATGGTAAAAAACCAGTCTTAACAGTGAAGGTCCAGGATTGTGGAAACATTGTTGGAGATGATAGCCCTGATTGTAGGGTTCCCATAGGCACAAAAACATCATTGATTTTTCAAGGATCATGCAGCAATCATCATCTGAATAAAAAAACAGGAGACTTCCACAGACCAGCTGCAGAAATGACACGTCCAGCTCATAGCCACCCCCGCACAAGCCAGTGGAAATGCTGCAGCTTCTCCCGAGGAACAGGCCACGAGCCCACCTGCTTCCCCTTCAGGAAGGTCTGCATGGTGCCACCCCATGAGCAGGGGTCCAGTCCGCACTTACCACCTGCCAAGTGATGGCTGGCCACCAAGCTTGCATCTGTGCCCACTTGCTGCCGCCACTGTCACTGCTGCTGGCGCTGCTGCATGGCTGCAGTGGTCATCCATTTGTTGGTGCTGCCAGGTGCCCAGGCTTGCCTCCTCACTTCTCACATGCAGAGAGCAACATTCCTTCTGTTGGACCGACTGAGATGCTGGCCTGCTTCTTGCTGCCATCCCCCAGCTCAGCCATATGCTCACTGCTGTGGAGTGGCTTTGCCATGTACTTGCTGCCATGTGCTCACTGCCACTGCTCTGACACACCATAGCTTCAGATGCCCCCTATCACTGCTGCTGCCACTGCTACACTCTTGCAGAGCACAGGCAGAGAAGGAATATACTGCTGAGATCGGCTGCCCCAGATCCCACCACTTGCTACATCAGTGCTCCAGCCAATTCTGCATGGTGCAGGGTGGTGCAAGCTCTTTTAAATCCACATCCCCCTTTGCGGCATCTTGTTTTCTCACCACCACCCATTGACCATACAGATTGGGGTGGAAAAGATCCAGGTCCCCCTCAGGACTGGGGGACCAGGGGCTATGTTCTGGTTCTTCCACAGCCCCAACAGACTTAAGATTGTGTTTTGCTCAGTGGTGGCACAGAAGGGGCCAGAATGGCTACCGAGGTGGGTACAAGTGTTCTTTCACTGGTTTCCAGTGCCACATGTGCCATGAGTGCCTTGCACACAGTCTGCCATGAGCACAAAAGCTCTGCCAGCACTCTGTCAGCTCTCATAATTCAGTCCCACACAGCATTCCCTAAAGCATCCCATGTCCAAGGGTCAAAAACATTGGTACTATTGAAAGTTGAATGACAGTCTTTTAAATCTATAGATTCGACTTTCCTGCTCTGTATTTTCAAAATCTGTTTCAACATTTCAGTGACATCCTTTTGTTCTGGGATACACCACTCCCCATAGTTCTTGGCAGCTTACCTTCTGTCCTGCAGAAAGGTCAATCAGCGCCATGCACTTTGTTTCAGCCCCCGGGCTTTGTTTTAGCCGCCCTAGCATTTAGCAGAGCATCATTATCAGTTCAACCACTAGTTGTCTACCAAGCCCCTGATACAGGCCACCATTTGTAATGACCAAGACACTGACTCAGATCAGCAGGGATACTGAGACATTTATTCAGAGAAATGAACTGGTTTTATACATTTCTTCAAGACACAGTATTTCCTTATATGTTTTTTTCTAAGCAACCTATCACTCATTGCCACGTCAGCAACACGCTTTCTTAATGTTTTTATATAGGCTGACCCTTTCCATCGGGCATCTGCCTTATTGTATCTCCTTCCCTTAAGGTCATGTGGAGACAAGCTTCTTTGTGCTGCCATGGCATTCTGCAAGTGCATCCCACAGCCTGTAGCTCAATTCTATTTCCTCTCTCTTCCACACAGACTAAAGAGACTATGCCATAAAAAGGAAGCAAAGGAAAAATTGAAACAAAGATGTTTGTCTTTGGTTTCTCATTTAGAAAGTCCTTCTGGAAAAAAAGCACACAGATAGTGACATAATATCATTACAGCATTCTGCAGAAGAAGATCAATAGGCAATATATCATCAATAAGACCATCATAGAAATTATAGACTGTGATAAAAATTTAAACTTGGGAAACTAAGCAGAGGGAGGTTGTTAAAGACATGGCAATTGCATTCCATGTGTACTGCATGTTGGAGATAATCTCTTCTTTGACAGTGAGAGCAACAATCTTCTAGGTCCTGGGACTGGAGAAATTCTGAAAGAACTCAGATTTTAATCAAGTAATGAAAAATCTTGCACAAAAGGGAAGAGAGACTAAACTTCAAGTACATAGTGGCCATTCATCTTCTTTCTTTTATAGACACTAAAAAAGTTAACAACAAAAATTTCAAATACTAGTGGCATGAATTACATGACCCCTGATTTTTCTTGTCTATTAAGACAATCCTTAC
The DNA here is from genome assembly GCF_037042795.1 of Molothrus aeneus. Classification (NCBI taxonomy): domain Eukaryota; kingdom Metazoa; phylum Chordata; class Aves; order Passeriformes; family Icteridae; genus Molothrus; species Molothrus aeneus. The sequence continues at coordinate 58,227,037 of NC_089680.1, read as the reverse complement.
TAAGATTGACACATATTGATAAGCAGTTTTTTGGCTTCTCTTTTCTTCCTATCTGCTCAATTATTAAACACTTTTTGTGTCCAGGACTCTATTTCTAAGACTTTTCACGATTGCTATCCCTATATACATATAAAATATTGCATAAAAATAGGTTGTCTAAGGCATATGCTTGATCTCCTCCTCTGTGCAACGGTCATCTCAAAACTATGTTTACGATAACAGTGCAATGCTATTTCTGCAAAGTCTGTCAATAATCAAAGGTTTATAGTTTTGAGAGTTAATAGAATCATAGTAAAATATTCCCTCTTGAAAGTGTGAATGTAGGTTATTACCATCTCATGCTGCCATATTTATTACCACCATCTAGAAAAGTTCTTTGCAATACTAAAACTACACAGGAAACTGCAAAGCCTGAGGTTCTTGTACAAGATGAGATAGGAGAGATATTGTTAGTGTATTCCTGACCCTAAACTGTTTTTTTCTTAATTGTTGCTCAGATCTGCTGAAAATACCATACAATACTCTTACATAAGAACTATTATGTCAGATCTTTTCCATGCAGACAAAAAGCAGTGTATTTCAGTCAGTGTCTGCCTCTTCGCAGCTGAAAGTTTCCTGTGTGTACGTGAGATAACTGATTTTTACAAGTATAACAAACATTGAAGAGCAGTATTTTGGGCTCTTATTTGATCTGAATAAGACACAAAGTATCTGTATATATAGATGCAAAACTGATCAGTAGTACTTATTATTGCATGGTAGAAATACCTTGATTATTTTTCCTTAACACTGTTTCATGTGCAACTCTGCATCAGCTGCATACTACTTGGTAATTATATTTAAAAGATCCAAAAACTAGATTTAATTTTCATTCTGGTTTATGAAACAAAAAGTCTTCTTTTACTCTATACTTATAAAGGTGCTTATAAAGTTTTAAGCAGATCTGTAGATACTGTTTTCACACCAGAAAAATCTACCAAAGTGACTGCCTTTTTAGTGCAAAATCAAAGATTTTCACCCAATAACACCTGCATAAAATTCGTATCATTGTATTGTTGGGATGCTGTCCTGGTTTAGGGGAAATCTGGGAGAAAATCTCCAAAAGGGGCGCCCCCAGAAAGCCAATCCACACAGCCCCTCACCCCAACCGATTCGGAAAAGAATTTCCTTGGAGAGAGGTGGAAAAAATCTGTTTATTTGGCAGGCCAAGCACTCCCTAGCACAAAAAAATTAACAATTCCAGATGACAAAGCTCATTTGCTGCTCTGAAGAGATGACAAATCCAGAAAGTCTCTTCATTGGGTGGCTGCCCTGTTATCAGTCCCTCCAGCGCTGGGAAAGGCTGCAGAGTAGGCCCATCAGGTGCAAAGTGTGAGCTCTTGGTGTTTCCTTGGGTCCTGGTCTGTAGCAGTTTCAAATGGTTCCAAGAAAAAGAAAAAAAACAGTCTAGGGAAAGTTCGGGCTACCTCAGCAGCTAAACTAACTAACTAATTAAAAAGCAAAAGGAGCATGGTGTTCTGCCCTGTCCATGCCCAAACATCAACAGTGGGTTTCTGTGTTGCAGCAGACTGTGGAGGAGAGTGCAGCTGATAACAAAACTCCATGCTTCTTCTCTCCGCCTTCGCTCTCAGCCAGTTTTGAAGGCACAAAATATGGTATCCAGCATATACAGAACACACGATTGGGGATAGAAGCATCATAACATCACCCTCAGACAGATACCTACATAAACTTTATATAATTTAGTACTTCCTTCTTTTTAATTAAAATTTTGACACACATAATGTAACTCAGGAATATTTACTTAATATTCATATTCAAAACTTGCTGTCAAAACTTTAACAAAATAGTGTGTAGAGAGGTTGCTAGAGCATTATTATATAAACCTGCTAATGTAATCTAAATGTCAAACCCCAGAATAAATTTATTGGGGTTTTTTGGTTATTCGTTTTGTATTTTTATTCCTCTTCGTATTTTGTGAAATAGGCATTTAAAAGCTCCATTCAGACCTATTGGGAGAATTGCTCTGTAGCAGGATATTTTGTTTTGGTAGATTCTTGTTGTTCTCAATAGGTTTTTCCCCTGTAAATAGTGCTTTTTAATTGTTTTGTGTAAAAATGAAGAAAACAACTCTCAAAGACTCTGTGTGGTCATGACAGAATTCCCATTCTTGCCTTCACCATTTTATATTAGAAAATTCAGCTATAGCAGAATGAGGATAGAGCCAGTACTATACTAGACTTTGGACCATACCTATTAGTTTAGGATACATCTGACATTTAGTCAGAGAAAACGGAATCCTCGACGTGGGATCAGGATCCTCTGATATGTTTTTTTTCTCATTTTTATATTAATAGAGGGAAAAATGGGTGAATAATGTGCCAGTATTTAACCATGACAATTAAAGTATGCAATGTGTTCAGGCAGTCCTCATCAGTGTTTTTAAGTGTGTTTGTCTTGTTTATTTTATTGTGCAATTGCTGAAAGATATTTTTCCCTTTTAATATTACTCAGCTACCTTTAAGAATGGATGAAATGATACCTTTTTATTCCATTTTTCTTCTCTGCAACTTCTCAAAACCACCTGTCAGATTTCAGATGACTAATATTTAATTTCCTTGGCCTTCTGAGATTTATTTAATTCAAATTCATTAATTTGTAGAAATTGCCTTTTCTTGTATCTATCCATATCTTTCTTCTTCCTCTTTTTTTTTTTTCTTACATTAGTAGTCCTCTTACATTAGTAGCCATAAATGTTACTGTACATGTTCTGTGCATTGTTGATCAGCTCCACAGTCTATATAATAGTTTAAGGTAATTTTTACAGGACTAGAGAATTTGGTATTGGCTGTATTTCATTTTGATTCTCCATATCTTACTTTCTCAAGTGAGCAGTTTTGACTATGGTACTGTTTGTTTTACATCTTGAACTACTGTTCTCTTCTCCAGAAAGCCTATGGCTATTTTGCAATAAAATATTCAGAGCTTATCACACTGATTTTATAAATTTTGTGCTAGTAGTTTGGTTATCAGTTGCATTCCTAAATGTTTACAACAAAGTGTGATTCCAACACAAAACTAAAAGAAAAAGATGGAATTAATAAAAAAACCTTTGATGTTAATAAAATAAACACAAATCCTTTGACTTAAATACCACTGTTTTGCCTTTGGAGGAGATACATACAGAATTATTTGACCTGTTTCCCAGCAGAAACTGTCTACAGTGGCAGCCCTCTCTGGCTAGAGATCGTGGAAAACACAGATTGGAGCCTGATCATCACAAGCAGCTTTTGTGCGCATGCTCCTTATTTTAAAACATGTTAAAACCTCATACACAGTGCTTGGCAGAAGAGCATGGTGGTCTTCCCCCTTCCTACTGCCCAAGACAAGGACAAGGCATGCTGCTGTGCACTGAAGGGTGAATACTGCTGCCCAGCTGACATCCAGAGCACGGCAAATCCTTCACTTATTTTCTTGCCCAAGCACATATCTCATAGAGCAGATAGTCCTAAGCAGCTTGCCAAGGGGTGATTGAAAGAAACAGCCATTTCTGATATCCCAAATGTCCAATAACACCATTCTACAAATTACTTTTATCTCCCGTTCAGTGCACCACTTTGTTTGTTACAATCTCAGCAATTTATGTTTTACCCAGACCCTTTGCAGGATCATGTGAAATATTTATGACTGTCAAGAAGGATTTAGAAGACATGCTTTGCAAGTACCACAATATGATCTGTACAGTGGAAACTCACCATTTTCATTAGAATTGTGCTAAATATTGCTCTTTACATGAAACTGCTGGTGGGGAAGTTTCTATTTCTGCTGTCAGAACCTACATAGAATAATATTATTCATGCCTCAGGGACTGTAATTACACCAATGTCAAAAGGTTTACTGAAACAATTTTTCAGTTATTTGTTTGGTTTGATTTTTTGTTTGTGTTTGTTTGTTTGTTTGTTTGTTTGTTTGTTTGTTTGTTTGTTTGTAACTGAGGTCGATTGATTCAGAAGGTAAAAGAACCAGACTGGAAGGGGAAAAACCTGAATTCCCATCCATACAAACATTTTGTGACACCAAGAAATGTGTCAAATGACCAAGCTGTGGGGTCCCAGATGAATAGTGTAGACTTATTTACACTTGCAGGTTTAAAATGGTTGGGACCAGCATCTACCACTGCAGCCAGGAAGAAGAAAAAAAATCCTTATCCATTTGCTTAAACCCTCCAAGCCTTCAAAACAGGCAAATTGTGTAAAAATTGCTTCCTAACATTTTTCCTTTCCCATCTAACTCAGCAACAGTACCCAGCTATTGTCTGGGAAACCAAACCCATTGCTTTTGAAGTATAAATATTTGAGATTCTGTGCCCAGGAACATTGGAACATTTCCTCAGGAAGTCTGGTTTACAGAGGTGAGGATGCTCTGCAAGACTTGTGAGTAGAGGCCAAATCTTACAGCAGCAGTAGGAACTGGAGGATGGAACTGGCTTGTTTTGGGGGATAAGACTTTTGTAAATGATATTCTCTTTTCCCAATGCAGATAAAGTTTCAAGCCTGTCCATAAAAAATGCAAGAATTAATTTTAATGAACTATGACGATGAAACATTTAACATTTCACAATTTAAAATTTTGTTTTGTTTTGTTTTTTTAAAATGAAGCTTGTTTCATTCTGGTTTTCCTTTTTAATTTTTAGATTTTTACCTTTGCAAAGTGAAAGGATTGTATTTGAGGGCTAAAATTTTTCAAGGATTTTTTGATTTGAACCAACCAAATTGCTCTATCGTGTAACAGAACAGTACTTATACACCACTGTGTATCTTTTTATGGCATGCATTTATATAAGTTGGGATGAAAACATGCACCCAACATATCTTGAAAACTACTCTAAATACAGTAACACAAAAATAAAAACCACTAAATGGAAAGCAAGACAGCAGGTGTACTTTAGTGGCCAAAGAGATCCAGGCTTCTTTTGCTGGACTGAAGAAACAACTTTTGTTTAATATATAGCCCAGAACAAAAAATGTTTTTCTGCAACTCCACAAAACTAAAAAATATTTTTACACAACTTAGCCAATCTAAATTCAACACATGAGTGCTAGTGGCCTGGTTAGCAGCCACTTCTGTTCAGACAGGGTATCTTGTGCCCAACACAGATATCATAAGGAAAACAGTGGGACTGATATTAACATGTCATAACAGAAAAAATAGTTTTATATGAAACAAAGCTTCACATTTTTGTTTGCCATGAACATTTCAATAATATTCAATATTGTCCTCTAGAGAAATATTTTTGCAGTAATATTATCCCCTTTCCATCTTTTCAAGACATCTTTTGATGTTTATATACAGTAAATAAATACATATTTTTCCAAGCAGAGACAGGCCTTGGAACATAATGTATTTTTTTATAGCACTATTCACCCACTCAGAAGAGAACAATTCACAAACATGAAGTTTAAAATACAACATAAAATTCATGCTTCTTGCAGTATTGATTTAACTCCATACACCCCCTGCATTAATAACTGTAACACTTAGAAATAGATATAAAAGAATTTAAAATTGCAGAGTCCAAAAATATGTGCTCTTAATCCTAAGAGATTGGAGATAAGACAATCTGAAACAGGTCTGGGAAATAGGTTTTGTTAGCCAGTGACTTGACAAACAGACTTGGAGACACTGTCAATGTGAGAAATGTAGTATTTACAGGTCCTCATGCTAGTACCAGGACAAAGTCATCTACCTCTTGCTGAGCACCACACCAGTTTCCTCCCCGAAGAGCTCGGCATTTTATTGATCATCTTTCCAAGACACATCCTTTCTGAAGTCACAGAAGTCTTAAATGAAAACCTCTCCTTGCCTACCTTCAGGTCCACCTGATTACTGATGTCCACTGTGAATATAGTTGCACTTGCCCAGAATCTGCTCTGATCAATGCCCCACCAAAATGCTCCTGGGATGAAGTGAAAACTAGAGTCATGATCCCAAGGTATTTCCTAAATTGTTTCCTTGAGCAGAGAAATACCATTGCATCTTTTAAAAAGTAATTAAGCTTTTAATTCCTGCTCTTGAGATGGGCTATACATTTCCATAGCTAGGTGCTTGTAACTGCCTTTTTTCTATCAGACAATTCAAACAAGGTTTCAATCTGTCCAAACCTTGAAATCTGTGACAGAGTATCTCAATGCCTGCACTACATAAAAATGCTTGAGAACAAATTCCTTCCTCATATAATGAAGAAAATGTACTCAATCAAAAGAGGAAGCAACTTTCAATGCTTGTCAAGCTGTCTCTGTACAGGTTCCATTTCTGAAAATATTGGCTTGTAGGAAGGAGCCTTAGTCCTTTAATGAGCTGTTTAATGAGCCTTAGTCCCTTAATCCCTGCTGGTGGAGGCAAGGTAGGAAACATTTTCTGAAGGATCAGTTCTCCACAAGCACATGGCTTGTGTGAAGTGAAAGGGCAGCAATCTGTAACGGTACTGATAATTCTCACTTTGTAAAATTTTTTATTGGGGTGTAACTCACAAACCTTATCCTGTGCTCATTTGCAGATCTTCTCTGGAACCAGCATTTTTGGAGATTATGAACCATTGGAGAAACATCCTTCTTTTTTTCTTTTTTTCTTTTCATCTGATCCAGCAATTCTGTCTGTAGCTAAAAGCAGGACTCTGAGCTCCAGCATGAGACATTCTATGTGCATTAGCAAGTTTCTTACTCTTTCTCTTGTTTCTGAGAGTGGAAACAAAAGCAGTTGGCACCAATCCTTTGCTCTAAGGTTATACATAAGTGATAGTTCAATTTTTTGTCCTTATCTACAAGAAATGTATCATTTATAATTAAGTATATGCTTAAACATGAGTACAAATTTCTATATAGATGTGATCAGATACATTTGTATTTTTATTTTTTCCTCCTTTTTTTTACATATTACAAAAGCCATTTGATTTTCAAGAATAAAATAAGAATCCTGCCAAAATTCCAGGTAATTTCTAATGCACAAATCATAAGTAGTCACATTAATCATAAATATCACATTACTAACAGCCACAGATAGCTAGCTGATATGTGTACAACTAAACAAAAAACCCTAACCAAATGTTGAAGAAGTGCTTATACTTCATAAAAAGCCTCAGTGGTGAGGACATCTCTTATGCCAAATTTTAGCATATATAAAATAACATTTTTTCCTCTTGTATATTTGGGTCAGAACATATTTTATATTTTTTTTTTCCTTTTATAATGAAAAAATTCAGTGAACAGATAACTAACCTCCAAGTAGGTATGATTCATGACTATTATTTAAGAAGAAGCTATCCTTTCCAGGCACAAATATAGACACTTTAGGAAAAATCAAAAAAAGGTATGTTTTGTTTGGATAAGAATTACTGTGTGTGCATTTTTAAAGACAGGGTGTATTTCTTAGGCATTCACTTGATCAGGGAGCAAAAGAAACAGCCTCAGAAGAAGTATAGGGGATTTCTATGCTAGTCAATAGCTAGCAAAGGAGAAATGGCAACAACCATGTTGCATGGTCTCAAACCACTTGCATGCAGACATAGAGAGAAACAGGATACTGGAGTGGGATGATGCTTTGCCCTGAACATCCAGACAAAGATTTAGTCTTTGTTTAGAGAAACTTAGATTCCTAGTCTACAATAAGAAGCATCAGTAATCTATTTCCAAAGACACTAAGTAAACCTCATGAAGGCAGAAATATCTTGGCAAAATCTACAGGCATCATAGCTTTAAATAGATTGTGATTTGTAAAATAATGAAGACAAAGGAAAGACAAATTTTGTGTCCAAAAAGTAGGAGTGCTGGAGTGGTCACTAAAGGAAAACAGGAGTTTACACTAGGGTTTGTTTGTTTGTTTTGTTTGGTTGGGTTTTTTTAATAAAAAAAAAAAAGGTGTGGGTTAAGATGAACAGATAAGAGCACATCTGGAAAAAAAACCAGGAACTATGAAATGTTGCCAAGTTCAAACTTGGAAGAGACTTCAGTGGTGGACTTTGTGAATTTTGTTGCAGTATTTCACCCATTTGCAATTAACCTGAATCTATGCATCACATTGTTTAAAAGCTGTAAACTTCTTTAGGTTACGCATCTAAATTCTCACATATTTAAATATGCAGAACACTGACAATGCATGCTTTACATTACAAAAGTTTCTACCTGTTTCTGACAAGGAATTAGTTTTAAAAATTTTACTAGGTAGGTAATTACATAGAGATGTTTTATCATATTTCTTTTACTGATGTATTCAGTGTAGAGGCAGCTTGGTAGCATTTGGTGTTTCATAAAATTCATAGTAAGCAGAGTTGAAATAACCTGAACAGAGTAACACATAGTCTTTGTGCTTTGAAGTCAAATGCAGATCAGATTTTGCTCTCTGTTAAATCTGATCTTTAGTACTATTTATAAATATGCAATATGCTTTTCTACATCAGTAGTATTAAACATATTTTTTATTTGCACTTTTTCTTTTTTGCTACTGCATAGGTGAAATAATCATGGTTTAGATATACCCTGCAGCTTCATTCATCTGAAATTGAAATTGATCTCTAAAATTTATCTGTTGAAGGGTTCAACTTCAATTTTTTTTTAATCCATGTAATGGAATGAAGAACCACATTTGGGGAAACACCAAATGTCTGTTTTGCCTGTCTTTATCCAGGGCAGGAGGACAAAGGCATTGCGAATCCTAGTGGGGTGCATTTAAGGTTGAAACAAAGTTTGAGAAGAATTATTGCATCTATGTACTATTCTCTGAGCAGCTGCACTAAAAAAATAGACATGGGAGTGATGTGGAATGAAATTCATGATTCTAGTGATCTTAAAGGTGTCAGGCTGAGATAAAGACACCAAATCAGAAAACAGGTACTGTTTTTTTACAGACCTGAACATTGTCTTTTCATACCATTTTGGTGCATGAAGTTCTGAAGTAAATTGCAGTCCCTAGAAAGAGAAGAAATGGGGGAAGGGTGCATTCACCATCCCTGTATGTGTTCAAAAAATGTGAATACAATTGAGACATGATTTAGCACTGGACATGGTGGGAGTGATGCGTTAATCGTTAGACTCAATGATCTTACAGGACTTTTCCAACCTTGATGAGTCTGTGGTTGCCTGGCTTGCATGCTTTGGCTTGAATGCTTGAGTGATTTTCAAAGCAGTTTCAGATTACATCACAACTTTGCCTGAAGTTGTCCACATTTGGATAGAAGGTGCTGCAGCTGACATGTACACCTATATAATTCAAACATATATTATATCTTCCATTTACTGAAAATATATTGCTTTGTTTTTTTTCAAAATATCTGATGCCTCTCAAAAAGCTATATTCTTCCCTTCTAAGGAAATTAATCATTTTTATCACTACAATCGAAGAGTATTAAATTAATTCCACAAAGTTTGAGGAATTATCTAATGTACTTGGTGTCAGTTTTGCTCACTATCATTAAACATATTGTTCTACAGTACACTCCACTCTAAAATGTTAAATTATCTTCATATATGTTCTTTCAACTTTTCAAATGTGATGCTTCTAAAATTCCAATTACAGTAGCAGAGCTGATGGAAATTTCTTTAGCCCATCCTCAAAAATTCAATTTTTAGTTTAGAGACACTCCCATTAAAGGATTCTTTGCTTACATCCTTAGCAAAGACAATTTCCAGTGACAACATGGCTGATTTAGACTACCATGGAATGTTACAGTTGTGCTAAAGTTTTCTCAAATTCTTATTGTTTCCACCACATTCATCTTTCTTTTTTATTCAACCACTCCAAAATGAGGCCTAAGTAAATGACTCAATACTGGTTCCTGGGTAGGATGGAATTTTGTATGTTGTTCCTATCCTGACAAACCTCCATTCACTTATGCTATTGCCACCCTTTGATTTATGTTTGTTTAGCTCATTACAACTGTCACAGCCACAGCTTATGACTCAACTAGGCTACATGACACACACAGTGATCACAGCACCTGCAAATGTGCAAATACATCAAAGCTGCTAAAAATATTTCCCTGCCTTGAGTGGAGAATTTTTGACTTCCAAAGTCAGAAATTGAAATCAAGGGAAGTAAATATATCCCAATTTCCAATTACAACTGATAGTAATAAAGATCTTGTTGAGATTCAGACTAGGGTTTATGTCTACATGAGCATTGAATCCAAGCTTTTCCTCCATCTTCTCAATATTATCAAATTGTCCCTTTTCCCCCCTTTCTTTGAATGCATCAGAGACACTGAGAAATAGCATTAAGACTGACCATAAACATAGTAGGTATCATTTCCACCTACCTTCTGTCCACCTCAGAAATTGTGGAGTCTATTAACCCAGTGTACTAACTCACAAGGCATGGCTGGGTGTGCAGGGTCCTACATGCTTCAGAGGCTTGCCAGCCATGCTTAAAGCAGTCTTTGTAGTCTTGCAGTCTTCAAGGCTAACATGTATCTTCAAATGATCTGAGGACTGCTTTTAACACAAATTAGTCTGTGTCTCTATTCTGTTCAATGACGGCTTGGAAATACTAAATTCCAGAGAAGCTGCTTGTATATATTCCCTTCCAACACAGAGCTCAGCTCCCAGCAGTAACCTACAAATGCTTCCGGATCATGTTAGCACTTCAGCAAACTGCTTTCCACAGATGACTGTTTCAAGACTGATTCTTCTGCACTAGTGGCTTAGTGTGTTTCCTCTACTAGTGAGACAATCCAACACCTAATGCTTCTAACTCAAAATTCTCTCCTCCTGTTCAGACAGAAGGGTTTTCAGTGCTGAAATTCTACCATTTTGATTTTTTTTTTTACGTTGAAGCATCCCTTGCAACTTTTGCACACTGCCACAAAGCTGTTGAGTCAGTTTTTGTGCATCAGTGGGAAACAAAAAAAGACAGAATGCATACCAGAAGTTTTCAACAGTGACACCCACCAATGTGATTGCTTTTATCCAGTACACTGAAATACATCCATTATGGACTACAAGAGAACAAGTTTCTGAAAAGCAAATCCACACTCTTTAATTTGTATTAATAAGGGGATTTTTTTTCTTTTTGTAGAAACGTGGTGAGTCAACATTGTTATGGAGAAATTTCTTCCTGCAACAAATCAACAGTGATGAATTTTCTGTGGTTAGAAGTAACTAGTTCTAAATATAAACTCATAAGTATTCATGTCTCACTGAACTTAATATAGCTGTGTTCTTGCTGTTGTTACTGGACTTGATTTCTTGTTTCTTTCAACTTTTAGAAGTAATGAAAATATGCACACTCCAGATTAAGACTTGCATGAAAATGGCAAAAGGATGAGAACTCCGTCCTGTGATACATCTCCATTCTGTGCAAGACTGTGGGCTGTATTTATTTCATTTTTTCTTTGTCACAAAAGAATTTTGAGAAATCAACTTTCTTTCGTTCATTTTTCTTTTGCTCTGATTATTATTTTGTATTGCATTTGAAATCCTCACGTCAGCTTGATCTACTGCAGTAAAGAAGTGATGAAAATACATGTTCAAACTTAAAATCTTAATATCACTTTTAAATGAAATAACATTAAATAATAAATTTTTGGTCCATCAGCAATAGTCACAGTAACATAAAAAGGAGAAGTGCAAGCAGGGATGTCAATTCTCTGTCAGAGATATTTGGATTTTCATAAGTAAATGTACAGTATGTACTTGCTTTGATATCACTTAGGAAATATTAAAAAACAAACAAACAAAAAAAAAAACCAACAAACTCACCCCAAAACCAGCCTATACTTGATAGAAAATTATGTATTTATTAAAGATATTTTTGTACTTGAGTTCAGTGGAATCTAAACCTAGAACTTCACTGATGTGGATTGCACTCAGATTTACCAGCTGGTATGTTTGGGGGGGGGAGGGTGGGGTGGTTTATAGAAACAGCTGGCAAATCAGCAGGAAAATTATGATTTTCAACAACTATTATTTTTTCACCTTTTTAACATACCTAAGTCACAATGCAAAGCAGGAAAAATTTATGAATAACTTAAATACTTGTATATTTCTAAGGATGGACACAATTTATATTGGCTTCAACAAATCTTACAGTTTTTAAATTCTTTGAGGTAGGATTGTCAGAATGGGTTCTTTTCATGATATACACTATTAGTTAATCTGATTGGTTAATTCTTGTGCTGGCTATCAGTAATATGCCACTCAGGAGTATCCAAGAGACCCTTCTTTTTCTTCTTCTTCCTAAACAAACTTAGTGAACAGATGAAAGATCAACAGCTACAATCTATGAATGTAGTGGTTTTGAACAGATTGTTCTATTAAAATACTCTCTATTGTAATTTTTTTCAAGATCTTCATCTACATCTTGGCAATCAGTGATATGTTAGGAATGATGATTTGTTTTCTCATCTGAATAGAAAATTTTTTTCAATTGTTAGCACTTTACTAATTTATCTGTATCGACACAGTACCTGAACTCCTGGTTTTCTCTGCCAACAAAGATAGCTGACAGAGAAAAACAGGAGTATTAAAAGTATTAAAGCTTTTTTAAGTATTAAAACTTTTCAAGCATACAATAATTTATTATTATTGTATGCTTTAAAAGTTTTAATACTTAAGAAGAATATCTAAAGGTACACATTGAAATTATTTACCATTTGTAAGACATTTCTATGTATAGCAGGCACAAAAAAAAAAATTGGCTCTTGAAGTTAAATTAGAATGTATTTCTAAAGTTGCAGAGAAAATATTTCACCCCCATACCAAAAAGTATAGATGTTTTAAGTCTAGAGGTATCTATGATTTAAGCCAGAATTCTTCTCATGCCTAAATATTTTGACTTCTGCATCAGGGAAGTTTAAATTTAGTTAGGCAGAGCTGAGGCGCTAAGCTGATATCTGTTAAGTTTGACTGTAGACTCACAAAAATGCATTTTGCAGTTTAAGCTTCATGGCTGGTCAATCTACAAAGTGAAAAGGACCCACAAATACTGAGACTGATCCATCAAAGATGAGTGTCTGGAACCATCTCTAAAACACATGAAGAAATGTTTTCTTCAGCTTTTGATGGTTTAAGATTATTTTTCTATAGAAGTAGTTACAACAAAGGATGTTGGAGGAAAAAATCGAAGGAGAAAAGTGAAAGAATCACCTGCAGTCATTTCTATGTGGGAAAGGTTTTGCCTCTAGATGTATGTATAACTGATTAATATAATCTTGTTTGATGTAAGTGCAGTTTCAACATATTTTCCCAGTTACAAAAGGGAGCATTCAGGCTCTCCATTTTCCTCCTTCTTCTGTACATAGTCTACTTTGCAATTAATTCAGTCACAAGCCCAGTGCTCTTCTCAGTGTGTGATGATTATTGATCCTGGCACATGGGATAAGGACTTACTGCAGCTTTTCTATCCCAAAATATTTTATGTGGGCTTGTTACAAGTGGCTGAATGAGATTACTGCCTTTTGGGTTGTCATAATGGCTTATTGAAATGTTTTAAAATTCATTTTCCATGTACTGCTTTCTAACAAACGCATGTCACACGTTCGAAATGAAGAAATAAATAAAACACAAATGGTAATTAATAGCAAATTGTTAGTCAAATTAGCAGAATTTGGAAAAAACTGCTACTATTTTTTAAATAATCCTGTAGCTGGCCCCTGTAACTTTGATTGCATATTTGACATTACACCATAATAGCATTTCAAGGGGCTTTTCTCAACATGCATTGAAATCTTGTTGCCATTTAAAACTAAATCCCAACAGAGTTCACTTGAAATTGGTTTACTTTGATAATGGCTTTATTAATGTGGTCTCAGTGGACTTGAAATGAGATTGTTTGACTATTGTAATGTGGTTTTCAGAGGCTTGCAGTAAAATAATTTACTCATGTAATGTGGTTTCCATTAACTTGCACTAAAATCATTTCCCTCTGGTAATCATGTTCTTATGGATATTCACTTAAACTATTCTGTCTTCAAAATGTTAAAAGGGCCATCCTTATGGTAAAGGACTCAGAGTATAAAGGCAGATACAGCTATTGCTAAATCTGATGTGTCAGACAGGTCCACTGAAGCAAAGACAATATTTAGCACCACATTTTGCCCAGGTTCAACCACATTTTTCTTAACTGACATTTTTATTAACTGCCTCACAATTTCCCTCGTCTTTTTCCATACAACTTAATGAGGACATCTCTGAATCCATAAATCCCCATCTAAATTTTTTTTCATGTTTCAGTTGTTCCTGATTCTCAAGAAAAAGATACAAGGGACTTAGTAATAGCTATTTTTCCAGAAGAGGTGATTTCCAGGTCAACTGTTTGACACTCTAAGGCAATACAGAGTTCTGGGTTGTTCACAAATGGAACAAAATTACCATTGCTCTACAGGTTCATCTTCCACTCACAGATAACAGCAGAGAACAGCCATGTTCTTTTTTATTAATAATGTACCCTGTGTTCCAAAACCCATAGGAGATAACTAGAAATGGGATATACTGTTATATTAGGTGTTGTCTCACACTGGGAAAATTCACACTGGAAATCTCAGACAGATATGTAATGATTTTACACCTTTCAGATTTGTACATAAAATATGAGTACTCATTTTCCCCTTCCCTCACTCCCAGATACTTTTCCTACCTGTCACACAGTCAATAAAATAAATATCTTTCAACAGTACTTTGGGAGTCTTTATCTTGTGAACGTTCATTTCCTGCTCAGTGCAGTGACTCTATTTCTGTCAAAATTAGAAGCCAAGTGAAATTATTCCCATCAATGCCAGACAACATTTGGGAGATTATGTTACTGTTCCACTCATTCTGTGGGTACAGGAGGGTTCAGGACTGTCAATCTGGCACATTAAATGAGTAACAAAATTCATACACCATTTAAAAATAAAAAAAATTCTGTAATGTTTAACAGTGAACTAAGCTTTTCAAAGTAAGGCCAGCACAGCTTAAATTTTAATTAAAATTGGGTTCAGCAGGATGTCTAGAATTCCAGTGATGCTGGGAACTTCTTATTCATCCCTGAATATTGTGGTTTGCAGTCCAATAGGATCCAAACCATCTGGAAAAAATTGTATATTGTTCCAGATCATCATATTTACATGTCTTTTGTTCAAGAGTGAGAAATAAAAGTCTAAGTCCTGAAATTAGTATTACACACTCACTGTTACAAGTAAGATATTGTCTCATGTTTAAAGAAAAGAGCTGCAAATACGACAGGCTTCTTGCAGAGGTTTTCCACAGGATGGTATTTCTATTATAGATTTCATCCAAATAAGCATCAGGTTACTGTGTAACTAGAAAAAGCTGATTCATTTACTTCTTTTTATTTGCATAAATCCATCACTAAAGAAAGGAGAAAAGGCTGAGTTTAGAAGCTGATAGTCTATGGAGAAAAATCTTCTTTGCTGTTAAGACGAAAATCTTCTTTGCTCTTTCTGTAAATCTCCATAAAGAAATGGAATATGGTGTCTAGATGTCTGAACTACTGATGGCAGTTTTAACGATTGTAATGTAAATTATACTGGACTCAGTTTTGATTGCAGTTAGACTATTTCCTTGTGATGGAAAGATGAAAAGGAATAGGCAAGGCCTTCTTGGAATTAAATGCACAGAGAACTTAAGTTTTGACAAATATGAAATTCAATACCGGTTACAGTATTAAGTTAATGAATTATTTAAGTTGACATTTCTCTAATAAGCCAATATCATACTCACAACCAGTAGAGCATAATTTTGGGTGTGTAGATGAACACAGATTTCCTGTCCCTTTATATCCCTATGATGGGAGAACATTTCAGTGATATTGCAGGTCTGTCTAGAAGAAACTTAAGTGAGGACCTTAAAGCTTCATTACCCTTCCAAATAAATTAACAAAAGAGGGGGAGGAGTCTTATGCCTACGGCAGGGTGTGGAGGGGGGACTTGTGCTGTGATAAAGGATCCTCTTTCAAGTTTCTGATAATGCTGAATATCCTGGATTCCTGAGGATATATAACAGCACAGCAGACAAAGCTTGATAAAAGGTTGGGGATTACTAAGGGCAGGGAGCTTAAATGTTAGAGATGTCTAGCTTTTAAGGCCAGAGCACATTAAGTAAGTTAATGTGGCTATCTAAGGAGACTGAGCATGCCCAGTAAGTGGTGTTAGATTGTTAAGGACTCAGAGCATGCTTTTCTGCGCAGCTCCTTATGCCTCATAATCCCTAAAGATGCCATTTTATGCCATCTGGCTTTTGTTGTTATTCCCAGTCAGCACTTCTAGATTGTTTTGTGGGTTTTTTCCACTATGAAACATATTTCCCTTTCATTTCAGAGATTTTTTTTTTTTGCTCAAAGCTTATCCTGCATACTAATGAACCAAACCATATTTCAAATATTTTTTCTTATATTTTAGCTGTGTCCATAGATCTAATTATTTAGCACCATTAGTTTCCTTTTCCCCTTTTCCTTTCACTTTCTCAAATCACAGCTTCTACTGATGTCCAAGGATCACTGCCTCCAGAGGAATCTGTATATGTAACATATATCTCCCATGGCAAAGGAGTCCATAATTCTCCTCTTGTATTTTTTTCAGAATTCCTAGTTTTGTTTGCCCACCCATATCCATGAGTGCCTGTGGGTGATGTGTCCTATCTGCTGGAGTCCAGCAATGATGGTGATCTGGTACAGAAGGAAGGAGGCATTTGGCTTCAGACACCTCTCTTGAGGCTGATGGTCAGTGGATATAGGAGAACACAAAATTGTAGATTCTATTTTGATGCCTAAACCAAAATTCAGTGACGTTCTTGAAGCCACATAATTTCCATTTTACTCTGATTTTCATCATTTTGCTGTATACTAGCAAAACCCACAGCTCAAACTTGAGGCATCTAGATGCTAAAAGAAGACACAAATTAAAATTCATCATAAATACGCCGCTGTTTCAAAGTACCCCATGTGTATTCCATATGTTATTTTGGGGTTTGTGTGTTTAAGCCAGGGACACAGGGAAAACCAGAATCTTATAGAGACTGTGCCTTTGGGTGTCAATCATCATGTCGACATGATGTGTCGGTAATGCAATTGTTCATAAAAAGCATGATTACAAATAAAGCATTATTAAACATTATTCATTTACTTCTATGATTGGTTATTTTTCCCAGACATAAACAAAAAACACCACATATAAAATCAGAGAATACAAGTGGATGTGTGGGGGTTCTGTACCAAAAAGGAGATGAGTGCCAGAAAAAGATTTGGTTTTTCCCTGCATTAGTACTTGCCAGAGTGTACAGAGGGTGAAGAGGATGCTCAATGTGAATGTAGTACTGAGGTTCTCTGAACTGTTGGTGTTTTTTTTTTTTTTGTTTAATTAATTGGAATCCAATAATTCAGGCAAAAGAATGACATTGCTGAGTAAACTTACAAAATATATTTTATTTAAACATATATATAACAAGGGAGAAAGCCTCACTCATATATTCACCCCCTGCTCCCACTGAAGAGTGAACTTACATCCCTTTTTCCCCAGGCAAGAGGAATATGGGAGCAGAGAATATTCTCTACCATCACCTGCAAGGCCTCAGTGGCAGAAACTGTAAGCAGACCATCAACACAATCTCTGACCGTCAACACGTACAGAGAAGGCGTATAGCAGACAGTTCCTGCAGGAAGTGGAAGACTTTGGCTGATGGTTATCAGAAAAGTCCTTGCTAACTCATGCTTAGTTTTGGATTCACAGCTATGAACTCTCACCAACTCTTCCACTTTCCTTTCACTTCTATATATTCCTATTATCCACCATTTTTTGGCCATCTAAATGTTGAAGTGGTACTTCTAGGAAACAGAATATTTCCCTGTCTTGACAGACAATGCCTAGGTCATAACATCATAGGATCATAGAAAGGATTGGTTGGAAGGGACTCTAAAGATCATTTTATCCCAACCCCATGCCATCATAGGGATACCTTTTACTAGACCAGCTTGCTCAGAACTCCACCCAGACTGATCTCCAACACTTCCAGGGATGCGGCAGCCACAGCTTCTCTGGGCAACCAGCCCCAGTGCAATACTACTTACATATAATAAGAGATAATAGATATAGTCATGTGCTGTACTATTCCATTTTGTTTTTCTGATAGGGAAAAGGTTTGTTGCTGGGGTTTTTGGCAGCCTTCCGAAATCAGAAATCTGGGTTGGTTTAAGAATTTCCATGATGCTGGAAAGCTTTGGCTGACATGCTTCTCAGAAATTGTGTAGCAACCCACATCTCAGTGTGGGACAATCTGAAGATAAACTCCTTTACAACAGCTATTTCAGATGCATTAATCAGTTAGTGTATAGATCTGTACCATTCAAGAACAAGTAACACAAATTTTGTGTATTACTCACATATCAAAATGCAAAAGTGGGTGATCTGCTGATCTGAAATTATTTTACAGAGCACAATTTTAATTATCTAATAAACTTCAGAAAGATGTGAGTTCCTTGGCAACATTTTTGCAAATAGAAACAGAAATAAGGCCTAGATTTTCAACTCCAGTGGGACTCCAAACTAAGAACTCGAAAACTAAGGTCCTATATTCACATGTAGGTATCTGTTTTTTAAAAAAAATTCTTTTCAATTTGCTGTGCACCTAGTATCTCACTTTGATTTGCATTCCAGAAAATCAAGGTCAAAACCAAGCCTGACTTTCTTTCATCTTTTGCGGACTATTTATTACAAGAGATGTACCATTGCCTCTTGAAGTGTTAGCCCTCTGTAGGTCAAATTTTCATAATTTAAATCTGGTTTTTAGTCCTCTTGACATAATTTTGATACATATACACACACAGAGACATATATATATAAATATATCTCTCTATATATATGTAGCTAATAAGCAATTACCTGTCAGTTACTTTGAAGTTTACTGTGCTAGGTGGGAACCACATCATTACAATATTTTGGAAGAGTTGCAATAAAAGCTGAAGAAAAAGTGGTTTGAATTTCTAAGTGCTACTGACCTTTGGTGTGTAGGTGAAACTTTATTTGCAGTTGCTGTCCTGCCTGGGCTCTCTCTGAGGTGTGTTGGTGAGGAGGAAGTTTAGATGCATGTATTTTCAGTTACTGCCTGAGAGGAGGGAAAAGGAAGGAGAAGTTGTATGTAACACTTCAAGGCTTAAATTAATGTAAAATAAATCATACCTGGGATGGTGTTTTAGAAGAGAAACCTGTCAGTAACAGAGAGGAGATGTTGGATCTGGAAACATATTTGTCTTTTTTAAATGCTCACTTTCAAGTATGTCTGGTTTCCAGCCCAGTTTGCATCAGAAGGGATCAATTTTTTCCCCATTTTCCTGTTCTACTTTTGTGCTGGTATTGTCTGAATCCCAGAGTGAACAGTAATACATCATCCTGCTTCAACATCTGCTAGAGCCCCCTCTCTTTCTAATCTGCCCAGATCCCCAAAGCCTTTCCCACCTGCTATAGCACCAAATGCTCATTAAAGCACGGAGCTACACCCTTCACTGTCCTTTCCCCCTTACTCTCAAGGTTAACATGGCACAGTGACTATTATGAAATGGGGGCTTTAATAATATAAAGGCAGCCCAAACTAAAGAAGGGGGAGGGGGTGAAGAAAGGGAGCTGGGAGGAATTGGGTAGCATGCCAGCTTTTGCTGGCAGCAAAGATCTGCAAGAAAGCTGTGGCCAACTTTCCAGTCGAAACATGACTCACTGCTCAGAGATGCACCCAAAATAAATAGCTTCCCTGTTCTGCTCCCAGCAGAAGCAGGAACCTCACCCTCCTGTGGTTTTATATCAGGGTACTGTGGGGACCACTGCAAGCTGCTTGGTGGAGCAGCACAGATAAAAATGGCAATTTTAAAGGCTATAGTGCCTCTGGGGTTTTGTTTACCTCTTGGCAAAGTGAAAATCATAAGGAATTAGAAGACTTTTCTCTCTCCTCATTTCCCACCCCCCCACCCCCCACAATCAACCTGTCTGTTATGTTTGGATCATCAGATCCATTGCAAGTGTTGTACCTGGCACAGATGCATGTGGGTTGTGGGAGGAGATGCAAGTGAGCAGCAAGGCAGAGGGCCAGGCTCACATGCATTCCTATGAACAGGGCTTGATTCTGTGGTGCAAAATGACTGTTGTATTGGAGGATAGGGACTCAGCGTGAACGCTGCATTCCCTTGCTTTGCTTGTGTTCTGTCTTAAGATAACTTCAGTGATGTGGCATGTTGGAAGGTCTGGATAGTTTTGACCTTAAATAAATGAAGAGGAACCTTTTTTGGTGGTATCTTTCCTTGCATTCTAAGGAGTGAATTGGACTGCATCCTACCATAAGGATTTCAGATACAGTTTTGTGAAGTCTGAGGTGACTGCACATCTCTGCATTCATCTCTAAGGCACAATCTTGGCTTCCATTCGCATAACGCACATTATGCATTTCCATTTCTTAATAGATAACTCTACTGGCCTTCCCTCATTCTCTAAACCCCGTAGCATAGTATAACATGTCGAGCAGAGCAAGACTTTGGAAGCAGCACACACAGCACTGGGTTATGTTTTCTCATGTGCAGTGGCAGACAGAGGGGCTTGGAAAGGATAGGAAGAAGAGGATGGCTTGTGTTAGTGATAGCTGTTGCTGTCATATGTTATTGCTGTCAGATGGCAGCTTTCCTGGTCTCTGGGTAGATGGAAACATGCTATGTATCTTTTTTGCAACTGAGCTTTTGAGTCCATAGTTCTTTTAACAAGCCACTGAAGGTAACAACTTGTTGGAATTAAGAACTTCATTTATTCACTTGCTTGCTCATTCAAACTGAACTGTTTCTTCCACAAATGACTTAAAAATCCATTTTTAGCTGGACCTTATGTAAGTATAGCTGCACTGAATGCAAATACACAGAAAAAAATCACACAGGAAGAGGGCAGAACACATTGAGTGAAATAGATTTTTTTCAAAGAAATGTCAACAACTTATGCTTTCAGCTTACTGCATTGAAATTCATCAAAAGTGGTCTTATAGTTATCTGAAAATGGCACCTGAGCAGTGTTCTTCTAATGAAACTTAGAGCAGGCTAGCTACATACTTAGCTGAAAATATATTATCCAGCTAGAGCAGTTAAGCCTCTGAGTCTCACATCCAGATATCCAATGATAAGCTTTTAAATAAAAACTACGACAAAGAGAGCAAGAACAAATGAGGACTTGGCCCCAGACTGTAAAAGTGAAATACAGTCTTGATTATATTTCTGCTGATGCCAGCTGTGGTTGAGACCAAGGGCCCAAGATCATGGTATCTGTATTAGCCAAGTCATGACTGTGATTCAACTCCTCCTAGAGGAGGATGGACTTTTAATTCAGTATTTGTGTGGATGAAATTGTTTTGTGGGACATCTTATTTTAGAACAGGGACAGGATAAAGGACAAAAAGTACATATCTTCTCTCTCTCTTTATGCATTTATATAGACATATACATGAAGGTTAGAGCTTATGACTACAAGTCAAAAAGCAAAACAGGAGGGGAAAAAAACCCCAAAGCACTATTAAGAAAAACCTCACACAAATTGGTCTAATGACCGTTGTGGGTGGCTATGCTTCAGGGATCCCATAAACCCCCTTCAGCTGCATGAGGTTTTGGTGAAGTTGGGTGTGGGTGATGGCATATTTCCATATGCACTTCCTTTCAGTTAGAGTCTTCTGGTGAGACTTCCTTTATACTGCAAAGACCACCCTTTCCACTTTCCACCCACAGACTTGTTTCCTGGCATGAGTAGGACAAGTGGATTGCAGTCGGCATTTTGTCACACTCTCAACACCTGCAAAAGATAAGACCACTGCATCAGGCATGATGGCACACACAGAGGACACTGATCATTGCTGACACTGACACTGATACATCATGAAGGTAAAAGCTACCAGTGCCTAACAAACAAAAGCTTGAAAACCCACTTTTCATAACAAGCAATGTGAGATGCTCAAATTGTAGGTGCATATGTTTATGTCAAGGTTTGCAGTAATTATTGAACATTTCAGCATGCATTAAAGTACAAAACAGAGAATGTTTAGAAAGAGCAAGCCCTGGAAAATAACTAGCTGGCATTTAAGCACATGTTTTTTCACACACCTAGATCAAAAAAACGAGCAAGATAAAAAATCCTACCAATTAATCACGTGAGAGGAACAAGAAAAGAGGAGGTAGAAAGTCAAAGCAACAACCTGGTAAAAATCTGCCTGCCTTGCTGGCCTTACCACCTCAGAGGCTGACTCAGAGCTGCAGATCTTGAATCCCTTCAATGCTGCAAGAATTTAGATATATTTCTGTAATATAGATATATTACAAAATTCATAACTTTATCTCTTTTCTAAAATAAACAAAAAACAAACAAATGCACTTTAAATAACATTAACAGTACAACAAAAATGAAACAGCTCAAGAAATGCAAAATTATGTTAATAGAAGACCTGACACTAAATGCCCTTTAATCACCATCTGGCCTCCTCCATCTATCAAAGCTAGGAGTTAAGGTTAGGGTCACCCTCCACTTTGAGAGTCTGGTTTTTCTGTTTCTACCATATCTTCATGTCTCTGAAACATGTTGGGGCAAATATACCAGGATTTGCCCCAAAACTGAAGGGTCCTTGGTGTACAGACCACACCCTGAGTGACTGAGACACCCCAGTCCAATGGTATGTGCAGGTATACCACTAAGTGCGTGCATCCATACCAACATGTGTGTGCACTTCCTTTTATTTCTGCAGGAACAGTATCAGCCCTTAGGTTTGAATTAGATCAATTGAGCCATGGGATCAGCACTCAGAAATCTCTCTGTACCTCTGGGAGATCATACTTTACATTTAATTACACATGCATGTACATGCATTCATCCAAGTGTCATAAAAAGCACAGTGTTTAAAATACTGAATGATTATCAAAAAAGGTGCTGGAATAATTTAGGCATCTTATGAACATTGAATTCAATCAATGCAAATATATATAGGCATGCTATGGAACTGACTGAATGTCATGGACACTTTTTTTCACATGACTTCCACCTCACTTACTAAATCAAAGGAAGGATGCTTATTTAACGATGAGCCTCTTGATGTTTAGCTTTTCCCTTAATCTATGTGTCCTTATGCTCCCTGACTTCCCGCAATTCAGAATTCTGCTTTCTGCAATGCATACTTTCTAGCTGAGCTGTGCCACCATTGAAAAAAAGCTCCTACACATGGCAGTTGCCCGAAATTTGTTGTAGCGGTGCAGACTCTATCCCAGACTTACTCCTCCATCTCTGAGCTATCACAGTCCAGCGCCTTCCCACTTTCCTTTCCCAAATGCTTTTATTTCATCACCCAGTCAGTCACAATTTCCACTGCGGAAGCCCAACCACTCTTCTTCTCACCACCATCTGGTCATACACTAAAGCAAAAGCTTCTAAAATTCCACTCCATAAATCTTGCTATACTCTTATTACTTACTGGAAATATGAGCAGCCTCATTATCTGTCCTCACAGATCTTTATAATGTGCTAATTCTACCAAGTCTACTTTTAGACACAGAGCTAGAACCCTAAAAGAAACACCTTGCAGCCTTGTTCATTGCTCCTTTGGGACAACCTTACAGCATTTTCCCGAACTCTGTTGTAGTGGTTTTGGTTCACCAGTTTGAGATTTCCCAGCCAATGCACCAATTAGTGTGGTGGGTTCAGAGCTGGCCAATCACCAATGCACTCACTAGAATGTACTTACTTATTTCCTGCTGTGATATAGGATTAAGGGAAAGGCAAAGCAGGCTCACAATTTTAAAATGGTATAAAGAAAAATTTATTAACAGTAACTAAAAGAAAGAGTAATAAGAATCAGAAAAAAACCTTCAGGACACACTCCCCCTACAACCTTTTCTTTCTCAATGACAATGTAAAGAAACAAAACTTAAAATTTCAGTCAGTTTACCACCTCTAGAACAGTCTTTCTTCAGTTCACTTAAGGAGAGAAGTCCTTCTTGTTAATGTTATGGAGACTTCTCTACAATAAAACAGTTCTCTCATGGGTCTCAATTTCTTCAAGAATAGCAGCCACCTGGGGAAATCTGCAATTGTGAAATCCTTCCCATTTTCCACATGCTGTTCCCACAGCTGTGTTTATGGAGTACATCAACTTATGGGATACTGTTAAAGATGAGCTGTTCAAAGGCAAAGGTTCTCATAATCTATCTCTGAAATTATCTTCCTCTCTAGGAATAGAGGTCTTCTCTTCTTGCTGGCACAGGAACTTCATCATTTTCTCACCTTCTCTATTCAAACTTCTCATAGGATCACAGCTACTTTAACATCTATTTACTTTAGCTTGGAGGCCTTTGCTCGATATCTACAGTTTAAACACTTTTATTTCCCCATACCTTCATGCGTTATAGGGAAAAAGGGTCCTTCTCTATAGCTTTACAAGAGGACTTCGGCCCCAAGATCAAGGCATCTCCTCATCCCTCCATCTAGGACTTGGTCGCTGACCTTGGTGTCTTCATGTTGTTCCTTTACATTGCCTGCATTTTGTTCTTTTCTCTCACTCGTGCGAGGATTGAAGCACTGACAAAGTTTATATCCCGCCCACGGCCTGCAGGGGGTCACCTGACTCCGGCCAGGCTCAGCAGCTTGCTCCGGAGCTGGGGCTGGGGGGGCCGCCAGCTTCTCCTCCTCCTGCCCGGTGGTTGTGGAAAAATCTCAGTGGTGGTAGGATCTTGGCTGAGCCGGCCTGGTCCCGGGTTGCTCCTGGGGACTGGTGGACCCAGGTCAGCCTCAGGCTAGTGGCAGGGCAGGGCTTAGTAGCAGCAAGATGTTAGAAATCACAGCCATAGCCCAGCCTGGCCTCGGCCCGCAGCCTCTCCTCTCACTGCCCAGCAGCCGGTTGGAGCGGAGGGGCGGGGGGGTGCCCCAGGAAAGGAGTCCGGGCCTACGGCAGGGGCCCGGCCTTGCCCCTGTTGCCTCTTTGGCGACCCAATAAGAAAGCGAACGTTCCCAGGTTTCTTTCATCTTTAACATGTGTTTTTCACAGAGGCATTTAGAGCTTTCCAGTGGTTCATATTGTCAATCACACAGATGCTTTGCATCACTTCCATGAATGCCTCCCATGCAAAATCACCACATTCCACCTCACATCTGCAAAATACATGTCAAAAATTATTATCAAAACTACATTCCATATACAGCCTCTACATAAAACAATAAAAACTACTAAAATTACAACAGAAATTACACCATTATTACAACAGAAACTTTTCACTATCATTCTGCTTAATCTTATGTTGTAATATATACCTTGCCATTCATTTCTCCCAATAAATCCCTATCTTACAGCATTCTTCCATTGCCCGCATTCTCCACCCGAATGATGTGGTTGTTTCAGTTCGAAACTGAGCAGAAAAAAAAATTTTGTGTAGTGGTTTTGGTTTGCCAGTTTGAGATTTCCCAGCCAATGCACCCCTTAGTGTAGTGGGTGCAGTGCTGGCCAGTCACCAGTGCACTCACTAAAATATACTTGTCCTGGTGTAGGGCAAATTTGGGAGAAAACCTCCAAAGGCATTTCCTCTAGAAAGCAAATTCACGGGGCCCCTCCCCCAACTGGTTCAGGAAAAAGATTTCGTTGGAGAAAAGTGGAAAAAACTGTTTATTTAACAGGTAAAGTATTCACCAGCTCAAAAATTGAACGTTATTAAACAATAAAACCTCTTGCTTCTCCAAAAGAGATGACAAACTCAGAAAGTCCCCTTTGTGGGATTTAGCTTGGCTCACCGGTCTGTTATCAGCCCCTCCTGTGCTGGAAATACCACAGCCCAGACCCTGCCCAGTGGGCCAGAGGTGTGAGCTGCCAGTGCTTTTCTGGGTGTTCAGTCCAGAACATGTTTAAACAGGTCCAAAGAAAAAGAAAAACCACCATCCAGGGAACTTCTCTGCCTCAGCTAGCTAAAAACTAACTAAAAGCAAAGGAGAGCTGTGTCCCACTGTCTGTCTATGCTGCAGACAGCACAGTCCAGGAGCAGGAATGTGGAGGAATGAGTGCAGTGTCTGAAAACAAACTGCACGCTTCTTCTCTCCCCTCCCCCCCAGCCGTCATTCTCAGAACCAGTCTTAAAGATGCAAAACTAATTTCTGGGCTAAACAGATGAATGGGGGTACGAGCATCATAAAGTCACCCTAAGACATCTGTAGATGGGGTATGTTCTCAAATGTTCAGGTAGAGTGTCAGTTGTATTGACATCAGTCCAGGTAATAACAGAACTGCCCATACAGGTAAGGCTTGCACTGTCCAAGCAAAGTTAAAGAAACATACTCTTTTTATTAAAAAACCATATAATATTTATCTTTTTCAGATCTGTGGGATTTTTGTCAGACTCACAACCAGGCGTTTTGGCACTCTGTTGTTGGAAATTTCCCAAACACATGTAAGAAAAACAAAGTCAGTTTAATACAATTATCAGCTTTTTCTCAGTCTGTGTTGAGTCTGTGTTTGTCTAATGTCCATGTAGATAGTCTCTGCTTAATAAAGTCAATAAATCTGCTACTTTGAAGATAAAGGCACACTTCTTGTGACACTACTGTATACTGCTCTCTAACACTGCATCTTGTCCACCGTGTTCAACAGCAGAGAGCAAATAAAATTGATAGCATACCAAACCATTTAAAAGACATATTCTGAGGAAAAATCCAGGGGAACTATGTGTCCTCCTATTTTCTACCACTATAAAGCATGTATCTAGGAACATTATTGGACTATCTTCTTAGGTAGAAATAGTCTCCTCACAAGCAGATTCAGCAGTACTTGCATATTCCTGACTTTGCAGAAGATTAATTTAGACTTCTTAGGTAGAGCATTTATTCTTGCAATTTTATGTTAGTTACTTAAAATTGTCAGTTCTCTGTTTATCTTTGGATTTGACAATGCCTTCATCTTTATTACTTCTTTCACCTGTAACTAAGTTGTCACTTAAATATGTCACACTTGTATATTTTATTTTACTGACTATGACAAATTGTTGTTTTACTTTGAGCACATCACTAATCTAACAACATTCACTTTTCTTGGAACATACCTCCTCACTCTTATGGGTGTCTGTGGTCCAAATAGGTTTCTTTCTTTTTGTGTCCATGCTGGGAGAGCTAAGACATGCTAAGATTTGCTTCTGGATACAAGTCCTGTGGTATCAATAATGTAATGGAAATGACACAAATGGTCACTTTGCTTTCAAGTTTACTAAGATAAACAGGTTCTGTGTTGCATGAATGTAGAATGCATGTTCTCTGCATTCTAGCCCAGTTCCCATTTTTAACTAGAGAAGTACTTGGATATGTTGAAAACACAGAGAGATCAGCTTTTCAACTTTGGAGAGAATTATCCTGCTTTCTATTTAACATACTCTGTTAACATACTGTACTTCTCTCTGACTTATTTTTGCCCTCTCTTCCCCTCTGGCTTTCAGCTTGCCCTTTTCCTTCCTTTGATTTTTCCTCAACCCTTTTTCCTTTCTCTTCCTTGTGAATGCAGACCTGGCTTTCCCCCCCTTCTTAGCTTAAGGCTTAAGTCTTTTCTTCCCTTTGGCACTCGGTTTAACCTTCTGTTTCTCTCCTTTTTTTTATATTTGACTTTCACTCCCTGACTTCGCACACATAATTCATTTTCTCCTGGAGGTGGTAGGAGTGGTGGGGTCGGAGTGTTCAAATACCTGCCTTTCTTGAAGAGAAGGGCCATCATCTCCTGTATCACCATGTCTGCCAGATACTCTCTGCAACTCTGGTAACAGACCTTGCTAGCCACGCTTTCTCACTGACCTGTCTTGCATCTTTATAAGCAGTTATAGAGCCTTGACTGCAGCATCTCCTCAGGAAGCACAAAGAGGGTGTAGGTCTTTCCCTAGATGCTGATCCTCCCTCATACAGGTTATTTGTGCATTTTGGTCAAGCTTGTTAAGCATCCACTTTCTTTAACAATTGTATTGTTAAAGCCCTCCCGATATGTTAAGTCATCTCTATTTCACAGCCTGCAATATATACCTCAGGGTGTTTACTCAAAACCTCTTCCTCCTACTAACAAACACAATGGCTGCCCACAAAAAAAAAAAAAAATTTCTTGTATCCAAGGAAAGATGTAGCATTTCAGAGCGATTGTTGAAAATACTAAAGCCATTGCCCTTGAAAAATAGCATCTGTTCCTTTGCAAGTTTTTTTAAAAAAAAACATATTTCTATTATCTCCATGACCTAAGAGCAGCTTTCTCACTTTCTGCTGTTGAGGAGGTGGTTGACATACTCACCTCCTCAATGTATCTGCATTTCTGTCCTCAAGTCCTGCCAGCTTGATGTTTCCATTTAGCACTGGTTGCTTCCATTTCAGAGGTCTTATCCCTAACCATCCATTCAATGCCCATCCTCTATAGGAAGAGTACCTTGTCAGCTCTGTTCAGACTTGGGTCTCTCTAATCTATTTTAATTTAATTCTTGGTGGTGTAGCATAGGCATAGCATGGGTCTTCTCCAGTGATTTTTAGAAGGGGAAGTAACTTACTGGGCTATACAGAAAGTTTCACTTGGTCTTTTCTTACTTCTTCCTTTTCTCTTCTGTCTCCCCTGCAACAGATTCACCCAGCTGAATTTGTGTCTTATTCAAAGCACATTGACATGAAGCTGAGAGGAATATTTATTAAGGACAATGTAATCCTCAATACAGTATGGTGTACATGATAAAGGAAGTCGAAATAATATAGAAAATCCAGATTTTATCAAGGGCTCTGATTCTGACTTCTGACTCAATAGAAATTGTGAATGCCGATGTCCAGTAGAGAGCAATGGTCATACATGGAGCAATGGTCAGACATGGAGCCATGGCTGTGTTGAAGAGAAGTTGCAGTTAAAAAGAAGGAAAAAAAAAAGATAAAGAAAAAAAGGTCTGGATGGAAATACAATGTACAAAGCAATGGAAAAACACACACTAGTCTGTGAGAACTAATGCTATGCAAATTAATTCAATTCAGCATTAACTTCATGCAGATCCATCTGCATAGCATGTTGCAGGATCTTTAGAGGTGCTGTAGCCATTCCAGATTGCTGAACAAGACCCCGCCACTTTAGAAATGTTGACCAAAGTCAGGATTTCAAAAGTCTGGTGTTGCTGGTTTTGATGATGTCCTTGTGCTACTCCTGTTCCTGCAGTTGTGGAAGTTGCAGTGTCCTGCAAAGGTTCCAATTAGACTGTGTTTTCACTGAGCTTTTTCTGCATCTCTCCTGTAGATAGTTAATTTCTTGAGTTTAGTGTGTCTATAAAATTCTCTTTTACAGACACAAACTTCTTCCATGTGATTTTTGAGATCTGTGCCAAAATAGATTGTCAATGCAAACCTCAATCTATTATTCCCCTGAGTATATAAATTTTCACATGCAAATAAAGCTGCTTGTGTTCATTTAAAAATATACTTTATAATTATTTTTACTTTATTTCCCCCCCCCTCCCCAAAATAGAAAGCAATCAAAATTAAAGCAGCCAGTCAGGAAAATGTTTAATTGAGCGTAATAGCAATTCTTACCAGTTTCAGAATAGAGTCTGC
Organism: Molothrus aeneus; assembly: GCF_037042795.1. Lineage (NCBI taxonomy): Eukaryota > Metazoa > Chordata > Aves > Passeriformes > Icteridae > Molothrus > Molothrus aeneus. Next base: position 58,197,483 of record NC_089680.1, on the reverse strand, counting down.
ACAAAATCTTTTGAAACACCATCACTTTTACCAGATAGATTGACAATTGTCTCAATCTTCATTCACCTTATGTGCATGGCTGTCAGTATCTGAGAAGTATCAGTTTAGTGCAGTGGGAAGTAAGCAAGGAATTAATGCCAGAATTTTCAAGCTTAGGGAAAAATATGAGAAATAATATCACTTTGCATAAATGTCATTCACTCTGCTGTGCTGCCTAAATTCAGTATCTAAATAAGAAAGTAAAAAAAAGCTCCGATTGCTCATGAGACACAGATGAGCTCCCTTTCACAAAGGAGCCAGGCAGGGAAGGTCAATGTTAAGATTACTTCCTACATGGTGAGGCTGCCCTAAGCTATGCTTGCCAGAACAGGATTTCTACTTACCTAGGTAGGCTGAATGAACAAAGAAAGACAGACAGAATGGTTCTTTACCATCACCCGCCTCCACAAACAAAGAAGCTCTAAAGTCATCTCAAAAGATTCGCTGCAACTCTGCAGTGGTGGACAGAAAAAAATGGACTATCACCTTCCTGCTCAGCCAGGCTGCTTCCATGCAAGACGTGGCTCAACTTCAGCTGTCTCCCATGGTCAGACACCCAAAAGCCCCAAAAGAAAATATAGCAACTCTGAAAAACTGCAGTCAGACTACAGGCAATATCAGCCCATTAAAGGCATCTCATCTTCATGCTTTGGAGTCATGCCAAAGCACATCAAGGTC